>NC_135315.1:72347881-73035381 GCF_048772815.1 Callospermophilus lateralis
GTGCATGTGTGGAAATATCACACTGAGCCCTATTACTGTACATGTTAATAAAAAAACAAAAAATAAAATATGGTGTCTTTTAAAAGAACATACACACAACCAAGTTATATATTGATTGGGTAATGAAAATGGATTAACCGGAGACCTGCAGAAAACAAAACCTAAATTTCCCCTAGGAACAATATTGAGTTTAGTGTTTGTGGCAACTTTAAAAAACAAAGGTACCTACATTTCCAGAGTCAGCTGTACTTACTGGAAACATTCTTCACAACTTCTAGATAAGAATCTTTTGTGTGAGATGGGTTTTGCAAAAATTCTCCCTACTCGTAACTTGCCTTTTAATTCTCTTAAAATGTTCTTTATAGAATAATGGAGTTTAATATTGATAAAGCCTAATCCATCATTTGCTGTATTTTGCTTATGCAGCTCCATTCTGTGTTGTATCCACAAATTTTGACTTAATGGGACTTTGAAAAGATCTTCTCCTAGGTTTTACATTAAGTTTTATAATTTTATATCTTACAGTTAGGTTTATGATCTGTTTTTAGTTAATTTTATATACAATGTGAAGAATAGGTTGATATCTCTTGTATTGCATATGGATGTCTCTATATTCCAAGAAAATTTATTCAAAGATTTCATTTTTCTACTGATTTGTCAAAAATCAGACAACATATTTGTGCCGACCAATTTCTGAATTTTCCATTCTCTTTCATTCATCTACACATCTTATCTTCACTCATGATCACACCTTAAATTTATAATGAATCTTGAAATCAGGAGTTATGATTCCCCAAATTTGTAGTTTCCAAATTATTGACTTGAAAAATTATTTCCAATCATACTACTTAATTTACATTTTTAGATTGTTTAATACATTATGTAAATGGTATAGTGAATTCATTATTATTATTATAACTTCTATTTTTGTTCCATTTTTATACTACTTCTCTTGTTCTTTAAATATTTGTATATTTTTACAGATTTATATTTTAACATATCACAACTTTCAGCCAATATATTTTTAAATGATGCGTTAGAAATCATAAGAGTCATTTAAAAATTTACATAACCAACACACAGTCAATATTTTGCAACTTTAAGTAAAATATAGAAAATTCATAGTCAAATCTATTTCTTTACTTCACCCCTCATTATAATATAGTATTCATATCTATTGCAAATACATAATTAAAAGTAGTAACTAAAATATTATATTTTAATATATTTACATATTTTCCCAAACTTCACAGGTGAAAAATAATCTACTTTATTTAGTACTTTTATGTTCACACCTTTTTCATTCATTCTTTGCACTCTAGGGTGCCCTCTGCTACCCTTTTTCATCATTCTGAGGAATTTTTTTAGCATTTCTTTTAAAAGTATTGCTACTGTCTTTAAGTGCTCTGAGAAATGCTTCTAGTTCATTTGAGAATGCTTTGTTTTTCCTCCTATATGACTGAAGGATATTAACTGTAGTTAGGATTCAGTATTGGCAATTCTTTTCTTTCAGCACTTGAAAAATGTTACTCTAATCTTATCTCAATGATTTTTAATAAGCAACCTGATCTCATTCAAAATTCAAATCTTTTTCCCAGTTGTAATTTGTTATATTTCTCTTGATGATAACAAGTTTTTTCTTTCTTATTTCAGATATTTGATTATGATATTACTTGCTTTAGATTTCTTTAAGCTGATTGGGGTTTACTATGTTCCGGAATCTGTGCACTTATATTTTTAACCAAATTTGGGAAGATTTCACTGATTTTTCTTCAATTGCTTTTTTTTCTGCAGCAATATCATTTTCTTCTTCTTAACTACTAAAACATTAATAGTAGATATTTATATTGTTCCAAAAGATATATTTTTTGAGAGGGTACCAGGAATTAAATTCAGGGGCACCCAACCACTAAGCCACATCTCCAGGCCTATTTCGTATTTTATTTAGAGACAAGGTCTCACTGAGTTGCTTAGCGCCTCACTTTCATTGAGGGTGGCTGAGATAGGAGGATCATGAGTTGAAAGCTCAGCCTCATTTTAAAAATGTTTTTCAAGAATTTGCAATTATAATTCTAATACTAGAACTATTCTAAGGTTAGCATCCCTTGATTTTTAGTTAAAAATCATTCAGTTTCTTTTTTTTTCTGTATGCATTTAAATAATTGATATGTCTCCTTGTAATTTTGAATTTTATGTTATGTAATTCTGGGTCCTACTGAGATATTGTCAATATTAATTGACTTTTGTTGTTTCTTCTGTTGTTTTAGCAGACAACAATCTTGTTAGGGTAAAACCAGTTGTCTGTAAGTTTTCTGTGGTTGTTATTACTGAGGTCTGTTTAGTTTACTGTGGTCCTCTGACATACTCCTTATTTTATTAGTACCAAGTCAAAAAACTGAGCATTGGTTTTTACACTCTATTTCAATATTGAAAGACCCTTTAATGTCGATTCAAATAATTTTTATTCCTATGTAATTATGAGGTGAGTACAGATCTTAACACAACTGGTTTTAAATAGAAAGTGTCCTTTCTCTAGCTTCCTCCTCCATATGATCCTTCCCAAATCCTGTGTATATTTCCCAGTGTTGATATTCCCTTTATAAACTTGGGGTTTAAAGCTTTTCCTCACTCTTGACAAAGTTCTGTTCTGTAGATCTGTCAGTGCCTCATTGGTTGGGATGAGGGATTCATTTATCTTAAGAGGCATTTGTCCTGTGTAGAGTAGTGAGAGTCAAGAGAGATTTGTCCTCTGAGGATTACCTTGACTGCTAGTTGGGAGATTGTACCTTTCCCCTTCACTGTCACTTGTCCTATGTAAGAAAGTGTACATAGATCTCTATCCTGCAAGAGTTGACATATATATGAATATAAAAGTGGTAGGCAGCACCATTGGTCTTTGACTTCCCTGAATAGTTCATTTAAGTTATGTATTTTGTATTCTCCTGCTGGCAATTCAGTTTTTCTTATTAGTCCTGCATCTAGGTTAGAGAGAGAGAGAGAGAGAGAGTGAGATGCCACAGTCTGGCTGGGCACAAAATAACCGAGCCACCACAAAAATTTGTAGATTCCAACAGCAAATGCCGCAGTCTGGCTGGGCACAAAATAACTGAGCCACCACAAAAACTTGTAGATTCCAACAGCAACTCTTTATTCCTGAACTCTCACTGATGCTCTACATGCATGTTCTGGGAAAAATACACTCCCTCTACTGGGCTCTGCATACCAATTCTCTCAAAATCCTGCGAGAACTCAAGGAGCGGGCGCCTGAGGCAGCAGGATATGCCCTAATCCCAGCAGGATCCGCCCTAAACCTGGAGCTGCCCTATTCCAGCAGGATCCACCCTAACCCTGGAGCCACCCTATTCCAGCAGGATCCACCCTAAACCCTAAACCTGGAGCCACCCTAATCCCTGAGCAGGGTCACCTTTCAACCCCAAAATGCCATGCATCATTCCTACTTGGCTATGGCTCACAGCATCTCCCCCCTTCTGTTTAAATAAACAACAAGCAATGTGGCTTGGGGACCGTGCCTGTTAGGTTGTCCAATACAACATATGGTCCTTACCCGTCATCCGATGAGCTGACCTCTAGGCGTCAGCCTCCTGTCTTAGGTTGGTACCACTGCAATTGGATCATACCTGTCACTGACTACCAGTCCAGCATACAGCCATACTTGTGGATAGGACTATGCATCATTGGGGGGGTGAGGTTATTTGCCTCACCTCTGTTGGCCCCCAAATTTGGCCTTGGTGCCAGTGGGGGGGGTGAGGTTCTTTGCCTCACCTCTGTTGGCCCCCAAATTTTAGACCATCACTAGCAGAAGGGAGGAGGATACAGAAATGCCACGACACCAAGCCAATTGACGGCTCCTGTGGAAAAATTGTATCACCAGTGACACCATCAGCAAATATAGGCTAGCACTACCACAATTCGCTGCACCAACAGATTGTTCACAATGCATACAAGTGATACATAGTCCAGGCAAGTTCTGCAAGCAGTTCAAAGCAGAGGAATCCATCAATATGTCCATTTCCTCCCAAAGTAAATCAACTCCTTGATTGAGCATTACTTGTTGAGTTATTATTCATTGATGCATCAGTTTATATAGTTTACTGTGATAGCTATCATAGAAGCTGTAGTTTGGTTTTATCTTTGTCTTCACTGGCACTGGGATGAAGATAGGAATTCTGGCAATCATGATAAAAAGAAATTATGTAACATTCCAACAGGTACTAAGAAAACAATTTTCTGAACAATTTACATTATCCTGAACAGAATTATTAAATATAATGCAAAGGAAAGGTGAAAGTAAACAAACAGATCTGTTAACCTCCTTATTTGTTCACATATTAAAACAATCCTCAACAGCTGTTTACCCAATTTAAGTTAAACCATTAAAATAACGTGAAATAAAAAAAAAATTCGTATCCATTTTTTATGAGTACTCCTCATATATGATATATGGACATACACACATACAGACATACAACACAAAACACAAGTGTGCACACAAACGTACAACACATAAGACAATAGTAAAGGCCTTGTAGCTTTACACAGGTGAAATCTCCATTGCAATGTTTAAAAACTCCACAGTCAACAAATAAAACTGATCAGAAAAACATTAACCTAGGTCTGTATGAGCTCAAAAAATAAAATAGAATTTTATGATGTGGGAAAAGGCAATAATAAAATAGATATTGAAAAAAGCATGCTGGTTAATCACTGTCACAGATTTAAGAATAGCCAAGCTAGAGCTCTGGATATCAGCTGTTATGGATTTGAGTCAAATCATCTCCTTTTTGGTCTGTAGAAATTGCTTTGGTTAGTCTGTCTGGAATCCAAATCAGCTGCTGTTCTCCCTGTTGAAACACACAAACAGAACCCCGACTCCAGACAATCACTGGGTCAGGACCTTTCCATTGTCCTGTTAGAATATCCTTCCAAAGTACCTTAGGCTTATGTACATTTTTTTTGGACACATATGCCTTTCCGCAGCACTAAGTCCTGATGAATCCAAATTTAATAAGTTTAGAGTAAAAAGGGTTATTTTAAGTTTATCTTTGGGGGATATATACCCCTTTCCAATTCCCTCTTTTTGCTTTAGTAAGTATGTTTTAATAGTTTGATGAGCACTTTCAACTATGCCTTGTCCCTGTGGATTGTATGGGATCCCTGTTAAGTAAAACATTAACTGATTTTTCTTCAGGGATGATGTTCCAAAATATCCTATATGCATCCTTTGGAAATTTAAAGATCCTTTAAAATTCAAGTCTTCCAAAAGCATTTTGCCTTAGTTTTTAGAATTACTTTAGTCCTTTTAATTTTTTGATGTGGTTTTAAACCAATTCCCTTCTAGTTTAACGTTTTCTAAATTGGCTCTTGTCTGTAAATTTTAACACCTTCATCTGAGACTTCTAATATCTGCACTACCAGAAATTAAAGTTGTTGGGCTTTTTGAAAATATAACTAATAATCTCCTTGTTCTTTTATTTTATCCAATATTTGACTGTAAACTTCTCTCTTGTACCTTTTTCTATCTTGAATGTTTGTATCTAATAGTTGTCTTAGCTTTTTGTATTTTTTATCTGAAATACCTGTATTTGACATTTTTAACCATTTTTTTATCATGTTTCTATCTTCTAGTTTTCTTCTAAGGTTTGTATATTTATCCTTAGTTGCTTTTTTTCCTCCTTGTTTTTTTTTTCTATTTTGTGGGTTTTAAATTTTTGTCTCCCTACATCTTTTTTTTATCTTCCTACATTTTTTCTATCTTTTTAAAACCTTTTTATACTTATGTCTTTGAAGTTTTCCACTTTAAATTTTTAATCTTCTTTATGCAAATTGCTTTTATCCTATTATCTTTTCATTTTTATGGGTTTTTATTTAAGTAATGTTTTTAAGATTAACTAGGCTTAGAATGGCGCAATCTTTCCTCCACCATGAAGGCATCTTAACCACCTTCAATTTAACCTTCTAAAGCCTTTTGTAACTTACTTAGACATTTTATAACTTTTTACTTTATCACACAAAGATTATCTCATCTAGAAACATTTCATTTTCCTTTAACTTTTTATATTAAAATATATTTCCGCATCTTGAATCTATTTGTCTCTCTTTTCTAGCCATTAACCCTTTGTATAAATTCACATTCTGAAACAACCATTATAAAATTTCTGATTTAGACAAATTACTCCACTTTAATAAGATGAAATACTTTCATTTTTTTATGGTACTACAATACTATAATTGAAACCCAACTGAAACTTCTTATACTCTTTGTATATAAATTATACCTCATAGAATCTTAACTCTTAGTAACCTTGTTTCAGGAAAGACACAGACACAAAGCAATATTAAACCTTTTTTCCATCTACCAATTTCTGAAAAAACACATAATGTTTAAATATATTACCTTATGGAATTTAATAAGAGTACTTGATTTTATATTTAGTGGTTGATGTTTCAACACTTTAGCTTTGTAAATTAATCAGATATCTGTAAAAACCAAGAACTTAGACAAGTATAGTAAACAGAACTAGCCATCTCTTTCTTGTTGAAGAAAAATCCTTCTACAGGATACCATGATGGCCCCATTGATATACTTAATAACTCATCTGTAAAAAGCCATGGCCTACATTTTTGTATTGTATCAACATATGTCCTAACTGTTCTTGGTCTTACTGGGATGCCTCCTTCCTCTAACAATTTCTCTTCCTCAGGGGCGAACAACTTCAAAGTTTGAGCCAACCATTTTCCCCAGTTTGCCTGAAAATGTTCTAGGGACAGGCAACTTGAAATAAAAACAAAATAAATCAAAGCAAGAACACATTGTTTTTTGAAATGCTCACCCATTCTCTCGCCTTCCCTCAGGGGCGAGCAATTTCACTTACCTCCAAGCTTCAGAGTACCCCGCACAGGCTGCCAAATGCCGCAGACTGGCTGGGCACAAAATAACCGAGCCACCACAAAAACTTGTAGATTCCAACAGCAACTCTTTATTCCAGAACTCTCACCGACACTCTACATGCACGTTCTGGGAAAAATACACTCCCTCCACCGGGCTCTGCGTACCAATTCTCTCAGAACCCTGTGAGAACTCAACGGAAACTCAAGGAGTGGGCACCTGAGGCAGCAGGATATGACCTAATCCCAGCAGGATTCACCCTAAACCTGTAGCCACCCTATTCCAGCAGGATCCACCCTAAACCCGGAGCCACCCTAATCCTTGAGCAGGGTCACCTTTCAAACCAAAAATGCCATGCATCATTCCTACTTGGCTATGGCTCTCAGCAGGGAGAGAGAGAGAGAGAGAGAGAGAGAGAGAGAGAGAGAGAGAGAGAAAACACAATTGTTGATTCATTAACAATGACTGGTTGTTCCCGCATTCCTGAGGTTCTTACACACTGAAGCTTTTATCTACCCTCAGAATTGTGTTAGTTGGTTTGTGTGTTTTAGTATGTTTATTAATTTCAGTATATTGTAAAATAAGATTTAATATACTCACTCCCTCTAGTTCAGGACCAGAAATCCAATCATATTTTATTATATGTATTGTAATTTACTAGGTCTAAATAGAAGGACATGACAGGTGGTCCATAGAGAGGATCTTCAATACTAGGTTAAGCAAGTGCTTAGTTTCCCTAGGATTCAGAGATATCAGTGTTCAAACCAGAAATGTCCTAGGAAAACAGGATTAAATTAGTTGTGTTATGTCCTCAATTATATACATTAAGATGACATCCACTCTGTATATTCAATAATCCTTAGAGAAGACAAGGTCAGCCAAACATACATTATATCTACTGAATTACAATTTCACCAGGAATTCACAATATTAATGAACGGGCTGGTGAAAAGATCACATTTACTTTGATAATGGAGAAGTGCAAATAGCTAGTCTCATTCTCCCTATTCTACATGGGGGCACTTTTTGGTTTAATTTTGAAATTCTCAAAGCCAGGGTCCATAGCAATAAAAGGCACACAGACTTGTAAAGCATTTTAACCACAGTGGTTAAAATGATGCCTCCAGTGTTCCTGTCAGAGCTTATCCTAAGGAGTTCAGTGTTTTTTTCTTTTTTTCATGTGAACCCTCTCACAATGCCATTGCCCAATCATGGCAAGGCTGTGTTGCTGGCCCATATTAATGTTCCTGCTCCTCTGGATAGAGAGGGAGATGAAAGAAAAAGGAAACTTCAACACCCCCACCCATCTCCAGACCTGTAGTTTTCTTGTCAACCAAATGAAGGGAGCTATCACCCAATTGATTTTCTTTCATTGTTCACCATTTTCAAGTTCAATTGATATAAATGTAAAGTCTAAGAATAATAGATCTGTTAGCTCAAAATAGCCAAACAAAAATCAACACAAATCATCAATTACAGGAGTCACATAATATAGCAGACCCTTTTCCTCTGAACAGATAATGAACACTTTCACTCAGCCATGACCTTCAAGGTGAAAACTTTGTACGAACCCATAAAAATGAGATTAGAGGAGAAAGTGAAAAAGAAATCAGTAATGTCCTGTTACTTTTGAACCTTTGTGAGGTCTGCCTACTTTAGAATGCAAAAATAACACCAATACCAAAAACAACCCTCAATTTGATAAGAGAGTAATATATCTCCTGGAAAGGAATTTTGTTACCAAAACTCTAAAGGGCACACCTTGGACGTTTAATAGTTAGACTTAAAGAAATCAGTGAGTCCAATTTGCAAGTGCCATCAGTATACTGTGATGATTCATAGAAATAGGTTATTCTTACAACTTGAGAGATAAGAGACAGTTTACTGCCCTCTATCATCTTTGTTTCTTATCAGGTACATTTCAAACTGCAAATATTTCTGTTGTAATACCCTTTCTACAATTGAATTGTTATTCTAATTAGCAAAGATGTAGGAGCAGATGCCAAGAAAATTTCTCTCACAGAAATAATATTTCCTTACTCATTACAGAATAGAAGAGTATTCTCTCATCCTGTTCTTTTTTGGTTGTTGTTTCACATCCTGAATATTATTTCTATTTTGGCTGCAATAATATGAATCACTGGGTGATCTCAGTCATGCCAGAAACTGTCAAATAATTCTGCTAATATCCCGTGAAAGTCCTGACATAAAGATTTATATCAACACAGTATAAAATAAGTGGTCATTGTTTTTAATATTTTTAATATTTGAATTCAGAAAATAAGAAAATAATAACAATAATACATCAAAAGTGTTTAAAACGGCCAAAGGTTTTCTTTAAAAACTACAAAAATACTTTCTTCTAGATCTCTATTCTTTTGCCAATATGGTCTCCTAGTTATTGCATATCAGCATCAAAATAAATCTAAATTGAGTTTTTATATTTTATTATTTCCCTTTTGCCTAATCACTAATATTTCATAAGAGTTGTTTTTTGTTTTATTACTGCATTGTAGACTGAGTAACATTTTGGGTGAACAGGAATACTCATTATTACCATGGGAACATACTTTGTAATCCATAATAGCTACTTTACACAGAACTTTTAGGGAAAAACATTTCAAATGTAGAACTGTGTGATATGCAGTATGCATTAACAGAAAAAAAAAACTTACTGAGACACATCTGTGAAAAGACTTTTCACCTAATAACATTTAGAAAATAGTTATCATCATCAAAGTTCAGTGGACACCATCATTCCATCTTGTCTAAGTATTTATTTATTTTACAAACACAGAAGACAGAGATTTCTTAAACTTTCAATCAGGAAGAGGAAATCTGTGAATTTTTTTTGGTAATTCTCCTAATTGAAAATGTGTAAAATGATGAACCTGCTTGCTTAACTTCATGCATATGCAATGCAAACTCCGTAGCAGAATCACATTATCTCCTAACCTTTTTCTCCTCATTAGGAAAATTTATAGCTTGTGGCCAAGTCTATACCGTAGTCTGGTTTGTATTCTCTTCATTAAAGTGTCTTAATATTCTCTTGTGTCTTCTTTATTTTTCTGCCAAAATTTCTTCCCTGGGATTGAATTGGAATGTAGTTTATTAAAGACATCTAGTTTTCTATGTTAGCTTTATCAATTTACCAGCTTTGTGATCTTGAGTGGAATATTTAGTCCCCTTGTCTTCACCAGATAATATCCCTTTCTTAGATTTCTAAGGTCTAGGCTAATAGAAAAATTGATACAAATCTCTACCTTTGTTTTCTGGCCATAAACTTCTTTTGCCATACCTCCAGGATTTATCTGGCCATAAACTTCTTTTGCCATACCTCCAGGACTTATCTACTTATTTTCAAAATATTTTATGAAATAAATTGGTTACTTCTTTGTGTGTTGCCCTGTGTGTTTTGCTTAGCTCCACAACTCTTTGTATCTCTACATTGTGAAGCATTTCTTTCTCAGACACTTGAGGGAGATGAAGGAAATGTTTTATATCATCTGTATGGAAATCAATAATTCGTAATGTACTTTTATACTGAAAAAAATTTTTTCTCCTTTAGAATTAGTAATACACAGGCAAAAATACATTGGAAACACTATTGATATAAACTCCTTTTTAAAATTATCAGAATAGAAGCTGATTATTTTCAAAATCTCGTTCTTTCAGAGTTTCCATAATGGGTTGTTATGTTTCAAAGGGCTTTCACTTGTTTTGAAATAGAATCTTGATACAGAAAGAAGAAATATGGTTTTTGAGAGAATCCACAATCAGTATGAACATAGAAAAATACGTATACATATTTTTACTATTACACACAAATACTTTTTTAGACATTTTCTTTTTTATTGATGCATTACAAATATACATAACAGTGGGATTCATCATACCATATTCATACATGCAGATGAAATAATTTGATCAATCTTATTCTTCAGTACTTTCCCTTTTTCTCCTCCTGATTCCCTTACTCTATTATACTGATGTCCCTTCCATGAAGATAATGATGATGATGATCATGATTTTGATTGCAGCATTATTACTATATGTAAAAGCAGGATTCATTGTGGTAAATTTATACATGGACATAGCATAATTTGCCAGATTTCATTCACCAGTACTTCCTTATCTTCTCCCCTCTTCCCTCCCTGTAGATCCTCTTCCTCTACTCTATTAGCTTATTTTTATTGAGATCTCTTTTTTTTATTCCTTTTTTGTCCCTCTTTAGCTTCCACATATGAGAAAAAATAATGGAAAATTTTTTTTGATACCAGAGATTGAATTTAGGGGCACTCGACCACTGAACCACATCCCCACCCCTTTTTTGTATGTTATTTAGAGACAGGGTCTCACTGAGTTGCTTAGCACCTCACTTTTGCTGAGGCTGGCTTTGAAATCTTGATCCTCCTGTCTCAGCCTCCCAAGCCGATGAGATTACAGGCTTTTAGAGTATCAGTCAAAAAAAATACAATGTCAAATGAAAATTTAAGAAGGAAGTATTTCTTTCCTTCCCACAGAATAGAGAGATCATAGTGAGTAGAATTTGTAAGAAGAAGTGAGTAGTTGGTAGAGTATAGGATCATATGAATTTGCAGATTTTGCAAGATCCCATTCAGCCCTTCTCCAGAAATTTTGGAGCTGTGTGGATGCTGAGTCAACATTCACAATTACCAGCTGCTAGTAAAATCACATCAATCACCATGATGGAGGAACTTTATCCTTTGGTTACTCTACTTAGAAACACCTCTGCCCCAATAAATCACTCCATCACATGTGAATAATTTCAAGCACACCCATATTTAGTTCCCTCCACAAATATAGAAGATAAACATGTTTTAGGAACTGGTAAAAGTGGTGAGTTTAGAATGACCAGGAAACTTTTTTATTTATTTACTTACTTTTTATTAATTAATTAATTAAAATTTTTGTGGTACTAGGAATTGAATCCAAGGGTACTCTAAACTGCATTACATCTCCAATCATTTTGCTTTCTCTATTTTTTTATTTTGAGAAAGAGTCTCCATAAGTTATTAAGGTTGACTTCAAACATGGGATCCTCCTATTTTGGCCCCTTGAGTAGCTGGGAATGCATGTATGCACCACTGCACCCACTTGAAAAAAAGAAAACTTTTATCTGACCCAGAAGAAATTAAGAAAATACAGCCAAAATACCCCAACTGAGTAGTGAGAACAGAGTGACAACCATCCCCTTTACACCTCTAAGGCTCTTCACAGAAGATCTCAACCTCATCTGTAAGTATTATCGTCTTAGATGGCATTCATCCAGAAAACACTTTAGTAGAGAAACTCAGAGAAAAGACCTTGCTCTTTCACATTTCCATGGTTTTAACAATGTTTGTGTAAGAGATAGCCCACATGCTGCATTATCTCTTAATATTTAAGGATTACCTTTTCCTTATTTTTGCCCTAATTGCAGTTTAAATATTCTGCTAAGGTACCCATTTCAAAGTACAGTAGTTTTTTTTTTCTTTTTTTTAATGTGTGTATCTCTTCCCTAGCATGTCTCTTCAATTCCAAAATGAATAAACATGACGTATGCTCCCATATTCAAATTCACACCAAGCACAGGAACAATAGCCATGCCAAGTATAATGATGATTACTCAGTAGGATAGCCTAAGACATACTTTTTATTTCATTATCATGACACAACAGTCTTGTTTGAGTCTTTGGCATTTTGGATTTCTCTTCTAAAATCTGCAGTAACTGACGAAGTCTGATATCTCATTTGCCTTGTGTGTGTGTGTGTGTGTGTGTGCGTGTGCACACACACACATATACACACACGAACACTGAATTTGTGAACTTGATTTTATTCCCAGTAAATTTCCATTTCTTTATGTTTCCTTTACTTAAATACCTTTTTGATTCTGAAATTCATTTTTTTTCTCAATTACAGAGTATAAGTTCACTAAAAAAAAATTGACACTTCAACTAAACATCAGATTAAAATTTGAGATTAATCAGAGTAGCTAGCATACAGGACTGCTTAGTAAATATGGAATATAAAAATTAGTGAATGATTTGTTTAACATAACATATAAATTTGTAATAATCTTGAGTTAGAATAAAAGTCTACATATTCTTGACTAAAAGGTTTTCTAATAGATATTAATAAATAGATTACTTGGAATTATAGCATGAAATTTCTAGAAAATTCATTCACAAACATCAGTATCTTCTATAGGCCATCTAGTTCTAGACCCACCAAATCATTTTGGTAAAAAGAAATAGGAGAACATTTTTGTGGGGTGTACTTTCCTCTCTCCATACTTTCCCCTCTCTCTCTCTCTCTCTCTCTCTCTCTCTTGTGAAATTGAAATCTAAAAGGAAATACTTAAGAGAAAAAAATCATTTGTGAGCATTCTTTAAAACATAAAATGCTTAACTAGAAATCCAGAAATATAAATTATATTTAATTTCTCAAAGTCAAGGTCACTGAAGCAGTTTCTATGTGCTATTTTTTGAATAGTTTGGACCAGGTTTCCATATGGTATTATATATCAAATGTCAACCTTATTTTTAAATACAAAAACTTAAAACTTTTTTTACTAAAATAAGAGATATCAAACAAACCATTATGAACAAATTCTCCAAAGAGGGTAGAGATTCAATGAAATTACATAAAGAGAAGAATCTGATTAATCCTTTAAATGTTTAATTACACCGTAAGTGAATTTGAATTGCCAGAATTAGCTGGTAGTATCTCTGATTGTCCTGATTTATTCATAATGCTTTGAAATTGATGTGTAGGTCTTTTGTGTTCTTGAAAGATTTCTTCAAACTTTGTATTTGTCCACTATAAACTTAAATTCAATGATCAGATAGTATCTTGGCTGTGTTGGTAGTTACATAGATACTAATTTCACAGATCTAAACACACACAAAGTGCATGAAATAGCACTAAATAATAATAAAAATTCTATGGATTATATGAATGTCAATTTCCTGGTTTTGATATTGTAGTATTATATGTAATATATTTATGTATATATCTATATCTATATCTATCTATCTATCTATCTATCTATCTATATATATATTATATAACACATTCTATTATACATAATGACTATTACAATCATTGCCAAAAAGTAGAAAAATCAGGATGAAAAATTAAAATTTTCTGAGTCATGGAAATTTTCCGTATTTTAACTTGAGTTTTTGTACATAAAATCTCATTAAGATTTTTGCATTCAAGGCTCTGCCTTTGGATATTAATCTGCTGGGCCAATGTTAGCACTAATAAAATCTGCTTCCTGCTGAACAAAAATTTCATTAAGCACTACATTTAAAACCATATATTCCATTAGTTGCAAATAATACCTTAATCCTAAAAATTAACCTTGAACAAGACAATTGAGTTGTAAAATGTGGACATTTCATTAATGGTTCTCATTCTTCCCTGAACATAATAATCACTTTCTTATTTTTAAAAGAATACTGATGTATACTATAGTCTCACTTCAAAAGTTCTTATGCAAAGTTCCTGTGAGAAGTTCCTGATACTGGTATTTAATAAAAAAAAATTTATGGTGACTCTAATGGGTAGACAGTATTGAGAGTCACGAATGAGATAACCTCCAGGGTGTCTTCCAGCAATTAATTTTAAGAGAACTGAGAATAAATGGCCTAAAATTTGAATTCATAATATTAAAATGTTACATTTCAATAGCTTGAATATTATTATCATTTCCCAATAATCTTACAGAAAATGTTTTCTAATTATGAGAGAATTGGTATGATTTTAATACATTCTATTTTTAATTAGCTTTATCTTTTAATGTGTTTTAACGCTTGCAAATAGCACAACTCATGAAACTATAACTACTTACTATTTTTAAAAAGAGAAGTAAATTGAAATATCAATTCTAAAATATTGGATTAGGAAAAAAATCTGAAATTTTAGTACCTAAATTGTTGGCATGACAGTGTTAAAAACAGACTCTCAGGAGCTATAGGTGTTTAAACAGTGGTAGAGTGCTTCTCCATCATGCACAGAACCTTAGGTTCAGTTCTCCCTACCATGAACAAACAAAAACAGAAAGAAAATCTCATATTTTCTTAATTAAAATATAAAATGGCATTCTATTTAAAATATAAAATATATAATTAAATACATTAAATATAAAATATATGGAATTTAATTTGGTAAAATCTTATGAGATAACAACATATACATATACCATTCCTTGAAGTATAAATAATATATATGACTATAAACATAAATAGACCATCTTCTCATTTAAAAAATATATATAGTGTTTCTGAACAAATACAAATCAATGAATGCCCAAGACTAATCTCTATGGTATTTTTATATTAATAAATTAGATATTTATGCTTGTCAGTAAGAGATGATTTAATTCACTGTTAAATCCACAAAATGGAGTCCTATATATATATTGAAAAATAGTAAATTCTTTATGTACAACCAATATTCTAAATACATATTATATATATATATATATATATATATATATATATATATATATATATATATATATATGTATCAGTAAGTATATATCCATATTCACATCCAAATCCAGAGCAATATCTACATCTCTAACTATATCTTTATATAACTACACTAAAATTGATAAAGTTTAGTAGTAATAGTCCCACCTAACCTATAAATCTTAGTTTCACTAAAGGAAACTAGGGTTATTTGAAGAAATAATTGATTGTAAGTCACTAGCACATATATTCTGGTAGAACAGAAAAAAAGAATATAAGTATCTGAAATAAATATCCACAAGATAATTTGAAGGTATTTCCACTAGATAAATTTAAGATTATTTGAAACAAAAATGAAAAAAACTTTGACAATTTAATATGTTGAGTAAATAACAAATGCAGTAGTTTTTAATCCCTTAAAGCCATCTAAATACTATCATTAGTGGTGGCTATTAAAATAATTCGTTGTTTGGAAAGTTGTAACGGAACAGAATAAATTACAGATTAATTCTAACAGGAACTGTAGCACTCTCTAGCTGGTGAAAGAAATCACTGTGTGTATGTTTTGTGTTTCTAACAAAAGAAAATAAATTTTTATTGAGCAACATTTCAAAGTAGTGTCATCATGCACCTGAGGTTTTAATGATTATTTTGTTCAAGTCATTGTTGAGTCATAGCATGCTGATTTCTTCTGACAATTCAACATCAGTGACCATGAAATATTGGGAAAATATTTCCATGTTAAATATGTATTACACACTAATTTGTGGAAAGCTTTTTTCTTAGCAGAGCCATTTTTCCAGAAATGATAATATGCTATTGATCTTCATTGTATTATAATGCTTAACTTTGTTTTCACATTCATGAGTATTACTGAGTTTACTGGGGCAACATTTAAAAATAAATTTGTGTACTAAGTGGTCAATGGTAATACAGGCTTCAGGAAGATGATAAATTACTTAATTTTGGGAACTCAAAATAAATGCTAAAGTGATTGCTTCCAACCATTTTTTAAAACAATTTTCTTAAAACTTAAACAAAGTTTTATACTAAGCAAATACTACATTTTCAAAGAGAAGACCACTATCTTTTGGAGAAATAATAAATTTCAGCAATTTCCACTTCTTCAGTTACCACATTCAATGAACATGTACCCATAGAAATACCTTGAATACATTAAAGTGAAAAGCCTCTGAAAATATACAGAAAATAATCAAATGTAAAGAAACCAAGTAAACTATGATACTAATATAAAAACAGATACAAAGATGGACGGCACTGTATATAGAGCCCAGGAACCAATCCACACATTTCCAGTCAACATTTTTTAAAGAAAAAATATGCAAAGAACCCATAATGGAGAAGAGAAAGTTTCTTCAATAAATGATACTGAGAAAAGTAGATGTCCACATGCCAAAGAATGAGGTTCAACCCTCATATCATATATGAAAATCTACTCAAAATGCATCCAAGACTTAAATGTAAGAACTGAAACTGTTAAACTATTGGGAAAAGTTCTATGCCATTGGTGTAAGTTTTGGGGGGCTTTGACCTCAAATCCACGAGCAACAAGAGCAAAAGCAAGACTAAGGAGTTACATCCAACTACTCCACTGTCAAGTTTCCACACTGTCAAGGAGATTATCATAGGAGCAAAGAGACAACCTATGGAATGAGAGAACCTATTTACACACCACAAATTTCATAGAGGTATATAGAAAACATTTAGAAAACTCAAAGTTAATAGTAAAAAATCCCGATTAGAAAATGGAGAAAATATCTAAATGGACATGTCTAAAACAAGATGTATAAATGTCCAATAGGTATATAAAAAATGTTTAACAACAATAATTATCAGGAGAATGAAAAGTATAAGCACAATGAGAGGGTGCCCTCATATTTACTATAATTATCATTATCAAAAGTGACTGCTTTGTTGGACGATAAGACAGTCATAGTCCACCAAGCTCATTATTCATAATTAAATAGTCAAATATATATGTTGGTAGAGAAAATAAATCCCTTGTGTACTTCTAGTGGGAATATAAATTAGTATTGCCAATATGTAAAATGGCATGAAGTTTTCTTAAGAAATAAAAAAATACATAAATATAAAGAAAGAAAATAGAACTACTATATATTCTAGCAATGCCACTAACTGGGTATATAGACATGAAACAGACATGAAATCAATAGACATGAAATTATTATTTTGAAGAGCTATCTTCACTTTTGTGTTCCCTGATGTTGTCCAAAGAATAAGAATTTCAAGAGCTCTATTGTACATCACTGTGACAAGAGTTAACAAAATATTGGGACTGAGCAATGACCACATAAAGACCAGACCTCGCTGACCCATGCATATAACTCTTCTTCCTCTCCACTACCCCTGACAAACGTGATATGGCTGGAAATTGATGACTGGAAATTGAAGAAGACAGAAATGCAAGAGAAAAATTCTCTGCCTTCTGCTTGAACAAGAGAAGCAAGTAGGTAGGTGAATCATAATGAGGCATGTGGCACCAACGTACTCTGTACATTCCATAAGCACTGCCCTCTTATTTGACTTCTTTTAGCTGTTTGACTTTGTAAGATGCAAAGAGACTGGATCAAGCTGAAAGGAGAGTGCTGCCCACTTTTACATCAAACAATTGAACAATACTGACAAGGAATGTCCCTCACCTACCTCTCTTGTCTGCCAGTGGCTGGCAGGTAGGGAAAAGAACTTGCCTGTTTGTAAAGGAAAAAGCAGGGTGGGAAGACAGTGAAATCTAGAGGAAGATCCAAGACGGTGCAAGGTGTTCGCAGCCCAGAATATAGTTTCATCAGAGTGCCATTTTTTCTTTGTTGTTGTTCAAATGATTTTAATTATTGGAATGCTTGATTTTTAAATGTGCAAAATACATCTTAGAATCTGAAGAAAGAAATCAATAAAGTTCTAAGAATATGAGGGAAATGTATATGTTTAAAATCCTGATTTAGTCATTTCATTGTGTAAACATGTGCAAAATTATGTTATACATGGTGAATATATACTATTTTTATTTGTTAATCAAAAGAAACTTTAAAAAATCAAGAAAAGAGAAATAAATTGGAACACTTTAATAAGAACAAAAAAGGTAAAGCTATACTATTCTGAAATGTAGCAAGTATGCTTGTTAATGAATGGTAAGTAAAGTACTACTAAAAAATTAAATTATGAATAAATAAAAAATAATAAATAAAATATAAATTGAACAGCAGAATTTTTTTAAATAAAATGATAATTATAATAGTTATGTCTTGAGGAAATATCTCAAAGACAACTGGTCTCCTGAAATAGAGGAGAGATTTGGACACAGAAACAGACAAGCACACAGTCAGCACACCATGTGGACATGAAAGCAGAGATAAGGTTGATTCATCTGTAATCCAAGGAACACCAAAGATTGCCAGAAAACCACCAGGAGCTGAAGGAAAGGATTGCAGCATGTTTCCTCACAGTGAAGATGCTTCTAGCCACAATCTGTGAGTCAATACAGATCTAAGATGTCGTGAGCCACCAATTCAGAGACATAGTCATGTCTCTGAAAAAAACTTTGACAATTTAATATGTTGAGTTAATAACAAATGCAGTAGTTGAGTTAATAACAAATGCAGTAGTTATGAATGGCCACAGTGCTAGATTTTTCTACTCTCTAGATATGAAATTAAAATTACAACTGTTGTACATAATTGTACTTTTAGGAAGCAGCACATTGAATTTGTATTAGCTGTTATATTAATTTATTCTGATATTCTGATGTCCTGTTTTTTGTTGTTGTTGTTTTTGTTTTTGTTTTGTTTTTTATATATCATTATCAGGCTTACTCTGGTCTTGGTTTCTGCATATTTTTTTGTATCTGCTATGGTTTCCCCTCATAGCATACCTAACACATAGGATTTCTTACTTTCTTCAACATTTCTCAGTAATTCCTCACTAAGTTTTGATTAAAATTAATTCCACATACTTATTGCTACTTTTGAAATTGATATTCTGGATTTTCAGATTTTCCATAAATTTACACAGTATTATTGATTTCTCTCTGAGTCATTCTCAATGTTCTATATACTCAACAATTCCAAGTCAGTATATATAATAAAGCAATGGTGAATATTATGATAATATGAAATAAAAAATTTAAAAGAATACTGGTTTTAGGTAAATAGGCTTTGAAAACATCCACCAGTAATATGTAGTTAAAGGATATTCTTGATTAACTATGTATAAGAATTCTCCATTCTATAAACAGCTTTACAAATATTTAATTAGTTTCCAGACCTTACTTTATACATGTTTCACAATTTGAGAGTTATTATTAAGTTGTCATAAATTTTCCCATTAAGATTTTCCAATATATCTAATGTACAGTTAATATTTGAAACGCACAAAATCTAAGTGTTGATTCAGTCTTCTTGGCATGATTCAATCTTTTTTATCAATATCTACCAATTGTGTAAGTTTTATTTTATTTTTTATAAAAATTCTTATGGCTTACAGCAGAGCCAAAAAAAATTATCTTTCCAAATAGTGTTTCCAATATGTGACAGTCACAGTCCACCAAGCCCATTATTCATATTTAAAACTTCATCATAAGATAAATTCTGGAAAATATATGTGGAAATATACTTAATTTTTTAAAACAGGTTTTAGTTTGTTCAAATGTTGGAAGTAAGCCCTTCTAAGTGGATATTTGTTATGTTGGTCAATGTCAGAATTAATATTTGAACTGAAGTCACTTAAATGTCCTTGAATGTCAAGCATGCTTCAAATATTACATCTTTATAGAAAAAAGCATTAATTCTTCAGTAAAATTATGTTATTTGGATCTTCAGCATTTCAGTCTATGAATATCAAATTATAGCACTTCTAAGATATGGTGAACCATTTTATATCAACTTTAAATCTCACCATGGATAGTACCATGCTCAATATCCAATAGGTAGATAGAGTCCTGTAGTTTTATAGTAGTAAATGTATCCTGTAGTGGTTGAATAGGTATTTTTTGTGTGGTATGTAAAGGTGAGGGCTATGCAAAATATTAAGGTATATGTTGTTAAAACTTCCACACTACCCAATTACAAGCTCTTTACCAATTCCTGTATAATCTGCTCCTTCTGCTGTGTCCTGTACCGTGTTATGATTCCATAATGTTTTCAGCTGAATTAAATGTTTCCAATAATTGCCCCAGGATGCTAAGTTTGTCTGTCAACATTTCTGTGTCAGAAGAGTTTATAGCCCTATTCATGGTTTCTATCTAGCATTATATTATTTATCAAGTACCATTTAGTTTGATCATGACCCTATTTTATTCTTCAACTTAAAAAAATTCCACAATAGAAAAACTCATTATATACAAGTTAAATTTAATAAAATCATTAGTAGCAATAATATTGAGGAATAGGATAATTTAATTATCATGGGGGGGTCATATCAGGGAAACTGGACAGATTTACATATAGTGGGTGAATTTTAGAGAATATTTTATTTCAGGTCTTTGGGAGAAAATAGTCCATACTTGGGCCAGAATATTTTTTATCATCTGGAGCTTTGTCTCATGTTTTCTTCTAGAAAAATGTTTTTGTTCATGACTATATTATTTATATATATATGAAAATTTTGTAAGTTATAGATGTCTGTGGAAATGATGATAGTGTCATACATTATAATATATAATATAATATAAGAGAAGATAGATCTATCTTATTCCAAAAGCACAGGGAAGAAAACAAAAAATAAAAAACTGAAATTAATTAAAATTTTAAAAGCTTCTGCACAGCAAATGAAATAATCAATAAATGGATAAGGCAACCTATAGGCTAAAAGAAAATATTTATAATCACAAATCTGACAAAGGATTGATATCTAAAATATATAAAGGTATCTTCCAATTTAATAGCAAAACCACACAAGCCCCAATTAAGCCTATTAAGAAATAGCAAAATATCTGAATAAACATTTCTCAAATAACATATTAACTGCTCAACATATTATATGAAAAGCTGGCCAATATCATTAGTCATCAAGTATTAGGAAAGTGAAAATAAAAATCACAATGAGTTATCTCCTCACATCTGGTTAAATGACCATTATTTTTAAAAGAAAGAAATATAAGTGTTGGGATGTACAGAAAAGTAAATCCTGGTGCACTATTTATGGGATTGTAAATTGGTAGTGTCATCATATAAAACACTGTGAAATTGTGAAAGTTCTCCAAAGAGTAAGAAAAAAAATCAGATAATTTAGAAGTCACACTTTTAAATATGTATCCAATGGAAATTAGCATCTCCAAAGACACCTATATTCTCATGTCTATTTATTACAGCCAAGATATGCCACAATGTTTTGCTTAGAATGGTGTACATTTAATAATTCAGGTACCTTGCCTAATGGAAGCTATAAAGACACTGTTGCATAGCACAGATTATTGTAGCTCTCAGTTTATATCCATCAAAAGATAATGGATAAATAAAACATGATATATGCATACAATGTAATATTATTCCACCTTTGGAAAGAAAAAAAGAATTAGGCTGGGACTGTGGTTCAGCAGAGGTGTGCTTGCTTGACAGGGGTGAGGCATTGGGTTCATCCACTGTACTGCAAAAAAAAAAACAGAAAAGAAAAAAAATTTCTGTAATTTGCAACAGCATGAATGGATCTGAAGGATATTTTGCTAGGTAAAATAAGCCAGTCTCAGAAAGGCACACTGTAAAATCTCACATATTTATGGACTCTAAAATAGTCAAATTCATAGGAGTAAAAAGAAGATTGGTTATTGTCAGGGACTGAGAAGAGGAGTGAAGAAATGGTGTCAAAGGTCAGAGAAAAGTCAAAGGGAGGGCAAAGAGTAATAAATAAATTATCAGTTATTTAAGGCAAATTGATTCTAGAGATGTTTTATAGCATAATATCTATAGATAGGAATATTGTACTCTGTATTTAAAATCTGCTAACAAGGTAGAGCTTGTAAGTGCTCTTACCTCCCCAAGTAACAATAAATTAATAAAGGAGACAGGAGGAAAATTTTATAAGTTATAGATGTCTGTGGACTTGATGGAAGTATAAGGTATACTTTCAGTCCAAAAATTCATTTTACATAAAGGCCTACTAATATTCCTTGTTGAATTGTCTTTCCTTTTTCACAAGTCAATATCTCATCTTTATTATAACCCATTTTTTCTAGCCCTAACATGACAGATCCCATTCCTTATATTGGAGCAAAAGAGAGAATATTTCTTGAAATATGGCCAGGCTGTAAAATACAACAATGGTAATTATGTCTTTTATTAAAACTAGTTTTAATAAACTAGTATCATTTGTAAGCCTCACCAACATAGATCTGTTTCTTATATGGCAGTGTACTTCTTAAACATTGGATGAGATTGCCACTCTTTCCTGTCTATCTTTTGTTTAGAAGGTATCCATTTAATAATTCAAGTACTTTGCATAATAAAAGCTACAAAAACACTATCCAGAATGCAGAATCTGACAGTCTTTGTATAGCATGTTCCTGCATGACTGTTTAACATTCATGCCAGAATAAGAGAAAAGCAGGATCCTCTACTAACATATTTTACATGGGAATGTCAGAGGAGAAAAGACAAATAGAAGATTGTCCAAATTACCAATATTAGGGATAAGACAGATGACATGACTACAAATTCTAGAATAGACAAAAAGGTGAGGAAAAAACACAAGCTAGATAAAAAGGACAGCTGATTTACAGACCAGAAACTTTCAAGTCCACTCAAAAAAAAAGTTGTAACCAGAATGGTCTGTGTGTTTGAAGTTATAAACTTTTCCGAAAATGTCTAAGGACTAATAACTTCATTTACAAATTCAATCAAATAGTTAAGAAAAAATAGGATAATAATACAAAGTCTAAATATATTCTTCTAGAGTGTGAAAGGATGGGAATACTCCCACTTCCTATTACTTGTTATTCTGATACCAAAAACAAAGTCTTGGCAAAGGCAAAAAAAAAAAAAAAAAGGATATGAAATGTTTTAACAATTAGACAACAATGCATATTTAATTACAGTATTTCATGGTAAAGTGAGATTAATCTTAGGAAATCAAAGTTGGTTTAACATAAGAAAATCAATTTAATGAGTACATTAACATACTAAATATGAAATTATATGATCATTTCAATGATATATTTGACAACATCAAACTTCTTTTTCTGGCCCAAATCTTTAAAACACACACACACAAAAGCAAGGAATAGCATGAAACTTGATAAACCTCATAAAGAATATAAAAACTATATCTGGTAATTATTTGAAAATATTTCATCTAAAACCACGAACATAATTAGTATTTTCAGTCCCATCACTGTGTTCAACACTGAAACAGAGGTTCTAGCTACTACATTAAGAAAAGAAAAATAAAGGTGAAATTAAACTACATGCATACAATTGTAAATGAACTGTCAAATATGCTTTTTGTTATTTTTTTAAAAAAGAAAATATTAGATATTTACTCATATAAATATGTTTACTTATGCTTTTTGTTCCTTCATATAGATTTCTATTCCTGTAGTACTTGTCAAAGAAATACTTTCACATCTCTTATAGTGTCTTTGTCTATATGTCAGAAGTCTTTATTCTGATATTTTTTTGACTGACATTTTCATTGAACATAATTAATATTCTAGTTTGATAATAGTTTTTCTTTCAATATTTCAAAATTGTACTATTATAATTAGCTTTCTGAAATTCTTCAATTGTATATTAGGTTATAATTAACCTAACATCATCTCAATTTTAAATTTTATTATATTTAAGTTTCATATATGTATACATCTATGCGTATATGTGAGTCTTTGTTCTTTGTTGTGCATGAATTCTACAGGATTACTACTAAACATCAGATTATATAATTAAAAGCATAAAATAATTATTTTGTTAATAATGACAAATTTGTATGACCTTTCACATAAATGCATATGGTTCAAGTATATTAAGAAAGCTAACATAAAAAGAACAAAATATTGCTTTTACATCTCAAGAATCACTTGATAGTCAAAGCATACTTTTACAGAATAGTATTATAGCTATATTAGAAATAAAAAATTCATTGTTCAATTATATTAAGCAGGGAAATGAATTAACTTCAAAGTATTTTAAAGTTAAAACAATTTAAAATATAAATCAGAAGAAAATGATAGACAATTTCAATTTCCCTAGTAAGTATTGTTTCTTTTTTCCATATTCATTTTAAATGAAAATCCTTTTGATTTTTTTGCTTCATTAGAACTTATTATCAAATTTCATTCACCTGGGGCAAAGTTTTAGTATCTGCTTGGAGATAAAATTTACTCCTCTACTATACATGATTCACTTTAAAAACAACCCACCAATTAGATGTGTTAAGGTTTACTGAACAAATATTTATTGAACCCCCCTATTATATACCAAATGCAAAGTATTTTTAGTTTGGCTTGCTAAAATAAGATACCATAAAATGAATCGTTTTAAGGAACAAATATTTCTTTCTACTGTAGAAACTGGAAGGGCAAGATCAAGGTGACAGCAGATTGAGCATCAAGTAAAGGCTCTCTTTCTGGGTGACAGATTGCCCCTTCTATTTGGATCCTCCTGTAGTATAGAAAGAGCACTGTGCTCTTCTTCTCTTCACAAAAAGATAATCATCCTGAGGGCTCAACTCTTGTGATTTTATCAAATTAAGATTAGATAATTTTCTCCCCAAATCCTTGGCCTCGAATATAATCATACTAGGGATTTAAGCTTTAACATATGGTGTGGAAGGGCAGGGTACCAACAGTCCACATGACACCTTATTCAGAAATGAGAAGACAAAAGGAAAACAGTTTGAGCTAGACTAATTCACAATCCTATCATATCCACTATGTGAAAATTTACTGGACATTTCTGAAAAGAAAAATAATGTATAATTCTGGGTGTGGTGTCCCGTGCCTAGTGGCTATGGAAGCTGAGATGTTGAGTTCAAAGCCAGCTTCAGCAACTTAGTGAGGCCCTAAACAATTGAGACCCTGTCTCTAAATAAAATACAAAAAAGGGCTGTGGATGTGGCTCAGTAGTTAAGTGCCCCTGGTTTCAATCCCCAGTACCAAGAAAAAAAACAAAACAAACAAACAAAAAAAAACTTTGCTTTTCAGGTCAGGGTCCATGTGTTATAATGGACCTTCTTGTATGTACCATGAGGACACATATGTCCTGACTTGATGAAGTTGCAGAGGTAGGGGAGAGAGATTATTGGGAATATATGTGAAACAATTGGAAGCAATATGAAATATTGCAAATAACATTAAAACAATTATCGAACATCTCATTCTTTGACTTGAGATAATCTCACAACTTGCAATGAATGGCTAAAAGATAATTTTGTAAGGATATAAAATAAGTAAAGTTCATTTCATAACTTCAGGCAATTAACTGAAATTCTGACAGGTGAATCTTCATATTCTAGGATTTTAATTTCCTCTTAAATTTGAGAATGAAGGTGACCTACATAAATGAGAGTTTGATGTGTCAAAGGGACAAAGTTACAACAATTTAGTTTAACAATTTTAATTGGTTTTATTTTTGATACTAGAGTCAGGTAGCACTTACTGTATAGAACAGGTTGAGCAGAGGAGGTTGGTTTCATAGAGAAAGGCTGAAGACAGTAGAAACAAAAGTGAAAAGTGAATCTGTTGTTTCAAAGTTGCTTTTATCAAAAAGGCAGTTAACAATAAGAAAATAACTGATTTGCAAACACCAGGTCATTTCAGCTTACTTTTTTCATTAGGATTAAAATGGATGTCAACTGAAACTGAACTAAACTGAGAATCTCTCTAATCCTGATTTCTCAAATGATCAAACAGCTTAATATCAACTTGGTGATGTGAAACTTAAGCATAAGTGACTCCATTTTTATATTTAGTCCAGTCTTTCACAGTGTAGTGCAAGAGTTTAATTGAAACAATGGCTTCCTTAACTTTTAGCAGTTGAAATTATTTAATAAAATTATTTAATTATGGGGTATTCCAAAGTGTATACATTGCTTACCTAATATATCTTGTTGCTTAAAAAGTGAATTGAACTAAGCACAATTTCAGCAGATTCTAATACTCCACTATTGAAAAAAAAAATCCCTTCCCCATCCCCCCCCCCCAAAAAAAAAATCACTTGCAGTGGATGGGAACAAGTGAGCACATATATGTACAGTGGACTCAAAACCATGATGAGAATGCAGTCATCCAAAAAGAACATCAGTGGAAGTTTGGCATCCTGTTTCCACCACACAGCAAAATAAATAAAACTGAAAAAGGGAAACATTTTGCTGGCAAGGAGGTCATCTCATCAAGATTTATCTCATATGGATATTTCATATGGATAAGCAAATTTGTCTCACACAGAATTATATCATACAGATAAGAAAGCAAAAGCAAAATCCTTGTTACACTAGTCTCAGTGGGATGCCTGGATTTTACTACCACTTTTTGTTTGACTCATCAACATACTCAGTAGGACACTGTGATTCATTCTGGGGTAAAGCTGATGGTCCACTTGGTCCTTGCCATAGCAGAAAAAATAAGAACTGTGCTTCCCTAAATAAAAGGAGTAAGCTGTAAATTTTTCTACTGAGATAAGTAGTAAAGACATGAAATTTATAGTACATTTTATATATTTTACCTCAGTAGAGTTTTTTTTTTATAGATGCTAAAATAATATTATCATTACCTAGGCTTTTAAAACAACCTTAGTAGATCAACATAAATGATTGAGTTGCCAAAAGTCAGAGATATTTCAAATTCAGTGATGGTGAAAACTATTTGACAGGAAGACACCCACATCCCCCCCCTCTCCACACACACATGTATATTGAAGGATCAATGTGGGGAAGAACTGAATTGAATAGAAAGGGGTTTTTTTTGTTGTTTGTTTTTTGTTTTTTGTTTTCTTTTTTTTTGCCAAATGGTATTCTACAGCAAGTCTCAGCCCAGTAACTACTTTAAACTTTGTAGGCATATCAGGTAAACACAAAGACACATTAAAAGGACATTACACAAGTCAGTGATATTGCTGAAGAATCACTCTCTTCCATATCTTGTTCTTGGACACTTCCCTGAGCAATACAGAAAATCTAAAATGTATGCAAAGGTCAAGAAGTGTCTGACAAAACCCTGATAATTTCTTCCCTTGGCATTATAGATGTAATAAGAAATATTGAGCCAACATTTCCTTAATGAGGTCTGCAATAAAACTGAGGAAACAATTATGATTCTTTCAGCAATAATGTGAAATAGTAATTAGAAAAAAAATTGTTAAAATCTGACAAAATGCTTATATTCCAGGATGGCAGTTCAGCAGCATTTTACTTTAAAATAATAGCATGGATGATGATGATGATGATGATGATGAAGAAGAAGAAGAAGAAGAAGAAGAAGAAAATGAAGATAGACAATTAGATGGAAGAAGAGATAGGTAGTAGATAATATAGATACACTCATGTATGGACTAAGAATCTTCCTCTTGGGTAAAAAAAAATTATTAGATCTCAATTTATTCTGTGAAATGAAGGGAGACTGGATCAGACATATAAGATAATTTCCAATTGAAGATGATGAGATTTACTTATTAAATTCAGAGATTGTAAAAATATTAATAATTCAAGTGATTGTAAGGGAATATTTCAAAGAAATTAATTACCTTGGGGATGTGAGTAAGAATCTGCTGAAGCTGAACATTATTCTGTACAATTATATTGGCTAATAATAATAAAACAGGCATTGCTAGTATGGATTTCTGTTTTATTTTTTAAAAATCTGAATGTATGTGGAGGAATCAGCACAACCTAATCAGAGTTACATTCTAAAAACAAGAAAAGAAATGCATTTTTACTTTAAAATCACATCTTCTCAAAGATATGTAATTGGTAATTGTTTTAGGGAATGACATTGAGTCATAACTTTATTGCACTGTCATTGTGATAATAAATGATTATGGTAGCATAAATCTAAGATACATACATATTCTCCAATTAGATTTCTATATCACTCGTTATTTGTTTACTTTTTAAATTTATACAGAGATATCTCAAAGAGCTAACAGAAACCTAATGTAAAAATCAGTCAAAAATGTTTTCAGATATCTAGATATATGCTTTCTATGTATTATTGAAAGGATACTGCTATTTCTGGATATGGTACCCTACCATCAAAGGTATTCTGTCATATTATTTAGCACTGAATTTCTATATTGTGCTAAAAAGAAATAAAATTTTTAGGTAGTGCAGAGAAACATACCATTGAAATATATGAGCAAACTGACAAATTAATCTTCCCTGAAAAGTGGCACTTCTAAATAGAGATTCCCCCAGGAGCTGTATGAGTGCCTAGTGTTATTTCTTCACAACATTAGCTGCAGAGAAGCATGTTTCAGGGGATGTGTGTGCCCCACTCCATTATGGCACAGCTGTAGCTAGAGAGACTCTCCTGTACCTAATGTATCTGCCACTGACCCATGCATGCAACAGTGTTGCCATATGCTTCTTTGAGAAATAGATACTCAAGGAAACTACCCAGGTAGAGATTTGGGAATGAGGGTGACTTAGAAACTGACTCTTTTCCCTTAATCATTAGGTAAAGTCTATTGGTTCACTAAGAAAATAATATTACTGAATAGAAATTCTATTTTATTATCTTAGCATTCATTTCTAGTGCTTAATACACTATAAGGTGACATGTAGATGATGTCATGATTTTAATGTCCAGACATATTCATTTCTAGTAATTTTCACAACAGTGACAAATCTGTATATCTTGATGGATTATAAGAGGTATTATTTCATCATGAATGGGAAGCTTAAAATCTCTGTCAATGGCAATCATTTCTAAATGATTGTTGTCAATTTTAATAATGGTTTGCTTATTTTTTAAACAATATTGTTGTTATTGAATTCAATAAATGAATTTGATTTTTTTTAAAAAATTAGCATAATAATATCAGTGTTCAATAAAATATGTACTATCATGAATCTTGGAGTCAGGAGAAATGTGTTAATTTTTGTCTTTACTAATTTAGCTGTAACTTCTAGGGGAGATTATTACCTTTAATACTTTCCCACTGGTAAAAGAAAAAGTGTATCTATACCAGAGAATTTCTGCAATGATTCACTTAATTTTCAAACAAAAATTTGAAAAAGTAGGGATATAGTAGGCAATATTGTAAACTCTTATACTTAATGATATCAACAATAATTTTTATTTAATGTTTTATATATTTATTTTTTAGCTTTAGGTGGACACAATAATTTTATTTTTAATTTTTGTTTGGTGCTGAGGATCAAACCCAGTGCCTCATGAATGCTAAGTGAGCACTCTACACAGAGCCAGAACCCCAGCCCCCCCCAATTTTTTTTAAAAATCACAACTAGTTTATCACTTTCAGATATTCTAATTTTGCAACATTAGATGAACTAATTTTTCATTGCATTAAGAACATCAAAAAGATTTCTGAAACCATATTCTTTTACTTGGAATCCAAAATGTTTAAAGAGATATTCTAACATAAAACATTTCAACACAATGAAAATCCAGCTTCTCTTGATTTCAAATATTTTTATGGAGTTATGCCTTTATATTTTAATTTATGTTAGAATGAATGATCTGACTAGACCCAGTGTTACCAATAATAAGTTTAAATACTTTTTTAAAAGATTTTATTATTTGACTATAGTTTTTGTTGATGTACTTTATAATGTTTATCAAAGTTTATTCTGGTCCTACTTTTTCTTATCTATTTCATGAATTTTGATCAGAAATAGAAGTTGTATTTTGTCAGATATTTATTGAAAGGACCATTGTTTCTTATGTAGTCTGCTAATATAATCATTACATTGATTTTTCTAATATTAAATCAACTTTGACTCCTTTTTATAAGTCCCACTTCGGTATGAAATATAACTTTATATATCTTATAGTTCAGCTGCTAAATTGTATTAAAGATTTTGAATTTATGGTCTTGAGAGGTATTTGTACTTTTTTTTTCTTTGTAATGATTTAATTTTTGATGTCAGAGTAACAAATAGAATGAGGCAGCACTATTTACTCATGTCTGGAAGAATATTTTTTAGAATTTGTATAATGACTTGTATTTTTTTTCTTAACTAATTGTGAAAATTACAAGTGAATTAGTCAGACCTTAGTGTTTTTGACAGGCCTGTAATTGCAAATCTCAAGGCTATTCTGGTTATCAGTTTTAAGTGAAATTTGTGTTTTCCAAAGAAGTTGCTCATTTTATCTAAGTTATTGAATGTGTAAAATAAGTCATTGTGTAGCATCTCCGTGTTATCTTTTTACAATGTGTAGTGCCATTGTCAACACTGTGCTTATTCTGGAATCTAGCTCCATGATTTACAACAGGGCATCTTCCTCTCTATTCACTTCACACTACTGTTGATTCTCCAAATCATGAGGCAAAACATGGATCTCCAGACAATGACAGTGACCAGTTAATTCACACTATATTAGTGGAATGAATTTCCTGATAGTGAACATAAGTAGAAAACTCAAAGCACTTCTAATGTTGCCATCAATATATTAGGGATCACTGAGTTTTATAAATATTGGAAAGGATTCAGGAGAATTGCTTTACTTGGATGACTATTTTGATGAGGTTTGAAACTAAAAGCACTTTGAGGCTTAACTTATATAAGTATTTGAGGGACATTTTTTTTTCCTGGTATCAATTCCAGGTGTAGATAAAAGTTTTGGAAAAACACTAAATGCAAGTGTGTGTGAATGTACATTTGTGTCTATGACCTAAATACAGTTCATTTTGGATCTTCATGAAAATTTAAATGAATTTTCTCTTGCCCATTTATGATGATTTTTTTTAAAGAAGACAAAAACATTTTTTAATTGAAATACTGATAATCTTCTAATATATCTGGCTTATTATAATTTTAAATATTTGAACATTAAAAAATAATAAACTAGTAGGAAAATATGCATTAGATGCATATGCATATAGATGAAATTTATATTGGTGTAATGAATAAGGAAAAAGTAAATCATCAAAAGCTATTTGTTTCAGTTTTTCTCTGCTTTATCAATAATAGGGATCTTTTTTTCTCACTAATTTGGTGGGTCTACATTCTGAGAAAGGACATTAACTGTCCTTGAAATAAATGTAAACACAAGGGGGTATTTTGAGAAGTCTCTGCCTGTCTTGGCTATGTCAACTTGATACATAACATCATCTCCTACATTTCCACATGTCTTTCTCTTAGGGTATAACAGTGGTTATCAATAAGTAACACTATTCTTCAGACTTTAGTTGATAAACATAATATACTGCATTTAAAATCTCCAAATGTTTAGTTATATAGGCAGTGAGATCACATAGATTGATTCTAATGCTTCTTGGCTCTTAGAGGATTATTTTAACTATATTTCATTCAGTAAAGATCAACTGCTGTTATTGCTATTGCTGTTTGTATTCTTACTGTGATATTTCTCTGATTTTTGCCCCTAACAATAATATTGCCTTAGCTAACAGCCAAGTTTACAGTATATAAATTATTGTACAATTAAAGCTCACAAAACCCCATCTTCCTAAATACAGGCAAGAAAATATGAAAACCTTTAATTTTAGCTTTAGCCCCAAAGAAGCTGTACTAAGTGGCATGTCCCTTCAGAGTCACTGAACTAAAGGTATCATTTATCAATGATAAATTACATCACTTTTTTTGCTCATATTCCTAGGAAAAGATAACTGGAGTGAAAAGAGATCAATTGATTGAACTCTTTCTAAAAGGATGAAACCTCTAAGGTGAGATCAACCTTTTGTTGAATTAGAATAGAAATCCTTTCTCATCCTTTCCATTCATAAATATTACTTCTTATTTTCACTATTATACTTCTCCCTTTGGTGAGAAGATTGCTAGTGTGGTTATTAATCATTTTTTTAAAAAACCATAGAATAATGGCTGAAGATGTTAGCATGGATCTATATTCCCAGATTCAAGTGTTTGGCAAGATTGTGACAATGTTCTCCTAACTGAATTTCTTAGAAATTATCCAGTTGCATTGCTAAAATTTGAATTCTCAACAGTTGCCCCATGTATAATCCTATAAAACAACAATAACAACACTAGTTTTAGGGCAGTTTACAAAAGATTTGAGCAAAAGGCACAAAAATGTACCATATGTTCCCTGTGCCTACACAGCCTCTCTTATTGTCAACATCCCTACTGAGTGCTTTAACTGCAGCAAAAGTTCTGTTTTCTGCTTGTTCATCACTTCTTCCCCTACTGAAACATGAATAAAATTATTGCTCTTTATTGTTTATACAGATTTGACTTTTCCATAAAGATATCATATAATTGGAACCATGTAGTGACTATCCTTCTCAGATCAGCATCTTTCACTTAGACATACGCATTTAAGTTTCCTTAATGTTTTTTTTCTTTCTTTCACTGCACACAAACACACACACACACACACACACACACACACACACACACACGGAGTGTGTAGGGGGGTGTACCAATACCATACTGTTTTGATTACTGTAGCTTTATTGAAAGTCCTGAAATTGGGCAGTATTAGTCTTTCAGTTTTGTTCTTTTTAAATATTGTGTTGACAGTTCTGGATCTTTGACCTTCAACATAAAATTTAGAGTTACATTATCAGTATTCACAAAATGATGAGATTATGATTGAGATTTCATACACCCTATACATCAAATTGAGAAGAGTGGACATGTTGACAATACTGAATCTATCTTATACACAAAATATTTCTTCATTTATTTCTTATTTCATAGTTTTCCAGAAAAATAAAATTAATATAATATATATATTTTCCCTAGGGGAAAATATATATGTGTGTGTCCACAGTTCTGAAAGAATGAAATGGCATTCTGAGTTGTTGGTGATTATGATTAATCCTTGGTATATCTTTGTAGTTTAAAGGTAAACAGCTATCATTCTTAACTTTATCATACAGTTACTAGACAAATCACTAAAAAACACAACAGTAAATCCTAGTGACATTCATGCCTTTATTAAAATGTTTTTCCAAAACACATTTGAATCAGAGCAAATTTTCTCCCTGTGGTATACAATTATTCAATTTATATATATATATATATATATATATATATATATATATATATATATATATATATATATATATATTTGTGTGTGTGTGTGTGTGTGTGTGTATATATATATATATATATATATATATATAAATTCTACTTATGTGTGTGTATATATACATACATACACACACACATATATGTACAAACGTTCTTGAGGGTTTAACAAATTAGCATATATGATGGGAGGCTAAATGGTCTTACAATGGTCCTGTGCACCCAGAGATATGGGAAAATCAGTAGCTTCTCAGACCAAAAAACTGAATTCCTCAAAGTAAGAGGAACCAGTGATGCAGCTCCATAACACCCCTGAAGAGTCATGGATGCAAGTTTACAAAGGCTGAAGAATGTGAAGTCTGACATCCATGGGTGACACTAGAAACAGAAAATACCAGAAAAATAAGGGTCCAACATGTCCGTGCACAAGCTTTCACCATTTTGTTCCATCTGGGCCTCCATCTATTAAATGCCGCTGCCCAAGTTCAGGATGCATCTTTCCCATCCAATTCACTAAATCCCATTCCAATCTTCTCTGGAAAAACACTCAGACACACCTGGTGTGTCCTTTACCAATTTTGTAGGTATCTTTTAATGCAGACAAATCAATGACAATCAAGATTAGCTAGCCATCATATTTTTTAAAAATTTATCAATCTTGTCCAGTGTAAATATTTTGTAATATCATATTAATTGCAGAAACTGATGGATGAACGTAGTTCTCCCTCATAAATATCCTTAGAATCCCTTTCTATTTATGTGTGTTTCATATTTTACAGTACCTTCAGGCTTACTTATTGAAAATATTGCAAAGTACTAGCACACCACAGTGAAGACAATCAATGAAGAAGAACCCCAGTTATTTCTCAGTTGGCCATTGTGACAAAACTGAGATAGATTTGACACTGTATCCACTGTCAAAACTATTATTGAACTTTTAAAATTTTGATTAATAGAATGAAACTCTTACAATACCTTATGAAATAGTGTAACATGCCATAAGTGTAGCCATGGCAGACAGGGCCAGCTGACATATTTGAAAGTCATTCTAAAAAAGTTTCAGAGTTTGTAAAGAGAATAAAATGTCTACTTTTATTTCTAAAATACAATATACTTCCATTAGATACAAAATGTTAACATTATTGTTTATATATATTTATATTCCAATATAATTCTATTTCTAAAGAGGCTACACGTGAGAAAAGATAGGAATCTTTTATCTGTCCTTTATATATTTAAATCTCAGGAACTCTTTTTTTTTTTTTAATCTCAGGAACTTTATTTTTTCTGTAAAATAAAAGTTGTTAGTTTTATGAGTTGTACAAAATTTTAGAAACTTTTTTGCTTTCTACTCATATATTTCCTCTCCATACATTAGGAGGATCAATAGAACAAGATAAAGCAATTAATGTACAAAAAGAATGCAGTAATTAAAAAGCTAATGAAGAAATTATATTTATCTAAAATACTACTTGATGTTGCCAGGGGAAAAATATATATGTTGTGTCCACAGTTCTGAAAGAATGAAATGGGATGCTGAGTTGTTGGTAATTATGATTAATCCTTGATATATCTTTGTAGTTTAAAGTAAACAGCTATCATTTTTATCTTTATCATACAGTTACTAGACAAATCGCTAAAAAACACAACAGTAACTCCTAGTGACATTTATGTCTTTATTAAAATGTTTTTCTAAAACACATTTGAATCAGAGCAAATTTTCTTCGTGTAGTATACAATTATTCAACCAAGTGACACTAGAAAATAACATGTCCCTGGGTTACACAACCTCAACAGACACTTGAGTATATTTTTAATTTCAAAAGGGCATACAAAAACTACAGTTAGAAACAAATATCAATGTTGATTTTCTAATGTTCTGATTTTAAACACATCTATTACTTTTTTATGATGATCTGAGTCTTAGTAAACCAAGTTATCTAACAACACTTATTTTGCCTTTCAATATCTGAGCAGTAATGCAAAGTTTATATAGCAAAGAAAGTAAAGTTCTATATATTTTTTTCCTAAGGCAGAAAGTCATCATCTGATTATTTTAAGAGTTTATACTCATCTCTCTGCTTCTCCTAGATAAATATTATATTTTATCTTTGCAGAACACCAAAAGATGGTGAGAAGGTAAACCAATTAAGTAAATATCTGAGAAGTTGAGTAAAAACAAAGCAGTACTTTTATGAGTAACCATCTAACAGAACAAGACAACCCATACCTAGCATTTACCAGCCTTTAATTCAGTAACAAAGATAGAATAAGTAAGGTGGGCTCACTCCTCCCCTGGATGAAATGGACTCCCATGAATAATATTAGCAATGAGGATCTATGAGTAAAATTTCACTATAAGTATATGCAGTAAACAAAGGGGAAAATTCTCATGCCTCCTCCCCACAGAGACATGATAACAAGGGTCATTAGCTGCAAGGATCCACAAGTAGCCTCTTGCCAGGAACCTCTTTGGCTAATGAAAACTCCACCCAGAGAGATACTCTGTAGCCATTGGAATGCCAAGAAAGGTGAGGTCATGGCCCATGAAACACCTCTTCTTATGGAACCATAGACCCTTCTACCCCAACTAAAATTTATCCTAAGACTCAGGGTAGACAGGAGAATTCAAATCACAGCAGATGCTTACCAAACAAGTCTAGCTTTATAAAGGCTCCAAAAATTAGGATGTCATCAGAACCACAGTCCACAAAGTAGTAATGTAAAATTGTGTGCTAAATCTAAGAATATGACTTCCTAGTAGAATAATGTAGTTTAAATAAGACTTAGAGTCTTCTAACATCACATCTAATAAAGAACTGCTGCCCAATGCTTTTTAAAGTAACTCTTAAAATTCAACAAGAAAAAATAAATAAATGAACAAAAAAGATCTAAACTGATACCTCGCCAAAGATGATTATATATATATAATATATATATATATATATATATATATATATATATTATATATATATATATATATACACATATATATAATATATTATATATACACACAGAGATACAGATATATATGTATATATATGATATCTATCGATACATAAATATATAAACATGTGAAAAATGTTTCATGCTACATCATTAGAGAGCTAAACATTTTTTAAAAATTCAAAGCCAGCACTACATCCCCAGTAGAATGAATAAAATGTAAAATACTGGCAACACCGATATGGCAAAGTTGTGGAACAACAGGAATTCTCATTCATAGTTGGTAGGATTACAAAAATGAACTGCTACTTTGGAAGAGTTTGCAGTTCATAACAAAACTAAGTGTCCTCTTATCAATGATAGTCCTTGGTATTTAGCTACCAAATCTGAAAACTTATGTGCACAAAAAATGCACATGAATATTCATGGAAGTCTTATTTATAGTTGCAATGGATGAAATTCATGAAATTCAATGATAAAATGAAATGGGTCATCAGCCATGGAGAAACATGTTGGAACCTTAAATACATATTGTGAAGTAAAGGAAACTAACTTGAGAAAGGCAAAGTATATTCCACTCTAAGATATTCTGGAAAAGGCAAAGCAATGTAGAAAATAAAAAAAAAATCAGTGTTTTGGGAGGCACAAAAGAAGAAAGAGGATATGGAACTTGGGGTATTGTTAGGGTAGAGAAACTATTCTATATGTATTTGTCAAAACCCATAGAATGGACAGCACAAAGTTAACCATAATGTAATCTTTGCATAGTATTTGGTTAGTAACAATGTATCAGTATCAATGTTTCATATCATATTTAATATGAGTAGGATTTTTTTCTTATTACTATTAACCTATCAATTTAGTGCTTTGGAGGCTATTCTATTTTCAGTAAACCTTTAGCTTGGTCATAATACTAAAAAAGGTCTGTGTTTACTCAACCAAAGTTGTTAAGATGGATTCTTTTCACAGAATTAGTTATTCTTATTCTTTTTTATTCTGATGAGAAAAAAATACACTGAGAAGGGAAGTTTGCATGTTTCCATTGCTGTAAGTTTTCCATGGGTTGTACAGGGAGCTAGAGGCAACCTGAGGCAAAAATAACCATAGATGTTTTATCTATTATTTTCTTTTCATATATGTTGTAGCAACATATTAGTTAGGAAAATGCCCTGCTTATTAACAGGAATTAATTATTATTAAAAATTATACTGGTCCCATTGTCCATAGGTAAGAATGAACATAATAATAACATGTTTTACTTTGTGTAATCTAGCATCCAGTGTATATCCTGGAAGACCCAATATAATTGACTTGGTCTCAATTTATGAAATACCGGCCAGCTTTTGCTTGTATTCTTTGTGTGTCTGAGTCACAAATCATCAGATATACTTCCAGAGGATTTGATTTTTCTTGAATTCATTCTACGAATATTTATTTAGCTTCTTCTAGGCACTGTATTAGACATTAATATATAGTAGAGGCACAATTATAGATAGTTACTTTCTGATAATAGAAACTAGAATTTAAATCGTATAACCAAACAAATATACATGTACAAAATGAAATTGTTAAAAAAAGGTATAAGATTACAAGAATGGCTATTAAGTAATAGACACCTGAGTTGTCATCAAGGGACCTACTAAATTCAATTTCAAAAATAAGGTTTATAAAAATTCCCTCATTTCCTCTCCAATTGTCTGAATATCTATGAAAAAACTTCCTACAAAAGAGTTATAAATAAAACATGTTAACTTTAATGCTGTCTCAATTATTCTCAAGATCACATAAGGAAGAAAAAATGGAATACTTAACAAAATAGAAGTTAAATTGTTAGTGTCTTTAATTACTACAGTTAATGTATAGTGAAGGAAAGAATTAAAGTTGCTTAGTGGTCTCCATATTATTAAGAAAACTAGTTGTTACTTGTCCATTCAAACAGAAAAATTACTTACCCTCCACAGTCTCTGGTGATTATAACAAATGGGGCATTATCCAAAACACACTCCAGTATTTCCAGTGTCTCCAGTCTGGGCTTTCTCTCTGTAGCACAACCCCAGATATGCCCAGATGTGCTAAGCGGACTTTGGCAGAATAACTGGGGGGTGACGAGCAACTTGTGTAGATTGATACAGCAGGAGTGTAAGCCATTTATTGTAGGACAACAGAGGTATTTATACATTCCACACAGCTTATATTAATTAACATAAACTAGATACAGCAGTCAACCAATAAGGAATCTCCACACTTAATGGCTCGCTGGTGTTACTTCACAAAACCACTCCCTCTGGCAAAATGCCAGGCACCATCCAGACTTGTTCACAGACTCTAACACATACTTTCAGTCAGGACTAATGCTCAAATATGCCATTAAGGCAGTGCTACATTGAAAAAATAACTCATGACCCAAACTCTCTTTTTAAATTTCTCTTCTGCTGAATAATAAGCTGTTTTACTAGGTCAGTGAGAAACTACATAAACTGCATCATCAATAAAATATCATTATTAAGTGGAGCATATATTATTCCTACTTAACAAATGAGAAAAGAGCTAGAAGATTTCTAATATGTGACATATTTTTGGTGATCCTTCTGTCTTGATATCAATTATATGTTGCCACGATAACTATGCTCAGGTCCACATGCAGAAGATATGATACGATTTTGAATTTTTATTTTTCTCATATGTATTTTTTCTCAACTTTTAAAAATCTGTTAATTATAAATGTTTGTAACAATTTTATTTCTTCTATATGATCAAAATCACCCTTATGTATTTATGAAATCTTTACACAGCCCGTACTATGTGTCAAGGTGAGACAACAGAGGAAACTGTGGCATACAGTTAAATGGCATAACCACAGTCACAAAGTCAGTGCAGGGCAGATTTGTGATCTTAATCCAGACTGGGCTCTTTATTCAATAATTGGCTTTCTCAATAACAGCTTTGAATTCTGAGTTCACTATTCAGAGACTATAATTGAAACAGATGGAATGTAACAATTAAAATGGATGAAACATAAGGCTAAAACAATTTTTATAACTCTTATGACTTTAGATTCCCAATATTAAGCACATTTGCTGTAATATATCATAATGCCAAATGGTTCCTTTTGGAGAATTTATTTTTAATATAAATATAGAATATAACTAACCTATATATTCTTTTTAGAAATTATTATTCTAATCATTTATGTCAAATGTTTGACTTACAACAATGAGTTTTCTAAGTATGATAGAAAATAGAGATACCTGTAAAAACACAGACATTGTCTACACATTGGACATTTTCTCATCAAAACCAACCACAATAATGATTTGCACTCACTAGAAGAATGAAAATGAAAGCAAAGTCTTAAGCAGCTTAATTAATCATGTTTAATACAATTAATAACTGGCTTATCATTTTTAACCTAGAAGAAATACAGGGGAAATATTAAAGTAAGTACAGGAACATTTCCTCTGGGAAGAATTATGTAGTATAAATTAAAAATTACCTAACATAATTTATTTCTTTTAGCATGAGGATATCTCTCAATTCTTAATGATCAAACATTTGGTTTAATGAATTTCATACAACCAACACTAGAGATAAAAACATATTTAAATGCTCAATGAAATGTATTCACAAATATCACTGGGTTTTTCAAATTTGGTTTGTCCACATCTGAATTTGACTCCTAAACAATACAATTGTTATTCATATTCTCCCCTCCCTATCACCCACATAATCCTGAACTTCTATGATGTATTCAGTAATAAACAGCAGACATCTAATAATCAGTCCAAATTTCTCTCTGTTCTCCATTCACCCTCATTTGACTTTTTATCAAGTCTTACAGAATTTTCTTTCTGATTATTACTTTTAAAACAATTTATTTTAGTCAGCTTTTTTGCTGCTATGTAGAGGAGGAAGAGTTTATTTGAGAGCTCACAGTTCCAAAGGTCTTAGTCCATAGAAGGTCTGCTCCATTCCTCAAGGCTTTAGGTGAGGCTGAACATCATGGCAGAAGAGTTTGGTGGAGGCAAGCAGATCACACCATGATGATCAAGAAGCAGAGAGAGGCTTTTGGCTTTCCAGATACAAAATATATATCCCTCAGCCACACCTCTAATGAGCAACTTCCTCTAGTCCCACCCACCTGCCTCCAGTTACTACTCAATTAATCCCATCAGAGCCTAATTCACTGATTTGTTTAAGGCTAGAACCCAATCATTTCTCCTCTGAGCCTTCTTGCATTGTCTTACAGGTGAGCTTTTGGGGGACACCAAACCTAAACCATCCTATCCCTATTTCTCTCATTCCTTAGTTCATCTCTCTATTGATCTGTCACCTGGACCTTTAGGATCTCCCTTTATCCAGCTTTGTCACTGTTGAGATGATCTTCTAAATTGCAATCAGACTCATCCTTTTTAAATAAAATGAGTGTGTTACTCATTCCCTTGTTTAGAAATCCTTAGTTGCTCCCCACTCACTGAAGGAAGTGCTTAATCTTCTTAATCTTTCATAGGGGCCCTTGATGAAGTAAACCAGATGAATTAATTCAGCATCTGCCCTCTATGCCCTGTGCTTTTTACTGTAGTTTCCAACACATCCTATTTTATTTTATAGGTCAATGATTTATTCCTATGCTCTTTCATTTGAAAAAACTCTTCATTTGGTTAACTCCCCTCAATTTTGTACATTACTGGTCAGCTGTTATTTTCAACAGAAAATCTTTGCTGAGCTATAATGACTAGAATATTTATTATTTTCAGTTCTTTGTAAGCATCTTTTACATATGCACAGCATAAAACTTATTGTAATTTAATGACATTAAATTATCTTAAAACTGTTAAATAATGCTGTCTTAACTACTTCATTGGATACTCCTCTGGGGCCAAATAACATTCCCTTAAAAAGATCAGACTTAGAATATTTCATGAATGTAACTAATGTTCAATATACTTTGGTTGAACTTTAAGATAATTATGTACTTCTATTTGCATGTATAAACAGCACATTTGTTTAGTCTTAGTAATTTAACACCAAAACAAATTTTAATGAAGAGTATCATATCATTGATACATAAAGTTTATGATTTTTCATTTGTATTAATATGTGTTTTAGAAAAAAGAATTAAACAATTATGAATAGCATATGATAGAATTATAAAATGTCTAACTTTTATGGACAGTTTTAAACATCGAGTTAAGAAATATCTCTCTCTCTCTCTCTCTCTCTCTATATATATATATATATATATATATATATATATATATATATATATACCTCTCTCTCTCTCTCTCTCTCTCTCTATATATATATATATATATATATATATATATATATATATAAACATGTTTTCAGAAGGAGTTTATTTTTAGCAACAAGGAAAATAAGATGTCAAAGTTATCTTGTGAGAAGAAAAATGAATAAGGAATAAGTTTTATTACTTCTAAAATATGAAACTCTGGGAAAGAGTCACATTGAGGTAATTTGTATTGACTATAATATTTTTAAGTAGATATCTAACTTCACAGCTTTAATTTTTAAGAGCTTATATGTTCTTTTTTTAAGAGTAATTCTTCCTCCCTGGGGATAGAAAATTGAACGTTTTAACAACTATATCTGTCTCTATTAAAAATAAAAATGAAATTAAAACACATTTAATTTTTCTCTTGTTCTGAATAAAACAAAACAAAACAAAACAAAACAAAACAAAAAAACTACAAGCATGAAGGTCACTTGCAAGCCAAATGTTTACAAGAATGACCCATCTAACCACTGAGGATTCTGTCTTGATATAAATGAGCACCTTAAACCATAAATTGGTGCTTTTCAGAGAGGTACTGAAAAATAAACTGTTATAAAATTGTCAGCAGCTGCCAACCAGAGAACTGATTCTGTAATTTAGTGAGAAACTAAAAAGATCAAAATCACATTTCAGCCTTTTAACAGGCCTTTGGCTGTTGCACAGAACCTGCTAATAGCATTGGGAGAAGGAAAGGAGGCAGTAGAGGTCATAAGCCCACTTCACACTGCTGGGAAAATCGATGTGCCTATTCTTACACAGTGCTGAGTCCTAGCAACAAAAGACTAAAAAACTACGGCCTTGCTCTCACAGAATTCATTACATAAATTCCAACAGAAAATCTTGGTATGCAAAGAACAATTACTATAACCATTAGTAATCACATGTGTTTTGTTTACCTCTTTATTTAGTGGCACAAAATTATACACAATCTCCGGCTTACCCTGGGGACTGGATTCAGAAGAATTAGACACTCTTCATGATTTTACACATTTTCCTTCTTTAGGCTACTTGGTGAATACCTCCTGTGAATCTATTTCTTACAATAGAATAATTATTGTGAATAAGTTTTGTACATCTCTGTATATTCCAATATCTTTATATACCAAACTTGACTCCAGATTTTTACTATTCTACTCATAGCACTTAACAGTTATGCAAGAAAGTGTTTTTTTGCTTCATTTTAATTTTTTTTTGGTCTTATAAAAGACCAGACTCCTTATTTAGTTAGATTAGCATAGATATATTGCCAGTATGAAACAAAAACTAATTAATTGAATTTTTTTAAAGAGCTGGGGATTATATATGGAATACACAAAAATATACAGTGTCCTTTTGAGGAGCTAGATATTTAACAATATTTAGTGATCTTTCCAAAGAAGATCTCAGTAAATAATCATGGTACCAAGACTTAGTAGGTTATACACACACACACACACACACACACACACACACACACACACACACAGTTTAGAGAATGATAGATCTCTTGTAGTCATAATTTCAAGGTACAGCCCAAAGTATATGCCATGGATATCCTGAAAATAGTGCTGATTCTTATTTTGCTTTAATTATTATTGTTTATCATTTTAAGTTGACAGCTTATCTCTCCCAGGTATACTTAATATTCAACATGTCCCCTTCCTGAAAATTCGCTTTCTTTAATGTGCTTTAATTTAAAGACTCCTGGGAATTCCTAATACTGAACACACAATGTGGGACTGTGTTCCCAAATGTAGTCATTAAATTTTCTTTTCCCTAATAATTGAAATCTCTTCAGAAATAAATATTTTAAGAGCATAAAGTCTATCTAACTTATAAGAGCCAAAGTTTTATGGAAATATTGCCAAAAAAGTATGATTTTAATTTAAAAATAAAAATTTTATCTCAATATTGAAATTATATTTTATATATTTTATTCACAAGTTTACTCATTTTACTAGCTTTGTATATCTAGTCACATTGTTTCTCATTTATGAGTTTCAAAAAGTTTCAATCTTTTTTTAGTTAATTATTATTTTAAAAGAGGACTTATAAGTTAAAAATACCACACCATTTCCTTTTTAAAGGAAAAGCAACTTGTTAAACAATCTTTCTTTTAATTTTTGCTTTTTTTAAGGGTAAGTTTGTTTAAAACATGGTATAGTAAGTACTATTTTCTTAATTGCAATCACATATACCATTGCTAAGACAGTCAAGAAAAATTTTGTTGACTGGTGAGTAGAGTCAGAATATTAAAATGAGTTGATTTACAAATAGATGTAATAACATATTTACAAAAAAATGGGTACAATTTTTAGATCTATTAATATAGCTTCGATATGAAGTGTCTTTTAAAATCTTCTATTTTGATGCAGGATCATTCAAATGTGAAATGATTAAATCAAGCAGCTTTAATCTAATCACTGGGTTAATTCATTTAACCCATTTGAAGAATTAATATTTTTGAAAGAAATGGGATAACTATAGCCAGGTGGGGAGTGAATGGAGGAAGTTGGTCACTGAGGGACATGCCCTTAGAGATTATATCTTGGCCCCATTTCTCTCTCTCTCTTTTTTTTTCTGTGACTCTGCTTCCTAGTTGCAATGTGCTGAGCAGATTTCCTCTGCCATTCCCTGGTGCCATGATGTTTCCTATCACCTAGGACCCAGAACAAAGAGTTGGTGGACCATGGACTGAACCTCTGAAACTGTGAACCAAAACAACCTTTTTCATCAGCTAGAATATTCTTGTCAAGTATTATAGTCAGTGATGAAAAGCTAATCAACCTCTTTCATAATAACAGGATTAAATGTGGGAGGGGGGGAGAAAGAAAAGGAAAAGCTCAAATACTATTTAATTCCCACATAACCAAAACAAAACTCTGCATATCTACACACATATCCAACTTGCTGTTTATCAAGAATTCTCAATTACAAAAGAAAACATTATCCATTGAACACAGAATGGGACTTCTTACTCTTTTTTTTTCTCCTTTAATTTTTAGATAGTTTTTCTTCTTCACTTTGTAATATGCTTTATTTGTCTCTGTCCCCTTCTACCACAAATCTTGGCTAGACTGAATCTCAGCCAGTACTACTTCCCTTAATCCAGAGGCCCCATTTTGTCATCTTTTTGGAAATTTAGCTTTCATGTTATTCAACAAAAGCTTTGTGTTCCTTGCCTAACAATTTCCAGTCCTGTGGACCATTCAGCTTATTTGTTCGTTGCCACTTAAAACATCACCACCTCTGAACAGGATGCATAAAAAAAGCAACTCCTTTTACTGCCACATCACTGTTCCCCACACTATCAGGCACATTTCCATACAGCTTACTTACCTTTACCAATGAGGTAAAGTGACAATGTAGTCGGGTACTTGGGAGCAGAAGAAAAAAGTGAAATTAAAATAATACTCTGAATACAAAGGGTAAAATATTACTTATATACAGACTGCAAAGATGTGCTCTCCAATCTAAACTTAATTCTCTGTACTCAACTCACTCATCCAAAGAACCATTTTCCTCTTTGAAAACTCTAAGGTACTTTTGCTCTCCCCTTTGATGAAATGTACCCCACTGTCACCAATAGATATTGTTCTGAGTATACAATTTGTCCTTTATTCCACTCCTTTTCATCCAAACAAACAATAGGACACATAAATACTCCATAATACATTTAATAAGAAGGTGGCCCTGTGGAACATGCAAGTGTGGGTTTAGCTGTAATTGGAAAGATTTTAGCATTGTCTATTAATGAAAGAGAAAATGAAGCTCATCACCAATTTAAGTCATCATGAGATTATAGAAATTTTATCAAATTTTCATCAACTCAAAATTTAATTATTAATTAAAACACACACACACACACACACACACACACACACACACACACACACACTATTCCCAAACACAAACACATATTCTCAGATTTATAATGCTATTTGAAATTATATTGTAGGGTCTTTTAACTACACTCATACTCCCAGCTGCATGTGTGGTTGACAGAGGTCATAATTTATGCCATTCATTTTGCAACACAGTAGCAGCCTGCACAATTGTCTGCACATTAATAAGAAATATTGGAAATGGGGTCACTTACAAGGCCCAATTTGTGTTTAGCACAGACTGCAAGTAAATACCAACATCTTCATTTTTCATCTTAATTTTAGATCCAATCCTTAACTTCATTTCAGGTCAATTTGGCATGACATGGGGACACGTGATTGAGTTCTTGTCAGTAAAACATGAGTGGAAATGATGTACGCTGCTGCTTCCAATCTGACCTTTAAAACATCTCACATCATCCTCAAGCTGTCCCCACCCTTGCATCCTCACAGATGTAGAGGCTACTAGAAGAGAGTTGTTAAACTCTTAGCTTCTGGTCTCCTATCTCAGAGACTTGAAAAATACTGAGTAGTATTTAAGCTTAGATTTTGGGGATGGTACAAATGCCATATTTGTTCTCATTTTTTTCCCCACACAAATTAAGCACAATTAATTCCTTAAAACAAAATGCATTTTTTTAAATAAAAGCAGAAGAAAGCCCTATTTCCTATTGACATATCCTATTTCTTATTTCTCTGTTTGACTTAAAGTACTTTACTTTCTGAAGTACCCACAGTCCTAGAGGTTCAACACAAATACTTTTTTTTTATGGACATAGGCTTCTTTAAACATCCTGTTTTTGAGTGTTCTGCTTTGTTTTGTCATGGTTGTTCTTTAATTCATGCTGTGTATTTGATTTTCCTTGAATTTCTCTTAAGTTGCAAAGACAGGATAAATTCATTTACTTTAATGAAAAAAAATAGCACTTTAGACTATCACACTGCTTTATGAATAGCATTTAGAAATTCTGGAACTGATGATGAAAATGGACTCTAAAGAAATGATGGCTTCATATTGAAGAGCTTGGATATACTAGATGTGTCTGGAATGAAAAGAAGTAAACTGAGAGAGAAATAGGATCAGGCACTACCTTAAAGAATAAGTGCAAGCCAAGTAGCTGGATTGAAGACTATGTATTCATTAATTATTAGTCTTGACTAATTTAGTTCTATAACAGTGGTATTTGATGAGCTATCAAACCAATGAATACATATCAATTACAATCTGATGAAAACTCAGTGACTCTCTGTATAATGACCCCCAGAAACACATTTTTAAATGCTGTGATATAAAAAATGTTGATATCCTTAATCTCAATATGTAAAATGTCTTTCAGATATTTATTCATCTTTTAATTATATAAGATGATATCACTTAAGTGGATAAATTTACTTCAGAATATTTTGATCATGAGCATCTACAACTTTTTTAGACATTTGTAGATGTTAAGCTTAAAATCCATTTCCATGTACATATAGCTAGATAAGATAAATCTGAGCAAATTCCTACAATTTGTTTTTTTTTTTTTCATTATTCTGCTGCATTACATTTTTCTTTCATTTCATTATTGCTCAGCTTAACACAAAATGCTGTTGTGTGTCACCAGCTGGCCTGGCTGGTGAGATGAGCTGTGTTCAAAGGAGCTGGCTCTATCAATATCTAAGAAAACAGTGAAGAAGCCACTCAGCAAACAAACATGAGTTTTTAACAACAAGGGAAGGACAGCTCTGTGACCCCAAGGGTCAGCTCCATGCTGGACAGCACTGGAAAGAGCAAGAGACCAAGCCCACCCGAAACCCCCTTATTTATTAGGGAGAAGACATTCGATAGAATATTCCACCCAAATAAGGCAAGGGGTAGGATTTTGAAGGGTGGAGTCTTGCTTGGTGATGTCTTGGATCACTGAACTATTCAGTTAATAAGTAAAAATGAGTGTAATGACAGTGAGAAGTGTTCAAGATTGATTCACATCTTGGTAAGTCACACCCATCTTGGGTGCTGTGTGGGATCACAGGCAGAGTAAGAGGAAAAGGCACATTTGTGTTGCACAACCCAATCAATGTGCAATGCCAGACCAGTCCCCTCAAACACTCAAATGCACATAGCTCACACACACAGCCCATGGATGGCTTGCAACAGTTGTATCCAACAACCAGTAGACTTAGGTGTACATTTTAAAATATTCATTGCTTCCTGACAAATATTTCACCATTTTCACTGATTTTTCAATATCAAAATAAATCTACAGCAAACCTTATTTTAACTTTACTCTTCTTAACACTTTCCAAACTGATTTTTTTTATCATTAATCTCCAAAACAGTATTGTTAGAAAGCAGGTGCTATTCCTAATGATAGGTATAGTGTTTTCTGACCCATATATGTCTCAGGGAGATATTTGTGATTTCTTCACAAATCTTGTTACTCAGAAGTTAAGGCTTTTGTAAAATGGTGAAAAAAGAATTCAACTGGGTTTTCACATTTAGTGCTGTTAAGGGAATATATTTGAACACTTTTCACTGTCATTACAGTCATTTTTACTTATTAAATAAATAGTTCAGTCATCCAAAATGTATTTTGAAAAGCTAACAAAAACTTGATTAGTTTCTAATATGATTTAATTTAATTTAATATAAACATTCTGATTTTTCATAAGTATTCAATTATATGGCATAAAATGTTTTGGGCATAATGGAAATTTATATCTGGAAATAATCCAGGCTTTGTGTTCTAGGTAAAATTATGTTCATCCCTAGGAATGTAGGTAGCATTGATATTGAGAGTAGCCATTTTTTCATTCATTTGTTCTACTAGGGCTTGCTTGTGCTTCTTGTATCACGTTTGAAGTCAGATTAGAATAAAATCAGAGTTAGTGGGTTCTCTCGAGTATATTTAAGAATGGTCATAAGTATAATATCAGTGCTTTTATACAAAAAAGAAAGTGGCATCCTATTCAAATCATTAAGATAAAATTGTAATAATTATCATTTCATTAAGAACTCATTTTCCTAGATTTCATTTATTTGACCATTTTTCTATTTTGGATCAAAGCACTATCTAAAGAATAAGGAAAACATATATGCTTTTTCAACCAAAATATTGTCCTATCATTTATTTATATTATGCATTAGCTGTGGTAAGTAAATGCCTGACGCCTACTGAGAGTTAGTTTTGATATGATTTAATCCTAATATACTTTCTTTTCAACTTTATTGCCATAGTAAATTAGATATATTTTGATTCACAAAAATGAGTAACATAATTAGAACAACATTTTATAATAGATAGTCAATCATATTTAGAAGATACAGTAACATAAAAGAGTGTTCAGAATAGTATCTATAGCTCTGACATTTAAGTAACTTAACTAAGAATAATTTATGAGAAAAAAAGATTGGAGATTTTAGGTTAAATCCTTCAGTGTGAGGAAGTGTTTAGATTCCATTTCTAAATGACTAAATGCAATATCAAACAGTGTAGTTGTTACAGTGTGCCTGTTAAGGTAAAGGGTTAAAATCACATTGTAGAACAATGCTGCTGACTCAGCAAGCCAGGGTCAACACTTGAATTTATGTGTTCTAAGAATCACACAGATGATGCCAGAGACTCTGGTCATGGACTACATGGAAAACAAGGCAGCTTGCCCTTCTCTGAATATTGGATTTTATTGCATGTCATGATAACAATGCTGTTGGCAAACTAACATTATTTTTTTTAAATTTTAATTTGTTTTAATTAGTTATATCTGACAGTAGAATGCAGTTATGCACTTTGATATGTCATACATAGATGGGATTTAATATCTCATTTTTCTGAGAGTACATATCGTAGTATCACAAGGGTCATGCAGTCATCTATACACATAAAGTAATAATGTCTCTTTTGTGCTACTATCCTTTCTATCCCCACATCCCCTCCCCTTCTCTCCTTTCACTTCCCTCTACCTAATCTAAGGTAACTCTGTTTTTCTCTAGTGCCCCCCCATTGTGAATTATCATCTGCTTATTAGAGAAAATATTTGGCCATGGGTTTTTTGGGATTGGCTTATTTTGCTTAGCATGACACTCTCCAACTTTATCCATTTATCTGCAAATGCCATATTTCATTCTTCATTAAAGCTGAGTAATATTCCACTGACTAAGTATAACACATTTTTTTATCTACTCATCTATTGAAGTACACTTAGGTTGATTCCCTAGTTTAGCTATTTTGAATTGAGCTGAAATAAACACTGATATGACTGCATCTCTGTAGTTTTCTGATTGTAAGTCCTTTGGGTATTAACTGAAGAATGGGCTATCTCCATCAAATGGTGGTTCTATTCCAAGTTTTCTGAGGAATCTCCATACAGCTTTCCAAAGTGGTTGTACAAATTTGCAATCCCACCAGTAATGTTTGAATGTACCTTTTTCGCCATATCCTCGCCAACATTTATCGTTGCCTGAATTCTTGATAATTGCCATTCTGATTGGAGTGAGATGAAATCTTAGTGTATTTTTGATTTACATTTTTCTAATTGCTAGAGAGTTGGACACTTTTTTCATTTATTTATTGATAGACTGTACTTTTTCTTCTGTGAAGTATCTGTTCAGTTTCTAAGCCCATTTTATTGGGTTGTTTGTTTTTTGGTATTAGGTTTTTCAGTTCTTTATATATCCTAGAGATTAATGTTTTATTAGAGGTGCATGTGGTAAAGATTTTCTCCCAACCTGTAGGCTCTCTATTTACATTATTGATTGTTTACTTTGCTGAGAAGAAGCTTTTTAATTTGAATCCATCCCATTTATTGGTTCTTGATTTTACTTCTTGAGCTTTAGGGGTCTTGTTAAGGAAGTGAGATAATAGGCCAACATGGTGAAGATTTAGGCTTACTTTTTCTTCTAATAGACACAGGGTCTCTGTTCTAGTGCATAAGTCTTTGATCACTTTGAGTTTATTTTTGTGCAGGGTGAGAGATAGAGGTTTAATTTCATTTCACTACTTCTAGTTAGGCCAGCACCATTTGTTAAATAGGCTATCTTTTCTCCAATGCATGTCTTTGGCACTTTTGTCTAATATAAGATAATTGATAAGATAATTGTCTTATTAGACAATAATTATTGTGGGTTAGTCTCTGTGTCATATATTCTGTACATTGATCTACCAGTTTGTTTTGGTGCCAATATCATGCTGTTTTTGTTACTATTGCTCTGTAGTATAGTTTAAAGTCTGGTATTGTGATACCTCCTTCTTCACTTTTCTTATTAAGGATTGTTTTGACTGTTCTTGGTCTCTTATTTTTCCAAATAAATTTCATGATTGGCTTTTCTATTTCTATGAAGAATGTCATTGGGATTTTGTACAAATTACATTAAATCTGTAAAGTGTTTTTGGTAGTGTGGCCATTAATATGACAGTCTTAATTCTACCTATCCAGGAGCATGGGAGATCTTCTGAGGTTTTCTTCAATTTCTTTCTTTAGTGTTCTGTAGTTTTAATTGTAGGGGGTCTTTCACCTCTTTTGTTAGATTGATTCCCAGGTATTCTTATTTTTATTATAATTTTTGAAGCTATTGTGAATGGGGTAGTTATCCTAATTTCTCTTTAACTGGATTCATTGATGATATGTAGAATTGCATTTGATTTATGGGTACTAATTTTATAACCTGCTACTTTAGTGAATTTATGTATTAGTTCTAGAAGTTTTCTGATGGAATTTCTTGGATCTTCTAAATAAAGAATCATGTCATCAGCAAATAGTATTAGTTTGAGTTCTTCACCTATTTGTATCCCTTTAATTTCTTTCTTCTAATTGCCCTGGCTAGAATTTCAAGGATGATGTTGATTAGAAGTGGTGGAAGAGGACATTCTTGTTTTGTTCCAATTTTTAGAGGGAATACTTTCATTTTTTTTTCCATTTAGAATGATGCTGGCCTTGGGTTTAGCATATATAGTTTTCTAGATGTTGAGGTATGTTCCTACTGTCTTTAGGTTTTCTAGTGTTTTGAACATGAAATTATTCTATATTTTGTCATTTTTTTGCATCTATTTATGTGATCATCTGATTCTTGTTTAAGTCTATTAATATGACGAATTGCATTATTCCACAAAGAAAATCTTAGTAAATACAAAAAAACCAGAGATGATATCCTGCATTCTATCAGTTCATAATGAAATGAAATTAGAAATCAACAATAAAATAAAAAATAGAGCTACTCTAACAAATGGAGAATAAATAATACATTATTGAATGATGAATGGACAGTAGAAAAATCAATAATGAAATTAAAAAATACTTAGAGGTAAATAAGAACACTGATAAGACATATCAAAATCTTGGCACCCTATGAAGGCAGTACTAAGAGGAAAGTTTATTGCATTGAGCACATTCATTAAAAGAACAAAAAGTCAAGAAATAAATGACCTATGACTACATCTCAAAGTTCTAGAAAAAGAAAACAAATCAACACCAAAAGCAGAAGACTGAAAATAATTTAAATCAGAGATGAAATCAATGAAATTGAACCAAAAGAAATAATTGAAAAAATTGACAAATCAAAAGTTGGTTCTTTCAAAAAATAAATAAATACATAAACACCTAGTCATGCTAACAAAGAGAAAAAGAGAAAACTCAAATTACTAAAATACTAAATGAAGAAGGAACTATCACAACAGACATGTCTGAAATACAGAAGATAATTAGAAACTATTTTGACAATTTATACTCCAGTAAAATAGAAAATGTCGAAGACATCAACAAATTTCCAGAGACATATAACCTACCCAAACTGAATGAGGAGGTTATATATGATTTAAACAGATCAATTTCAAGTAATGAAATAGAAAATGCCATCAAAATCCTACTAACCAAGAAAAGCCCAGGACCAGATGTACTTATAGCTGAGTTCCACAAGACTTTCAAAGAAGAATTAATACCAATACTCCTCAAAGTAATCCATGAAATAGAAAAGGATGGAACCATTCCAAACTGATTCTATGAAGCTAATATCACCCTTATACCAAAACCAGACAAAAACTCATCAAGGACATAAAACTTCAGAAAAATATCCCTGATGGACATAGATGTAAAAATTCTCAATAAAATTCTGACAAATTGCATTCAAAAACATTTTTAAAATAGTGTACCATGATCAAGTGGAGTTCATCCCAGGGATACAGGTTTGGTTCAATAAATGGAAATTAATATCTTTTAAAAAAATCTTATTTGTGTGAGTTCTTTAAAATATGTTATTTTTTAAAAAAGATAATGTATACTTGAAGAATGTATATTTAGAGAGAAGCTTGTATCATCGAAGGAGGTGAAGGTGTAGAATGTTCCTTGATGATTTACGAGACTGCCATGTGTTGCTCCAAAGGCTCAGCCTGAGTGAGAACTTATTAACAGAACTGTCCAAAATAATGGACTTCCTTGAGCTAAACATATGCTGCATGGCCAATCAGTCAAGGATTTCTGAAATAGACTGAAGAAGATAGAAATTGAACTTGAGGCAGACTAAAGATAGAGTTTGAACTTGCCCACATTTTTATCCTATTACTCAGTTACTCAGTTCCTACCTTCCTTAAAGTCTTGAGAATTTTGAAAAGAGTACATTCTTCAAATAACAGAACATGACAAGTTGAATAAAGAAAATGTATGTGACAATGTAGTTTAAAAACTTCAATAAAACAGCATCCTCATACTTTTATATTAATCATAACAAATCTTGTTAGCATCCTTTTTGTTATAGACACTGTGTGAAGAAATTTCCATTTGTTTTGCAAGTTCTCTCTCTCAACTAATTAAATACAGTGTTCCCGTTTACAGATGAGGAAAGGCAGGCTAAGACTGATACAGTCAGCCTGACTTGAGTTATACATGTAGTGTATTCAGCATAGAGTAGACTCAAAGCCAGTCTGCATAATTAAAGTAAAGACTTTACATTCTTAACCATCTCTTCTCATTAGGGAAGATAAAAGAGGTACAAGTCACTAACTGAGGGCAAATATTGCCCTTTTTATCTAGTTTATAAAGTCCTCTTGAACTTCAAATGACCACATTCTGCTTTCTTCACAGAACTCTAAGCTGTAAAGTCACTGGAAATTTCTATTTCAAATTTAGATTCAGATATATAATTATGTAGTATGTATACAGAGTATTGCAGCACTCCAGTGTGATTCCAAAGAAGTTCATGACTGAGTGCTACCATTACACAAAATACAAACGATCCTGATCTTTGATGAAATTTGTGAAAATGCTGGTACTGTGCTACTTTTACCAAAGCAAATATTATTTTCAAAACCATGAATGAAGAATAATCCTATGGGAAAAAAGTCAGCCTGTAGAATAGATTTTATTATGAAGTGACATTAATGAGGCATTCTTTTAATAACCTCAGAGTTATGTCATTTTGAAGATAAACTTATTTAATGGTGTTCTTCTGAGTGACCTTTAAATACTATGACAAAATGTCAGAAGAAAATAATCAAGCATTTTACACATAAATTAAGGATATAAAGAATTGTATGAAATGCTATGAAAATGATAAAATACACATTTAAGCTAGAATTGGGGAAGCTTAAAATAAATTCAGGTAGGCAAAATGTTGTCCATATTCACTTGACTAGTTTTTTAATAATCTTTGGAGGTTAAAATATATATTTGGCTTATTAAAATAAGAGAGAATAAAAGAAATAGTGGATGATCCTCTTGAACTCATAGAAATGTTAATTATGTGAAAAAGCAAATAATACAAATAATGAATTAAAAAAATAAAATTATGCTCATTATTTAACTAGAATGTCTAATAACTGTTCCTCTGTGTTGTAGTTATAACAATATAATTTCTGAAAAAGATAATGATGCTTTATTAAGGATATTTTCTACATAATATATATTCTGCTTATAATGCAACTTCATCTGTCTTTAATTTCTTTGTACTTTCTTCCCTTACCCCTTGCCTTCAGTTCAGGGAATAAAAAATAAATATCTTAAAGTCATGAAAAATTATGATAAACTAAGCAGCAATTACTACACAAATCATAGGCAAATTAATATAGATATACAGAGACTCCTGTAAGTTAAAGAATGAGTATTTGAAAAAGATCTTCATGTATTTCTTATAATTATTCTAGTTATTTCCAAAACATCACAGAATTCTAGAATTTACCTTTTAGAGGTAAAAGGACCCCATTTACAGAATAAAGAAATTAGAAACCTAAAGGCGTAAAACTGGCTCAAAGGACTAGATATTGGACTTCTGGTTTAACCCTAAGTGACCTTTCCAGCATGTCATAGATATGTGATGTGTGTTCCCTCAATGTATTAACAGGTTTTTTAAAAACACATTTTAGCTTACAAAATAGAGGATGATTCCTAACCATAAGTTGAACAAAATCAAAACATGAATACAATAATTACAAAACACCTTAACTTATATCAACAAGGATTGAGACACAAAGTGATTGAAGGAGTGCACAAATCAAAATGTGACTATTTAATGGATATGACTCCAAGTGTAGTGGGTTTTCCACATATTAGCACTTAGAGCAAAAATTGTTTCCAAATAATATCATAGAAAAATCTTCAACAGCAGCACAGTGAAAGTCCTCTCAACTGGATTATAAATGTATGTTTCAAGTCTTTCCATTTCCTCCAAAAGAAATCATCTATACATCATAGTTCTTAATAATGGTCAAAGGTGACTTAAATATGAATTCAAGGAATTTATTCAGGCATCAACACACCTTGCTCTTTACCAGTTATTATTATTTGTTACCATATAAACAGGAGCAAACAAGTTGGATTATGGACTCAATTTTCCTATCTACAAAATAGAAACAATAGGTATTGCTCAGTGAATTGTAGTCAGGATCAGATGAAATAATGTAAATGAATGTTATTTATAAGACTTTATAAGTCAAAGTAAGTTACTAGAATCAAGGTATGTAGAGTTCTCATTTTTCAGAAGTATAAACCAAGAATATTTAAAAATCAAAAGATTGTTTGAGGTCACTTATCAGTTTTCATTCATTGCTGAACTATGTATTTTTTAATTTAATTAATTAGTTTATTTATTGGTACTGGAGATTGAACTCAGGGACACTCAACCACTGAGCCACATCTCCAGGCCTATTTTGCATTTTATTTACAGACAGGGTCTCATTGAATTGCTTACCATGTTGTTTTTGCTGAGGCTGATGAACTATATTTTTATAGCCATCATTTTTTTCAGTGTCAACTTTGTCATGGAATTTCACTATGAACAGTTTTATGTATACATAATTTTATGTATACATAGACTTACATTTTAAAACAATACATTTCAATTATTAATATTACTTTTTGAACTTTTATTCTAAAATAGAAGTGCATTTACAAAAAATGAGTTAGTTAACAGTATATTTGTATTAGATGCAGAAGTGTAGCATTGCTTTGAACTTAGTAGATTGACTACCTTTATCTTTAGTAAATTCAGCACTTAGTTTCCTTAAAGATTAAAGTTTATCTAATTATTTATTAATTTTTCATATTTTTAAAATCAATTACAAATTCTTTCAAAACACCAAGAGACTACTAAACCAGAAACTACATATTTTTAATATTTTTATATATTCATGGCATTTATCTTTTAGTATATTGTACTAATCAGTAGAATATCTAATAATTATTCTTTTGTGATTTATTCTTTTAGGTTCTGGTCATCAGACAGAAACTCTCATAACCTAGTAAGTGGTGTTGTATAAAAAATACAGATTTTTATATGAATAGTGAATTGACACATATATTATACTCGGATGATTACATGAATATATCTATTAGTGAATTATTACAGGCTTATAAATATAAAATAAATGTAATATGTGTTAGTAGTTGTGTGTAAATGCAATTAAATGCTTTAACAAAATAAAACTAGGTCATTCAAGTAATAGTGAAATATACAAATGTAAAATACTGAAAGTCCTCAAATCTTCAGAGAAAAACTGATTTACCAATCACAGGAGGAAATTTTATGAAATTAACTAAAGCCATCTTATCACATATAGGCTCTATATAAGACTGAAGCTGGGGCTAGGGATAAAGTTCAGTTTGTACAGTGCTTGCCTTGCATGCACAAGGCCCTTGGGTTTGATCCCCATCACTATAGGGAGAAAAAAAAAACTGGAGATGAAGCAAGCTAGACCATAATACTCAAATGATTTTGAATATGAGTTGTTTCTATGAAAGAGTTTTAAGATACTTCTACTTGTTTTTATTTTTCTAATTTCAATCATTCTCTTAATATTCTTCATTGGAAGATGAAGTATTACCAATTTTATATTAAAATAATGTAGCAAGGTAAATCATACCCAATGCTAAAAGTGGTTTATTTCTTTAATGTGGTCATGTTGTATTCTGTCCCACATTTATTTGGATGTACCTGATTCCTAGTCCAAAAGTTTCTGAACTTTTTATGTTACTTTAATTAAGAGAAGGTCTATGATTTTTTTTTAAATGGACCAAGAATAAATTGTAGATTTTTCTATTTTCAAATTATTGTTATATATTTATAAAAAATTCTTATTTACCTCTCTGTATTTCAAATAAATTTATGTTCAGCTACAGTGACAGACCAATGTTCATCGAGAGATGGATGGAGACTGCCAGAGAAAGAGTAGTGGTAGCTAGGAGGCTCAGAGTTTCCTTCACAGGTGATGAAAATGTTTGAAACTGTTTACTTGTATTGAAGATCTTTGAATTGAACATTTTAAATTAATAAATTATATGATGAATAAATTATGTATCAATAAAGTTTTAAAAATTTGAGATAAAGTAAGTATAGGAAAATGGTACCGCTATTCTCAATAAGTAATTCAATAGTTATTATTAAAAAGGATTATTATGAATAAAATAATTCTGAAATTATAGCATATTTTACTATTGTGGATTAAGGGTTATATTTTTAAGCATTTACTACTGTGGGCCATGTTTATAGGATTTTGTTCAAATGGTCATGTTTTTACCAAGTTCTATCTTCTTGGTTAAGACCAAAATAAGGGAAAAAGTCATTGTTTTAAAACTGGTAAATTTCTCATGTGAAGCATTTACTTTTCTGTCTTCCAAGGGATCATAGACTAATTATTGACATTATTGTAAGTCCTTTACATGTACTCATCTATTTAATCCTGATGTATTCTAACGTATATATAATAAAGCTATTTCCATATTCTAGATTGTTAATGAATGAAGCAGAGGAATACATAGCTTCATCAGTGTGACAAAATTATTAAATGGTAACCTAAGAATTACAAGTATAAAGTTTGACTCCAGAACTTCAGCTTTCACTTATATTCTGTGGTTTGATTCATAAACACACACAAGAGTTCTTGATGATTTGTCGGGGTAAGGTTGAGTCAATACTCATGAAAAAAAAAATAGTAGCAATTTGAAATAAGTTAATATTAGAGCATAAATATTTTTCAATGATAAGGGTTTATGATAGTGGTAGTAAGGATTTTATTATAATGACAATAATGAAATAGATAAAATTTGTGTAGCCTTCGATCTATGAAGAGCACTTTAGAAAATTATAATTTCCATGTTAAATTCATAGAAACCGAACTAAAAATGTATAAAATAACTTAAGGGAACTTAGGCAGCTAGACAGTAACAAAGATAATTTTTTATTCCCTAGTGTATAACATTTACATAAGGTTTCTGGAGAGTCAGGAAGAAAGAGCATCTGAAACTTTATCTCTTCTGTACAGAATTCAGACATTTAGATTTTCAAGTAATATTAATTTAAACTCAACAATTTTTGAGCACTTGCCTCTTTCTTTCCAGGAAAATCAAATTGCCTAAAGGTAGGTAGGTGTGTCTAGGCATGAGCTTATTGAACAGAAAAACAATTAACCATAGAAAAAAATAGTGTTAAGCCTCACTTGTAACTATACAAGTGAACACAAGTTAAATAAAAGACTGGCTGAGTCAATTTGTTATCAGAAAGTCCTGATGAATTTTATTATGTGTCTGATACATAATCCATAGTATAATAGCTAAAGGTGAAACACTATATATTCAGAAAAGTTTATAAAAGAAAACAAAAAGATGTGCATCCAGGTATCCACTATAATAATTGAAATACAATAGAGTGTGGTGTGTGGGTATTAAGTGCTGATGAAAAATAAAGTAAAAGAACATTGTCAGGACATCTGGCCTTGATGTTAAGGCAGTGTGTGTGTGTGTGTGTGTGTGTGTGTGTGTGTGTGTGTGTGTTTTATTGGGAATTGAACCCAGAGATGTGTAACCCATTGAATTACACCCCAGCCTTTTATACTGAGACAGGGTCTTTATTAAATTACCCAGGCTGGCCTTGAATTTTGATCCTCCTGCCTTAACCTCCCAAATTGCTGGGATTACAGGCATCAGTCTCTATACCCAGGAAGGTTACTTTTTTAAAAAATCTAATCTTTAAAAGGTATAGATAATTGACCAAAGTGCCTCAGGCACTTTTCTATCTCTCATTGTTCATTTAAATTGGATTTTTATAAAATATTTGGCTGTGTTCTCCATTAATTTTCATGACTGTTCATGACTCATCCCTTCCAAAACTCCTGCCAGAGTCTAAACATTAATGTGAGAAATTAAGAGGATGGGAATATAATCTAGCTGTGCTGTTTCTAGGTGGGATTTTTGGGAGGTGATTGAAAAAAGGGTAGATGTGACTTTACAAAAAACCTGAGAGAGACAAGAAGCCAACACTTAAATGTCCAGACCCCCTCCTTCAAGGTGACCTTTGCACTGCCTCAGGACGAGCCAGCAAAGCAGCTATCATAAGAAAGAGTCCCTCAACCTTGGATGTCAAGAAGAATCATGACCCCAAATAAACTTCTTATTTTGAAATATATTGTGGTATTGTGTTATTAGCACAGAAAGTGGACAAATAAATATTCACATTCAATGACACTAACCCATGGGTATGGCATCTGTCACCATCACAGAACCAGAATTGCTCTCACTGTGTTCAATGACTACATGTTGAAAAGTGTGTGGTCACTTCAGAGCTTATCTTACTTCATCTTTCAGTGGCTTTAAAAAATTGACATTTTTATATTAAAAATGACTTTCCTGTGATCTCTGTGATAACATAATCTCTTTTTTCTGTCTACTCACTAATCTTACCTTTATCTTGTTTTGTATGTCTAATTTTCCTGCACCCACCAGCTGAAATATTTCAAGAGGAATAGATCATGCTTCTATTCTCTTCTTACTCTGTATTTTATCATCATCACTTTCATATTTTACAAAATAAATGGCAATCATATTTAAGGTCGACAAAGAATTATAAGATACAGAAATTAAAGGTTCTTTGACAAGAAATTCAGGATGCTAACTTTGGGAACAACAGAGTTACAATCTCTGCAAACCTACTTTTATCTAAGAGCAATAATAACATATCAAAATTGTCAAAAATGTCAAAAATTATATTTCTAAAGATCTGGAAAGTAACTAAAATATTTGACCACCTAATTAGTGCTCTATATCTGAATTTTGAACTTTTTAATTCCTATCGCTCTCTACAGCTCCATAGTAGTCTTAAAAACTAACAGCCTCCCAGCTAGAATAGCTGTCCAAAAAAAAAAAAAGTATGGAGTAAAGAGGAAAATAAGTTTGGAGCTAACCAAAAGCTTCCCCAGAGAGCTGGTCCTACTTAACATGTGTCAACAACTCTGGCAAGCTCCATTCCCAGGTCTTGTCTCTATTTGGCAAGCTTACTCTGTGCAAACAGCACTACCCACAGGGAATTTGTCAAAAATGATTAGTGGCAATTTTTTAACATTTCAGCTGTCTAAGGCAGCAATACAAGTAGGGATAACAAGAGGCTGGCAAAAATAAATAAATAAATAAATAAATAAATAAATAAATAAATAAATAAATAAATAAAATAAAGGGAAAAACAGGAATGAGATATTGATAGGGGGATTTTAATAGCTTCAGCATATACAGGCGAACTTAGAAAAGTAAACACATGTTCAGAACTGTATATATGCCCAAAGTGGACACTAAAAAAACCCAATCTCTCCATACTGGCTAAAATTGAAACTCCATAAAACTGAAATTGAAGACTAAGGCACACTGTGTTCTGTCTGCCAAAATAATGAGCCTGTTGGCACTAGTGAGAGAAATATTGGTTCAAAATTTTAAAGAAATTATTTTAATTATCACCCTCACAGGACAAATAACACAGATAATGCAAAGTTATTCCAAGAAATTTGCTAGACAAACCAACACATAAGTAGAAACAACTAATAGGTAAAACTAGCATCTTAAGTAAAAAAAGGGACTGATTTCCAAAATAAACAATAATAAAATTTAAAATATTAGTTCCCTTAAATTTTTGTAAGACTTTTGAATATACTATTGAGAGAATAAGGGAAGTATGATCACACATAGGAAAAAGGAAGTCAGGAGAAAGCATTCCCTAGGAATACCACATGTGGGTTTACTGGATAAAGATGTAGACAAAAGCCATTGCAAATATGTCCAAAAAAAAAAAATGAAGGAAGCCATGTTTAGAAAACTAACTGGAAGTATGAGAATGATGTCATATGAGATTGAGACACCCAATAAAAAGCAAAATTTTAAAAAAAGGAGTGAACCAAATTGAAACTCCAAAGTTGTAATGAAGTATAAATGAAATAAGATATTCTCTAGAGAGGTTCTGTAGTAGTGAATCTCCAGAAAATAAAAAGATCAATGGATTTGAATACAGACAATTGCGTTATCTAATGTAAAAAAAAAAAAATAAAAGAACAAAAAAAGATTTGAACAATGAAACAGAGCCTCGGGAGATTTGTGGAAACCATGAATTCTACCATTTTGTATAGAATCAAAGACTCAGAAGGAAATGAGAAAGAGAGAGGAAAGACTATTTGAAGAAATAATTTCTGAAAAGTTTACACATCTAGTGAAAAATATTAATAGACATATTCAAAAAAATTCAATAAACTCAAAGTAATATAAACTAAAATAATTCCACACATAGACATATCAAAGTTAAACTAATGAAAATCAAAGACAAAATAGTGACCCATTAGTACAGCATTCAGAATCCTATTCTCAGATGAATTGGCATGACAATGAATAAAACCCAGGAGACACAAGAATGACATATTTAAAGCATTGAAACATAGAAATATAAGGAGGTTAACAATAAATTCTATACCTAGCAAAATAACATTTATAAGTAAAGAAAAAAATAATTCAGACAAGCATTAACTGATAATATTTATCAGTAGACATATCCTACAGAAAATATTAAATCTTAATAAATATTAAAGAGAGTCTCCTCAAAAGAAAAAGTAAAGATCACCAGTAAAAATAAATATGCAGGTAAACATTTGAGAAAATCTCAATGAAATTTGGTTTAAATTTTTTTTCACTTTCATGCAAAAGCCAACTTGTACAAAATGATAATCTCTTAGTTTTATGCATAAAGATGTAACTTTATGGCAATACAATTAATGTTGTAGTCTGGCTGGGCACAAATCACGAGCCACTCAAGCAGGAACAAATTTTATTCCTGAACTCCACCAGCACACTCCACACACACTCCCTGGGAATTCTCCAGAACGCCACCCACGCTGCTCCTCCAGGAACACACCACGCACCAACCAGAACTCCCTCCCCCAGGCTGCACATGCACTCACTCTGGCACTCTCTCTCGGAACCCCTTGAGAACTCAATGGGAACTCCAAAGTAGCCGGCGCCCAACGCAGCAAGAGCCATCCTATTACCGGACAGTAAAGGTCTAATATACAATTGAATCAATCCAGCATCATGTTAATGGCTCGCCTCTCAACCATTACTTCTGGCAAAATGCCAGGGGCCATTCCGACTCCTCTGTGGCTCTCAAAAAATTAACACTAAGGAAAGGTAAGCCATGAAGTTACATTAATGGAGAACACAGTGTTAGTGAGCTATTGAAGCTAAGTTGGTCTTTATCCAAACAATATTATTGGTATCACCTCCAATTCCCAAGGCAATCACTAAAAGAAAAAAGAAAAAGAAAAAATTCAAAGCCTTCAAGAAAAAGAAAAACAATGGGAAATGTTAAAATTATATGTGAGAAAAAACCTACTCACTCACTTAACACAGGAAACAATATTAGTTGAAGAATTTAAAAAAAAAAAAAAAAAGAACCGAAGGTACAAAGAAAACACTTTTTTAATGGTAGCTTTAGTGGACGCTGATCCATAATGGGGCGAGCATGGGAAAAATGGAAGAACTTTGGGCAAAGGGGAAGGAGCGGTGGGGAGGGGGTATGGGGCAGGAAAAATGGTAGAAAGAGATGGACATCATTACCCTAGGTACATGTATGACTACACATATGATGTGATGCTACATCTTGTACAACCAGAGAAATGAAAAGTTGTGTTGCAATTGTGTACAATGAATCAAAATGCATTCTGCTGTTATATATACCTATTTAAAATGAATAAATTAATTAAAAATAAATAAAATAATACTTTAACTGAGTCCTGTGGCACATTCCTGTAATTCAAGAAATTTAGTAAACTGAGGGAAGAATTGCAAGTTGTAGGTCAGTCTCAGCAACTTAAGAGAGATTGTGTCTCAAAAAATAAATAAATAGATAGATAAATAAATGAAATATAAAAGGCTAAGGGTGTACTTAAGGAAGAAGTACCCATGGGTTCACTCCCCAGCACAAAACAACAACAACAAAAATAAACTAACTTATCAGCAATTACATTAAATATAAAAATTGATTACTTGATTCAAAACACAGACATTTTAAATTATAATTTATTATTATTTTTAAAAATAGTCCATCTCTATACTGTGTACAAAATGCAACTTTTGATTTTAAGGTACAAATAAATTGAAAGTAAAAGACAAACAGAGAAAATGTGCACACTATGCCCAAAAGCTATTGGAATGTCCATATTAAGATAGGAATATACATAATAAAACAAATAATTTAATTTAGATAAAGAAAAACATTTTATTTTGTGATAATTATTTGTAAAGTTATAAATATAAAATTGTTACAATTAACAAATATGTGGACCTAATATTACAGTTTGCCCCAAAATACATGATGCATAAATTGATAAATTTGAAGCAAATTTGAAAATTTCAAGAGTAATAAATGGAAACCTCCATACCCCATTTTGTTAATTGTTAAAAATGAGACAAAAGATAGATTTTATAAAAAAGAAAAAGGAATGTCACCATAAATCAACTGAACAAATGAACCTCTCTTGTACTTTAATAACTGAGTATATATGTTCTCAAATACACACAGAGCATTTTTTTATAATAGACTGAATGCTAGGCTATACAAGCCTCAATAAATTAAAAGAATTAAAGTTATTCAAAGGATGTTCTCTAACCACATGGAATAAAATCAGAAATCATTAAGAGAAGAAAACATGGAAATTCAGAAATACATGAAAAATAAACCACACAGTCCTAGCTAAGAAACAAACCAAAGAAGAAATCACATTGGAAATTATAAAATACTTTAAGATATATGAAAGCAATAAACACAAAATATAAAAGCTATTCTGCAAAATCATGTTGAGAGTGAAATGTACAGTTGTAAACACTTATAATTAAGAGTGAAGATATTAAATTAACATCATTTCACTTTGAGAAGTGGTAAAAAAGAGCAAACAACTCAAACAAAGAAAAATTAAATAATAATGAAAAATAGATCATTAATAAGTGAGAATATCACAACAATGAAGAAAATTAATAAATGGGACAACTATTTGAAAATGTGAACAAAATTGAAAGTTTCGGCTAGTTTGACCAAAAAATAAGATAAAATATTCAAATTAACTAGATCTGGAATAAATGAGAACACATTGCTATTAACTATAGAAATATTAAAAATTATAAGAGAATACTTGAGATAATTATGTGGTAACAGATTAGAAAACTTAGAAATATTGACAGGTTTCTAGAAATACACAAAGTACCTAAACTGACCCCAGAAGAACTAGAAAATCTGAACAGAATTAAAACAAGTAACATAATTTAAAATGTAATAAAAAAAAAAAACAGATGGCTATCCTGGTGAAGTCTATCAAATATAACTTAACTCCAACTCTTATAAACTGTTCAAATAATGGAGGTGAGACAATCTTCCCAACAAATTGTGTAAAACCAATAGTATCCTGATACCTGAAAAAGTCAAAGATCACAAAAGAAAAGTACAGACTAATATCTCTTTTAAACATAGATACGTACATATTCAACACCATACTAGCAAACTGAGTCTAGCCATATATAAAAAAGAATATGAATATAAATTCCACTTTAGTCAGTGGGATTTACTAGGGCAAATTTGGCTCCAGATGTGAAATTCAGTCAGTGTAATATACAATATTTCCATAACCGAGGAGAAAAGCCATATGATCATTTTCTTAGATATGAAAAAATATGCCAAATGTCATCACCCTGTCATAAGAGCATTCAACATACAAGGAATGAAAAGGAACTTCCTCATCCTTAAGAAGGATTATCTAGAAAAAAATTTAAAAAAACCTAATCTCATAGTCAATGTTGAAAAGTAAAAGCTCTTCACGGGCATCAAGAAACAAGAGTTTCTGTCTGCATTTGTTACTTCTATTTAACATTTTTATGGGAAGTGCTAGCTAGTGGCAGGAAAAAGAAATGAAAAGCATACAGATTGAAAAGAAGTGAAATGATAAATATTCTCAGAAGAGGTTATGTTCTTTATAGAAAAACTAAAGGAATACACAAAAATGGAATTAGAACTCATTAACATGTTGGGCATAGTTGTACTATTCAGTATCTATGAACAAAACAAGTTGTATTGCCACACATTAACAATAAATAATGATGCAAGGAGACAGAACAATTCCATCTGTAAACATCAAAATGTACGATTTAGGAGTAAATTTCACTCAATACTCACAAGACTTGCATACTTAAAAGTACCAAACATTGTTGAAAGTAATAAAAGAATACCAAAATAAATGGGAAAGGTTCCTACATTTGTGAATTGGAAATGTAACATTGATAACAGGCCAACACTTCCCAAAAGCGATTTGACTCAACACACGCCATATCCAATCTCCTGTTCCAACTTGTTTTCTGCAGAAATAGACAATTTCATCCGAGAAATGCAAAGGATTCCAAACAATGTTGAAAATCAGAACATAGTTGGAGAACTCACATTGCCTGATTTCAAATATTACTACAAAGCTCCCTCACCCACACGATGTGGTGCTGCTGTAAGGCTTGACATATATCAATAAAGAGAATTACTACAAAATAAACGCCAACCAAAATAAAAAGATTTCAACATATGGACTAACAGTGAGTAATAAATACATGCTTGCTTATAGAACTCAACTAAATGAGAAATTAGAGAAAAAGAATATGTTGTGAAATGGCCATGTTGCCACAACGACATACACAGAGTGCATCAAACAAATGGGGAGTGAAGATAGCACCGGCAAACATTTTTTTTTGCTCTCAGTAAAAACATTTTTTTTGCTCTCAGTAATAATTAGTGTTGATAGCAAGAGTCTTTTTTTGCTGTGCTTGTCTGTGTAAAGTATGAATCAGAAAATGAGGAATAAAGAGCTATAATGATACTGTTCCCTGCAATCTGAAAACCAACACATGGTATAGAAAGAAAAAACTGATATAGATGTAATATAAAGAAGATTAAATAAATACTCTAGTGTCCTGAATTTGAATGAGAAATACCAATATAATCAGTTTCATCAATTATTTTTTTATCATCTCTCTTTCCAACTGAAAAGTCCTAGAAACAAGCTCCCATCAAGAAGAAACCAACAACCCAACCTTTTGGTTTTTCTAAAGAGCCTTGTTTATTTCACTGAGTGCAACAGTAAAATATTGGCTTGTCCTTACTTTCAGCTTGTAAATCTTGGGCAAAATGCCTTTTGTGACCAAATGCAAACCATACTGGGAAGACAACATTAAAAAAAAGATTGTAACATCTTCACTAAATTTACACAAACCCACAATGTATGTTGATGCACATAGGTGTGATAAAATAATTTAAAAGTCATCAGCAAGTAGTTACTATATAAATCTGAATAATGGTTATTTGCAGAAGTTGAGGACATTAAGATTAAATAACAGTGTTTATAGAGATATTTGAGATATCTACTTGAGTTATTTAATAACAAAGTTCTATCTTGATCTAGGTGGTCATTACAAGGGTTCCCTTATAGCAATATCCATATCCATTCATGCATTTGTTTCCCATGGTTTTATACATCTCTATTTTATTTTACAAAAAAAGGATCTTTCAAAGTATGAAGGTGGGTATGTTTTTGAGGTAACCCTTAATTGTCAAAGGAAACAGGTATGAAGTATTGTGTGTGCATTTTGTATTTAGGTATAGAATTAGATTTAGAAATGGAGATTTGTTTTCATCAGTATGGAGTTACAGAAGAGTGAGAAATGTGCAAAAAAAAAAAAGCACTGAGGTCAGAGCCACATGGCAGAGAGGAGATAGAAACATATGGAAGAAAGAAAGAGCTAAAAATGCTATCACTATGGTGTTTAGACTAACTAGTTATTGGTATATAAAGTGCTAAGTGAATAGCTGGGCGTGGTGGCGCACACCTGTAATCCCAGTGGCTCTGGACGCTGAGACAGGAGGATCCTGAGTTTAAAGCCAGCCTCAGCAAAGGTGAGGTGCTAAATAACTCAGTGAATAAATAAAATACAAAGTAAATAAATAAAATACAAAATAGGGCTGGGGAAGTGGCTCAGTGGTTGAGTGCCCATGAGTTCAATCCCTGGTACCCCCACCTATTGGCAAAAAAAAAAAATGCTATGTGAAAGTACAATCTGAATTGTTCTCATTGCCAGGCTGATTATGCACAGTAAGGAAACAGAGAAGGTATTATACCAGCAGCCTCTCTGATCTTGAGAAATCAAGGAGCTCTTCTTGCTCTAAACATTTATAACAAATGTAAAATCCATACAAAAATGGTTGACAATGATATTTTGCTTTCGTTAGGGAAGCACATTTTATAGTTTTGAAAAACTTTTATGATGCTCTTATAATATGATCAATTTGCCTTTATAAACAATTAGTATTGTTTTATAGATTTACTCAATATGAGAAGTGGTGGCAACAGAATTTAGTTAATTTTTGTTAGTTTCTAGAATGCCTAAGAAGCATTTATTTTTAAATTCTTGTTTTTGAATTTCCTTGTTTCTCATTCTTAAAAGAATGGGTTATTTATTTATTTATTTTTAATTCTGTTTTGGTGTCCAAGGAAGTAAATTCATTATATTTATTGAAAAAGAACACTGATATAAATTTCAACCTTTTCATAAACTGTACTGAGAAGATATATAATTATTGTTTCCAAAGGAAAGCAATTCATTATATCAACAATTTAGTTGATAAATCTGAACCCATGGATTGACTAAAATATCTATCTTAAAAATATGTTTTACTTAGTAAATACAAGTGGAATGCTTAAAACTGAAGTTTTCTCAAAGTTATTAAGTGTATGCTTACATAAAAATTTATAGGTCTGATAATGCTAAGAATGATAACTGCAGAGTATTATAGGATTTGATAAAACCAGAGTCCAGATAGCTCATTGCAGTCACAATAGCCTAGTGGAAAAATCTTGCATATGATTTCAGGTGAGATTTCTTCATCATCATGGATTATAATCAGAAACAATGATGATTTCTAAATGAATATGTAGTGTTCAGTATAACATGAGACAACAGCTCTCTTCCTGAAAGGAGCAAGTTATGTCATAACAATCAGAAGAAGCCAATGCCTTTCCTGATGAGCCAGCAAATCTATGGATAATGTTTTAATACATGTATCCAGGTATGCTACACTCTAAAACAACATAAAGAAAAAACAAGCTGTCATCATCACAGCATTTTTGAAAGGATTTTTCCCAGCCTGATTTGTATTTTTAAAATAAATTTTCAGAATTAACTATATCTGTTCACAGCCAGAGAAAAAAATATGACAGGAAAGAAAAGTGTTATCTTAACCACCAACATGCCAAATTCAGTATCTGGTATAGATCAAGATTGATTATTATGCTGGTTCATTTAATATTTCCATATCTCATCTGATGCATGAATTTGAAAGTGATACTGGGTCATCATTTTGATTATCAAAATGCAAAAAAATCAAGTGCATTGCTACCTGTTACGTTCCATGAAAGTATGTAATTCCACACTAAAATACTCAATTTTAAATCTGAAGGTACATTTTTTGGGGGGCAGATGATACTGGAGGTTAAATTCCGGACCACTGGACCACTGAGTCATATTTCCAGCCCTATTTTTTGTATTTTCTTCAGAGACAGGGTTTCACTGAGGTGCTTAGCACCTCGCTTTTGCTGAGGCTGGCTTTGAGCTCGTGATCCTCCTGCCTCATTCTCCAGAGCTGCTGGGACTACAGGTGTGTGCCACCAGGAACAACCTGAAGGTATTTTTTAAATAAAAATATATCATTTAAAAAATGCATTTGGAATTACATTATGGTTGATTTTGAGGTTGACTGTTAAATCCAGATTTCTTAAATATAAACTCAGAGCCTATTTTCCTGAATATTGCAATATTTGGAAAATGTCATCTGTTTTGAATCATAAAGTGTAATGAAGCTATTTTGGCTCATTTATATTATGACAATGGCAGAATAGCTTTATTGTAAATTGTGTTTAAAATAGCTTAATTTAATTTATTTTATTAATTACTATTTTATTTGTACAGAGCAAAACTATTTATTCATTCACTAAGCAATTATGAGATTTTCTAAGCACACTGCTTGATCATGGGGGCTTGGAGATGAAGAAAGAAAGGCCCTTCCTGTTTTACCTGGAGATTGGAAAGCTTTTGTACTGTAAAGTAAAGAAATCATAATGTTTTCATCAGTACCCCTCATTTTCCTTTCATTCATTTTCTTACTTTTTTGAGAGACATATTTCTAGGATACTGAGAGGGCTGGTGAAGAATCAGCAGAAAGCTATGTTTCACTTCTGAAGCTTCTAGGAGCTCATGTGTGATCTGCACATTTTGTTTTTCCTTGCTCGAATATTATGGAAGCATAGACACTTGGGGCCTTCCTCCGTTACTGGACTGCAGCCACCATGAGAAGAAAAAATACTTGGGCTTATTTTAAGTTCCTGAGACTTTGAGGCTTGTTTGTTATCACAACATAACCAAACTGTTCTTACTGTTACACACATAGTACTTCACATTACTATGAAGTTCTTAGCAAGAAACACATGGCGTTGTCAAAGTGGAAATTTCAGAAAAGTTGAAGAAAGGAATCATTTACAAATACCATAGAGTATTAGGTGATGGTTCAGTAGACCAGGGATAAAATCTGATTGGACGATTAATATCTACAGGCATGATATGCAAGTAAATCTTTACCAGAATCTGAAAAAAATTGAGAATTTGCCCTGCAGATGCACCTTGAGAAGGTGCATCTGAAGGGCAAATGTTAAGGGAATGAACACTCCTACCTCACTCTCTTCCCCTTCTCATACTTTCCAGTTTTGAATAATTGAACCTAACTGGGAAGTGTTAGGAGGGTAGCCTCCCAGTTCATGCTGCAGGTGAGAACATGGTTTGGAAGGACATTGGAGAATATTTAGTAAGAAAAAAATAATCTGTATATAGATTATTAAAGGAATACATAAATTACAACATCTAAAAGTACTCAAAAAATTGGGTGGGTGGTTTCAGGAAAATTCTGATAGAATATAACTTGAGGTGAATAAGGGGTGAAAGAATAGTTTAGAAAATTTTTGAAGGTCTTCCAAACCAGATAACAAGGAAACCCCCTCTCACCCAAAATGTAGGATTTTTAGAAATAGAATAATACTTTATTATTAGGCTTACGATTTTGAAGAGATAAGACAGGAGTTATATACAGAAGCCAGAATAAGGAAATTTTATACATTATATGATTTTGACATTACTCCAAGATCAAGGGACATTTCTAAAGGATTTAAAAACACATGACTGTGTTTTTAATTAAAACAATATTAGCAATAATTATAATAGCTTACATTTATTGAACAATTACACTAAGCCACACCTAGTTTCAAGCACTAAGCATCCCCATAAGGCAGGTACTATTGTAGTTCCTATTTTGTAAATGAGAGTGCTAAAGCAAGAAGTGATTGCTGTACACAACAGCAAATAATAGGGTGAAGATTTAAAACTAAACTTATAGAGAGGAGATGAAGATAAATTTAAAGCTGAGGCCAGGGAGATGTTTAAAAAAACAGAAGTTATTTATATAAAGAAAAAGCTCCAAATAAGCTAGGCACAATGGCATCCCCAGGTAATCCCAGCTGCTTGGGAGGCTGAGGCAGAAGGATCTCAAGTTCAAAGACAGTCTCAGCAATTTAGCAAGACCCTATGCAAAACAGCAAGACTCTTGTCTCAAAAAAAAGTAAATAAATAAATAAAAGAGGATGTGGACATGGTTCAGTAGTAAGCACCCCAGGGTTAAATCCCTGATACAAAAAGACAATCAAAGACACAAACAAATAAAAACACAAATAAATAATAATGATGGAGAGAAGAACACATTAAAACTTTAATCTATTGGCTTCTTAGAATAAAGAAAAAAAAAGAATTAACCATGTCCCACAGTATCCCTAACTGAAAATGTGTTGGGCTTAAATAACAAAATTTTGTCAATTTTGCCACTGACATTTTTACTTTGAACAAAAATATTCAAAATTATCACAAAATATGTTGATTCACAGATGCTAATAATGTAATATGAAAATATAATTTAATATTCAATACATTGCATGATAGAGCTTGTGTTTAGTAATGAAAAGAAAAAAAACAAGGAGCGTTAAATTTGCATTTAGCTTAATCATCAAATTCAAAAATGAAGAGTACATGATATTGGGCCTTTGTGATAGCTGTCTTAATATATTTGTGTCATTTGAGTATTTTAAAAGCTAATTACAGTGGCAACTATAGCTTGTTATCTTCATCAAGATCTTACTAATTGTGTAGGACTAACCTATTTTATTTTCAACATTAAATGCTTAACTAGCTCTTATCTTCCTCTAAGGTAATCTAGGATATTTTTGGTTGTGACAAAATTAGAATGAGCCATTAACAGACAATTTAAACAGTCTTAACTATATCTAAAGTATTTCTTTTTCTTCTCATTTTCTCAGTATCTCAGAATGCAAAGTGATTTAACATGATATTAACCAAATATTCATTCTATAATCTGAAAAATATAATTCTTCCCAGAGTATTGTCTTCTCTTTGTGCATGCATATTAAAAAATCAGGTACCACAAATAAGTACTCTTTTAAAATGCAGCACTACTTTAAAATCAAAGATTGTGATATATAGATAGATAGATATAGATAGATATGGATATATATGAATATACATATGGATATATATGTGGATATATATATGGATAAGAGTGGCATGTTAGTATATTTAAAAAATATATAATCTACTAGAGAACAAATGCTAAGTGACCTTCCTTTAAGGTATAAAGTAAATATTACAGAAAAAAAAATATTGCTAGGAAACTTTGCGGCATATTCAGATTTATGAAAATATGAATGTGAAAATTAAGAAGTAAATTGTTGTTGCATGTGTATACTCAAGGGACTCTATGCTACAGCATACATATTAGTTAACTATTGTGGCATAACAAATATTCTCAAAAATAGTCATATTAAACACCAAACATTATGAGAGTTACAAAAAAAAAAAAAAAAAAAAGCTGGCATGAGATGTCTCATGAGTTTGCAATTATTTTGAGGATATGGTCAACTGAAGGCTTGACCACCGTTGGATAATCTGTTTCCAAGGTAACCAATGCGCTATTGGGGATGTCATTCACATACTGCTTGAAACTGAATGTTTGATAGAAGTTGTATGATCCAATTCCAATATCCCTCATGAGGCTGTTGAGATAAACCTTCACTTTCTCCCCTATGTGTGGCTCATGACAAACCCAGATGTCTTCCCCCAGAATGAGTGAGCTATGTAGAAGATGGCGACTTGTACTGAAGCTCAGTCTCTGATATGAACTAATCTAGGAAATAATGTATATTAGTTTCAAATTCGTTGTACAGTTAAGTCCTACTATGATATAGGAGGGAATTCTATCACTATGAATATCAACTGTATTGAAGGTAATTTTGGAAGCAAGTTATTATAATGTTTTCAAGAAAAGCAAATGATAATAGGAAAAATTATAGCCAAAGAATTAAAAATCAATAAAATTCAATAAGCTTAAAAGAAAGATTAAGCCAAAATACATAGGCTTAGCAGCGGATATAAAACAAATGTTACTGGCAAAAGAGCAGGAGTGCCCAGCAGGTTTCAGGTCCAGGTTCTTTTTGTTCAGAGAAAAAAATTCAGTGGCATGCCAGTCAGAGGTTTACTGAAAGCAAAAGTAACTCTCTTGGAAAGCTGAGTGGGTCACGCTGAGAAGTACCTCAATGCCATGTCTATCCAGCTTTTTTTTTTTTTTAAATTGGGCTGTGCTAATTGTCCCTCTTCTCTCCTGGGTGGAACTGGGGTTGATTGGCACCTTGATTGACAGCTGAATTTTACATAATTTATTTTCTATTGCCCGAGTGTAACTCCTCACACCCCAAAGTACACAGAAACAGGAGCAAACCACAATGCTAATAATATGTTTACTAGAAAAAAGTTAAATCTAGGCCAGTCCTTTGGGCTACTGCACTTGCCTAAGAGTAAAGGCTGTCTTTTCATAGTCTTCAATTCCCTTTGTGGTCATCTAGCTTCCTCTGTTTAATTGCAAGATGGCCCAATTTTCCCTCACATGAAGTACCTTCAGGTAGAATCCTAGGGGCAGTCCTTTTCCCATGCCCATCTCCAACATAACAGAGTCACACATTATTCAAGTTGGTCTTTTGCTTGACCAGAACCTTTTGAGTAGAATTTAGAAATTGCATTAGTAAGTAATAAAAAATGGTTGATGATAATATTTTAATTAATATCTTTATAGACATATCATTAGATAACATGAACCTCACCCTTGTGATGTGTACAATTCAAATTCACAGATATATGAGACACTAAGCACTGTCTAAATTTAGAACATTTTTGGCAATTCAAAAGAAACTTCTTAACTGATTTCCCCATCATCCAGCTTTTGGTATTCAGCTGCCTACTGTCTATTTATATGGACTTGTCTCTTCTGGACATTTCGTATTAATCAATTTTTAATAAAGCCAAGGAATATGTGATCTCTATATTACATTTGGGTCAGTTGATGAATATTTGCGGTTTCTCCACTTTTGACAAACTGTAAGTAATACCACTATGAATACTTTATAAAGACTTTTGTGTGGATATGTTTTCATTAATCTAGGGTATATACTTACATTTTGCTATATGATAACTCTGTACTGAACTGTTTGAGAACTTACCAAATTGTTTTCCAAAGTGGCTGCAATGTTTTATATCCCCATCAATGGTAAATGACATGCTTACTAAAGCTTGACCAAGCTTTTGTTGAGGGTATACAAAAAAAATGGGGTTTGCATGTTATTTTGTTTTCTTTGTTCATTGAATTCCTTTATTAGTCTAAATAGTATTTAGCATGTGTGTTACAGGTGTGTGCATGTGTGTATGTGTATGGAAGATAGGGATTTTCATATATGAGATCATGTCATCTGCAAATGTTCTTTTATTTTTTTCCTTTTCAAGTTGAAACATTGAACAGACTTCAGTATAATGTTGAGTAGACATGCAGAGAACAGATCTGCATTCTTGTCTTTTTCCTTCCATTGAATGGGGAAGTCTTTGGTCGCGGATCATAAAGTGTTCTTTCCCTGAAGGTTTTTCAAAAATTACCTTATTTAAATTAAGGGATTTGTTTATATTCTAGTTTGGTAAGTGTATTTAATAACTGGTTTTGAAATGTTGCAGTCATTTTCTACATCTATTGAGATGATAATATATATTTTTACTTCGTGTTATATAATATGGTACATTGCCTTAATTAATTTTCAGATAGTATATTAACTTTTCATTTTTCAGGTTAAATCCCATCTACCATAGTGCATAATCCTTTTTAAGAGTTCCTGATTTTGGTTTGCTTTAATTCTGTTGTTGTGGGAGTATGTCAGACCATACTTTTCCATTTCTTTATGTGTCTCAGGTATTTCTTGCATATGAAAACCTGGAAATTTTTAAAAAGATAATGCAACAAATCTGAAAATCAGATTTACCTTTCTCTCAAAGATTCTTGTTGCTGCTGTTTGTAGTTTTAGTTGCCAAATAAGACAAATAGTGAGAATTCTCTGGGAATGGGATTGTTGGGGAGGTGCAAATTTATCTATTTTCTCCAGTTTATTGTTACTATAAAGAAAGGTGGTTTTGTGTGTGTGTGTGTGTGTGTGTGTGTGTGCTTACCATGTGTCCTGAAACCTTTATGATCAGACATGTTAGTTCCATGTTTTTATTCTTGGCTATGGAGATTCCTTATGATCGTCCTGTGTAGAAACTCAACACCTACAGACATAGCTTCCTTCATTTATTTTCAATCTAAATATGATTATTTCCTTTCCTTACATTATTGCCCTGATTGGAACATGCAGCACCATAAGAGTAACAAGAAGAGCCATACATGCCTTATTTCTCTGTCCTAGAGGGAAGTTACTCAATCTTTCACCAGAAGTACAATGCTAACTAGTCTGAAGTTGTTTGTTTTTTATAACTCAAAGTCATTTATTTCTATCATAATTTAACATAGTTTTTGTCATGAAAAGGTACTTTAAAAAAATTCTACATCAATTGATATGATACTGTAATTTTCTTTTTGTTTCTTTTGTTTTCTTTCTTTCTCTCTCTCTTTCTTTTGAATGTCAAGGTGGTGGATCACATTGACTTATTTTTAAATATCATATGTTGATCTTAAACCTGGACAATAAACCTCATTTGCTAATGTAGAAACTTTTAAAATATATTGTTGAATTTGGTTTACTAATATTTTGTTTAAAAATGTGCCTCTAAATTTATGGGCTAGTTTGGTCTGTATTGTTTTTTCTTTTGTTTATACAATGCCTTTTTTTCTTTTGGAATCAGACTGATACTGGCCCACTAAAGTACTTGGGAAATCTACCTACAAGAGATTGTATATTTTGGGTGCTAATTCTCTAATAAATTCTCTAGTAAAGAATTCTCTACTAAAGCCCTCTGAACCTGGTCATTAGAGAGATGTTTTTAAATTATAAATTTGATTTTTTAATGGATGTATATGATAATATAAATTTCTTATTTCACCTTGATTGATTTTGGTAATTTTGATTTTTAAGCAATCAAATGTGTTTCTCTCATGTTGTTAAGTTTATGATTAAAATATTAGTATGATCTTATTTTTATTTTAGTAGAATCAGAATCTTTAGAATTACCTTCTATTTCATTCCTAAGATTGATGATGGCTGCTTCTTTGCTATTTATTTTTGCTGGTCTATGTTTCAATTTTATTTATTAATTTTCAAGAACTTTTTTTTATTAGATAGTAGGTTATTGAATTGAGGTGTAGTCTAACACTGAGTTACCTCCTTAGCCCTTTGGAACTTAATTTTGGAACAGGATCTCAGTAAGTTGTTCAGTCTGGCCTGTAGTTTGTGGTTCCCCTGATTCAGATTCCCAAATAACTGAAATCACAGGCAGGTGCCACCACATCCTACTTTCAAAGAATGAAACTTTGCTTCATTGATTTACTTTATTGTTTCCCCATTTCAATTTTAATTATTTCTGCTTGTGTCTTTATTTATTTACTTGTGCTTGCACTGGGTTTAATTTACTTTCTTTATAAAGTATCTTAAGGCAAGAAATTAGCATACTAATTGAAAACTTTTCCCTTTTGAAATGTAAGCATTTAGTTCTATAACTTGTCCTGTTAGCACCGTGTTTACCTGCATGTCAGATATTATTATATATTATATTTTCATTTCATTTCAGGTCTACATAATTTTTCTTTCCTTGAACACCTTCACTAACTCATGAATTATTTAAAATTGTCCTATTTAATTCCTTCATTTAAAAATGTTATTTTTTATTTTTGTTGATTTCTACTTTGGTTCTCAAATAATGTAAATATGTTGCCAGTACTTTCATGTTTTCAAGTATGGTCTCTCTTGGTAAAGGAATAGCTGATAAATGATGGATAGCATGTATATATTTTTCTTTATTTCAAGAATTCCAATGAGTATATATATATATATATATATATATATATATATATATATATATATATATATAAATGCTATTCTTTTATATATATGATTTTACTATTTGATAGGTTTTATTGTGCACATCTTCCATATAATTACTAGTATCATAGCTTTTTAGTTTGTTCTGCCTATCTCTGCCATTTAATTAGTATATTTAGGATATTTACATTTAAGGTAATATTAATAAACTAAAGTTTGTCTATTATTCTATCATTGTTATCATATACCTCTGACGTTTTATCCCTTTTACTTTTCTTGTGCTACTGTGAGTTACTTGAAAATTTTTGTAGGATTTGTTATAGCTATCAATAAGTGTGTGTGTGTGTGTGTGTGTGTGTGTGTGTGTCTATTTGCGTGGTGTCTGCCTCTTTATATAGTTTCCTTGTAGTTTCTCTGGAAATTACAATATACACAAATGGTGTATTGTCTGCTGGTACCCCTGAGTATATTTGAGTGAAGTATGAAAAGTCAATTTAGCTTCTGTTACTTTCCATACAATTAGCTATCATTGTCTTTCATGTGATGTGTGTCTTTTTTGTTGTTTGTTTCAATCATCACACATGATTTCAAATAAATATAAAGAAATTAATAGTTCATTACAATTATCTGCTGTTGTCTTTTTTTTCCTTCCTAATGATCTGAGATTCATTTTACATCCTTGTTTTTTTCTGTTTGAAGCACTTGCTTCAGCCATTTTTAAAGAGTAGATTTGTTAGTGACAAATTCTTTTTATTTGCCTTGAATGGTAGCTGTAACAAATATAGGATTTGTGCTTAATGGTTGTTTTGCTCTTAACATTTAGCTCTTGGAAAATGTTACAACACTTCTGTCGGGGTCAATGGATTCATATGAGAAATCAAAAATTATTAAAATTCTCGGTCTCCTGTATATATTGCCTGAGTGTTTTGACTACTTTAAAGACATTTATATTCTTCTTTCTTTCTAGAATTCCAATGACACAAATGATGATTAATAATGATTAAACTGTTATTGTCCTTTGGGTCCAAGAGGTTTTATTCATTTATTTATCTTGGGATCTATTTTCTGTTGTTTTTAGGTTAGATATTTTTCTCTCTCCTGAAGTTTACTTTTTCTATACTCTTTTATCTCTATTCTACTATAGAACGCACCTGAAATTTATTTAAACTACATTTTCCAGTTCTATGGTTTCCATTTGATTATTATATAATATCCTCCCGTCTTTACTGAGATTTTCATTTGTTTCAGTATATTGTATATTGTTTCAATATATTGTATAGTCAATCGTGCAGTATTTGTTCAATTGGCTGCTTGAAAATCTGTGTCAGATAATTCTAATAATGATTTATTTCAGCTCTTGTGTTGGTTGGTTTTCTTTTCTCATTCAAGTTGTGATTTTCCTCTACATGTTCGAACACTCATAATCCTATTTAAATCTTTTATTTTAGCAAAAAGTAACCCCAGTTAGGTTTAGCACCAGAGCCCAGTCTTGTTTGTGGATTTCAGTTTCAAGACTTGTTTAATTTTAGACTCCTTGCAGAGTTATATTGGTTTACTTGCCTTATCTGAGGTTCCTATGGTCCCTTGATGATGCTGCCTGAGGCTGGAAGGACAAGTAGTTTTCCCAAGACTGGATTCCTGTTGCCTCCAAGTGAAGAAGGAAATTTCTAGCCTATGGGTGGAAGATAATGATTCCTGGACTAGATTTGTTGTGGTGGTTGAATCCCCTTGCCAGTGTGACTTGATATTATTTCCTACATTCTGGCAAAACAAGATATTCAAGATGCATAACTAGCCTGCCTCTCCCTGAAATAAACAATTTCTCCAAGGAGATCCTATTCCTCTTAGTGAAAAACGATATCAGAGACCAACATCTGGGCAAGATGTTGAAGGTATGGATCTTAGCAGTTAAAATTTCTTTGTTTTTTTAAAATACTTTCATTAGACAGAACTAAGGAACATATAATTGCATATATACACACACAAATTCATACATATATAGTTTCATATATAATATCCATAAATGCATTCAAATATAACAAAGAAGAATGCTTATATAAAGCCTTATGAATATATAATATATATTATATAAATATATATATATTTAGAGAGAAATAGATTCTAGACAATATATTATCAACATTTTTATCACTTTCACATGCATACATACATGGAAAATTAGAGGTAGTAATTAATATAAAAACAATTGATTTACACATATAAATTCATTTGCAATTTCAACAAAAATTTAGCATTATTTCTTATATTCTCCCACCCATATTTGAATTTCAGTGCAAATTGTGGCTCTTAACAACATAAATGCATGTGCTCATATTCTCAATTCATTAATGTCTACCATGGTTTCAGATTACTTGAACCACTCTGTCATTAATAAATAATAAAAAGAGAGTCAAATATTCTTTGCTGTTTTCTTCCTATCCCCAACTCTTCAGGAGATAATAGTACATAGTAAAATTCCATGATCTGTTTTACCTTGTACTTCTCTCAGTGTGGATGAAGTAGGTGGTATTTTATTACAATTTGATGAAGGGAAACTTTCTATAGCTTCTTAACTTTTTAGGGCAAGTCACTTCACCTCTTTAATCTCTTTTAATGGATCCATACCTTGAAATCCATTTTTCAACATTTTTTGAATACTTTATTTTTATGTAGTAGTTCACCATTATAGGTCACTTCCGGAAAAAAAGAAGAAGAACACTTAATTTTCCTTTCATGATAGATTCACCAACCAAATATATTCAGAGGGACAACTGGATGGTTAATTGTGAATCTTTTCCTCTTAAATTTACAATTACAATTTATAGGACTTCTGTCTTTCAAATCCCTGTGGCAAACTTCTTATCTTTTATCATGCTTCCATTCTCTTTTCTCCTCTTTTGCTCTTCGAACTAAGCTGTTGGTTTCAAGTTCAATTTGAGTAGTTTTTATTTTTCATTTGGTTGTAGTCTGGTTAGAACAGAAAAAATAAAAGCTCTTCAAACCGACGCACTTACAAAATCTAGAAGAGTGCACTTAGGTGGGCTCTGATGCATGTTGAGGAGGAAAGGACCATTGAGTCTGGCTGAGTACCATAAGCCTGATTTTATCTGCTCCCCACACCTCTCTCCAATCTTGCCACTACATCTTTTTAACTGAAATAAAAATTGTGGATAACATGCACATTAATGTTGTTCTGACTCTCACAGCTTACAGAGAAGCTAGTAAGCACACTCCCAGTTATAAATGTGAGATGTGGGAGAGGCACGGTGCTTCACACTCGTAATCCCAGCAGCTAGGGAGGCTGATACAGGAAAATCACAAGTTCAAAGCCAGTTTCAGCAATGGCAAGGCACTAAGCAACTCAGTGAGATTCTGTCTCTAAATAAAATACAAAATAGGGGTGGGCATGTGGTTCAGTGGCTGAATGTCCCTGAGTTCAATCCTTGGGCCAAAAAAAAAAAAAAAAAAGAAAAGAAAAGAAAAGAAAGAAAAAAGAAAAAGAAAAAATGAGATGCGAAAAACCTGTTAAGTCAGGGCCAGCTTCATGGGCATTTGGCTGATCCATGCAGTTCATGGGTCTCTGTGCCCTGAAGAGCCCTCCATTTCATTCAATGCCACAGTGTTATAATGTTGATATTTTGAATAATTTTTAACAAGGGGAAATATGTTCTCATTTTGCTCTGGGTTCTGTAAATTATGTAACAAATCATGCTCTAGGTGATAATAAATTTTGATGAATATTAGAATATCGTTTATACATATGATCTGTTATGAAGGTTTGGTTATTAAAGGTTAAAGCTATTAAAATTTAATAACTTTATCATATTTTTGAAGACAATCATATTTGAAAAGTCCCTTTTTTCAGATAAGATTATATATTCTTATGTCCTAGTCTTAAATCTTGGAATTATTTTGGTGGAGAGGAATTGACATATTAACATGCCTACCATGTTAATATGGTAGGCATTTTCTCTATTTCAGATGTTTTATTTTCAGCATTAATATCTCTGATTATTTCTACTTTATAGTCTCTCTCTTCACAAAAATTTTCCCAACTTCTTATTTATCATGATCATGATTTATTTTATAGCATTACCCATAGTTATGGAAACTACTTTAAAAATCATTTTCTCCTATGAATTCTCATGATTAATTTCTGTTATTTGAGTTTTCTTTTCAGTGTTTTATTTCATAAGACTAGAAGTTTTGATTACATTTTCAACATTGTGAAACATACATTGTAGAAATACTGATGCTTTTTTAATATTTTAAAAAGCATAGATTGTTTTTGTCTATAGATAATTTTCTAAGTTGGACTCAAATTATATCGGGTTGCAGTTTGTATTTTTATTCAGTTTTTGCAGATCTGATTCACTTGGTCACTGTTTGCTAAATGAATGCATTTCAAAATACAGCTGAAAACCTGAACACTGGAGAATATTTACAGAGATTTGGTATCCTCTGATATTGTTCTTCGATTATTATTATATTGTATCATACAAAACATAGTATTGTACAAACAAATAATCTTATGAATAACATTTATTGTTTGTCCCTCTGTCAGTGAATTTGATAACCACAAAATTCATTCCATGCTTTTTGGGACTAAAAAAATGTGTATTTTCTATGTCTTCATGGTAGCAAACAACAATGATTACAGTCTACACTTTGATTAAAGGATAAAATAAGAACTTCTGCCAAAGCAGAATCTGCCTGATTTTTTTTTTCATTTTCTAAGTGCACTCAGGGTAGATTTTTGTTTTGTTGTATTTTTACATTTCTTTAATACATAATAGTTGTTGCCTGTATGAATGTTGTCTTTTCTCTAGAAATAAACTCTGACAGACCAGAAGCAGAACTTCCATACCTTTAGATATGTCTTGGCATATTTATTAATGTACTAGGTACAATGAGCTACATTTATTTAAAATAATGGATTTTAAGTCATTTGACAGATTTGTGCATTCATAAAGCACTGCTACAAACTAAATACAGAAAATTTCTGCCTACCACAGAAGTTTTCTCTTTACTCACTAGATTGCATCCTGATCTCCACACCTGGGTTAAGACAAGAATTGACTTTTATGATACAAATGGAGTTTAGTTTACATTTAATAGAAATTTCTTTACCTAACACATAATACCTAATACATAACTTGCTTATTTATTTATTATTTGAAGTCTACCCTTTTGCATGTAGTAAAATGATTTTTATTCATTCATTTGGTTTCCTCTATGAGTCTTCATTTTTATTTATCAGTGTCCTATTGTCAAATATATGTCATTTGTTTATCCATGTATCTATTGGGACCAATTTTATGTATTTTTTAGCTTTATGATATTATTAATAAAGTGATTATGTTAACAAGCCTTTATTAGATATATTGTTTATGTCTCTTGCCTTCAACTTGTGTGTGTGTGTGTGTGTGTGTGTGTGTGTGTGTGTGTGTTTTCTTCTAAGCAATCTGGAACTAATTTTCACAGTGCTCACATCATTTTCCAGTCCCATCAGAACTGAATGAGAATTCCAGTTCCAACACATCTTTAACAAAATTTAGTCTTATCAACTATCATTTTTTGGGGGCGGGGGGATTTAACTTAGGGGCATTTGACCACTGAACCACATCCCCATTCCTATTTTGTATTTTATTTAGAGACAGGGTCTCACTGAGTTGCTTAGTGCCTTGCTTTTGCTGAGGCTGGCTTTGAACTCACCTGCCTCATCCTTCAGAGCCCAAAGCACTGGAATTACAGGTGTGCACTACTTCTCAGTGCTTAGTGTGATCAACTATCTAATGTTAGTCATTCTAATGCATGTAGCAATTTCTCACTGACATTTGATTTTGCAATTTAATTTTAAATATTGAGCATTTTTACATATTTATTGGTTGTTTTAAATCTTCTAATATTTTGGTCATTTGTAGTTGGGCAGGCTATTTTCATTAATGAGTTATAAAGTTTTCCTTATCTAATATTGCAAAATCTTATGTATTATGTGAAAAAGACACTTCTCTTTTCCAATGTTTGTGTTCTAATTCCTTGAGTATAACTTTCGAAGATCAGTAATTTTTTAAAATATTTTTTAGTGCCTAACATTGTTCTTTTCTTTGTAGTTTGCACTTTTCCATGTCTTTCTTAGGAAATCTTTGCCTATTCTAAAGTGGTGGAAATTTTCTTCTTGGTGTCTTAACAGTGTTGGTTCATGTTTTTTAAGAAGCAGTTTCTAAATAATAACTGATATTGACATATTTAAAAATACATACAGATAGACATTTTTCATCATTATTTTTTAAAATTATATTTTTGTTTCATCTTGGTTGGGGGGATGATTTATTGATCTTATGTATGCAGATAGATTACTGAAATTTCTGTTCTATTCCATTGAACTATAGGTATATATTTTCACCAACACCACACGGCTTTGATAATTGCACCTGTTATAATTCTTGAAATAAAAAATGTTTTAGTATTCTTTCTATTTTTATAAATTTACGCTATGTAGTTTTTTTTTTTTGTAGGGGGATTAAACACAAGGCCTCACATATGCTAGACAAATGATATAACACTAAACTATACCTCTTACCTCTTGGACATTTAAAAATGTGTGTATCTCATAGTTTGAATATATTTATGTAAATAACATTTAAGGACAATAACATATTTGAAGCAAACACTATTTTCTATTACTTTTGTGCACTATGTTTTTTTAAAAATATAGTTCTTTCATCAAACATTGTGCTTGACTAGAGAGCTGGCCAGTGATGGCCTTGGGCAGTGGAGGGGGTCCTGGTAGGAGTGGGAGGTAAGGATTATGATGGAGCACAATGAAACTTTCTGATTGAGGGTTATGGTATTGACCTTGGTTTCAAAAGTATGTTTACATGTTAATATTTATCAAATTATATTGAATTTCAGTTGTTCTTCAGTAATGATACTTCTGCAGAGGAGTGGGGATGTCTTATACGGAGAGGCTTTATAATATTTTAAAACATATGGCTTTACAATAAACTTTTTGTGCTTAAAGTAAAATATTGCAATTGAAAAACTCATCTTAAAGGCAAAATAAACTATAGATCTATTTGCCAACCAAATATAACATGTTTTATATCTTGTCTTCAATCTTATATTATGACTGACTTCTATATGATTAGGAAACTAGACTTTTCTTGCAATTAGTCTGATTCCTCTATTTTGGCAGAGCATGTGAGCCATTCTGCTGAGTCAAATCAAGTTTTATCATTCTGAACTTGCATATAAATATCAATGTTGTTGATTCTTGAGTTAGTCTTCTCTTACCTGTGTCTTTTGGCTTATTCTTTGAATAAAACATAGAAGCCATAGAGTGTCTGATTGTAGCAATAAGAATGGAATGGTTAATATAAACGAAGAAATTTTAATAATAAGGAGAACACATAACTTTCTTCAGAGGCAATTTACTTTTTTTAATGCTGAGAAATATAATTAATCCATGCATACTTCTAACAGAGAGGGAGGGCATTGAGAAGAGAGAATCTCATAATCTCATAAACTCACTTCCTTGATCTATCTGTCAGGGCTCCAGTTTCTCTCACATCTTTCAGTATCTTGCTCAATTTTCTACAACCTCAGCCATTATCTCTTTTGCTTTTGAAAATACCAAGTGTATTTTCTTTTTGCTTAAGAATCAGATACCTTCCGTGGATGCTTATATTTCATTGAGGTCTTCATTAAAATGATAGATGGAACTGTCTCCATTGAGAGATTTTTTAAATTACCCAATGTAATATAACTTCCATTTAGTATATTACTCAACTAACTTTTTATTTACATCTAACTGGAAATCATGACACAGCATTGATTAAATTATTTATTTATTTATTTTATAACACTGTCTACTACCATTAGTTTTTACCAGAATGAAAATTCTACAAAGGTGTGGATCTTATCCATCTTATTGATCATTTTTATGTAGCCTCTATAAAAGTGCTTGGCATATAAGTACCTGCTTAATCATTATTGATTACATTGACTATTTACTACTTGAAAATGACAGGACTTTGTGGAGATAACTTTACCCTGTTAATTTCAGTTTTCTTTATACAAATGAGAATGATTATTCTAATTGCCTTAGACACTTAAGGTGCTTTGAAATAAAAAGATTGAAAATAGAAAACGTATGTTTTATTTGTCATAAAGGAACATAATTAGCATGGCTATTTATGCCTTTTGAAGTCTATATTTTTAATTCTAAAGTCATAAACTTTATGTGAAAATTGAAAATATAATCTAACATTGAGTAATTATGTGTTCTAGTCCTTTCAAGGAAACACATTTAAACAAATCCATACTTAACTAAAGGATTCAAATAAAATATTCCAAACATAAAAGCTACAGCTATGAATTTAATTCAGTCACTGAATATAAAATTGTTTTATTTTCTCCAAATATGTTTTCACGCCAAAATTTTCTTCCCTTATAGGTAGCAAATATATTTTTAGTATTTCTGATAGTTTTCTTTCTTCTTCTTTTTTTTTTCTGTTTTTGTTTGTACAGGGAATTGAACCCAAGGGCACTTTACAACTAAACCATATCCACAGTCCTTTATATGTTTTATTTTGAGACAGAGTTTCGCTAAGTTGGTGAGGCTGTCTTTGAACTCAAAACCCTGAGTTGATGGGATTACAGGTTTGTACCACTGTGCCCAGCTTGTAGTTTCATGATTGCTAATATTATTTCAGAATCTGAGTCCACCTTTAGAGGATTGAAGGGCTGATTCTGACTGATGCTGATGACCTTTGCCAATGTGACCTTCTCTGCAATTTAAAACTGATGGGGACATGGATTGACTATATTATGAATTTATAGACGAGGACTTGATTGATGACAACTGGTCCATTAAAATAAGCTGATAGGAAAATGAAAGAATGTCTACTTTTTGAAATCTAAAAACTTGTTCTTTTATGTTTAAAAACCTGCTGTTTCTGGTAACATCAAGATTCCAACTGGGTGCAGTGCTGCAAAGGTATAATCCTAGAGGCTTGGGAGGCTGAGGCAAGAGGATTATGTGTTCAAAGTCAGAAAAAGTGAGGCACTAAGCAACTCAATGAGACCCTGTCTCTAAATAAAATACAAAATAGGCCTAGGGATGTATGTGGCTCAGTGGTCAAGTGCCCCTGAGTTGAATACCCAGTATAAAAAACAACAACGTAACAAAAACAACAACAAGATTCCAGTGCACGCTCAATCATTTTCTTAGGAAATATTTAGTTTATTCTTATTTGAATGGAAAGACACTAGGAATCAGTTTCACAGAGGCTGAAGAAGAGCAAAATTAAAAGGCAAAGTGAATTTTATTTTTGTATTCAGTTTGTCAAGCATTTAAAGAGAAGAATGTTCTATAGGTGAAAGGGTACTATACTTTCAGAGAAGCAGTATAGGAAAAGGAAGCAGACATTGAAAACATTTAATTGTATCATGAAAGAAAAACAGCCACTTAAAAATTAAATTCAAAACTTGATATATTTATATTGCAATTAAAAAAAAACTCATATACTTTTAGGAATTCACAAAAAACACTTGCTATACAATTTGAGTATACAATAAATTGAAAAAGTGATAACATTTTAAAACAGAAGAAAAACATAAAAATACTTACATTTTTCTCACACATCCTTAAATAGTTCTAGTAGTAATTATTACCATTTGTCATTCTAACTAGTTTTATTGTTTTTATTCAGTTTAAATAATATACATTTTATAATAAGAGAATAATATTTAATTTTTTCATATTTTATGTTAATTATAATTATTTATATATATTTGCTATATCATTGTGTTTGGAGGACAAGGTCAAATATGACTATGCTCAGGTAGTCTCAGAAATTGGTCACTCTCCCCTACACTGAGACTTTAGTCTTCAAAACTTCTCTTTGTCTGCTCATTTTTGACTTTGTAGTTTTCAAAGTATCCCAACAATGTTTTATACAATTTTAATATTTTTATTAAGACTTATGATGGTTAATGTTGTATGTCAACTTGACAGGATTAAGGGGCCCTCAGGTGACTGGTAAGATGTTATTTCTGGGAATATATAAAGAGTATTTCCAGAAGAGATTAACTTTTGAATCAGAAGTCAGAGTAAAGATCTGCATTCACCAATGTCGGCTGGCATCATTAAACCCACTGAGGATACCACTGAAACAAAAATATAACAGGGAAAATTCATTCTCTCTTTCTGAGCTAAAACATCCATCTTGGGACATTGTTACTGCCTTGGGACATTGTTATTCTTAGTTCTCAAGCCTTCAGACTAGACGGAATAAAATCACTGAATATCTTTCTTTTTCAGCTTGAAGATAGCAAATGGTAGGGCTTCTCAACCTCCAAAATTTTGCTAGATAATTTCCATAATAAATCTCTCATATATCTACATATAGCCTATTGGTTCTGCTTCTCTGGATAATCTTGACTAGTACAGCTTTATTAAGGTCGGACATTCTATAAACATAGTGTCCTTCCTTATACTGGGCAACCTAAAAAAAGAAAGAGGCCAGACACCCTCCCACGCCTACATGGGCCCCAGTCATGTACTGATTCCCGTCAATGAATATGGGGCTCCCCTGGTTGCCTCCATCTTGGGATATTGCAACCACTGCCATGGTTGCCTCCATGTGGTAGTCTGAACCTGGGGACACTTGACAGGGTCTAGAGACAGTTTCCCACTGCAGCACTGCATGCCACAGTTTTGCATCTCTGAACATGTTGTGCAATACCACCACATGTCTCTCCTCACTGCCTCATCTCTGAAAGCAATTGCTTCCATCTTGGGACACATTTATCATCATCTTGGGTCATCTTTGCTGCCACCATCACCATCTTCTAGTTGGCACAACTTCCATCTTGGGACACCAGCTCAGGCCTAGACACAATATCAAGTTACCTATAGTCCCTCAACACCACACCCCCAGCCACCAACCTGGCACAGTGCTTACAGTTACATGGCTGGCCTGTAGCTCTCGGAGCCTGATTCTGATCTGCCAGATACAGAACAGCTCCCCACAACAGGTATGTATGCTCCAGTGCTTAGCCAACAGGACCTCCAGAGAGAGAGATTCTTGATTGGGAATTAGAATGAGAGGGGGCCAAGAGATATATAGTTTAGAGACTAAATTAGAGAGCAGGAATTGTGGGTTCTACAGATAATCCAAGGGGTTAAGACCAGGTGCCCACATCACACAAGTGGGACCCAAAGGAGATCCTTGCAGTGCAGTGTTCCAATGGAGACTGGCACGTGCTATGCCCCCAATTCCAGGAGTTCCACCTGAACCCTTCCACACCAAACACCTTCACTATCCTGAGGGTGGAGATACCAGAAAACACCAGACAACTCCACTTATTAGTTAAGAAGTGAAATAGGGAAGAACCTGAACTCCTACAGAAATAATTGTTTAATTTTCCTTTGAGGTTTTTTTTTTTTTGTATTTTCTTTTTGTTCTTTTTTTACTCTCTCTTTTCCTGCCCTCACATACTCAACATTTATGAAACCAAATTCTTTTCATGCATTAGGCTACTGAAGACTGAGATGTCTGAATAGTATATTACAGTGGGTTTTTTTTTTGTATATTCTTTTACTTTTTATTGTTACATTTTTTCTTTTTCTTATTAATTTTTGTTTGTATATTTATATTCTCTACTATATTCCCACTTACCTATATCCCCAGAATCTCTTTCTTTTCTTCTGCTACCAGTCAACTTCTTTAATTCCTTATACACACTTCCTAAGATCCAATACCTCCATATCCTCACCTCATACCTCCTTAACATCTCAACCTACACACCCTTGTTCTCTCTCTGTCCACAATGAAAAACTGTAGACCCTGTCATAAACCTACCACTTATATTGTAGATAATAATCAAACACATCATTTCTGTCTATTGCTACAAAACTCTAACTTCGTAATAGGAACTATTTGTTTTAAGGATGTATATTGTTTGAATTGGGACTTATTAAGATGGATTTCCCCCTTAAAGGAGAGCTATTGGAAACTTTCAGAGACACTATAGGTCTATAGGGTAGACACCAATACCTCAGGTCCACACTGATAGAAGGGAAGACACATGAACAACATGAAAAAAAAAAAAAAACAAGGGAAGAAAGTGCCCCAAATAAGCCAAGATACTACATTAGTAGAATCAATGGCCAGCTTTAGTAGAAGAAATGTCAAGAAGGAGTTCAGGGTGTTCATAATTTAAGTGTTCTGAGAATTAAAAGATGATATAAGACAACAAACACAGGCAACAAAAGACCACTTCAATAAAAAAAAAAAAACTATGTGAGCAAATATAGAAAGCAAAGATTACTTCAATAAAGAAATACTCTGAAAACAAAACAAAACAACAATAACAGAAACACATATTCTTGAAATGAAGGAAACAATAAATCAAATTAAAAACTCAATAGAAAGCATTACCAACAGACAAGATCACTTGGAAGTCAGAACCTCAGATGATGAAGACAAAATATATAACTTAAAAATAAAATAGACAAAACAATGAAGATGGTAAGAGACAATGAGGAGAACATCCAATTATTATGGGATAATACAGAAATACCAAATATAAGAATTAATGGGTAGAGGATGACATAGATATACAAAACAAAGGAATTAACAATCTATTTAATAAAACAATATTAGAAAATTCCCCAAATCTAAAGAATGAATTGGAAAATCAAAGATAAGAGGCATATTAACACCAAATGTACAAAATCACAATAGACCTAAAGCAAGCCACACTATAATGAAAATGCCTACCATACAGAATAAGGATGAAATTTTAAAGGCCACAAGAAAAAAGAATCAAATTACATATAGGGGTAAACCAAATTGGATCTCAGCAGATTTCTCAACACAGATGCTCAAAGTAGGAGATCCTGGAACAACATATACCAAGCTCTGAAAGAAAATGGATAACAACCAAAAATCTTATATCCAGCAAAATTAAGCTTTAGATTTGATGATGAAATAAAAACTTTTCATGATAACAAAGAGAAGAAGAGTAAAGACTTAAATTATTAACATATGTGATGAAAATGAAATATCTTAAGACACGATTGAAACACAGAAGATAATTAGAAATTATCTTGAAAATTTTTACTCTAATAAACTAGAAAATTTTGAATACATCAACAAATTTCTAGGGTCATATGATTTACCTGAACTGAATCATGAGAATGTACATAATTTAAACAGATAAATTTCAACCAAAGAAATAGAAGAGGCCATCAAAAGCCTATCAACTCAGAACAGCCCAGGACCAGATGGACTCACAGCTGAGTCCTACAAGATCTTCAAATAAGAACTAATACCAATACCCTTTAAATTATTCCATAAAATAAAAGAGAGGGAAATTTTCCAAACTTATGTTATGAGGCCAATATCACCTTGATACCAAACCCAGATAAAGACACATCAAGGAAAGAAAACTTCAGACCAATATCTCTAATAAACACAGATGCAAAAATTCTCAACAAAATTCCGGCAAATCAAATACGAAAACAAATTAAAAGATTCTGCACCAAAATTAAGTGGGGTTGCATCTCAGGGAAGCAAGGTTAATTCAACATACAGAAATCAATAAATGTAATTCATCACATCAAGAGACTTAATGATAAGAATCATATGATCATCTCAATAGTTACAGAAAAGCATTTGACAAAATACAGCATCCTTCATGTTCAAAACGCTAGAAAACCTAGGGATAATAAGAACACAGCTCAACACTGTAAAAACTATATATGCTAAGCCCAAAGCCAACATCATTATAAATGAAGAATAATTAAAAGCATTTGCCCTAAAAACTGAAACAAGACAGGGATGGTTTCTTTCACAACTTCTATTCAACGTAGTTCTTGAAAAATCTAGCCAGAGCAATTAGACAGATGAAAGAAATTAAAGGGATAAGAATAGAAAAAGAAGAACTCAACTATCACTGTTTACTAATAACATGAATCTAATATTTAATAGGATTCAAAAATTTCACCAGAAACCTTCTAGATCTAAAAATGAATTTAGCAAAGTAAAAGGATATTAAATCAATACCCATAAATCAAATGGATTTCTGTACATCAGTGATGAATCTTCTGAAAGGGAAATTAGAAAAACTACCTAATATACAGTAGCTTAAAAAATAGTTGGAAATCAACCTAACAAAAGAGTTGAAAGACCTATACAATGAAAACTACAAAACTCTAATGAAAAAAAGTAAAGAAGACCTTAAAAGATGAAAATATCTCCATTGTTCTTGGATAAGCAGAATTAATAATGTCACAACGACCATACTACCAAAAACATTATACAGATTTAATTTAATTCTAATCAATATCACAGTGACATTCCTCATAGAAAAGTCAGTTATTAAGTTCATTTGGAAAAATAAGAGACCCAGAATAGAAAAAAAAACAATCTATAGCAAGAAGAGTGAAGCAGATGGTATCACAATACCAGAATTTAAACTATACTACAGAGCTATAGTAAAAAAAAGAGCATGGTATTTGCATTAAAATAAACATGTAGACCAATGGTACAAAATACAGGACACAGAGAAAAACCTGCATAAATACAGCTAACTCATACTAGACAAAGGCACCAAAAACATACATTGGAGAAGATAGCCTCTTTAACAACTGGTGATGGGAAAACTGGAAATCCATACGCAGCAAAATGAAATTAAACTCCTATCTGTCATGCTGCATAAAACTCAACTTAAAGTGGATTAAGGACCTAGGAATTAGACCACAGAGACTGCACCTAATAGAAGAAAAAGCAGGTTCAAATCTTCATCATGTCAGCTTAAGACCTAATTTCCATAATAAGACTCCTAAAGCACAAGAAATAAAATCAAGATTCAATAAATGGGAAAGATTCAAACTAAAAAGCTTCTTCTAATCAAAAGAAACAGTCAATTAGATGAAGAGAGAGTCCACAGAAGGGGAGCTAATTTTTCCTACATACACCTCAGATAGAGCATTAATCCCCAGGATATATAAAGAACTCAAAAAATTCCATCAAAATAAATAACCCAGTCTCTAAATGGGCAAAGGAACTGAAAAAACACTTTATCGAAGAATAAATATGGTCAGTCAACATCTCTAGCAATTAGAAATATACACATCAATACTACTCTAAGATTTTATCTCATTCCAGTCAGAATGGCAATTATCAAAAATTCAAGAAACCATGAATGGTGGCAAGGATGTGGAGTGAAAAAGCTACACCAATTCATTATTGTTGGGATTGCAAAATGGTGCAACCACTTTAGAAAGTAGTATGGAGATTTCTCAGAAAACTTGAAATAGAACTATCATTTGACCCAACTATCTCACTCTTTGGTCTACACCTAAAGGACTTAAAGTCAGCATGCCACAGTGACACAGCCACATCAATGTTTACAGCAGCTCAACTCACAAGAGTTAAACCATGGAAACAACCAAGATGTCTTTCAATAAATGAATGAATTTAAAAAGTGTGGGATATATATATATATATATATATATATATATATATATATATATATATCCCATACTTTTATATTTTTTATATTATATATATATATATAATGTAACATATATTATATATAATGTAATATTATTCAGTATGAAAGAAGAATGAAATTAGGGCATTTTCAGGTAAATGGACAGAGTTGGAGAATATCATGCTAAGCTACATAAGCCAATTCCAAAATCCAAAGGCCAAATATTTTCTCTAATAAGTTGATGCTGATCCATAATGGGGAGATGGGCAAGGGAAAAATGGAGGAAATTTGGATTGAACAGAGGGGAGGGAGAGAAGGGGAGGGTGTGTATGTCGAGGGGATGGTGGCATGAGACAAACATTATTACCCTATGTACAGGTTTGATTGTACTAACAGTGTGACTCTACATCATGTACAACCAGAGAAACAAAAAGTTGTGCTTTATTTGTATAAAATATAAAATAAAATAAATTAAAATTTTAAAAAATAAAGAAGAAATATATAAATATAATTATATATATATATTACAGGAAATAGTTTAATGTGTAAAAGAAATAATTTATAGAAGTCATACAATTCAATTTTGCCTTTTTATTTTTATTGAAGTAAAATTCAATCTAATAACTTTAAATGAAATATAATAGGTATAATAAGTCACTATTTTAAAGACTTTATCTTCATCTAAAGGCCTATCTTTGCATTTCTTTGTCTTTAATATATGAAATGAGTGAAATAAAAAAAATGCCCGAAATATTGTTTTTGTAATAACAGTGATTATTTCTGGTTGAGAGGACTTGAGGGAGGTTTCTTTTCTTCTCTAAACTGCTTGAATTTTTAATAATGAACACAGATTATACTTATAATAAAAGGCATGAAAATTATAGATATTAAAACAAAATTTTGAAAAATGTTCTACTCATAAATGTGAAATTTATGTAAATTGGTAGAAACGATATCAATGGTAATGTCAAAATGAATTAAACTATCTTTGTCCTTAATTCAGCAATCCCACTTGTAGAAATTTAGGCTATAGATTTTAACAGCAGTGTATTCAAAAAAATTCAGAATTACATTCACAAATCTCATGGTTTATAAAAGAAAACTATTGGAAAAACTGTTCATGTCATTTAATCAGAGAACAAATGTATTGCATATGGTTATTTCCTACTCTGGTATACTTTCCAGCCACTAAAATAATGAGGTAGATCAGTGTGTTTTGACATGGAAGACTATGATAGAATAGGAAAGGAGTAAAAAGAAGAGAATGTATTGAATATTTAAAATGTGCTAGAAATTGTTTTACCACTTTTCAGGCAAGAACTTGGATACTTCTTTGTAGCACTATGGTATATTTGGTTGATTTGTAACCATCAGTTTACACATGAACATATGGAGTCACTGAGCATGTCTGTAATCCATTTGACAGAGGATACTAGAGCACCCTGATTCCATTGCTTTTCCTTATGACCACTTTGATGTATCACCTTTAATATTAGGGATAACAACATGCATGGCAAAATTACATGTTTGTGTGTATGTAAGGAGTGTGTATATATGGAGACACAGAAGGAGTTTGAGAAGTCAAGTGCAAGACTTTTGTACGTATAAAGCTATTGTGCCATGTTGTCCTAAGAACTTTAATTTTTTCGTATGATAATTTATAATTACTTTATTTTCATGTTTTTTTGCAAAGTTTAAATGATAATAAATCAATCAATAAATATTTAAATTATTCTTTCATGGAGTGTAACATCTACCTATAGTGAAACTGCTTGGGTTAGTGTTACTGAAGCTTCTGGCAGGCTGACACCGGAGAGGAGAAGGCACTGTGTCAAATTTGGCAGTTTGTGCCTCGCTAATCCTTTAACAACACTGAGCAAGCAACAAAGCATGATTCTGTTAGATTTCATTCCCAGTTTTCCAATCTTAGCCCTGGGCATGTTCTGTCTCATTTAGATAAGACCCCAGTGCATAATACTGAACTATCTTAACCTTTGCTAGTGTGAAATGAACCTCAGAAGAAAAGTGTAAGTGTATTTATCATCCTGAAAAAGAAGACCCAACATTTCCAGAAATACTTATGGATATTTTTGAAATTATTGGGAGCAATGTATCCTGAATACTATAAAGCCTTTGAAATTATGACTTTTAATCCACCCTAATGTATTGACCAAAATCAAAAGTTCTCCAAAATAATATTGTATTTATTGATAAGATATTTTAAGCTCTTTAGTCATAGATTATTCTAATTATATAAGCTTTTATTTATGTTACTAGTTTAAAATCCCTTTAGAATAATTACTTATTCTAATACTAAGGCAGCGAATGAAGAAAATGAGTGTGAGGCATCAAATAGTGCCCAAAGAAGGAAATGCTCAACAGGTACATACTCTCAGATTATGTCAAAAAGGTACAGAATCAGATCAAAGGATTCATATGGCCATATTTGGAACAAATTGAGGAATAAATAAGTAGCATAGTACTGAATTATAACCCAAAGTATAAACTAAATGTCCACTCATCTATGCTGATAGAAATTCTAACTAAATGAACTGACTGAAGTGGCTCACACCTGAAATCCCAGTGGCTGAGGCAGGAGGATTGCAGTTCAAAATTGGGCTGTGGATATGGCTCAGTATATGAGTAATCCTGTGTTCAATCCCTCAAACCCACCACCTCCAAAAAATATATACTAACTAAATGGGTAATTGAGAGAGCAAATATAAATCTCTTCTAAAGGAGAAATCAAAATAATTTATGAAGGTTCTCTGTTCTCATGGAGATAGAACATAACTGCAAGCCCTTAAATGTAGACTGGGCATAGGGACTGCTTCCAATTAGTACAGTATTACAAAAGAGAACAGTTAACTAGAGTTTAAACCTGATAAACTCTATCACAGCCAGGTGATCAAGGTCAACACCAACAGTGGTAAGCCATCTTCAGTACATGTGCCCTTTAGGTGACATGGTGAAAATAGAAGTTTACATTCGTGTTTTTTTTTTTCAAAAAACAAAATAAAACAAAACCTAATGATTCTGTTCTTATCATAAAGAAAACATCAGAAAAATTCTGCTTAAGCTACATTCCAAAATATATAACCAGTTTTGTTCCAAATTGTCCAAGTCACAAAAAATTATGAAAAACTATTAAAACTAAGGAGATTCTAAGAAGGTGTGACAATGAAATGTAAAGTGGTATTGTGGATAAAACCCTGGAAGAGTAAAAGGGATTAAAAAAAACCTGAAAGATACTGAAATAAAATAAGTACTTCAGTTAATGACAATGTAGTATTGATGTTGAATACAATGCATCATATTAAGGAAGGTGTTATTGATAGGAGAAAATGGGTGTGTGGTACATCTGACCTCTACCGAGTTGCTTCTTTAAGGTAAGTATAAATAAATCCTAAGCTATAATTAGAGAAACATGATATTCTAGTATATAATAGGGTGACTTAAGACAATGATAATGTGCAATATATTTCAGAAAAGCCAGAAGAAAGGATTTTGAATGTTTCTACCAGAGAGATTATAAATGTTTGAAGAGATAAATGTATTTACCCTGATTTGAACACTGACCCAAGTATGCATGTATTGAAAACATCTAACGGTACCTGATAATAGTTCTAATTTTAATGTACCATTTAAAGAATTAAAAAATATTAAAAATTCTATACTGAAAATGTATTAAGTAATAAAAAGTTTTAAAGTATTGGTAGTTTTTAAAAGGAGATTTTATTCTCCCATTTTTCTTTCATCATTTCATGATAACCTTCAGTCAAGCAACCAACTGACAAGCAGCCTGGCAAGAGATTCTGCTAAAAAAAAAAAAAAAAAAATTACAGCTCAAGGAGCCAGAAAAAGAAAGCCATCTCTGGTTGTATGAGTATAGTTTTTCTTTCTAGCTCTTTGGATACAGTCTTGCGATGATCATTTGAACAGCAAGGGATACTGTCATTCTCTGGTGCATTCTAAATCATAGCATGCAATGACACAACAGATTGTGTGACTCTTATTCTGAATGCCCAAACAGCTTTTGAATTGATGACTCCTGATCATCTCATAGTGATGATCTCTGTGTACAAAATATTGGCAAATTGATATGGGAAGGTAATAACTCACTGCCACCTTCTTAATTTGACTTTAATTACTTATAATCTACTTTCTAAAATCTTTAAACAGTGTTTTCCTACTTTTAGTCAATCAATACCTAATAAAATTATTTAGCCAAGGTAAAAAATACAAGAGCAGCAGCTTTAAGAGAATGAACTAAAAGAAGGAACACTGTCATACTGTTGCTGACCTTATGGACTTTGGTGATGGCTTGGAAGCCAGCCCCAACTCTGTTCTTAATATTTCAGTTGACTCTGGGCAACCTACATAACATTCCTAAGTCTCAGTTTCCTCATCCTTAAATAGGACAAAATAATAACATCAATTATGTGTTTATTGTGCAGATCAAAAGAAACTGTTAACACATCTCAATGAAGTCAGTTCCTATTACAAAATAAAGATAGTAGCTAGATTTATTGGTGCATGTTTATAAAAAGATAGGGATGCACATATCTTTCATGTATGAATGCACACACACACACAAATGTGTGATTGAGAGAAGAGAATGAAAAGAAGGTAGAGAAAGGCAAGATGCTTTTTCATTCATTCAACGCTCCTGCTAGACATTAGAAAATCCTCAGTCTTGTGAGTGGCCAAAATAATAAAAAGATTTATTTATAATGCAATGCTATAAGTATCATAATAGAGTTATAGACACTTACAGGAGAACCAAGGGAAGGATGAAAGCTAGACTGGAGTAATTAGAAAAGGCAGGTTGGTGCTGCTGGATAAAATTTGCTGGAATCATGAGGAGAGACAGAAAGAGAACAAAAATTTCAAAGACAAGAAAGAGCATAGATGCTCAGGGAATTGTATATAACTTGGTGTGTTGAGAAAGTAGGAATACTGATGGCAGTATACATCAGAGGAGGTGTAAAAGGTAGACTTAGGCCAGAAGGTATAGAGCATTGTATAAAAATAAATTGCACTGCACTCATTAGGCTTTGGGGTTTAAATTAAAAAAAGCAAAGCACTTAGACATTTTAAAGAAGTAACCGATTAGATATATTTTGATTAGATATATTTTGATTAGATATATTTTGGAAGGCTTACTCCCAGATATAATTCTTGAAATGAAAACTACAATGTGAAAAAAAAAAGTAGATTCAGAGGAGTAAGGAATGCATCTTCTAGTCTTGTTTTTGAAAGCTTCATCAAAATCACAATGAGGCTTTCTATTTTACATTCCAGTGTTTGTGGCTAATGTCAGATGGCTGTCATAAAGAAACAAATCAGTGATTTCGAAGTCAGATCTTTGCATACTAACTAGTTGCATGAACTTAATCAATTTTTCTTTTTCATTTCTCAGTCTCCATGGAACTATGGAAGAATACAATTTACAAAACATTATCAAGTATAAATGTTCTTTATCTATCATTATAAAACACAAAATTATCACTTTTATTGGAAAATTTTCCTTCATCTAACATTTTCTTGGTTATCAGTGTACTAGTATTGTTATTCATTTATCATTTTTTGATGTGGAATAGTATAAAATCCCTTCTGTGAGTTAAAATATCTACATGATAAAAATATGATAGCATGAAATTAATCAATGAATCCAGTTTCAGTTTAAATAAGTAGAAACATTTAAATAATGAATTGAGAATAATCAGAGGACTCAAAATGTCACCCATAGGTTACATTCATTTTAAAGTCCTTTTTCAAAAGTGGAGGAAAGAAATACTTCCTTTTATGTCACATTGAATTATAAAATATAGAACTCTAAGTGAATATATTTCCACTAGTTTTCATCTATTACCATAGACATTATTTTTTCTTTCCTTTAAATATCTAAATCTTAAAAAAAACTCATCCCAGGTGTGATGGAACATGTCTATGAGCCCTGCAACTCTGGAGGCTGAGGCAGGAGGTTGCAAGTCCTAGGCCAGCCTCAGCAATTTAACAAGTCCTGAAAATTACTTAGTGAGATTTTGTTTCAAAAATAAAAACAAAACAAAAAGGAACTGGGATTGGGGATGCAGCTCAGTAAAGGATCCCTGAGTTAAATGCCTAGTACCAAAAAGAAAAAAAAAAAAAAACATCCAAAGTTTATGACTTGTTTCTTTCTATCAAGTATTGAAATAATGTATGTCCACTTAAGCATAATGATTATATGCTGAATTAAAATTCATCTGTTTAAGTTGTCAGCATTTTTTTTATTCTCTTGTAGCCCAGTTCTACATGGCCCCACTGTAATAAATGGACAATATTTTATATAGTTTAACTCCAAAAGAAATAATTTTGACATCAATGAATGATTTTTATTTTACTAATGTGTTAATAAAAAGTTTAGCACGTGGTTTTTTAAAAATTTTTGTTCTTTTTATATGTACATGACAGTAAAATGTATTTTGACATATCATATATACATAGATTATAACTTATTCTAATTAGGATTCCATTCTGGTGGTTGTACATGATGTGTAGTTACACTGGTTATATATTCATAGATACACACAGGAAAATTATATCTGATTTATTATACTATGTTTTCTATTCTCGTAACTCCTCCCTTCCATTCATTCTTCTTTGTCTAATCCAGTGAACTTCTATTCTTCCCTCCTCCACCCTTATTATGTGTTAGCATTCACATATCAGAGAGAACATTTGGCCTTTGGGTTTTTGGGATTGGCTTATTTCACTTGGCATAGCACATGAAATTTTAATACATGAAATTCTGCATTGCATTATTCAAAACCAAAAGTATGCATAGTGAATTTGCTTATTATTTGAATCCCCTCACTCCCACAGAGAAAGACAAAATCCATAGGCTTGTTATTTTGTACTCAAATGTATGTGGATAAAAAGAGATGGTTGGCATGAAAAAAGGGATTCCCTAATTTTGGAGCTAAACTTTGTCTTGGTGTATCTATTTTACTTCTTTACAAACAATGTCTATCAAAGCATTACATTTCTTAGATCCCAATCTTTTCCCTGAATAAAATAGGAATCGAAGGGAGTTTTTTTCCCAATCATATAAGATTTATTGTAAGGACTAAATGAAATAACATGTATAAAATATTTAGAAAGTAAAAAAAAAAAATCACTCTTTAGATGCAGATACTTATTTTTTCTGAGTTATTTATTTCTAAATGATATATTATGATTTTGTATTATGGCATATTAATATTGGAGTAGAATTGGTAGCAAATATTAAATATTTGAAATATTTGAAAAGGTAGGAAATGTCCTGGTCATGCAAGAATATAGTCTTTAATTTTACTCGTTTTTATTTACATCAATTACACATTTAAATTCTATAGAACACATAGTAGGTAGCAATACACTGGTAAGTTTATTTTTATGATGCCAATACATGTCAAGGTTATCAGAAGAATATGAATTTGAGATTATAAAAAGTACAATAGCAACATACTTTACATATATACTCATATATATTCAATTTTAAAGAGTCTTCCATTAAAAATTGTGTGATATTGGTTTAGTTCAAACAGTATTTTATACTTGTGACTTGCCTTTTAGTTTTTATTTTTTAGAATGTATATGTGGGAAGCATTTAATGACAACCTAAAAATGAATTGAAGATATATAATGAGTCTATATATACATAGATCACGACCACTTTACATCTTCACTTACAAACTTATATTTAATCACATACTAAAATTACAGTAATTATATAATGACAGCCTTATGATGATTTGAGAAATACAGCATTATTCTTAAAGGAAAAATAATTGATATGGCTATGCTATTCCTTTGAAAGATTCCCCAAATTAACGTTGGTATAACTGACATTAAATTATAGGCTATATACATGTAGTGCTACATTGATGATCAGAAGTATTATGCTGAATTTGATTTACTGAATTTGACTGTATTCTTAGGATTAAATGATTTTAATAGAAATAAAGTATTTATCTGTATGCAGTTGCAATGACCAGATTGCATATATTGGTCAATTTATGTTGGTGTTGGTAATAAATGTGAAATCTATCATTTTAAATGTAAAATCAATCTAAAGTAGTATATAGGCAATTTTACTACTCAATAATTGAGATTCTGGAAAATCAGCTTGCTATTTGGATAGCAATAGATACAACAGCATGGAGTTTATGTTTTAATTACTTCAATATCTCATTGACATTAAAATGTCCCTGTTGGCAAAGGATAGGGTTATACAATGCTTATGTACTCAGTAATACACCAATTCCACAGCCAGTGTTTGGATTGTGTCTAGTATACAGGAATGAATGCTTTGGCCCTTTTCATGAAGGAACAAAGATATTTTTACTTACTTTTCCAATTGACTCATAGCCTGCTAGGATCTTGTCAAAACTGAAATATACATTTCTTGATAAAGAGAACATGCTCTTTAGAGATTTTACTATTTAAATGATAAGGTTGATATTGGGGGACATGTACCTGTTGTTCAGTTTCTTGGAGAAAACATTGATGATCACAGATGATCAGTAAAGTTCTCTCATACCTCAGTCTCACCAAAGCCTCTTGCTTATATCCAGGAGCACTTACTATAATATGTTTTATTTGACAAAAATTAACTCGGTTTTGCATATCTTGGGTTAAGAATCTCTGTTGAGCATGACTATTTTTGCTGTTAGTTGGTGATTTCTCATAGTTTTTCAAGTCCCCTAAGAATTTTCTCTCTTTTAAAAAAAATAATTATGTTTTACATATTTAACATATTTTCATATTTTCACTAATTTTGAATTTCAATTTGAAGGTTATGAGTGCACCAGTTCCATTTTCCAGTCAAATGCAGAGTTGCATATTTCCTTTAAAACTTTTTCAGATGAGTCATGCTGACTGATTCCTTAATATCACTGAAGACCAGGAGAAGCATTGATCTCTTTACTTCTCTGCATGATGATTTTATTTCTAGGTCTAGGTCATCACATGTGCCTACCCAGAACTTTCCTATCTCATTCTCAGTCCTCTTTTTTTTCTCCTCCTTCTCTTCCTCCTCCCCCTTCTTCTTCTTTATTTCCTGTTTGTTATGTTTCACTATGTATAGCTAGATCTAACTATTCTGATATTTTTGCCTCTTTATTTAATCCATCAAAGCAAGCTACTATTAATAAACAATTAGAAATGTGCTGTTTCTTTAGGCAAATCTCTAACCTTTCCCAGAACTGAGACAGCATGTCAATCTCTCTCATTTTCATTATTGATTACTACCAGATTTAGAGAATGCAGTTTTCTACATTCATACATTTGTGATTTGTGGATTGGCTCTTTCCTTTTTTTCAACAATGTTTCTTTATTATTTTTCCTTTTTTTGATGATTTTTAATATTTTCAGTGGTCATAAGAGAGTGGAGGAATGTCAAATGGTCTTTAGTCTCACGTCTTTAAAGAAAAGCATTCATCTATCTTTTGAAGGATCGTGCATTTATTTTGGCTTAGAAATTTCTCTTTGAGGAATTTAATTATATGGGAATGATTGCAAAAGTATGCAAAGATTTTTCACCAAAGATGCTTACAAGAATATTGTTTGTACTAGTGATTAATAGAAAACCAGTGTCATTGGCCATATGTCATTAATTGGTTAATGACTATAGAATAAACATAAGATGAAATACTTTCCCACCTTATAAATCATATTGGAGAAAGTATACATAATGAAATGTTATGATATCATAAAATATTTCCTTGGTAGAATCTCATTTCATTTATACAAATTTTGATAATGTGAATATAAATTTAGGATATTAATTTATAGGTAACATACAGATGTGAGCAGTGGAAACATGAGGTTAAGGGAATACTTCTGTGAACTGAGATAACTATGTTGACATGCTTTCTCTGAAAAAACAATCTAATCTACCTATAGCCCTGTGTGACATTATTCAATAGGATTTGTTACATTTCTCAACAAACAACACAGTATCTACTGGAGAAATGCAGGCCCAAAATGCTGATAAAGAAAACACAAGTTACCTTGGAGAAGAGGGTGATTTCTGTGACACTTAAACTGACCAGATTCCAGAACCCAGAGAGATAGTCTAATTCCCCTTAATCATGAAATATATAAAAACAAGCCCTAATAACAAGCCTGGTTGGCATGGGCTACAGTGACTTAGCATAGTCTTGAATCTTTATCATGCAGAGTAGGGACTTGAAAGTCTGCTATCATCTAGCTGTCAGTCAAAAGTCAAGAGGTGGCTGTAGACAGGATTCTCAGAAAATTTTCCTGCCCCACAAATAAATAAATAAATAAACTTAATTAGAAGGCAGCAGGGGCATGTTCTCCTTCTCTCTGAGAGGGCCTACTTTATCCCTTGAGACTGTCACCTTTTTTCCTTTGCGTATCCCTTCTAATAAACTCATGTCTGATACTCTAATCAACAGTCTAAAATCTTTCTGAAGTGATTGCGGGAACCCCTTAGAGAGGACCACTGTACCTTCCTCAGCTCTGTGGCAGCCCCCTTGTCTTAGAATATTAATTATCAGACACTATTTTCAGTGATCAGATACAGGATGTAAATAATAATTTAAATGAGAAACAAATCTTATAACTATCCATCCCATGTATTTCTTACATTTTTTAGAGGGTTGATAAAATAATCTAAATAAGGTTTCTATAAACAGACACTGTATATATAAGGAACAAAATTAAGTTATCTTCTCATAATAATAAATTCTTCAGCAAGGACCTTCAGAAATTCATATTTTTCAGCCATACATAAAGCAGTGTGATCTGTTCAACTGAATGATTTGTGAAGACTCTTCATAACCATCAGGGTGAAGTTCAGACATTCCCTCATTTCTCTCTCTCTCTTTTCCTTTCCACATCCCATTTGGCTAAAATACCAACATAGCAGGGTGACCTCTTTAGTAACACACATATAAGAGGAATGTCCTAGGAATTAAAGAAATACAGGCTAAAACATCTTTGGTTAGAACCTGGTTTAAATATCCAGTCCCTATACTTCAACTGATCAATGAGGAAAACATCCTTTTAATTTTCTTTATGTCCTGTCATCTCTGGTTTCCATTAAGCAGGCAAACATCTGTGTTACCATATATAGCAGGTAGAAATAGAACACCCTCTAGTTGAGACACCAAAAAGTCAATCTGACAAAGACCAAAGTTAAATTCTAAAAAAGGAGGCTAATGTGTTAAAAAGAAAACAGAAGTATTTGTTCTTTCTCTTCATATGTTCATTTATTCAATATTTTATTTACACCAATACAGAATCATGAACATGTATTTTGGCATGCTTCAAATTTTGGTCTTCAGAAACTCATCCAAGTTGTATCTTTTGCCCATTTTTAACACTTGCCTGTTATTAACTAATTATTTAATTATGACCTAATATTTTGGTACCACAAAATGTTTCAGTCTTTCCTGTTTCTGGCCCCAACTCCAAATTCAACCATTTTTTCCTTGGAACACTTATTATTAAAATGAAATTTTATCTGTGATTTATTCTAGGAGTTGTATAGCTATATGTTTACATTTAAGTATAAGATCCATTTTGAATTCCTTTTAGTATAAAGTAAGATACATTTTGAAGTTAATTTTGTACTTGTTTTTTGTTCATTTGTTTGGTTTGGACTAGTTGTCTTTGGCAAACATAATAACATTTCCTTTTGTTTGTAATTTCCTGTTTAAAAAGAAAAAAGAAACAGAACAAACATTGGATTTTGTCAGATGCTTTTTTTGCATCAATTGAAATGATTGCATGATCACTCAATCTGTTAAAATGGTGAATGAAACTGACTGATTTTTGCATGTTAAAAAAGACTTGTCTCCAGGTAATGAAACCCACTTGGTTGTAGTGTATTATTCAGTATTTTGCTGGATTTGCTTGTTAATATTTTGTTGAAGATTTTTTTGTTGTTCTTAAAAATATATGAATGTTCACTTACATAATCGCTTAGTTCCATTTACATTCTTTCTTCTTTCTTGAACATCATTTTAATGGTGTATATATTCCAAATATTTGATTCAGGTTCTCAGATTTGTGAACATGGAGTTGTTCATTATATTCCCTTATCATATTCTTGAGTGTTTGGATTCAAGAGAGCTGTCCCTTCTTTCAAAACTGATATTGTGAAATATTTATGTGAGGGTGGGCAAGTATTTGGTATCACTGGTTCTATAAGGAAAGTCTGTAAGAGGGTGTCAATTTCATACAAATACAGCCTCAGGAACTTCACACTCTCATGCTAATCCACATTTAATGCTTAGTTTCTTGTGAATCATCTCTGACTGAATGCTCTAATTAATTTACATGGTATTTAGTGGCATTTGTCCTAGGTCATCATAGGGTCTTATCTCATTACTCCCTTTGGGTACCTATCTCACCACAAATTTTAATTAATTAATTAATTAGTCAATTTATTTATTTATATTTTTGGGTATAGGGATTAAACTTAGGGCCTTCTAACCACTGAGCCACATCCTCAACCATTTTTATCTTGAGACAGGATCTCACTAAGTTGGGTAAGTCCTCTCTAAGATGCTGTGACTGATCTCAACCTTGTGAACTGCCTTAGTCTTCCAAGTCACTGGGATTACATGATTGTGACAGTGTGCCAGCACAGGTTTCAGTCTAGTAGTTATTTGTCCTGCAATTTAAGTTCTCTCACAAATTCAGAAAAGTCTGTATTTTTCAGCCAATGCCTTGCAAAAAAAAAAAAAAGCAAAACTTTTTTTTTTAACTCTACAAATCTTATAAGGCGTTAGAAATCTTTAACATATAAAAAATAATCAGGTGATTTAAAAATTAATATAAAAGAAGAAAATTAAACATTGGTGATTTTAAAATTAATATAAAATAAGAAAATTAAATACAGCTGGAGAAAAGGGATACCATGAAAGCTCAGAGAGTAAAAGGAGAGGTTACGGTGGTTAGATTGCAGAACTTTTGGAAGGTGTTCTGAATGCAGTCAAGTTTAGGGCTCAGCCTTCCATGTTGAACACACTGCCAGCAGATGCTGCTGTCTGAAGAGATCAGAGGAGTGCCCACGTGGAGTTTGGGTTTGTACCTCTTGGTGGGGGCCTTGACTGGCTACTACCATAGCAGGGCTATAGTGAGGCTGGCTATGATAACAGAAAGAAAGTAAACAGGAGATAAGAAACAACACCAGATATTTTAATTACACATTCATGTCAATATAAAACTGCTGCTAGGGTGATGTTGAAAGAGTAGTGAGAAAATTATGAATACTGTGACCACTCAAACTTTTCCAGATTTCCTGGTTCTTTCTCTCTAGTGCTGGATGATATAAATTGCAAGCAAACCAAAGGAGAATTCCACCCCAGCTCCATCGGAGTTGTACATAATGTGGAGAGAAGAGAAAATAGCTTAGTAATCACAATAAGCACAAAAAAGTATTTGTGTTACTTTAAAAATAGGTTTACTCTAGGCCAAAGAAATACACACATACACACACACACACATACACACATATACATGTATAGGTAATTTGTATGTATATATATGTGTGTATAAATATAAATTTTATATTATATAAAATATACAATTTAAAATACACACCTTAATAGTAATAACTATTAAGAGGAAAAAAGGATTAATAGAGGAAGAGACAAAGATCACTATTACTAGTTCTATTTTAAATTCTGCTTTTCTTTTCTTATTGTTTAGTTTTGTTTGCTTGCTTGCTTCACCTTGACAGTGGAGATGCTTTAGCTAGAATCCACAAATCTAAAATTTTAAGGCTATTAGAATGACCTACCTACTTCACCAGATGCATCCTCTGAGGGTAGGAGTCTCCATGGCAATAATAACAACAGCTTTGAAAAGCATATCATTAGAAATGTAATAACATATTCTGAGTACATCATGTCACATTCTGGGTATATTATCCTTCTGCTGTGTGATTTGATTCTCATTACCACAAAAAAAACAGAACAAAGAGAACTAAATTTTAAGAGTTTTATTTGTTTCAGGACTAATGGGTTATCGTTACTAATTTTTAAAATCAATATTACAAATAGAGAAAAAGATAGGAAATTTAGATATCTACTAGTCTTCAATTTTTCTATATACAGTCAAATTTGAATTATTGTTTCCAGAACTATTTTATCATACTTTTCTTTCTCCTATAATAAATTATTTAAATGTTACTATATGAAAAGTTATAAGCTTTTCCAGATTATAGAGTTTGGAATTCTTTTAATATTGGCACAAAATATTTAAAAATTGTACACATTAGCATAAGAAATACAAAGTATTTGAGGTGTATATTGTAGTGCTTTAGTAGCTGTCTTTGCTCAGGACTTTAATATTCTTGAAGGTCATTCAGGTGTATTTAATCTATAAACCTGCAACCATCAGAAATGGGCATTACATGTGCACATTTTCTTTAAGCTGCACCCAGGAATGGAAGAATAATCAGATTGCTAAAAATGGACAAAAAAGAGAATTCAATGCTGCAGTCCAGCTGTAGCAAACTAACCTGGGGGTGAGGAACAACTTGTGTAGATTGATACAGCAGGAGTAGGAGCCCTTTATTGTAGGACAGGAGCAGTATATATACATTCCACACAGCTTATCTTAATTTACATAAGCTAGATACAGCAGTCAACCAATAAGGAATCTCCACACTTAATAGCTCGCTGGCATTACTTCACAAACCACTCCCTCTGGCATTTTGCCAGGCACCATCCTGACTTGTTTACAGACTCTAACAATTCAAATGAATTTTTTTTTGACCAAAAGTTGTTCCAAATATCACAGCTGCAAATCCAATGGTATCTATAGTCATGCATCCACTTATTATACCTTTAAATTACTGTGTAAATTCCTGTTTTATGTACAAGTTAACCTGCAGACTAGATATGTATACACTGTCATTTATAATTCAAAGACAAAAATCATCCAAAAGCAAAACACTAGAAAACCTATTTTGGGGAGTTGAAGTGGAAATGCCTATTTCAATTTTCTTTTTTTAAAATATATCTTTGTTTATTAATCTATTTTTATGTGATGCTGAGGATCAAACCCAGTGCCTTGCACGTGTGAGACAAGCACTCTACCAATGAGCTACAGCCTCAGCCCTGAATTTTCATTATATATGAGCTTGACTAAGGTTTATAGCCTAACTTCCATTACACAAATTTAATTATCTTGATTTTTACATTCCATTGGAAAAATTGTAAGACAATATTTTATTATTTTATAAAATATTAAAAATTTTCAGCAAACAATACAATATATTATTTTTGGAATGAAGAAAGTTAAATAATCATTTATCTTGTGATATGTATATATCAGTTTACATGATTTATAAATTATAGTATAAGGGATATAAAAATTATTTGAATGTATGTAATAGTAGAATTTCTTTCTTATGAATATTCTTCACTGATACGTTCCACCAAGAGATTACCTTTTCAAAAACACAAAACATACAGACATGCATTTTAAGTTCTAAGTCAAAACCTAGGCATGGTGCAAATGTTTGAGAGCTACTCAAGAGACTAAAATAGGAGGAGCTCTTAATCCCAGGAGTTTGAGACTAACCTAGGCACCCTAGTGACAGGCTGTCTCAAGAATATATATATATATATATATATATATATATATATATATATATATATATGAAGTAAGTAAATATAAACTAGATAATGAAAATGATAAATTCACAGATGTAAGAAGTACCAAAATAATTTGCAACATAAAAAATTTGCATTAAAATATGGATTTTTAAATACAGATATAAATGCTCAAATACCATTTTCAAAAGTATAGGGAAAAAACAGAATTAATAGTTTTAAAACTGCTTTCTACCTTATGCAATTTATCTGATAACATTATTCTATATTGTTGAGAGTACATGATAAGCACTTCACACATGCTTCTAGAAGCAAGCTTTTCAAAATTGGATATTTTAACATAAGAAAAATAATAGTACTCTAATACATTACAGACTGCATTTTGAAATAGTGAAAAAGTTGATATGAGAAAAATGTGTAATTTTATTGTTCACCTAAAAGTGTCAAACCCGCATGTGAAATATTCTCAGTGAAAGCTATTTTAACAAAGAAGTTTATGCTAATACTGTTGCATGCTGTACAAGGGATAGGAGAAACAATATCTGCTGAACATTTACAATCATTTCAATGAAGTGAGGTTCTGTTAATATATCATCTTCCATATATTTCAAAATTAAAGTTGCAAAAACGCATTTAGAGTTATAGAATAGAATTAGTGTCCAGTATCTCAGAAAATCACTCAAAAAGTACCACATTCATCTCATTGTGTGATAATTACTGCCATGTCATACTCAGCAGTTGTTTCATAATCATGTTTAGCATGAATTGCATTATAATTAAATAAATAAACAAAAGAGATAATGGATTTTTCTGATGGTCACATAAATGGGCATTGCATTGAATATAGATTTTTGGTAATTATTAAAAGTAATAAATAATAATAATAAAGAATATTACATTTTGAAACTTTTTCTCTTGTATTTTTAATATCATCTTTAAATCCAGTCCATTGCTTGGGACCCAAATTCCTCATGTATTCTAGTTTTCCTTCTAAATCAGCATATTTCTTTCCTCTGCCCCAGGTATCCACAATCTAAAGGATTCTGTAGCCATGAAATATATACCACGAAGTCAAGTAACAACTAAATTTTCCACACAGGGACACATCCACCTGACTCATATGCTATAATTGAAACCTAACATTTTGCTTTTATTTCCAGTGACATTCATTTGATATAACAAAAATAAAAAATTTTATATTTTTGCTTAACTACCCACATACATGGGTGATTTCATGTCCTCTCCATTATATCTCTAAAATTATGTACCTTGGCAACTCTGCCCACTTTAAAGGACAGATTGCCTTGGGTTGTTCCAGTTAGTTCCTTTTCACTACCAATATGGAAACCAATCCTCCATCCTGTTAGAGACCCTTTCTTCCCCCCTCACTTTCCCTGCAGCTATTACAAGCAAAAAAAATGTTCCATTTAAGTTTTTAAAAACTGTTTTTGAAGAAAAACAACCTGACTCAAGTCTCTGTTGCCTTTGGAAGTTGTTCAGCTGCAGGAGAACAGAACTATTGTTACTGGGAGACCAATGACTTTGCTAAAGTGATTTGGACAGACTGAATAGCTGGAAGGGCATGGATTTCAAAATAGAATGGACAGGCAAGACAGCACACTAGAAATCTGATGCTGAATGATTATAGAATGAAGGCTGCACTACATGGACAGTCAGCTCAGACATTTGACTCTTAGTCATGTCAAATATGTACTTACTAGAGATCTTAGGAATAGGGGTAGGATTGGATGATGAACTTGGCATAATAACTAATTTAATTATTACAATATTAGCTCAATTTACAAATAAAAAAATACTTAATTTCTGATTAACAGTAAGCTTAAAGAAAAACTGCCTTTAAACAAGGACCATAATATTTGTACTTTTCACTATTCAGAGCACATTTCTTATGGATAAAAAATTATCAAGTAATTCACATATAAATAGTACATGAAATTTTCCACACAGGGATACTTTAATTATTTTTCAGAAAAACCTACAGATGATAACTGTAGAAAAATGTAGTATTAGTGGGAATATATTGAATTTTATTACCTTGGAATTATAATTGCTTTCAGTTGTGAGGATTTTAAATTATTTTTCTGTTCCTTCACTAACACAACTAAAATGGCACTTACACATTTAAAGAATCAGAAGATATAATTTTATCAACTGAAAAAAAAATTAGATAAGAAGGAAACCATTTCCTAATTCATCACATTTGCCTGAACTAATTTAAGGAGTTATAAATTTAAATTCTATATTTACTATTTGTAAAAAAAAATTGTAAATTGTGAAAAAATTTTAAATCATGTATGTATTTTTAAGAAATAATAATGTTCACAAAAAGTAATAGTGTGGCAGATGTGGTGGAGCATACCCATAATTCCAGCAGTTTGTGAGGCTGAAGCAGGAGAATTGCAAGTTCAAAGCTAGTGTCAGCTACTTAGTGAGGCCATAAGCAAATCAGCAAAACCCTGCCTCAAATTAAAAAAGAAAAAAAATTAAAAAGTGCTGGGGCTGGGGATGTGGTTCACTGGTTAAGCACCCCTGGTTTCAATCTTTAGTGTGTGTGTGTGTGTGTGTGTGTGTGTGTGTATACACACTATATATATATATATATATATATATATATATATATATATATATATATATATATATATATATTATTCAATAATATATTAATAATAAAATATAATAATATTAATATATAATATATATAATATATATTGTGTGTATATATATACATACACACACACACACACACTAAAGATTGTGTGTGTATATGTATATATATACACACACTAAATTATAGGTGAAAATTTAAACTTGATCTTTAAGAGGGTAAAGATACTTTTTTAAATCTGCAGTTAGCAGGAATGAAAATACATGCCCCTGTAGTAGACAGGATAACCCCTCCCAATATGCTCACACACTCCTTGGCACTAGTGACAAAGTGATGTTTCAGATGTTATTAAGAATCTTGAAATAACTAAATTATCCTGAATTATTGTGGTGAGCCAAATCACAGGTTTTCTTAAGAGAGATGGGAGGGTCAGAATCAATGTGATGATAGAAGTGGAAGTCAGAAAAATGAAATCAAGATCTTAAAAAATGGGCAGCCTCTAAAAGCAGGAAAAGAAGACTGTTCAAGTCTCCTATGGAAACTCAAAAAGAAACCTGACCCTGCTAAATATTTTAAGCTTATCACTTCAAAAACTGTAAGATACTAAAACTGTGCAGTCTCAAGTCACAAAATTTGCATTATTTGGACGCAACAGCAACATATCCAAATACAATAGAAGCTAGTATGAAAAGAATACAGCTACCAGACTCAAAAAGGCACTGGACTCCAGGGAGAGCTGATTGTCAACTTAGTCAAATCATGGTGGAGGAGTTACACAGCTTATGGTGAGAACACAGGAGAAATACTTTTATGAGATCAGAAAGAATGGAAGAAGAGTTCAAAAAAGAAGTTCTACAAACCTATAAAGCAATAATAGTTCTCAGGAGTGAAAGGATGAGATGGAGTCCTGGGCTTTTGATACCTTACAAAATGAAGAAGAGAGGACACATGAGATTCATATTGGTGGCCATAGGAAGCCTGGTGGTGGTGAATTTGGAAAGGAAGAATGGTCTTCCAAAGAATAGTGTGTTTGTCCATGAGGTCTTAGAGGTAAAGGAAGAGTGGTCTTAAACAGAGTATCTAGAACTCTCAATCTCTCATCATTCTACTAAGTTATGTAAAATCATGGGAGATTTTCTTTTCTTTTCTTTTCTTTTTTTGACAGCATAAAAGCAAATCAGTAAGACCCTGCCTCAAATTAAAAAAAATAAAATAAAATAAAAATTGAAAGAGTTGATGATAAAATAAATAACATGCAAACACTAGAATCTCAGAAGCGTAAGTAAATCAGCTTTAGCTTATGAATTTAAAAGAGTGTATTTAGTGGCTTTGTGAGTTTGGGAAGGAAAGAATTTTCTTGAAACATGGCATGCCATATAGAAGCTTCCATAATAAAAATATCTGGGTGTGATGGCACATACCTGTAATTCCAACAGCTTGGGAGGTTGAGGCAGGAGGATTGAGAGTGCAAAGCCAGTCTCAGCAAAAATGAGGCACCAAACAACTCAGAGAGACCCTGTCTTTAAATAAAATGCAAACTAGGGCTGGGGATGTGGCTCAGTGGGGGAGTGCCCCTGAGTTCAATCCCTGGGACCCTCCACCACCACCACCACCACCACCCCCCTCAAAAAAAAAAGAGTGATAGAGGCCTCAAATTTTTACTGAATGTCTCTGAATTTAGTGGAGAAAAGGATCATATGAGGTGTTGCGCATAAGGAGGTTATGATAATTATCTATTTCAATGATGAACTATGAGTTTTTTCTCTTTGTGCTGAAAGTCAGCATTTTAGGTGGAGTAGACATATTTCACATTGACCTTTGAGAAATTAAAATTCTCATATGTACATCTGCAGGGCAAAATATTAAGGGTCACTCAATTATAAGATAGAAATCCAAGGAGCCTTAAATATAAATATACATTCAATGCATGCGATTAAAATGCAGTTTTAACAATAGGAAGAAAAGGAAAAAAACATGTCTGATGAGTCCTCATTTTCTTTCCTCTTGGAAAATGAATGCTTTATTTTACTGCAAGCTTTCAGTACAATATGTTAGTCAATGAATTTTGTAGAAGATGAATCCATAGGAAATTATCAGAGCAGCAATATAAGTCCCAAAGCCTAAATTCAACAGCAGTTGTACATGTATTAGTTCAGCAAGCAGTACTGGATTTTCACAAACATGCTGACTTATGATGACCAAAATGAGAAATGAATAACTAGCAATGGAGCCTGAATAGCAATAAGTGGAAGTCGGCAGATGGTGTGTGAATATCACACTGGCACTGGAAAATAGCAGAAAAGACAGCCATGCTTACTATGATGACAGATTGACTGACTAGAAAAAGCTTGAATGCACTTGTGGTGTTTTCCCTAGTGTTTTAATTGGAGACATAAAAGTTCATACTAAGCACCATATCAGTTAGAAATGAGACGCCAACTTCAACTTAGTATAGGTTTTTATGTATGTGTTCAATTTTTTTTTGATGGTTGAGTGATCTATATACTGACTAATTAGCCTATAAAATGAACTATGTTTCCTTTGTTAAAAGATTCTAATGTTTTTAATGAATGTCCTTTGAAATACAACTAAGTGACCTTGAAAGAGCATGAATATTACACTACTTACTTTATATGATATACTGCTTAGGATAAAATGTGATGTTTAATTATTTTTGAAGAAAATATAGCCACTAAGATGATTTGGGCAAAAGCATTATTTGTCTTTTCCATACTTCAAAAGTTTGCATTAAATCATACAAAAAAAATGCTATCTTTTTTTCTGGAATGATGTTCCAATTGGTCTATAAATTTGTGGACAAGTCAAATGTGCATTAAGAAATAGAGACTCCCAGGGCAAGCAAACATCATGGTGCTTGGTTTAAATGATCATTGACAAAACAAAATATATTAGAAACTTAAGAAAATAGCCATTCAAGAAACATATTAATAAGATGATTTGAAGACATGATTTATATATGTGGAAACAATACATTTCTTAAATGTTTCAAATATTTATCTTCAAATAATTATGCAATAGATTCTCAACATCATAAAATCATGGTGTCCCTTCTGGTTTATGCATATAACCTGTAAAAAACTTGGGAAAAACAGACCTTTAAATATAATCAGACTGAGTATGACAGGATATCAATCTTACATAAAATGTGTAGCCAAGACAGTGTGATCTTGCCTACATAGAACCAGTAACCACCTCTGCTCCTCAGAATCCAGGTCCAATCACAACTCACAGAAGTAATTCCTTGAAAATATTGAGTTCCCTCTCCTATATGTATGTTTAGTAGGATATTTAAAACACTTTGAAATAAAAAAAAACATGATCAATGTCTGAATCAGTTTTTTTAAAATTTACCTTATAAATCAAATTATCTAGTATTTTTATTCTTTTGATGAATTTATACAATGCTTTAAATTTTAGCAATATGTATGTTGAATTTGCTGTCAAACTGGGCAGAAATTTGATTTTTGGAAAGTTTAGAGATTATTTGGTAGGATTTTCATTTTTCAAAATGAAAATAATGAAAATCTATTCCATGATCCCAAGTGATATATGTTAAATTGACTAGTTCATTTGGCTAGAGTGTTATTTAATGCTTTTCTGAACTCCATTAGTTTCAATGTGTGTACCTAGACTTGGATTAATTTACAAAATCAATTTGGATATATATAAAGTCTGTTTGGTATTTGATGATAACTCCTTTTTCAGTGTTTAGACATCCTTTTATCAGCAATCTGTAGCTAGCACCCAATAACCTTGTATAGGCTTTGTAAAGACTTGCCTTTTTTAAATACTTATTTAGTTAGTCAAAGTCCCAAAGAGCAGACTAAAAAAATAAAAAAATAAAAACTTTCATAGAGCAAAAATAAGAACCAATCTAGTATGTGATGATCACTATTTACTTGTTCAGAGATGAAAGTTGTAAGCAAATATGACTATTATGTTATTACCCTTATCTCATAGTTTAAAAAGGACTGTTTTGCAAACAGTAGCTCATAGAATCCAGCTGTCAAATTGTCTGTATATCAGTTGCAGCTTCTACAACTTATTATTCTGTGTCACTCTTATTGACTGATATAATAACTGAGTCAACAACACATGTATTTTATGTAATTTCAAAGTAATATCAGGTGTCACTTATCTTCAATGTACTTGAGACTTTTTTTTTATAAACAATCAATACAACATGATAGCCAAGTTGTGGTTAGATGAGTTACTATAAAGACGTTCTAAGAAGGTCAAGAAAAAGAATGTCTCATTTGATTATCTGAATTTTAAAGTACCACTGACACAAGGAACTCTCCTCTGAACTGAAATCAGGTCGTTAAATTTTGAGAGACATAGAGAGATGTTTTTCTAGGAAGTAAATTAGCCTCAGAACAGAGTATTTAATCAATTCTCAAATGGGAACTAGCATCTATCTTTCTTAGTTAGGAAATAAAGTTAATAAAGAGAAGAAAATAGGAAAGAAAAAGAGAGTGAAGTAGTAATGCTATATCAAGTAATTTAGTAAAATATATCTTATAATAACTTTAATAAGTTATTTCTTCTCTGAAAAAAATAAAGCTTACTATTGAATATAAAATCTCCTGGAAACACCTTTATTTGAATACACACACACAAATAAGGAGAGAGAGAGGGAGAGAGAGAAAAACACAACATATAATTCTTATATGGAGCTCTATGGTTTGGATCTTGAATGTCTCTTGAGGTCACACATCTTTATGACTTATTACCAGGTTGTGGTGATATTGGGATATGCCCCAGCCTATTGGGAAAGAGATAGATCATTGAAGGCATGACCTTAAAGAGGATATTAGGACCCTGCCCCTTCTCTTCCTCTCTCTGTACTTCCTGAACAGCATGAGGTGAGCAGCTTCCTCAACCGTGTGCTCCCACAGTGACATACCATCTCAATACAGGTCCAAAAGCAATGAGCTAAATGATTTTAAAATGAGCAATGACTCTAAAATTGTTAGTCAAAATACACCTTTGCTCCTTTATTTTAAAATTTTTTTATTTGTTCTAATTAGTTACAAGTGACAGTAGAAAGCCTTCTGACACGTTGTACACAAATGGAGCATAACATCTCATTCCTCTGGCTATACATGGTTCGGAGTCACTCCAGTAGTTTAATCATATAGAGTGATGATGTCTGTCTCATTGTACCATCCTTCCCATCCCCACACATTCACTCCCCTCTCCACAATCCAAAGTTCCATTATTCTTCCCTACCTCCCTCAACTATGGATCAGCATCTGCTTATCAGAGAAAACATTTAACCTTTGTTTTCTTGGGATTGGCTTATTTCACTTCGCATGATATTCTCTAGTTCCACTAATTTACCTGAAAATGCCCATAATTTTATTCTGTATTAAGACTGAGTAATATTTCATTGTGTATATGTACCACAACTCGGGAAAGCAGTATGAAGATTCCTCAGAAAACTTGGAATGAAGCCACCATTTGACCCAGCTATCCCACTCCTCAGTTTATGCCCAAAGGACTTAAAATCAGCTTCTACAATGACACAGCCACATCAGTGTTTATAGCAGCTCAATTCACAGTAGCTAAACTATGGAACCATCTTAGAGCCCTTCAACAGATGAATGGATAATACATATATCTTTTCTCTTTTTTAGTTGATTTATTTCAGCTATTATATTAATGGAATCTGACCAACACATAGGCATACAACTGAAGAGCTAGTTTCTTCTCTAGGATCAGGATGATAATCCTATGGATGAATACACAAATACATACATTGCTGGTAAGCAAAAAGCAATGAGATAGAAATACTTCAAAAAGCAATGAGATAGATACTTCACTAAAATGTGTTAAAAATCAGTAAAATAAAGAAGTATACTAGAATAGTATACTAAAATAGACTTGAAGATGAATAGTAGAAAGGAAACAATGCATAGTGTGGATAATAACATACATATAATAATAGTAAAACTTCTGTGTATTGCACCATTTGACCCACTTGCTCCACTCCTCAGTTTATACCCAAAGGACTTAAAAAATCAGCATACTGCAGTGACACAACCAAATCAATGTTTATAGCAGCTCAATTCACAATATCTAAGCTATGGAACCAAACTAGATACCCTTCAACAGATGAATGGATAAAGAAAATGAGTTATATATACACAATGGAATATTACTAAGCTATAAAGAAGAATGAAATTATGGCATTTGCTGGTAAATGGATTGAACTGGAGATTTTCATGTTCATTGAAATAAGCCAATCCCCCCTACCAAAAAGGTGAAATATTCTCTCTAATATGTGAATGCTAACATACAGGAAGGGTTGCAGGAGGAAGAATAGAAGTTCATTAGATTAGACAAAGGGGAATGAAGGGGAGGGACAGGAAATGGGAAGAGAAAGACAGTAGAATAAATCATACATAACTTTCCTGTGTTCATATATGAATGCATGACCAGTGTAACTCTACATCATATAAAACCACAATAATGGGAAGTTATACACCACGTAGGTATAATATGCCAAAATATATTCTACTGTCTTGTGTTGCCAAAAAGAACAAATAAAAATTACGAAAACATGGAGTGACTGTGAGAGACGTAAAAATATTTTTAATTTTCTGATTATGAATTATAATAAATTAAATATTGTTTATGGGAGACAGAAAAGGAACTTTTCAAGAACGTTTTGGAATGTGGAGCATATGGAATTGTTGTCAGCATGTTATTAATTTTATAAAATGTAATTCTTTCGATTAGAGACCAAGAATAGCAAAATAGGTGCTAAATTAATTCACATTCTAAAACTGAGCACTAGATCATAGTAGAATTCCCTAAGAAAATATAAGGAACAATCTAACATTTATTAATAAATTATCTTGAGAAATACTTCTAGCCTCTTCACAATACGGTTGAAGTTACTTTAGGGAGAGAGAACAGGTCCTTAGAGAACTGCTATTTTTATACATATTTCTTTGCAGTCTTAAAATATTAAAAAAGCACCCCAACACACACACACCCTAAACAAGTGTGTATAGGTGGGGGCAGAAGCATGCATACACAGGCACACACACACACACAAAAAAAAAAAAATTAGAGAGCTTCTCACATGCCTCCTGGAATGATTTCTAGAACATGAAGAAACATGAGGCTCTGGCAACTACTGAGCAAAGACATGAGTACAGTAGGGATATCTAAAGCCTTTCCAGTTTGGGTAGGAAAACAATTCAATTTATTATAAAGGACTGCAGTCAGGAACAGTTAATGGATGATATACTTAGAGTGAAGAATGTGCAAAGCAGTGCAGTTTCTACAAGAGGGATCTAGAAGCATTGCTCTCCCACAAATTGGAAGCTCTCTGTACACCAGGTTTTAGGTTGGAGATTTTATTACATGGGCATGATTGAATCATTGAGAACTGATGAAGGATTCAATCCCCAACGATTCTTTCTACCTCTGGGTCAGTGGATGTTGATGAAAGTTCCCATTTTCAAATCAGGTTTGGTTTTCCTGGTGACCAACCCTATGGTAAAATTATCAGGGTCCCATCAAGAGTCATGTCACTAGAGAAAAATATATTCTTATCATTCTTACGACTCAGGAAATTGCTAGGGTTTTGTGAGCCCTGAAGCAAGAACCAGGGATAAAGACCAAACTTTTCTTATCATAACACAAGTAGTAAAATAATTATCAATTATACCTTTAATTTTAAATCTTCTCACAGACAAAACTTTATATCCAGATAGATTTTTAATGTTTTCCTGTTAAGTATGCAAGAGGTAACTTCAATAGTACCTAAATTTTAAGAAGTAACAAAATAAGAAATGTATTCTGATAATTTTTAAGGATTTAATATATCTGCGCTCAAATAGAAAAAAATTAAACTAATTTATTGTCACCTGTGAACAATGAGAAAATCTTAAAATAATTTTAGCAAATCAAATGTGGTAAGCAAACACAGAAAAGCATCATGATGAAAAATCTTTTCATCATGTTTCCTCATTAGAGATTTGATTTATATAAATTTCCATATCAACACATTAAATTTTAAAAAAGTCCGAACTCTTTCAATGTATGTAATAGTAGCTTTTGGTATCATTTATGTACATTGGCTACACATATCTTCATAAACTAACATTAGACTTATTTAACTTAACAAAGAGTATCAAAATGTCAGCACCATATGATCCAGCAATCTTGTTCTAAGCTAATGGAGATAAAATCACAATATTTAAAAGACACATGAACTCCTGTGTTATTGTGATACTATTCACTGTAGCCAGGTATGGAATCAACTGAGATGTTCACTGATGGATGAATAAACAGAATACGTTATATAAACACAGTAGAATACTATCCATCCATAAATAGACAGGATTTTATAAGTTGTAGCAACATTATAGACATAGAGATCATAGTGTGAAATGGAATAGATCATGTATAAAAAGACATATGCCACATAGTTTCATTCATGTGGAATCTCAAAAAAGCTGAGTTCATGGACATAGAGGTCAACATAGGGGTTAAGACTGGCTAATGGGAGAACAGGGAGAGCCTAACACAGAAAAAGTCACAGCCAGACATTAGTTCTGATACCGTATTACACTGAGATGTGATGACAGTTCACAGTATTTAATATTGTTAATAGCCAGAAGAGAAGATTTTGAATGTTCTCAACACAAAGAAATAATAAATATTTGAGATGACTGATAATCTAAGTATTCTGTATAAGTGAGATGAAATATCACATTGTGTCCCATAACCATACGTAGTTATTATCTGCCAATGGTTAAAAAAAAATCCCTGTGACAAACAAAATACACAATGGTGAGAAGTCAAAACTTTAATTCTAATATAAATATAAATATAAAACAGTAATTATCACCATCTCATTTAACATTAAACAAAAGTAATAGATAATAAGGATTAAAGAAAAAAATCATAAGAATTGAATTGAAGACAATAGTGTCATTTTCTCATATATTGGTCTGTATAGAAACTTGTAAAATATTTACAGAATGTAGATAAGACCTAATGAGTTATTTTACCAAGAAATACAAAATCAGTGTTAAATGTGGTTTACTGCATTTTCTTACACACATAAAATCATTAAATTTTACTTTAAAATTCCATTTATATAAAGTGACAAACATACCATGCACATGAAAATAAGAAAGGAAAATATGCATGACTTTTAAAAAATCATTCTTTCTATTGTGAAACATTAAGTAAGAACATGCATGTGCCAGGCACAATGGTGCATGCCTGTAATCCCAGCAGCTCAGGAGGCTGAGGCAGGAGGATCCCCAGTTCAAAGCCAGACTCAGCAATTTAGCAAGGCACTAAGCAACTCAGTGAGACCCTGTCTCTAAATAAAACACAAAATAGGGATGGGGATGTGGCTCAGTGGTTGAATGCCCCTGAGTTCAATCCCTGGTCCCCCCCCACACACACACACACAAAAAAAGGAATATAAACAAAACTAGCCATGGTAGGGCATTTGTAATCCCAGCTATTCTGGAGACTGAGGCAGGAGGATCACAATTTTAAGCCAACCTAGGCAACTCAGAGAGGCCCTGTCTCAAAAAAAAAAAAAAAAAAAAAAAAGCAAAGTATTGTTCATATAGCTAAAGTGGTAGAGTACTTGAGCCTATACAAAACTCTTGGTTCAATACTGTGAACTGAAACCCCATACCCAAAAGAAAAAAAAAATGAGAAGGTATACTTATAGTCATAGGTAGAAAAGTTCAATGATTAAAAATCTCAGTTTTAAATATGTCACTATGGAGACTTTCCTATGAATTTGTTAATTTGTTCTAAAAATCATATGAAGAATTAAAGGAACAAGAAGAAACAAAATTTTCTGACAGCATACGTTTCATAAGACTCATCTGAAAATTATGCCAGTTAGTAGAGTATGCCAGAGGATGGGCTGAGACAATTAACAAGTAGAATTTTTTAAAAAGATACAAGAAGCAGACCTATATTTTTAAAAAAATGATTATTTACTACATGGGCCAATACAATTTAGTGATGAAAAGTATGGAGTTTATAATAAATTATTTAGGGGCCTATTAAATTCACTACCTATTATATTCACTACCAATTCCACTCAGAATTATATTTCCTATTTTAATATGCATTCCCTATTCAGAAATACTAGAAATCCACCAGAAAACATGAAAAAATAAGTCAGCACTCTTGACATAGCAAAATACAATGGAACAACAAAGATGTTCATCAAGAAGGCAATGGATTAATCCACTGATAGGGATTCAATGGGTTATAACTATAGACAGGTGGTGACGGGGCAGAGGGTCACTGGGGATGTATCATTGGGATTTATGTTTTTGGCTCTCTGCTCCCTTGTTGTCATGTCCTGAGTTGTTTTCTTCTGCCACCCTCTTTTGCCACAGTGTTCTGCCTTATCTGGAGTCAGAGTCATGGAGTTGGCTGTATATGGACTGAGACCTTTGAAACCACAGCACCAAATTAACTTTTCCTCTTCTAAATTGTTTTTATCAGGTCTTTTGGTCACCAAAGCAAAAAAAAAAAAAAAAAAAGCTCACTAAAACTAACAGTAAGCTCTACATGATGATGAAAATGATTGAATATGATACTTTTTGAAAGTGTTGTTGAAAGAACTTGTAGCATGATCACTGTGGATGTGATCAAGTTGCACACATTGTATACCAATGCCAGCATGCCAGCTCAGCTCATGGACTGGCCTGAATACCTCATAGGCAATTTAAAAATGCTTTACCTATAAGCAGCAAAGGTGACTGCATTCAGAGGAAACACGAATAACTAGAGAAGAGCTATTCCACTGGAAAAATGTTCATTCTTTTAAATGAGGAAGGAAAAACATGGAACCATCAAGTTGGTTGATGAAAACAATTGATGAATAAATCTCTGTAATCCAAGTAGATGGAAAAGTCATGACCCAGTATGTGCATTTCTATTCAGTTTAAAGAAAAATGCTATCTTTTTTATTTTGGACTGCATAATGAAGCTCTAAAGTTACCCAAGAACTCCCTCAGTATTATTTCATTTAGCAATTGTGAACCAATTTTCTTATTGTTGTTAAGAAGCTACATTGAAAATTATTTAAGCCTTTCATGTTTAAGGAAGAGATTCCCGTGATTTTTGAATATTTCATTTACGCTTTCTAAAATTTAATTTACTGAACTTTATTATTCCTATCTAAAGTTTTTGATAGAATTGGTGCATTGACAAATTTTACCAAAGTCCTTTTATAAAAGTTGCATTTCTAGTACTTGGCCAGATTAGACATAAGAGCAAAGTAGTTGTCTTTAATTTAAGTTTCTAATTTATTTTTAATGAAATTAAATTTAATTAATGAAAATTAATTTTAGTAAAAAATATCTAGAAAAGAAAAAAAGATGTAAGAAGTGTCAGGGTGTATATGTATGAATTTATTTATGTAACATTTAAGATGGGCAAAATTAAATATATATGCTTATGTGTGCATATTTATCATATCAGATCATACACATATTGATAAGTCATTGTCATATATTGTCATATATTGTATCATATCGGGATATGTACAGAAAGAGATGAATGTAGTGAAAATAACCTGTTTCCATGTGCTAATACTGTCTGTAAAAATGTTGAAATACTTTTAAGTAGCTGTTATCCTACATACAACAAGTGTCCCTCTCTTGAACCATGCCAATTTCCCAAAATGCTCTGTTCTGTATCCTAGGGCCCTATGGATGTATTTCTTTTTCACTAACACTTCCCATCCGAGGCAGATTTGCAATGAAGCTTATGCTTCATGGTCTTTTATTTCACAAAAGCCTCTTAGGTTCCAGTTTTGCATTTAGAATGAAAGACACACTACCCCATAAAATTATACCTTCTTTCATCCTCATACAATCTGAATGCACTCAGACCTGGCCACAGAGGGGCTCTGAGGACTCTACTCCAGGTGCAAATATTCAAGCTTTATGTATGTGGTAACTTTCTTTTTTTTTTTCCTAATCATTCAGTGCTAGATTTTCAACAATTTGACAGTCATCTCTGGGTTAACAAAGGACAAGTGCAACAGACTAAAAGCACCAAATTCAAGATAATGATTACATCTGGGAAAAAGGGATATTCAAAGGTTCAGGTGTATTTTACATCTTTATACAAATCCTTAACACATAATTATTTTACTATAACCCTTTAAATTATGCACATTCCTTCCATACAATCTTTTGTATGTATATTTCATGATTAAATGGTGTATATATAAATTTTAGAAAGTGGATTTCAAACCCTCTAAAAATAATTAATCAGTCTGGTTAATACACTTCCAAAGATATTTGGATAGGACCATGAATGTTTAATCTTCTTTTGCTAAATGAAGAATCAAGTGCTACACTTTTTACAGATGGGGACATCCTTTGATTTCAATAAGTTATTCGTATTTCCTCTGAATGTAGTCACCTTTGCTGTTTATAGGTAAAGCATTTTTAAATTGCCATAGCTTAATTTTATTTCTTCTACAGGGAACTTACATAATAAAGAATAAACAAAGTTACTTATTAAAAATACAAATCTAAACTAATCCCAAGGCCAAATATATAAGAATCTCTGGGTTGGTTAAACAGAAATGAATATTTAATAAGAGTCCATGTGATTCTGATGGGTACTTATATTTTAGAGCCAGTTTGTTATTTTTGTGGAGGCCTTTTTTTTCCCCTTTCCTGATAAAAATATTATAACACTTCCACTTTGATTGTTAGCCCTGGCACATTTACAATTTAATCTGCAGAGGACTGAAAGTGAAATATTTTTGTAACTTTATTAAAAACTAGGTGATTATATAAAGACTCAAAATGATTAAAAGTATGATATTGGCAAAAAAATATATGCAGCTCTATCTTTAGGGTTTTGAGATTTTTAGAGAAAATTAGTATTAAAATAAACTGTACAAATGACAATCTTCTTATCCTAATTTTAAAACTTTTCGACCATATTGTGATACATATTTACACAACAGCATCAAAACTGATATTACACTTGTATTATTTTAACAAAATCTTCCAAATGATAATAATGCATAAAAACAATATTACATAGAGTAAATGCCTTCAAAAATATTCATTATTGCCTTTTTCACATTGAATGCATCAGAAACTATAGTCATTATCTCAATTTTCATTACAGAAATATATTCAGTTTTTATCTTGGTATTATTTTGATTACACAAAATCTAATTAAAATTAGTAATAAACTGAAAAGGTGCAAATATTCCAGATGTATGTATGTGGTAACTTTATGGGAATGTATTTTAAAAATGTAGCTCTTTGATCAAGTTCTGGTTTGTGGACTAGTATTTTTGTTTCAGATTGGCTTGAGTGACTTGATATATTATGTAAGATTAGATTATTGGGTTATAAGAAATTACAGTAATTGATAAAATGTAGGACAGATATTCATTTTAAAGGCTATCAATCATGATATCTTTTTAAATTATGTGAATGTCATTTTATCATATGAGATAAAATGTTGACTTATTTTACTATTTCCAAAATATTAAGCCATCAGCCTATATAATCGGTACACATAGGAGATTTAAGAATCATTTTGTACTGCTCCACTATCTCCTAAGAACTCCAAAAATTTCTGAGCAAGTGGATACCCACTAAAAAATTTAAGAGTCACAGGAAATTCATAAAGCTCTAGGGCAATTGTTTTTCATCTTAAACTGTCCCTAGTGATGGCATCAGAATAGGGTGTGTCAATCATATGTCAGAACAGGGAAGAACAGTCTATTCTGGAAGAGTTAGAAAGGATCACATCACTTTCTAATTTCCATTGATAGCTGTCAATAAACACTATGTGCAGAAGCTCACAAAGCAAATGGAGACTATAAAGAGCACCTTTGTTAAACATACTCTGCTTTTTGGAACAACTCAAGTTCAAAAAAATAAAAAAAAAATCACCTGCCACCCCTTTAATCTTGTATTTTCTCTCTTCAAGGCACACATTTTTTTTCTGAAAAGAGGGAAAAGATGTATTAAGCACCTTTCATGTTCTCAGATTTTGATCTAATTGCACAGAAAAGGGAATGAAAAAAAACATTTTGTATAGATGTAAGGTGTGATAGATGGAATGGTTAATTAATCTGGTTGTTTAAAATTATACCCAAGTGTAATAATGAATCCTTTATCAAATAGTTCTGCTCAGAAATCAGTAATACAGCTTTACTAAATGGGAACCAATGAAATTTTAGAGAAACAGATATTCACATATATTTATATATTAATAAACATATATAGAGAAAATATATTTATATACATTTATATAAATGATATTCATACACATATATTTTTATACATAAATATATATTTATACATAGAATTTAATTTAAATATATGCACCTACATCTAATTTTATTTTAAATTCACATTAATTAATAATATCCCATGGCTGGGCTGGTGGCATATATCTATAATCCCAGCAGCTTAGGAGGCTAAGGCAGGAGGATCATGAGTTCAAAGCCAGTCTCAGCAATTTTGGGAGGCACTAAGCAACTCAGTGAGACCCTTTCTCTAAATAAAATACAAAATAGGGTTGGGGATGTGGCTCAGTGGTTGAGTAACCCTGAGTTCAACCATCCAGGATAATAATAATAATATCCCATAGAATAAGATAAATCTGATAGAAACAAAATATTATAGAATTGATACTTAGTATAAATAAAATGAGGATTTTGTATCAATATGAAGGAGTAAATTTATACATTTGTATTTAAAACACCTTAGAATTGGTAGTTAAATATTATTTTCATTACTTTTAAAGTAATGAAACTGAATGGTTCACACAACAAACTTGTGTATTTTACCAGAGGTGCTACAAAATTACTTAATGTCTAAATCTAGCCTGTGTTCTCTGAAATCAAGTGAATATGGAACAATTTTTTTTGTGAAATGAATAAACTGAGAAGCATTTTCTGAATATACTCAGTCTTTAGACAGTACATTAGATAAAGTTCTCAAAGATCAGTTAGATTGACTGTTTACAAGTTTATCTTCAAAAAATCAATTAACTTCAAAATGAGCTAGGTAATCCATGCCTGTTAACCTACCTAGAAAACCACTAATTTAATCAGACATCAAACATGTGGTTTAATACATGAATGCTATGATACATTAGTGAACCAACTTGGCGTTAAAGCTGTCAGCTCCACAATCATGTCATAACTTATATGCATATATATTTATACAACTTGCAAAATATTCATATATATATTCCCAGTTTCAAAATAAGGTCTTTATACTTAAACAATTATGGCTTGATATATGTCAAATTCATAAATATCAACAAAATCCAGACTGGAAATTCAGACTTTTTCCTTCATTCATTTGTGTATGCAGTATTGATTTATATATATTTTTAACTGAAAAATAAAAAATTGCAAAGATATTTTATGTAGAATATGATGTTTTTACATTTTTATGCATTGTAGAATGGCTCAATTGAATTAATATATGCATTATTTCACAACACATTTTATGGTAAAAACACTTAAAATCTATTCTCAGCGATATACAGCCACAGTCTCCATATTGTACATATTGAATTTATTCCTTCTGACATTTTGTATCCTTTGAACAATACATCTATAAACCTTCCCACCCCTACACATAATCCATGTCTCTAATACCACCATTCTACTCTACTTTTAGTAATTCAACTTCTTTGCATCCCACCCATCAGTGATATCATGAATTATTTGTCTTTCTGTGTGTGGTTCATTTTACTTAATCTAGTATTTTCTAGGTTCAACCATGCTGTTGTGGACAGTGCCGCAGCCCGGCTGGCTGGGCAAAATAACTGGGGGGTGACAAACAACTTGTGTATATTGATACAGCAGGAGTGGGAGCCGTTAATTGTAGGTCAGGAGGGGTATATATACATTCCACACAGCTTATCTTAATTAACATAAACTAGATACAGCAGTCAACCAATAAGGAATCTCCACACTTAATGGCTCCCTGGTGTTACTTCACAAACCACTCCCTCTGGCAAAATGCCAGGCGCCATCTTGACTTGCTTACAGACCCTGACAGGACAGAAGGATTTCTTTCATTTCACTATTTAATGCTAAGTAATATTTCATTGTGTATTTATAGGACATTTTTATGCTATCATCCATTGATGGATATTTAGGCTGCTTTTCTATCTTGGCTATTGTGAATAATACTGATATAACATATTTCCTTTGGATATATACCCAGTAGTGGGGGTACTGGATTACATAGTAATTTTGTTTTTAATTTTCTGATGAACTTCTACATTTCTTCTTTTTGAGGAAATTCCATCCTATTAATATTTTTGAGAAGGCTTCATTCTGTTTTTCATAATGACTATATAAACTTACATCTCCATCAACATGTGAAAGAGGTTTTTTTCCTTCACATATTTGGCAAAACTTTTGTTATTTTGATAATAACTATTCTAACAAGCATTATGTAATATCTTAATGTTTTAATTTGCTTTTTGAACAATAATTATATTGAGCATTTAATATACTTGTTGGAAATTTGGATGCCTCCCTTGGTCTACTCAATTTCTTTCCACATGTTTTAATCAATTAAATTGTTTTCTCGCTATTGGGTTGTTTGATTTCCTTTTATATTTTGTGTATTAGCTTATTATCAGATATGTAGTTGTCAAAGACATTTTTCTCATTCCTTAGGTTTTCTCTTAAACCTATGGAGACCTTCTTATTCTGTTCAGCCAATTTTTAGTTACATGTAATCTCATTTATTTTTACATTTACTGCCTGTGCTTTGGAATCATTCAAAAATTCACTGTCAGATTGAGGTGACAGAGCTTTCCACTTATTTTTATTTCTACTAATCTTGTAGAGTCACATTCTGTAATTAAGACTTTTAAAAAAAATTTAAAAAGACTTTATTTTGAGTTAATGTTTATATATAGTATGAAATAAGTGTATAATTTCACTGTTCTGCAAGTGGGTTTACACTTTTCCTAAAACCATTTATTGAAGAGAATATCCTTCTGCTGTAAAGTACTCTTGGCGCCCTTGTTGAAAATAAGTGAATCTGTGTGGTTCCATATCTGGGCTGTCTCCTCTGTTTCACTGTGTGTCTGTTCTTATGTCAATGCTATTTTGATTATTATAGCTTTGTTATACTTTTGAAGTTAACTTATAAAACAACTCTAGATTTTATTTTTCTCAAGAAAAAAAATCATGTTTTTTTTGTGTGTATGATTTTCTATGAAGTGTACAATTTTTTTTCTCAAGTTTCTGTCTTAAATTTTAATATCCCTTTTACCATACTGCAATGGGTTATATATAATTTTAGATATCGATAATAAAGGGACACATGAATATACATGCAAACACCTTTCAATAGAATTAAACTAACATATTATGTTGTGCTAAATTTTCTGTCTTTGAAATGAATATATTAAAAATTTTAAGGAAATGACAATACTACTATTTCTATATTTTTCCTTTAAAGCATAAAGAAATCTCATTACACAGTCCATATGTTTGAAATTAGGTGAGTTGAAAGAATTCTGGCTTCTAGTACAATGTGTTTTCTTCCACAAGTCAATTAGACAATAATATCAAAAGAGCATTGGAAAATTTTCAAAATCCTTTTTTAAAAGGAAGAAAGATTCTGGTGATTGTGGTAGGTAATTTCAAAAATTTTAAAAACACTCACATGGAAGAATAGAAATTTGTTCTTTTATCAAATTTCAGTGTTGAGATATGTAGACTTCATGAGATGCCATGTTTTTTGCCTAAACATAACTCATCTGCAGTTTGGGACATGAAAAGATGCAGGGTGTATTAGTAGACACCAATGCCCATAGGGAAGTAGAGTCTTCATCTCTCTGGTTACAATTGATGCACATAACAGGTGCTGTTCTTTTCCTTTAGAGAGGTCCAAGATTTGATATCACAATTAAAACTCAATTGCTAGGATGATTTTTTACTTGGCTAATCTATCTTCAGATTGTGTCTATGTCTTATCATCTCTTCCCCATCCACCACCCCAGTTCAAGCCATCCTCATCTCTTCTTGGATTGTTGAGAAAGGCTCTTCAGTATCCTTCCTAATTCCAAGGACACTTGTATAAAATTTCTTAATACAGTAAATGATATATCACCCCTTTGCTAACAAATCTTGCTGTTCATTCCTTTAAGTCATGTTATATTCTTTATATACTCAAATTCTCTAATTGTTTACCATCTTAGTCTAAGTAGAATAAACCTGTCGTTATTCAATGATCATTGTATTATTATTATTTTAATTATATTTTTACCTATACCTCCTGTTCTGATTCTCTATCCATTCACTTACTCTATTTTAACTTTAGTATTTTCAAGCCACTGAATTGCTACCTCTTCAGAAAGACCTCCTTTGCTACTCGATTTAAAAGTGCAATCAAAACACAGTCTTACTTTGAAACATGGCCCTTCCTGTTCTGTTCTGCTTAATTTTTCTTCATAACACTTATCAGTAACTGTAAATCACCATCTCTTTAAGACTTAGATTATCCTAGTATTTGCTAGGTGTTCAAATGAACATTTGTTGAATGAAAAACAATCATCAAAAACTACTCTCATCCTACTTTTAATAATTAATGGTGATGGGAACCAAGTATTTATACATTATTTTATATGGATATCAGTAAGAGAAGGTCAGACAGAGACCCAACCTTAGCTGGAAGATGATTAAGAATCAAAACAACAATATAAAAATTATCCATAACATAAGAAATGTAACTCAAAGTACCATTTATTAAATACCTACTCTGTGACAGGAATGTGGTAGTTATTTAACATTTTTAATTCTCGGTATGCCCTTAAATAGGTATTAAAATCATGTTCATTACTGAAAGAAATAGGGTTAGAGAAATAAATAAACCTAATCAAGTTTCCATTAAAATAGAGAATAATTTCATTCCCAATTCTTTATCATTTCCATTGCTTTGTGGAAACTAATAATCAATTTACAGTAATCATGCAATACCTTCATAAATTTAGCAAAAATAATTATTATTTTAATTTCCTATGGATATCCCACTGATGCACAATAATTTTATTCAGGCTTTAAAGATTCAAAATGTAACACAGTATTTTGATTTAATACTGTGATCTCCAATCTGTTCATAAAATTGCAAATTTATTCATTTATCCATATACCTATCTACCCATCTATCAATTCATTTATTCATCACTCATTCATTTACTTTATTAGATATTTTCTAATGATTGTGTAATTTCCTCATGGTTCATTTGCAATTAACAGAGACAGAGTTTACACCATCAGAGGAGTTAAATATGTATAAACAATTTATATAGATGCATATGTGATTATTAAAAATAAAATTTTAACTCAATGGGTACAGATAGCAGGGGATTTAATCTAGTGTAGAGATAAACATACACACCATCAAACACAGTAGCAACTCTTAAGAATGTGCTCTTCTAGCTTGGCGTGGTGGCACACGCCTTTAATCCCAACAACTTGGGAGGCTGAGGCAGGAGGTTCTAGAGCTCAAAGCCAGCCTCAGCAACTTAACAAGCCCTAAGAAACTCAGTGAGACCCTGTCTCTAAATAAATACAAAATATGGCTGAGGATGTGGCTCGGTTTTAGAGTAACCCTGAATTCAATCTCTAATACCCTTCCACCAAAAAAATAGAAAGTGATCTTTCTGATTAGAACCTTTATGTTGCAAATGAAGAATTTAAGAATTTATTCTTACCCAAAGAAACATTAGGCATGAAAGTACAGAATCAAGAAAGCTAGGAGCACATTTGTGGGAATGAATTATGCTTTTCTAAGGTGACTGTATTTTTTCCTGAGAGAAACTAAAAGCCATTGACATACATTAAATAGGAGTCCAAAGTAGTTGGAAGTGTATTATTGGAAAATTATTTTATGGTACTATAGAAAATAGATTAAAGAAGATCTGTTCATATCTGGTATTTCATCCCCTGAGAATTAACAGAAACTATTCACACCAAGGTTATAAATCGCTGATGTGTTGTTAAATATAGTTTGTTTCTTAACACTTAACTTGCTTGACTTTCATATGACTATATATAAAGTATATACACAAACATATATACATGTATATATACACACATTTATATACACACACACGTGCATTTACATGCATGTACCTCTCTATATATGTATACTTAGAAAAAGACGGGTAGTAACCAGCAAGAAGTAATGAAATCCATGTGAAATAGCAGAATAAAAAATAGACAGTATACACAATATCCTAAGTGGAGCATATTGGAATCAATCTAGAACCTATCTCGCATAGCAGGACTTACTCTATAGTGCAAGTAAATGAAGTTTAAGTTTTAAACAAAGAAGTTTAAGTTTTTCAGAAAACTAAAAAGTAACACAGATGTCACTCTTCCTCTGACAAATTAAACCAATTCTTAGAGCATGCTTTTAAATGTTTAAATGTCTCCCAATGACAGAAAGTAAGAAATCAAATATCATATTTGGTAGTATAAGTATATCCTTGTATTATGGACTATTTGTCCTTTCTACCAATTCCAAACTTCACACTTCATTTTACATTACCCCACAAACTCAGAATATCATTCTGATTAATGTTCACTTGTTTCCCTCTGTCTGAGGTACTTTTTCTTTTTCTATACACTCTTTCCTAAGCCCATCTGTTTAGTAACAAACCGACCTGCTTCAACTGCTCTTTTGTCTTCTAAAATTTTTCTTAGCAGTTTCTCTAACTGCTGATAAAAACTCCCCATTGGAATTGTGAACTCATTTCAGTGAGAATTCTAATATGTTTGACCTCTTTTCCTTTATATATATTTCCATATGAAAGCCCAACACTCATAAACAATGTTAGAACTAATAATATAACTGAATATTAAACAAAAGGTTTATCCTCTCAAATCACTAGAGATGCTTGGAACTCAGAAGAATACTGAATTGATTTATAGCTGAGGGTAGACAATACCTGAAGACATAACTAATGGACATATATTAGGTATTGTTTTTACATGGTTCATCTAAAGGATAAGGATAACATTTGTATTTCTCTTAAAGACAGCAACTTTAAGTATTTTATATTGGGAGACTTGAGGCAGAAACACCACAAGATTGAGATCCATCTCAGCAATTTAGGGAGACCTTGTCTCAGAAAAAAATTTTAAAAGGACTGGGAGTATAGCTTGATGGTAGCTTTTTGGTACTGGGTTCAATCGCCAGTACCAAAAAACAAACATTTACAGAATAATTTCTAAGAATCAATATTTATAATACATATCATTGGCATAAATATGTTATGCATAAGAAAGTATTGAATTATAATAGTTCCACCTTAGATTTGTTTGACGTTTGATTTTTTCCATTAAAACAACAAAAATTCTGTCAGGAGATTTAAGACTGTTTTTCCTCACCATTATTTATAAAAATTTTAAAATAGCAATTCTTCTTTCCTAAACACACAGACATCAGAAGTTACTATCAAAAGAAAAATGTGATATGTTTTATTTCAAAATAATAAAATCACTAGGACCATCTAATGAAAATTAACAACACTGTAGAAGACTGAGGCTTCCTAAGAACAACTTTTAGGTTGGTGATGTAGTACCAATTCCATTTAAAAGTGACTGTTATACTTAACGGTTGCTTCATGTACATTATATAGTAGAAGTCACATGTGTACTGAAATTTTCTCTGCTACAACTATCTGGAAAAAGATAGTTTCTTCTGCAGGACAGATACAATTGCATTCTCAGATTGAGCAGATATAAAACATATTTATTAATTCACAATTAATATAATACATAGAGAACTTCCTTTTTAAATCTATAGGCAATTTGAAAAAAGGAGGCTTTAGTGAAAGATCTGTTTCAAACAGGTGTTATTATTTCACTGTCCTATGCTCAAATAGAATTTTGTGCTTCTTCAATAGCTTTTACAATCTTTTTTTTTTTTTGGTATTAGTATTATGTGTGCATTTATCTGTCTTTTAAAGTATATTTTAAGAAAGAGACATAAGGAACATATTCATTCTCATCTTTGCCAATCCTATGACACCTCCCAGGCTGTTTTATACATAAATGCATGTTTACTGAAGTAAATAATTAAAATATATTTTTTCCGTTTTTTTTTTTGCAAATTTACTGTATGAGTTTAATAAATTAATTTTATTGTATTTTTTAAAATTACAAAATGTCTGATGTCTTCTTTATTTAGCAATTTAGTTGTAGTACAATGCATTGATTTTCAAAGGTAAACTTGATATAATCACTATAGAAATTATGTTGCCATAGATACTTAACACTACAAAATATATTAAAATACATATTTATATATAAAATTTATATATATATAAATTATAGTTTGTCTTAAGACTTCTTTAGTGAACTATCCAGCTCTCATCTATTTAGGAATTTTTTTCCATTAAAAGAATCATTTCACGTTTCAAAGGCAAAAGCTGCCATTTAGAGAAACATGCATTTAGCTTACAGCAAAATTCTGAAGCTCTCCTGGTGGGAAGTGCTTAGATATAAACTGTGAAATGAGAAGAAAACTACATTGATTTTCTTTAGCCTATAACATGAGAGTTCAAAAGAAAAAAAAAAGAACACATCTCATACAGAATAAACTGTGAAATGCACTGGAAGTTGTTAGAGGTTTTGCCAGGGGATTTATAGAGGCAAGTACACAGAACCTCAAAAATATTAGTGGTTAATTCAAAGGTGACCTAAATCAGCAGCAGTGACTGAATGGTATTAACATTACATCAGCAAGGCAAAGTGGGGGGAAAAAAAGCAGTCATCCTTCATTTTTATATGAAGACTGACTTCTCCTTAAAATTAAGATGTTTAAAGGTTCATCATCATTCCATCATAATAGTAGTTATTGCTTTAGAAATAATTTAAAAGAATATTTGTTTGTTACATTTTTTGCTTAGAGAACTATGACTATCATGAAGTTATCAGTTCAAATGACAACCTGAGCTCATTTTTTCAGGTAGGAAAACCAGACATTGCTTTTTATATGAATTTTAATACTATTTTTCCTAGTTTGATGGGATCCTGATGGGGATTGCCTTGAATGTGTATATTGCTTTTGGTAACATTGCCATTTTGACAATATTAATTCTGATTATTAAGAAACATGGGACATCTTCCATCTTTATTGTCTTCTTCAATTTCTTTCTTCAGTGTTCTATAATTTTTTATTGTAGAGGTTTTTTTATCTCTTTGGTTAGATTTATTCCTAGACACTTTTTTTTTACAGGCTACTGTGAATGGAGATGTTTTCATGATTTATTTTTCGTGGCACTGGGATAATTGGAAAATCATATGTACAAAAATGAAACTAGATCTTTGTTTCCCACCCTTGCAAAAATTTCAACTCAAAATAGATCAAAGACTTAGGAATTACACCAGAAACTTTGTAACTACAAAAACAAACAAACAAACAAAAAAAAAAAACCCAGGATTGACACTCCATCATTTAGGAACAGGCATTCAGGTCTTCCTGAATAAGACCCCTAAATTTCAGAAAATAAAACCAAGAATTAATAAATGGGATGAGGATGGCATCAAATTGAAACAAGGAAAAACAAAACAAAACAAAAACTTCTGCACAGCAAATCAAACAACAGTGTGAAAGAAAGCCTACAGAATAGGAGAAAATCTTTGCCCACTAATTTTCCAAGTAAACTAAATAGATATTTCTCAAAAGAGGAAATACAAATGACTCAACATCTTCAGCAATCAGAGAAATGCACGTCAAAAGTACACTGAGATTTCACTGATTCCAGTTAGAATGGCAATCAATAAGAACACAAATTATAATAAACGATGATGAGGCTGTATGTGTGTTGGGGGAACACTTTTAAACTGTTGGTGGGATTGTAAATTAGTACATCTATCATGAAGATTATTACAGAGATTTTTCAAAAGACTAGGAATGAATCTACCTTATGACCCTACTGTACCACTCCTTGTTATTTATTCAAAGAATTAAAGTCAGGATATTAATGCATGCCTAGGTTTATAATATCCCAATTCAGATAGCCCAAGTTATGGATCCAAGATACATGTTCATCAGCAGATATGTAGGTAAAGAAAATGTGGTATGTGTATATAATGGAGTATTATTTTTCCTTAAAGAAGAACAAAATTATGTCAATTTTTCAAGAAAAACTTATAATATCTTTTACCTAAGGGCAATTTATTTCAATAGATAAATTCACAAATTAAAATCAAGGATATACATATATAAAACAACATTGTTCAGGTTTAATATATTTTTATATGATTTGGAATTCATTAAATATGAGAATAAAAAAATCATATTTTAAAGGTAGTATATAAACTTTCACTTTTCACATTACCACTTTCAATGGAATATATCTTATACCATAAGAGGAAGTATAAAACTCAATTGCTATTAAGTACATCCTCAATTTAGAAAATGATGTACTACTAAATGGAGTCAAAGTCTAGATTATAAGTAATCCATCATATGGCAAACAATATATGAAATTGTACATTCTAGAAAATCCCTAAGAATATTTTCATTTAAGTCAAACATTTTCACCTGACCTGAAATGCAAAATGTGTCCAGTGGAGAAACATCATAATCTACATTCAGGGAAAGAATGGGGCAGACGGCTAAATAACAGAAATTTTAATGCATATTCCATTCTGGGTAAATTAAGCAAAAGAAGACCTGAAAAACTAGTTTAATTGTGAAATCCTTATGAAATAGTTTCACATGATACTGATGATGGAAAATATAAACAGTAGTACACTTTCCAATCATTGCTGGCACTGTTGAGCAGGAGAGTAGAAATCTTCATGTTCTGGTGCATAATATTGACACAAACAGTGGTACCATCCTCATCCTCACTTTATCATCAGCAAACCTAGTGGTCAAGCATGTTTTTATAACCATATATATACTAACTCATTTCACAAATAAGAAATTTGATATGTATTGAAAAGAAAATGACTAAGGACATTCTGAGTAACTTGCCCAATGTGACAAACCTGATTAGTATCAATTGGATTTTAATCTATGATGTCTAATTTTCTTATAACTCAAAAAACATTGCATTATTAATATAAACATAATTTTTGGAATAGCTTATTTATAGGATTATCATAAATGGTGAAAGCATTAAACAGACAATCAGATCACTATAATATTGCATATAATGCTGTAGTCCTCCCTTATCCAGTATGTTTTTATAAATGATTTTAGTTACCCATGGTCAGGGACAGTCCAACAATATTAAATAGAAAATTCAGAAATAAATAATTTATAAGTTATAATTTACACATAAATCTAAGCAGTTTAATGGATTCATAAGCTATTCTCCTTTTTCCCACCAAGGGAAGTAAATCATCTCTTTGTTCAATGTATCTATGATGTATATGCTACTATGCTACTTACATTTTAGATAGTTGGCAGGCATCCTGGTTATCTGGTATCATCACAGAGCTTGTGCATATGTAACCCTTACATAATAGACTTTCAGTACATCACAAAGCTAAAGTTATTCATCTAACTTCATCTCAGCACATAAGCACTGTATCATCTCACATCATTGCAAGAAGAATGAATAAGATATTTTCAGAGAGAATATATTTACATAATTCTATTATATTATATTGCATAATTGTTTGATTTTATTATTAGTTTTTGTAATTAATCTCTTACTATGCCTAACACATACACATACATACACACACACACACACACACACACACACACATATATATATATATATATATATATATATATATATATATATATATATGAAATGTGTAGTTAAAAATAGTATTATATACCATCTACAATTTCAGGTATCCACTGGGATCTTGAAATATATCCCCCAAAATTAAAGGGAAACCATCATAGTTGAACTGTGTTGAAGATATTATTTTAGAATAGAGGTGGCCTGTATGTGGAGAAACAATTAGGTTTTAACTTAGAATTAGTTTGAAAAAAATTCTTTCCACTTATATTTTTGAAAAACTTGGCTCTAACATTTATTGTAGGACTGATTTTGTGAGATACATTCCATAAGCTTTTGTTTCTCTGGGAGTGGCTTTATGTTCCCTGTATTTATGAAGATAGTTTTGTTTGGTACAGTTTTCTGGGTTGACATTTTTTTTCTTTCAGTACTGTGAAAGTGTCACACCACTCTGATATTGAGGAAATTTGGGATATACGTATGTATGTTATTATTTTCTTCTTCCTCTCTTCTTCTTTCTTCCTTCACACATTTTGTTCCATCATCCCAGCTGTGGGAGACTTACAAAAACTCAAATTCAGCAACAAATATAGCACTTGTGGTAACTTTGAAATAACATTGAGTTGAAATTTTATTATGTTTGCAGAATTGAGAAATTGAAACTTAACTGGTTAAGAATCTTCTTCTCATTTTTTACCTGTGAGACTTTGATTATAATATGTCTTAGAATAGATTTGGTTGAGTTAATTCTGACTAACCTTTGACCTGCCTAACCTGGACATTCATATCTTTATCTAAATTGGGAAATTTTCTCTCTGAATATACTTTCATACTCTTTTGGCATTCTCAAGTTGCTCTTGAACCCTTGTGACCTGAATATTTGCTCTTTCAATGCTGTCCTAGTTTTTCTATGAGCATTCTTCATTCTTCTTTATTATTTTCTCTATTCAAACTGTGCATTTCATATCGGTTTTCTTTGGCTTTGTTAGTTCTTTCTTTCATTTGCTGTGTTATGTTCTTGATAACTTTTATCACATTTTAAATTTTTTTCTCAGTGTATGTTTCAACTCAAGGTCTTATTTTTTAAAATTGTTTCCATTCTTCTATTCAATTTATCTGATAGAGTACTGAATTTTTCCTCAGTGTTTTCTTGAAATTCTTTAAGTTTCCTTGAAATATCTCTCTTAAACTTTCCATCAGAGTGCACACTTATATTAGTTACTACATGGTCAGTTTCTGGTACCTTATTATGACCATTAGATAAGATATTGGTTCCCAAAAATGTTCTTGATGTTTGTTGCTATGCAACATCATACAGACATTGAAAGGTTATGCATTTGTTCCAATCTTTGCAATCTGACTTTGTACATTTCTTTCTGGAAATTCTAACTGGGCTGCCTATATTCTCCAATACTTTAATCACTTCTGATATTTCATCACTGGATGGTGCCTAAATCTAAATCCTATGAGTTTTTTGTTGGTATATTGTCACTTTTAAAGCACTATGGATTGTGCCAAGATTTTCCTAAATTCTGCTAGTGTACTTTATTTTTTTTAATTTAATTTTTTTTAGTTATTGATAGAACTTTATTGATATATATAGTGCTGAGAATAGAAGCCAGTGCCTCACACATGCAAGGCAAGCATTCTACCACTGAGCCACCACCCCAGACCCCTTGCTGGTGTATTCTTAAGGTTGAACTGGAGTACTCAAAACAGTAATCATCCCAACTGTAGGCAGAATGACCACTGAAGGATCAGCCCCAGGCTTCTATGCATATTTTTTCATATCTTGACACTTTTTTTATGCCAAAACCAATGCATTACTAAGATAGGATCAGGGCCCACACTCCTATGAGCTGCCTATTGCTGAAGTAGACTTGTGGCTCAAGGCCATTGTGTCTAGTCAGAAGATATTCTGACTAGGATATAAGTGCAATGGACTGGGAATGTTTCTATCTTCCTTTTATCTGGGCTATTCTAGAGATTCTGACCATGGCCATTGGGTTGTGAATAGGGACTGTTAGCACCTGACAAGTGTTGGCTTTCACCACTTAGCTCCAAGTAAAGTCCTGTTCTTCCAATCTTGTCGTACCCTCAACCAATGGAGTTTTGCTCCATACTATACCACTTGAATTTGGGCAAAGAATGGTAGAGACAGTCTCTTGTCTACCATGACTGGCCCTAACCTGAATTGCAGCCGAGTTTCACAGTTACAGAGACCTGCACAGTCCTCGTGGAGTGCTATAGTCCTGCTCTAAGGCTGACAATGATATAAACAACATCTCCAGTCTGTCTACCAGGATACAGGACTAGGTATTGTGCCTTGAAAAATCTGGATGCTTCATCTGTGAGCCTGGGCTAAGCATAGGGACCACTAGTTTCTGCTGGGTCTCACTGTAGCAAACCTAGCACCATGCTCTTAGGCCTGTGATAGCATTCATGTTCTGCTCTCCAGGAAGTAGAATCTTGCCACCTCCTCTACTGCTAAATAATAGGGGGTCTAGGGGGTAGTCTCTTGGCCTCCTGTAAAGTGTGGTTCCAGAGCTTGATCTGAAGGTGCTGGACTGGGGACAGGGCTGTTTGGCTCTTTCTGGCACTGAATGTCACAGTAGTGGATCTCAAACTAGCCTTAAGGTCAGACATGAACTTTTTTCCTTCTTCTCCCGAGCAGGAACTCTTTCCTATACTATTTTGAGATGTGTGTTTTGGTTGCAGGGCGGGTATACAGGGGCAAGTCTTTCTTCTCTGCTTTCTTTTGTTTCTCTTAACATTATTTGAAAACAAGGCACTCCAGATCCCTCACTTGGTTTCCTAACTTCCTGTGAAGTAGTTTGGTGCATGAATAAATGTTAAAATCAGTGTGCCCGTGGAAAGAAGAGTATTGGATGATCTTATCCAATCAACATCATGTTCTGACTTCTCTCTATTGATTTTTTTTAAGTACTGGAGACTGAACTCAGGAGCACTTGGCCACCTAACCAAATCCCCAGCCCTATTTTGTATTTCATTTAGAGACAGGTTCTCAATGGGTTGCTTAGCGCCTTTCCAGTGCTGAGGCTGGGTTTCAACTCAGGATTCTCCTGTATCAGCCTCCGAGCCACTGGGATTACAGGCATACACCACTGTGCCTGGCTTCTCTCTATTGATTTTTATAATGTTTTCCTAAAATGAAAATAAGAATATAAGTAAGACATCCAGCACAGTTTGCTGTAGATTATATTCCTTCAGCAAATGTGTCATTCCCTCATTTCCTATTGCAATTGGATATTACTTTATAAAGAATGGGTAAACAGTTGTTTAAAAAATATGTATTTTTTAAATCCCAAATGACAAGAACAAGCAAATATAAATTATTTGTAAGCTAGTTAATAACATAGGGTAAAATTAGTAATGGTAGGCAATAAATTAGTTATTATTTAAAAGCTTATACTTTTAGTACACATGAATTGTTATCTATTTTAATTTACTTATGTATTTACACATTAAGTGGATACTCTATGCAGCTCCCATGGGCAAAACTGTTGATAAACAATTATGATCCTAACTATCAAGGACCATGCAGCATGAAGGACAAAATTAAAGGCAAACAAATATGAATTTACATGATGAATGTTATAAAATATATATGAGTAAAGGAATATGCAATCACTCTGTGCATTGTACAAAAATGCCTCCCTGTAGGAGCAATCTGAGTTAGAACTCGTGGATCAAAGTAAAGAGTAAAGAAGTGAGGGCAGCCCAAGACAACTGCCTGACAGAATTTTGCCATAGAACAGCAATATTTTTCAAAATATTATTATGCACATATAGTCTTGATGATAGCAGGAACGGAAAGAGTAATTTTCTTTCATTCTTTAACAAATGGTTACCCCTTGTGAAGAAGGAATAATAAGTGATACTAGTGTCTGAAGAAACAGACGTTGTCATGGGGATAGACATGGATTCTCAACAGTAGTTCATTTCCACTACCAGAATTATAGTGAGCAGAAATAGGCCAATTCAAATCTCAGGGCATCTTCTCTTCTCTCTGTATTAATTTTTCTAGATGAATTGTTTTTATTTTGACCAGAGGGATGATTGTATCACTCATACAACTTTCCAAAAACAATGTGGAAAATTAGTACTTTGGAAATTTTCAGCTACTTATTTTCAATAGAAATAACAAATATTAAATAGTCACTCGGTAACACAAAATGAGGTCTTAGTAATCAAAGAGAACAGATAACATTCACGTTTTGAGAAAGAAAACTTAAAATATCACATCTTGAGAATACATATTTTAGAAATTCATCATCCATATAGACCAGCACTAAGGCATACAAACCACAACTAAAGTAACTTTTCTTGAGACACAGGGTACAAACTAAGCGGTAAGACTTTTTATGGTATTTAAGGTGGTCTTTCTGAAGTCCCACATTATGTTCTACATATAATGCGATGTCGTGTGGAGTGATCTGACATCAAAAAACCCCCAACCTTCAGTCGGTGATCCTTTTCCTCACTTTCATGCCTAAGAAAAATTGAGCTCATGTTGGGTTTTCAGAGACAACAAAGAAATCGTAGTGCTTTATTCACTATAGTTTGTTCTAATTCCAAGAGATTAAAAGCTTAGTTTTGAAGAACTAATCTCAATTCTGCTAACACTCTAGGGCCTCACTACCCACTCCTGAATATAATAATGATATCATTGCATTTGTTTTCTTAGTTTTCACTGCATATTTACCTTTTATGATTGCCTGAACTACTTTGAACCTATGATCATTTTAAGTAATAAAATGTTTTATGAAACCTTAAATAAACCACATTATTATGATCAGTCAAGCCTCTTTAAGTTAAGTCACATAATTATTTAATATAATATTTTCCATACATTTAAGAATTTTTTGTCATTTTGCTAAACTGATAAGAAAAAGTTAGAAATTTCATAGTTGATAAGTTATTAGTGGCTATGTCTGCATCTCTCCTGTTCTCTCCTCCTGTCTCTTATTTTCAGCAGTTTTACTTACATACCTGTCTATAGAAAATTATTCTTTACTTTCTGGAAACAGATTGTGAACATAATAAAAATTAATAATGATACAATAATGTACATGACAATAAGATAGAGTTCCCCATTCTGTGTAAAATTATAAGAGCAATTAATAATTTTGAGATGGAAGTATGTTTATTTGTTTTGTTTGTTTTACTTCAAGTTTGCGAAAGAGAAATAATAAGTGTCAGTTTTCCTTTGGGGAGGCTTATCAATGTCATTCATTTGCTGATGCCTCACGGAAGTATTTCACTTGTTAAGAATGAGTAATACATCTGAATAGACACTTCTAAGAAGGTGATGTACTATCAATTAACAAATACATGAAAAAATCTTCATCATCACTAGCAATTATAGAAATGCAAATTAAAAGCACTCTAAGATTTCATCTCACTCCAGTCAGAATGGCAGCTATTATGCATACAAACAACAATAAGTGTTGGCAAGGACATGGGGAAAAAGGTACATTCATACACTATTGGTGGGACTGCAAATTGGTGCAGCCAATATGGAAAGCAGTATGGAGATTCCTTGGAAAATTGGGGATGGAACCACCATTTGATCCAGCTGTCCCTCTCCTGGGTCCATACCCAGAGAACTTAAAAAGAGCATACAACAGGGACACAGCTACATCAATGTTTATAACAGCACAATTTACAATAGTTTGCCGCAGTCTGGCTGGCCACAAATCATGAGCCACCACACAGCTTGTAGATTCAAACAGCAATTCTTTTCCCGATCTCACACCGGCCTTCTACAAACACGTTCTGGGGAAATCCACGTTCTCTGCCCAAATCCACACCTCATGGGCTTCTGTCTCCCAAATATATTCTGAATCCCTTGAGAACTCAAGGGGAACTCAGGCAGCAGGATACGCCCTATTCCCAGCAGGAATAACCTTAAACCGGGAACACCCTAAACTCCGATTATCCTACACGGGGAACACCCTAAACACGGATCCGCCCTGGTCCTTGAGCAAGGTCACCTTACATGCAATGTCGCTGCAAAATGTCCTATTTCCATGAGTCCTTCCACTAAAGAAACATGGGGGTACGCTGGAAAGGAAATTGTCATACCTACTTGGCTGATGGCTCCCAGCAATAGTTAAACTGTGGAAGCAACCTAGATTCCCTTCAATAGATGAATGGATTAAAAAATGTGGCATATATATACACAATGGAATATTACTCACCAATAAAAGAAATACAATCATGGCATTTGCAGGTAAATGGATGGAGTTAGAGAAGATAATGCTAAGTAAAGTTAGCCAATTTCCCTCCCCCCCCAAAAAAAAATGTCGAATGTTTTATTTGATATAAGGAGGCTGATTCATAGTGGGATAGGGAGCGAGAGCATAGGAGGAATAGATAAACTCTAGATAGGGCAAAGGGTTTGGAGCGGAAGGGAGGGGGCATGGAGTAATTAATGATGATGGAATGTGATGATCATTACTATCCAAAGTACAGGTATGAAGACACGAATTGGTGTGAATATACTTTGTATACAGCCAGAGATATGAATAATTGTGCTCTATATACACAATAAGAATTGTAATGCATACTGCTGTCATATATAAATAAAAAATACATTAAAAAATAATTGCTCGCACATGGATCCTTCTCAAAAATAGATCATATATTATGTCACAGGGCAACTCTTAGACAATATAAAGGAGTAGAGATAATACCATGCATCTTATCTGATCATAATGGAATGAAATTGAAAATTAACGATAAAAGAAGTAAGGAAAAGTCATGCATCACTTGGAGAATGAACAATAGGTTACTGAATGATCAATGGGTTATAGAAGACATCAAGGAGGAAATTAAAAAATTCTTAGAGATAAATGAAAACACAGACACAACATATCGGAATCTATGGGACACATTGAAAGCAGTTCTAAGAGGAAAATTTATTGCTTGGAGTTCATTCCTTAAAAAAAGAAAAAACCAACAAATAAATGATCTAATACTTCAACTCAAAATCCTAGAAAAAGAAGAGCAAAACAACAGCAAAAGAAGTAGAAGACAAGAAATAATTAAAATTAGAGCTGAAATTAATGAAATCGAAACGAAAGAAACAATTGAAAAAATTGACAAAACTAAAAGTTGGTTCTTTGAAAAAATAAATAAAATCAACAGACCCTTAGCCACGCTAACAAAGAGAAGAAGAGAAAGAACTCAAATTACCAGCATATGGGATGAAATAGGCAATATCACAACAGACACTTCAGAAATACAGAAGATTATCAGAAATTATTTTGAATCCTTATACTCCAATAAAATAGAAGATAGTGAAGGCACCAATAAATTTCTTAAGTCATATGATTTGCCCAGATTGAGTCAGGAGGATATTGACAACCTAAACAGACCAATATCAATTGAGGAAATAGAAGATACCATCAAAAGACTACCAACTAAGAAAAGCCCAGGACCGGATGGGTATACAGCAGAGTTTTTCAAAACCTTTAAAGAGGAACTAATACCAATACTTTTCAAGCTATTTCAGGAAATAGAAAAAGAGGGAGAACTTCCAAATTCATTCTATGAGGCCAACATCACCCTGATTCCTAAACCAGACAAAGACACTTCAAAGAAAGAAAACTACAGACCAATATCTCTAATGAACCTAGATGCAAAAATCCTCAATAAACATCTGGCGAACCGGATATAAAAACATATCAAAAAAATTGTGCACCATGATCAGGTAGGATTTATCCCTGGGATGCAAGGTTGGTTCAATATACGGAAATCAATAAATGTTATTCACCACATCAACAGGCTTAAAAATAAGAACCATATGGTCATCTCGATAGATGCGGAAAAAGCCTTCGACAAAGTACAGCATCCCTTTATGTTCAAAACTCTAGAAAAACTAGGGATAACAGGAACATACCTCAACATTGTAAAAGCAATCTATGCTAAGCCTCAGGCTAGCATCATTCTGAATGGAGAAAAACTGAAGGCATTCCCTCTAAAATCTGGAACAAGACAGGGATGCCCTCTCTCACCACTTCTGTTCAACATAGTTCTCGAATCACTGGCCAGAGCAATTAGACAGACGAAAGAAATTAAAGGCATAAAAATAGGAAAAGAAGAACTCAAATTATCACTATTTGCAGATGACATGATTCTATACCTAGCAGACCCAAAAGGGTCTACAAAGAAACTATTAGAGCTAATAAATGAATTCAGCAAAGTGGCAGGCTATAAAATCAACACGCAAAAATCAAAGGCATTCCTGTATATCAGCGACAAATCCTCTGAAATGGAAATGAGGACAACCACCCCATTCACAATATCCTCAAAGAAAATAAAATACTTGGGAATCAACCTAACAAAAGAGGTGAAAGACTTATACAATGAGAACTACAGAACCCTAAAGAGAGAAATAGAAGAAGATCTTAGAAGATGGAAAAATATACCCTGTTCATGGATAGGTAGAAGTAACATCATCAAAATGGCGATATTACCAAAAGTTCTCTATAGGTTTAATGCAATGCCAATCAAAATCCCAACGGCATTTCTTGTAGAAATAGAGAAAGCAATCATGAAATTCATATGGAAAAATAAAAGACCCAGAATAGCAAAAACAATTCTAAGCAGGAAATGTGAATCAGGCGGTATAGCTATACCAGACTTCAAACTATACTACAGAGCAATAGTAACAAAAACAGCATGGTACTGGTACCAAAACAGGCAGGTGGACCAATGGTACAGAATAGAGGACACAGAAACCAATCCACAAAACTACAACTATCTTATATTTGATAAAGGGGCTAAAAGCATGCAATGGAAGAAGGATAGCATCTTCAACAAATGGTGTTGGGAAAACTGGAAATCCATATGCAACAAAATGAAACTGAATCCCTTTCACTTGCCATGCACAAAAGTTAACTCAAAGTGGATCAAGGAACTTGATATCAAATCAGAGACATGGCGTCTGATAGAAGAAAAAGTTGGCTATGATCTACATACTGTGGGGTCGGGCTCCAAATTCCTCAATAGGACACCCATAGCACAACAGTTAATAACTAGAATCAACAAATGGGACTTACTCAAACTAAAAAGTTTTTTCTCAGCAAAAGAAAAAATAAGAGAGGTAAATAGGGAGCCTACGTCCTGGGAACAAATCTTTACTCCTCACACTTCAGACAGAGCCCTAATATCCAGAATATACAAAGAACTAAAAAAATTAGACAATGAGATAACGAATAACCCAATCAACAAATGGGCCAAGGACCTGAACAGAAATTTCTCAGAGGAGGACATACAATCAATCAACAAGTATATGAAAAAATGCTCACCATCTCTAGCAGTCAGAGAAATGCAAATCAAAACCACCCTAAGATACCATCTCACTCCAGTAAGATTGGCAGCCATTAGGAAGTCAAACAGCAACAAGTGCTGGCGAGGATGTGGGGAAAAGGGTACTCTTGTACATTGCTGGTGGGACTGCAAATTGGTGCGGCCAATTTGGAAAGCAGTATGGAGATTTCTTGGAAAGCTCGGAATGGAACCACCATTTGATCCAGCTATTCCACTACTCGGTCTATTCCCTAAAGACCTAAAAAGAGCACACTATAGGGACACTGCTACATCCATGTTCATAGCAGCACAATTCACAATAGCAAGACTGTGGAACCAACCTAGATGCCCTTCAATAGACGAATGGATAAAAGAAATGTGGCATTTATACACAATGGAGTATTACTCTGCATTAAGAAATGACAAAATCATAGAATTTGGAGGGAAATGGATGGCATTAGAGCAGATTATGCTAAGTGAAGCTAGCCAATCCCTTAAAAACAAATGCCAAATGTCTTCTTTGATATAAGGAAAGTAACTAAGAACAGAGTAGGGAAGAAGAGCATGAGAAGAAGATTAACATTAAACAGGGATGAGAGGTGGGAGGGAAAGGGAGAGAGAAGGGAAATTGCATGTAAATGGAAGGAGACCCTCAGGGGTATACAAAATTACATACAAGAGGAAGTGAGGGGAAAGGAGGGAAAATATAAGGGGGAGAAATGAATTACAGTAGAGGGGGTAGAGAGAGAAGAGGGGAGGGGAGGGGGGAAGGGGGATAGAAGAGGATAGGAAAGGCAGCAGAATAAAACAGACTCCAGAATGGCAATATGTAAATCAATGGTTGTGCAACTGAAGTGATTCTGCAATCTGTATATGGGGTAAAAATGGGAGCTCATATCCCACTTGAATCAAAGTGTGAAATATGATATATCAAGAACTATGTAATGTTTTGAACAACCTACAATAAAAATTAATTAAAAAAAATAATTGCTCTTTAACTCTGTTGCAGCTTATATACTTAATGTTCTCCTTCAGAGCATATTTTTATGTTGAAGTCTGAAATAAATTATCATACATTGGTAAAAAAAAGAATGAGTGGTATGTTTGATTATGTACTAATAAACTTCAGTATTTATACTTAATTAATTATTAAAAAACTTGGCATATATGAAAATTTGTGGGCATGTTCTTACTATTTTTAAAAGTTTTAGATTTTAAAGAACATCAGCAAACAATCCACAAATACTTTGTATTCCAATGAGAAGGTAATTAAGTATTTATAATGAGGGAATTTTAGAGTACAAAAAATTAAATGGCATCCAAGTGTTCAAATATATTTAATATAGATATTTTGAACATATATGGTAAGCCAGGCATTGTCACAAAACTTTTGTATTGAAAATGTGTGCCCATATTTGGGTACATTTTTTATCATTTGTCAATGGTATAGTATATGAATGCCTTGCTGTATTCTAAAATTAAAACATGTCTTAACAAAGGAATGAACTATAAATAAATATAGAATCATTTTTTAGGAAGAAGTGAAGTATAAAAATAAAATAATAATAATAATAATAATAATAATAACAACAACAACAACAAGTTTAAAATGTAGAGTTGTTTTAATTTTACCAAATGATACAATGGTGAGAGAACTTTGACAAATAATAAAGAACAAACCATCTAATAAAACTGGGACTGTTGTAAATAAAAAATTTTCACATTATTTTATTAAAAGATATGATGCATTACCAAAATGTTACTGAAATAGAATACCATGACCTATGCAAGGTAGCTCACCTTCTTTTATGTTATTATACTATATCCCAGATTTAGAAAGAAAATGTGATATACGTGTACAATATAATGAAACAAGTTGTCTAATGAATTTTTACAAACCTATGTATACTAATGAGCCTTTTTAATTCAAATGTATATTTATGTATTTTCCTTGATTGGTTGTTTTTTTTTTCTCATGTTAAATGAAATCAACCACAAATTAAATTGGGCCATTGATGTGAAAGTAATTAAAATAATGTGTAGATGCAACTCATTTTGGAAGAAAATTAATGACAAAATAACTTCCATTTTAAAAAAGTAACAATGATCAAATATTTAACACCAAATATGAGAAGAGAGTGAATATGCCCATGTCTTATGAAATATCATTCAAATAAGCAAGTCATTGAAGAAGAACTCCATTGGTATGAGAAAGATCCTGTTGTTATTAAATCCAACTGCACAAGAAGTGCAATGAGAAAAAAAAAAACTATCACTGAATTTGAAGTTTTATATTATATAGATATGTATAAATTACACATATATTGACTGAGAATAATAAATTAGGATTCTGTTTGGATATTCCAGATTCTCATTTGAATTCATTTAGAATTCTCTTTGAAAAACTGCCCATTTGTATTCAATCAAGTCTTATATAGATAGCCCTGTGGTATAAGGTTTCATTTTAACACTTAAGTGTACTAATGCATTAATTTAGACATTTGACCTGTCTAAAGTCATTTGCATAATAACATCCATAATTTGATCAATAAAAATAAATGATTAGAAAAGAGCAAGACCTTAAGTACTTTCTTGGTCTAACAAAGCTTAATTATACCTAAACCTCTTGTATCTTTCTATTTGACTCAACTGTAGAGTCATTCAATGTGTACTTAAAGAGGTGGGGTGAGCATAAGTAAGTGATATGATTCAAACTCAAATGAATTTCTTGCTGGGTCATGGAAAATTTCACCATAAATTCCCAAGAAATTTGACATGAGACCATTTTTGTGTGTGTGAAATATGGTCACTTGAAGCTACATATACTTTTATGATTTTACGGTGACTATTATTATCAGTAATAAAATTGGATTATGCAATTTGTCTTTACATATTGCCTTTCATTAATATATTTTGTTATAGTTTAAATGAATAACTAAGAATAAGAAATTTCCATTTTGATAAAGATAAACAGACAAATATATATCTCAATGTATACCTGTACTGGCACAGCTGTATTCGACAACATCTAGAGATGATCAGATACTTGCAATCAAGTAGAAGTAATATGACATAAATTTTATATTCTTGACTAAAACACCATGACTGGCATGTTACCAGAAGTAAAATTTTCTGAAATTGTCCATGACTTTTGCTAAATACCTCATCCAAATTTCAAATGTAATATGAGTATTTAACCCATATGTTAAAAAAAAAAAAGACAGAAATTTCTGTTTTATAATTTGTGTATTTATATGCATGTTTTCCTTACCCAGAATAGTAGAAACACTGCACAAAAGTAACTTGAGCCTTTTCATTTTACTCTTTGATGATTAAAGCATAATGCCAATGCTTTATAACAGTCTTAGAGAAGAATTCTGAAGGACTAGAAGAGCAATGGGTTGTCTTCCCTGTCCTTCTATGCCATCATATTCAGTATACATGGTTGGATTATACAGTGAAGTAACATGAGAAAGAAAGGGTATGATAATTTTCCTTGTCCTTTGTGTTCCTTAGAATGTCTTTGTTTACTTTCTGCATTCAAAACCAATTACACTTCTAATAAACATGACCTATCAGGCTTCTTGAGACACTTAGTTCCCCTGATTATTCACTAACGTAATCCACATTTATCTATACTTGCATTGAGTCTGGGTGGACTCTCAATACCTCAGGAGTCCACTGGAATTCAGGTTCCTAGTCATCATGAGTAATATGTGCAGACAGGGTGATGAGGAGCAATGGGAGACATACACGGTCTGTTTCTCCTCTGTCTGCACACATACTCAACTGTCCTACTATATTTTATATTACAAAAAAAAGTCCGGAGCAGCATGGAAATGATTCAAGAAAACTAGGAAAGAAAGCACCATATGAACCCCCCTGTCCCACTCTTCAGTAGATGTTCAAAAGATTTAAAATCAGCATACTACAGTGACACAGCCTCATCAATGTTTATAGCAACACAATTCACAATAGCTAAGCTATGGAGCCAACCTAGGTGCCCTTCAACAGAAGAATGGGTAAAGAAAATGTGGTTTATATACACAATAAAGTATAACTCTGCCATAAAGAAGAATAACATTATTTTACTTGCTGGCAAATGGATGGAATTGGAGACTATCCAGCTAAGTGAAATAAGCCAGTCCCCCAAACCCAAAGGTTTCATGTTTATTAAAATATCAGAAGCTATTCCAAATGGGTAGGAGAAGAAAGAAAGATAGAAATGGGAAAAAAAAACAGAGAGAAAATTTTATCAAAATTTAGGAAAGATCAGTAGAGTAGATGAAGAGGATGGGGGTGGGGCAGGAAAAGCAAAGAATGGTGGAATAAATCTGAGTTTTGTATGGACATACATGAATATAGCATAGTGAATCCTAACATCAAGTATATATACAAAACACTAATAAATTAAAAATACTATAAATAAACTGCAGAAAAATCAGTAGAGGGAGGAAAACAGGGGGAGGGAGGAGTGGGGAGGGGGTACATCCTGGGGATTAAGTTGGAGCATATTGTATTCCATGCTTTTGTGATTAGGTCAAAGTGTATCCTAATGTTATACAGACAATAAGAATTAATAAAAATATATAATAGAAGAAAATGTTCAAGGATAAAATGGTTAAGGATTAAGAGGAAAATAAAACATTATATCAAGTAAATAATTCTTCTGAACATGGGGTTCTGAATGAATGCACACATCATGTTCCAAGAAGATGGGCCTGAGTTCATATGATAAACCTTTCTTATATGAAGACCTAGTTTCAGTTGAAACAAAGTAATGAATATAAAATTTAAGGAAAATGTTCCACATAGAGAATATAGAAGAAGCCTAAGGGAAGGGAGGTGGGACGGGAGTAGGAAAGACAGTAGAATAAATCAGATGCAACTTTCTTATGTACATGTTTGATGTATCACCAGTGAAATGCCACATCATGGACAACCAGAAGAATGGGATCCTAATTAAAATATATACACTTCATGTATGTAGAGCATGTCAAAAAACACTCTATGGTCATGTGTATCTAAAAAGAACATATGAAAGAACGAAAGCGAGAAAGAGGGAGGGAGGGAGGGAGGGAGGGAGGAAGGAAGGAAGGAAAGAAGGAAGGAAGGAAGGGAAGGAGGGAGGGAGGGAGAGAAAGAAGGAAGGAAGGAAAGAAAGAAAGAAAGAAAGAAAGAAAGAAAGAAAGAAAGAAAGAAAGGAAGGAAGGAAGGAAGGAAGGAAGGAAGGAAGGAAGAAAGTAAGTCTAGTTTTCCTAGAAAAAAATTTTGAAAGGTCCAAATCATAATGTTTAGGAGCAAGAAGACTTATGAGAAAGATAAAGTTGTAAGAACCAGATAGAATAAATAAAAGGTCTTAATTTTATTTGAGATGAAAGGATGAAAGAATACAAAGAGGTTATCTAATACTTCCAAGCCAAACCTCAATACCAAGTTCATGAATATTCAGGGAGTATTAGGAAAGAAAACAATGAGTGGAAACTCCACAGTCTGAAGAGATGTCTCATTCTACAGTGGGGGATTCTGGGCTTATATTCTAGAATTTGGGGAAGTGTGTAGATCCTGCTGGCAGGAAACTGGGTCTAAAACTCTGGAGTCAAGAACCGAGATTAATTTAATTCCCAGGAGAAATTTCTTTAAAAATAACAAAAAAATCAACAAACAAAAAATCAAAGGTTAGTTTATCTGAGGAAAGATCAGAGAGATCAGAGACCAAGCAGACCTTGGTATTCTGCTTTCTGAATACATTATATCTACTATTTCAAAGCCTTTTAAAAAGTAAGAATACTAGATTTTGTTCAGCATTGAAGAATAAATCTAAAATTCCAAGTCTGGAAATAATCTGAGTATTTGCTAAGTTGTAACCAGTGTTCATAACAATTTTGGCAAAAGAAAAAAGGAAATTAAAATCCTGAAATCTATTCATGTGCAACTAATTAGAACAAATAATGAAAAAAAGATCCTCAAATCTCCAGGAGTTGTCTGAAAACAAATATCAATTTTTATTCTTATACATTCAGAAACTATCAATTATGTCCAAAGTTCATAAATAGAGCTAGTTTCACTTGCTGCTATTATATTATTGGTATAAATTTAACAATTTTGCTAAGTTAACATTTTTTTTACCACAAGTTAAAACTTTTTTTCAGAGCATGTGATGAAGAGTTTAATAAATGCTCAGTATTAGTCAATTTTTCCCTCCTGTCTCCAGACTAATAGATAGATCTACATGTATATGTCAATATGGTAAAAGATAATGTTCATTTTATTATGATCTCATTTGGTTGTTTTGAGTACAGTGAATGCACATTTATCTGTTCAGTATAGATTTATAATTCTGTGAGTATAATAAGTCATAGCAAGTTAAGGCAAATTGCATTTAATCTCTAGACATTCTAATTTAATTTTTATGATTTATGTGCAGTGTTATTTTAGAAAAATACTGCTACCTTTTTGCTTATATATATATTGTTTTGTTCATTTTTATAAAAACCTATGCATTACAGAAAAGACATTGGAAAACAGGATTGTGTGAGGATGAGAACAGTCTGAAATAAATTGCTCAGATTGAAAAATATATAACTTGCAGAGAAAATGCAATATTCGGTTGCTAAAAGAAAAAGAAAAAAAAAAGAAAAAGTCATGGGAAATAGCAAGATATACATGAGAAACCAAAAATTAGAAAGCATATGAGTCATATGAATCAACTATGTCATTTCTATTAAAGGAGTTCTATGTATGTCTAAAGCAAATTAAAGGGAAAAAATACAAAGGAAAGAAGAAAGAAAAGACTAGAAAATAACCAAGAATTGAGAATGCAAATTAAATCAATGACATGTGATGTTAAGTGGGAAATGTATAAAGGGAATTGCAGATGTGAATCAGAAATAAAAGAGCAAAAAATGAAGTATAAACTTTTGGAGAGTTGGCAAAATTTGAGGGAACATTTATTTATACTTTTTCTCAGTCCCAGAAAGAAAAACAAGAAAAATCCAATATGAAGAAGAAAAGTTACCTAAGAATACATTTGTTGAAGCTTGTGTTAAGGAAAATAACAATGACTAGATTAAAGACAGATTAAAAATGAGAAGAAGCTGCTCTCAATTTTATAGTTATGAACACTCAGTTGCAAAGAGAGCATGGAAGACTACCATTATTATGAGTAACTATATGAGTTAGAATGCTGCAAGAAAAACAAATTTTTTCTACATTTACCACAAGCAACAGACCTTATTTTTTTCTTTCCCAAAACAGTCTAGGTGGGTTGTATACTTTGCTTCCAAAGTTGAATGAGATTCCATGACTCAACCCTAGATTTAGACTTTGCCATAGTTCGTGTCAACAATGGTTTCCCAATGATGGTGAGAGAGCTGCCGTTAAGCTCTCACTCAGACATGTCCAACAGCAAGAAGAATTGGGTAAATAGTTTGCTTTTTAAGCTTTTTTTTTTGGGGGGGGGGATGGAAATGAGATGAAGCTCTATTAGCAGTTAAGAACTCTTCTGATTCATCCCTGAGGTTTGATTAGCAAGTAGGGATGAAGGCACAGTGAAGTAAAAATGGATGCTAAGTAATAATCAACCATTTATTTTCCAGTGGTGAATACTGATTAAATGTTTTCCGCTTACTAGGACCACTGTCCACTGTGCGTGTCCATAAACTTGCAGTGTAGTTCACAAAGTTATTATCCAAGTTTCACAAAATAAGAAAATAAAGTTGCAATAAAATCAGGCAATTTACCTAAGACAGCATGGTTAGCAAAACCATACTGGATTTGATATCTCTTTACTCTCAAAGTCCACAAATATAATACCCAAGTACAAAACATAAATCAAATATTGCAACAAAATACAAATTAGCATTTTATATAAAGCATTCTTCTATTAAAATGAGCTTTTGAAGATTTACTAAAGGGGTATAGTTATGAATTATAAGATAAAACCAAAAGTTTTACTCATTTTATAGATATCTGCTAGCATTTATTGTATTTCCTCAAGGACCCACATTGTAGTGGGAAATTAGATATCAAGATCTAAGCAATCAGCATATTGTATATGTGTGTATGTGTGCATGTTTATTTATGTTTTTAAAGATAGAGAGTAATATTACCTTATCCAAGTAAAGAAAAAAAAATAGTAGGTGTTAGCATAAAAACATTAAAGAATCATTGATTGAGTAGAGCTAGCTAAGACAGATGTAAAAGAGAAATCATAGTTTTATGTTCACCCTGGGGAAATATAAAGAATTTAAGTATTACCCTTTTCAGTGAGAAGGAGAATACAGAGAATTCATTAGAATAAGTTTTTGTTTGTTGTTGTTGGTGGTCGTCATTTTTGTTTTATTTCCTCAATTTCATTAAGATGTAAACTTGTTCCAACCTAAACACCTGGAATCATATTCTGTGCTTTAGGGAAGGAAGTAGGGTAAGACTTTTAATGTACTTGTTATTTTCCACCTAATTAATCCAAACTACTTCACATTAACACAAGGTAAATATCCTGTGTCTTTTCCTGAGGAGTCAAGAAGAGGGAAGATTGTCATCAATGAAACTTCAAAGAAAAAAGCTCTGTTTCTGGGATATAGATTTTTTTACTAAGTAGGTATTATATCAATGAGTTAAAATCACCTTGGAACATTGGCCACTGGGTTATTTATTTCTCCACAGCAAGCTAAGACCTGTTGGCTCAAAAACCTTCTGGTGCCAAACTCAAATTTTACAAATCCAATTGTTTTAAACATGGCCAAAACCAAATGAATTTTAGCTAGCTGGTGCCTGTCTGCTTTGCATACCCTGTAAGACTGTGCCCAACATCTGTTAACCACAGATAATATACAAAACACAGGACTATAAAGCTCCAAACTCCTGCTTGGGAACTCTGAGAGACTTCCCACCAAGCTCATGAGCAACAGCATTTAGATGTAAAGCCCTCCTTACCAATCTTCATCCAGGACTTCCTTTGTTCTCCTTCACTTCTGGATGGCAGCCCCATGCAGACAAAACCTCAGGACAGCTGCTTGCTACAAGAGACTTTCTTTGCACACAGACTTGTCAAGCAGTCTACCATATCAGCCTGTGTGTGCCCCTGAAACTTCTTGGCCATGCCTTTTCCCCAATCACTCTCCAAGTGCTCAAAATCCTTAGGTAGGGCCATGACGGATAGACTATCCATTATTGCAGCACCTATCCCTTCATAGAAGCAAGTGCATTCACAGAACTCCTTGGGAGAAGTAGAAAACCTCATGAAGAGTAAAAATGGTTTAGAATAGCTTGATTCCAGGAAATGAGATGGAGGGACTAATTATAGGCACTTTGGGACTGATTACTTGAAAATGAAAAGACAACAAAAAAGAATTTACTGCAAGCATAATCCACACTGGATTTTTTATTTTCTCGGTTTTTATAAGGCATTGTTTAGCATACTTGGTGGCAAATAAATGATGGAGGTTTGTGAGGATGTTTGGCATTCGTGTGATTGATTATTAGCAAGAGAAGAGACTTTGAAAGTGTAGTTAAAATCTGTAATGAGATCTCAGCTATTGAAGAAGCAAGTGGAGATAGAATTATAGATTGGAGCACACTGGAAAAAAGACACTTGAGTATGGTAGTCCCATAGAACTTTCTATAAAAAAGGAAATGTGTTTAATGTGGTTTAGACTAGCTTCAATTTTCTTCATTTTTTTTCTTTTGTACCAGGAATTGAACCCAGGAGTGCTTAACCACTGAGCCACACCCACAGCCTTTTTTTTCTAAGTTCATTCAGAGACAAGGTCTCACTGAGGGCCTCAGTTGCTGAAGCTGACTTTGAACTTGCAATTCCCCTGCTTCAGCCTCCTCAGTCACTGGGATGACGAGCGTCAGTCACCACTCACAGCCGGGCTTCCAACTTTTGAACATTTGAAACACACAGTTTCAGTGGAACTGAATTTAATTGCGTTTAATTTTAATTTAATTTAAAATTAAAATGACATCATGTAACTAGTTGCTACAATCTTGAATAATTCGGTTCTAGTAGAGTGAAGAAATAAGTAAACCTAGCATTTGTGAACATGTGAGTTCAAAGTGTTAAAATCAGAGTGCATTTATAGGACATGTGTTCTGTAGGATAATTTAGATTCTTGATAACGTGAGGGATATGGAGATTTTTCAACAAAGTTAAACTGACATTACTTAAATTAATTTAATAAGCTTATGAAGGTATAACATAAAAGACTATTCACAATCATACCAGGAATAATTATTAGGCCAAGTTTTGTAATTGACAAGTTACTCAGAAGTGAGTTTTCTAGTACACTTTGGAAGGCAGTTAGTCAATTCGGATGTAGGGGAGAAGTGATAGGATTAGTTAACATTGCTTATTACTCAACATAGAAATATATTTATAGTTGTAGGGCATATTAAACTTTTAGGAAGCAGTGAGTTCTGGCAAGGAATTTATTCTAGGGTTTAATGTAAAAGTTAAAACTCAGAGACCAGTAAGCGCAAAGAAAGTAAAAAGTGAAGAGTGAGCCATGGAGGAAATCAAGGTTTCCATGGAGGGAACTGAAAGTTAGGATGCTACATAATTTCATAGTCTTGCTTATCATCCCTCCTAAACTCTGCTTATTTTTCCCATAGAGTTTCTGCTTAGTAACGTTTGTTTTACCAAGCTTGTAATTCCAGACTTTTTCTAACAGACCTAGTCTGTTGTTGATCAATTATACAATGGATCTGAAAATAACTATATTAAATTCCACTTTTGTTGGCTCCTTCAAACTGTTTTGGAAACTATATTCACGATGAAGGCAAAATCAGTAAAAAATGGTGATCAGATTTTCAGGGGATAATCATTACATGTTGATCTGTCTAGATTTCTGTAGTATCCTGTGTGTACATTCACTATACAAAAGTAAAGCCAGGTAATCTGATCTGCAAATTCCAAAATGGACTGCATTCCTGCAATCCAACTTAAACAACCATACTCCTAACAAAAAACACTTTTATTTCATGCATTTTAATGAATAAGAGAAGATTTCATGCACTCACATTATGCTTTGCTTTCTTTTCTATGTAGGTCACATAAATGCAATTTCTTTATTCCCAAAAGTTATTTCTATGATGACTTCATAAAGTTGTTATTTTTTAAATCAGTTAATTTCTTGCTTCAACATATAGTACTTGTATTTCCTCTGAGGAAAAGAAAAAAAAAGTATCTTATTCAGGCTAATCTGTGATATAACTTGCAAATTTTCTAAACTTGCTGACTACTGATATTATAGTTTTCTAAACTAACTATGATACCCTATTTGGAAGTTATGATTTTTCTGTTATCTCTGGGGTTTCAACAGTTTTATTTAGTCAGTTCATCATAATAACATTGTGTTATCAAAGATGTTATTTTCATCTTTATAAAGTCAAATTTTCTAAAATAGGCAGCACATTTCAGTGAAATTAAAAACTGAATCTATATTTATATCCATATGCATGTATCTGTGTATGTCTATATCTCTCTATCCATGGTCTGCAAGAGTTATTATATGAAGCCTAAGAAGTTATAAGCTCTCTGCATGGTTCCTAATGATTTCAGTATTTCAGAGACGCATTTTTTTTATTGGCAATATTGTCCAAGAATCCAGGAAGAATAATATCCTATAAATACACCAAAGAGTCTTAAATTGTGAATAATTAACATACTAATGAATAGAAAACAGTTTAGTTCAGGATAGTAATTATAATGTTTCTATAAGGTAGAAAAAAAGAGTCAAATACTTGAAAATGAAGCATTTTAAAGTAAAACAAATAAATCTCATCAACTTAATTGCCTTCTCAAGCCCTAAATAAAACTGGTGATGAGAAATCCAAGGTACTAGTACTAGATTTTTTTTTAACCAAGACATAAAAGGGAATTTGATGTCAGAACAAGTATAAATAACTGGACTCCTGAATACCAGCCTATTGTATCTATACGTGTGTGTGTGTGTGTGTACACTCACATTTGTGAGTGTGTGCATTTTATATCACTGAATGAAGACAGACCATTGGTAGTTGAGCCTCCATCCAAGTCAAAAATTAAATTAGGTTGGCGTCTAGGGAAGACTATATAACCAGCCCAGAAAGGGGTGAGGACCAAGTTCAGTCATTCATATTCCTTCAAAATTAAAACAATGAATATCTCAGAAGCAGCATAAAAATTAACAGACATAGAGAAAATTTTCAAACACTAGTAAGCAAATTTTTCTTGAATTGTGATTTGTTGACAATCTTAGACTAATTCATAAATATCTAATAATGATAAAATACATAATAATAAATATCACAAACTTTCATATTCTATCACTTCCTCAGGTTGTGAGTCTTCAGAGGTCTCGTGGTTTTGTCTTCTCTTCTACTTTGATATGTTGATGTTTCAACTTAGCATCACTTGAAAACTTGTATGCTCCTTTAGCATCTCTGCTATGGAATTAATGGATATTTTTGACAAGAGATAGGTCAAAACCATTTGGTTTACCAAATCTCAACTCATTGCCATTTATTATGCCCAATTTTTAATAATTTAGCTAATTTTAAAGGTATATCACATTTAGATTATGTAAGCAAACTATTTTTATAGAAAATTTCAAAGTGTTCTATTAACATATTCCACATACTTTATAAGTCATATGTTTCTTTTCATTTAAGTATTTTTTTTCTGAAAATTAAAGAAACTGAAGCTATTGTTATAAGTGAATATTTGGTAGACCTTGAGAAAATGAGGGGCAAACATGGACCTAATAATATCATAAAGGTATAATTGCACAGAAATATAAAACAGAGAATTATAAATGTGCTGCTAAGGGCTGTATTTAGGTAATTTTTGGAGTAAATGTCTCTTCCGCTAGTAGTTAGCTCATATCAATATTTCTAACCATTCTTTCTTCCTCCTTTAATAACTAATTATCCTTGAAAACAATATTTAAAAATGCAAATCTGGACCCAGTTTTGCCTGGTTCAAATCTCAGCTTTGCCATTTATCTGTTGGGTAAACTTGGGCAAAATTATTTGTACCTCAGTTTCTTTTTCTGCTAAATAACATTATATGAGGACACTTCCTAGAGAGGCTTCTGGCATGTTGAACACTCCCTTTTAAATGCTTAGTATCACTGTTATTGTCATTTTCTTTCAATTTTGTTTAGATTTGTCTGATATGGGTTATTTTTCATCATATTTTCCAGTGGAAACAAACATCTCATCCAGGTCTCTCTGATCATCAGCAACTGAAGGCACAGTCTAATGATTTCACTCATTGTCCCCTAAATTGATGGCATATTTGTCATGTGGCCAATAAAATGTTCAGTAAAATAGGTACTTTAAAACATGAGTGCATTTTTAGCTAGGAGATTGCTCCTCATTTTTCAGTTTGATTCTTAAATTTGTGACCTATCAAATGGCTAAAAGTTTTTTCCAAATTGTTAAACAATTACTTCAGAATTATTATGTTTTATGAATGAGTACAATTTCTCTTTTCTTTTCAAGGAAGTACTTTTTCTTGGGTTTCTTAATAAAACCTTATCCAAATTCATAGGTAAAATATGCACTGAGATTTCCATTAGCTTTTACAAAAGGAATCAAACATTAAGAATAAAATTCATTCTGAATGTTTCTTACATCTCACAAATACTTGCTGTAGCCTCCTACTTAAGTTACAAGTGGAGGTATAGTTCTATAAAATGTTCTTATAGATGACGCTTTATGGATAGGAAAGTTAAAGGGAGATGTTTATTTGAAGGGAGATGATTGCTTTTAAATGCATATATATAAATATATAGATGGATATATAAATATACCACATACTTTATAAGTTATATGTTTATATATGTATAAACATATATAAATATATATATGCATATATTTATATATTGTCCACTAATAAAATTCAACCAATTTGAAAATTGCCACATCTTTACAATAGTGAATCCAGTTAGTTGTGGGACCATAGATAAAATTATTTGTGTTTCTATATAAATTAGGGCTTTCTGAGCATTCTTACCCATACAGAAAATTAAAATGGTGCTTCTTTCTAAAGTCCCATAATGGCATTCCCTATTAGAAAATGAGGTAAAAGTCATAAATAATGAATTATACCAGTGGACAATCAGCAAAAAAACTAGATACTAGGGTTTGTTGAGATTTACTGGTTTCTAAACAGTTTTTCACTTAAGCAAGAATGATTGATATTGAATTCCATGGACATCTGAACAAGTACTTGATTTGAATATAAGTGCAGGAAACCCTTTGTAAATTGCTTGAAATAAATTTGTTGGAAAATCTGAAATGTATACTGCAAGTATAGTGAATTAAATAGTAAAATGAAATAATTGGTCACTTCTGCAGAGCATAAATCTAATATAAATAGTCTAGGCTGAAATAATTATACAGTTACTTTCTATAGAAAGTGAGATTAAAGGCTAAAAAAGAATAACATTTTCTGCACTATTTTGCTAATTCAAATGTAAATAATAAAATTAAAGTATATAAGCAAGTAAGCACTAAGAAAACTCTAAACAAAACCAATTTAAAGCTTCTTAAAATACATTCACAGAGACAGAAGTAAACTACTAACTTTTTAAAAGATTGAAATTTATAAATGTTATAGATTACTAAATTAGTTTTTAGAGGTATATTGGTATAAATGTCATAGATTTATGATTTGAGGAGTCATGTTCATAATATTGAATTTTATAGACATTTGAATATAAACTTAAGAAGTCCTTTTTTAAGTTGCTGGAAATAGAGATGTTGGAAAACCTGAAATGTATACTGCAAGAATGGTAAACTAAACAAAACAATTCATAGTATTTGCAAACAGAAAAATTACATAGTATTTGCAAACAGAAAAATTACATAGTGTTAGGGCTCTCAGGTCTCTTTCTAGAAATCACTTCTATAGCGATTCCTAACTGATACTCATAAGTGAAGTTCTTGAGGGCAATATCAATCATCCTTTTGGTTCATGACATTTTCAGTTGCAAAATAATTCAGACATATTTCTATTATAGCTGAAAATACTTACCTGATTTTTTTCAAAGGCATTTATGGAAAGGGGAAATTTTTTTTAATTAATTAATTTATTTATTTATTTTCATCTTCCATACATTTGATTCAAATGAGTTATGCATTTCCATTTTTACCCCAAATACAGATTGCAGGATCACATCAGTTACATATTCACAATGTTTACATAATACCATATTAATAACTGTTGTATTCTGCTGACTTTCCTATCCCCTACTATCCCCCCCCTCTCATCTTCCCTCTCTACCTCATCTGTTGTTGTTCCGTTCTCTCCCTTCCCCCCCCCTTCCCCTCACAACCTTGTATATGTGATTTCGTATAAAAATGAGGTTTCCTTCCATTTCCATGCAATTTCCCTTCTCTCTCCCTTTCCCTCCCATCACTCGTCTCAGTTTAATGTTAATATTTTCCTCATGCTCTTTCCCTCTGTTCAGTTCTTAGTTGCTCTCCTTAAATCAAAGAAGACATTTGCATTTGTTTTTTTAAGGATTGGCTAGCTTCACTTAGCATAATCTGCTCTAATGCCATCCATTGGAAAGGGGAAATTTAAGAAAGACTTTTTTATTAATAGCTGGGAGACGAATCCCTTAGGCAGAAGTGGGGTGCTTATACTACCAAACCCTTAGTGTCCAGCCTTCCCCTGTTGAGTTTTTAGTCTTCTGTGCTGTCCCTAGTGGCACCTGAGCTGAAGGGAGGCACCACCACTGTCTAGGTTTTTATGAATGTCTTACTCAAGCTCAGACCTCCAGCTTATGGATCAACTATTTTTCTTTTTTGTCTTCATAAGCAATTATTAGGCTTTGGGGTGAGAGGGAGGTCTGTAATGTGAACAACTTCTTGTTGTCTTTTTTTTTCTTCCATTGTTGTAAATAACTTTTAATGGCCAAACCCCAGATTTGTACTTTTTTTTCTTTTTTCTAATTGCTAAAATCATTCTCTTCCACCTGATTTTACTGTAACATTTGGAAAAGGAATAAATGTCATCGCTTTAAAAAAAATGGCTGGGGGAACGTCATCTTGTTTTAATAATTTTCTCAGTAAAACAGTGATAGGCAAATTAATTGGAAATATGTAAAATTTTAATATTCCAAACTCAAATTTTTCTATAAGGTATTGCTATTTTATTGCATTTTCAATTTATAAGCAATGATTCCACAAAATTCTTTTTATTTGTTGAAATTTTTACTGACAACTTGATAAGTTTAAGCAGTTTGATTCTCTGAAACAAATAATTAACTTAATTGACTTTAGTATGTAGACATTTCTATAAAGGCTTACATAAAAATTAATATTTTTAATCTTATTTATTAGTGGCACTACTGGCTTCAAAAATGACTTAAACATTCTCAGGCAAATAAAAATTTCAGTGTCAATTTCTTTATATACAATATTACTGAATTTCAAATTATTTTCTCATAACTTTACAGTGATTTCTGATGTGAACATGAATAGTTTCAATATTACCTTTTCTCTCATGTGCACATTACTAATTCTATTAAATTTAAGAGAAAAAAGGCTCCATTTCAGTACCTGGTGACTGAACTCTAGGATTTGATTGGACTCTTCATGTGGAAAAACTGAACCTCAGTGTGCAACTTAAGTTTTGTGCAGTCCAAGTAAATGAAAAAGCCCCAGGGCTGACACTAATCTTTTGAAGTTATAGATTTCTTATTTGGCAGCATAAACTGGTTGGTTTACTTGGCTCTGGCTGTAGAATGAGCTACTACCTAAATCTTAGCAAGAGACCTACTCATGAAAATATTTTATTGTAGAAACAAAAGTAATTGCTCAATTCTGAATTTCATATTGAAACTAATAAAAATAAATACAATGATCACTATTTATACTTTTGCCTTATAGGTAGCTTTATTGAAATTTTAAATCATAGAATTTTAAATAAGTTTTTTTTCAATTGCTTGTATCTTTGAGAAATGCATAAGAACTGATTTATGCACATATTTTCAGCACCTTGGACAGTACTTGTGCATAGAAAGGGGGCCATTTGTTGACTACAGGAGCTGTACTTAGCAGTCACTTAAACCCTAATAGGCAGATTGACTAGAGTAGCTATCTTTCATGTATTTATAAGATTATGTGTCTAATTATTAATTATGTCTTTGTTATCATTGTAAGTGAGGCCACAGAAATGGTCTAGTAATTTAGTTAGGTCAGAATATAAATCTAGAAACTGAGATTTGGAAGTATACTTGGAATAATATCTTATGACTTAAAACAACAACAACAAAAATCTTAGAACACTAATATTTTCAGCAGTCACATTTAATACACAGGATAATCTACTGATACAATTGCTGTGTGATAAGCTGACTATGGCTAGACTGAGTTTTCTGCCTAAGAGGATATACTCACATTCTCTTATAAACTAACAAGTAATGCAAACATTCTAACATATAAGACCAACATATCCTTAAACTGTCCCTGTTTTTCTTTCAGAGAAAAGAACCAACCTGGGCCAAAGAGTCAAGAGTCTGAGACTTTAGATCTTTATTTCATTATCAAGCGAAGGAAACATATCATTCGTGGACTTTTACTACTAGAGATATACAGACCCTAATATATCATTTTTTATTATATGATAAGGCCTGAAAATGGCCTATTCACATTCTAAAATACTAGCTTAACTGGACAGTCCTTGAGACATCTGCCACTTAGCCTGAATCAAATCATCTGAGTCCCTTTCTTTTTGCTCTGTGCTGTATCTATCCAACTGCTAATATGTAGAAAGAGGTGGGTGAGTTTCACCTGGAAAATTGATCTTTCACTTAAGGTCTTTTTGTGGCAAGATTAAATTCCAAGGCTCAGCAGCTCTTTATGACTCTCAAGAAATTCACTAGAGTGCTACTCTATCAAGATATGAGAGGTGATGCTGAGTAGCTTAAAATTTTGAATCATTCTCCATTCTAGTCCTCGTGAAACCTTTCAGATAATCATTTTTTAAGGAAGAGAAACAGAATATATAATAAATATTTTTTTTCTAGCTTTCATCAAAAAGAAAAATTGGTTTATTCAGATTTATTATAAGATGTACCCCACAAAATATATTTTTACTGAACTAAAATAAATGTAGACTTTGCTTTAAGCAGCTCTGGGTTGATTACCTGTAGATTGGTGGTACTCTATTTTGAAACATCCCTTTTTACTTGTAACACGTCCACTCCTGACAGACACAAATGTGTAACATTGTCACTTAACATGACCTTTCCCCCCTGGGGTGCTCTGAAGTTCCTTTTGCTGACCTCTGATTTCATATGTTGCCCATGGTTGAAGACACATTCCTCAACTGTCCTGACAGCTAGTTTCACCTTCCAAGGAAAATTTTAATATTATATTAAAAAAAAAAAACAACTTTCTGTTAGGGTTACTGGATCTTAAAATAAGGAAGACAGAAAAGGGAGGGTCTTCAAAGAGATTTATGAGTTTTCTTTTATGTTTGCTGGATTAAAAATAAGGTAAAGCAACCAAGCAGAGATTCCAAGTAAGAGATTATAGATAGGGAACTGGGAATAAGAAAGAAGTCTGTTAGAGACATAGATTTGCAAGTCATTGAATTGAGATAGTAACCATGATGACTTTCAAAAGATAACATATTTGTAATCATTACAAGCTAAATTCCTGCAACAGAAGGATAAATTCTATTATGTTGAAGAGACAATATAATCAGTGACAAATCCTCTGAAATGGAAATGAGGACAACCACCCCATTCACAATGTCCTCAAAAAAAAAAAATAAAATACTTGGGAATCAACCTAACAAAAGAGATGAAAGATTTATACAATGAAAACTACAGAACCCTAAAGAGAGAAATAGAAGAAGATCTTAGAATATGGAAAGATATACCCTGTTCATGGATAGGCAGAACTAACAACATCAAAATGGCGATATTACCAAAAATACTCTATAGGTTTAATGCAATGCCAATCAAAATCCCAACGGCATTTTTGTAGATAAAGCAATCATGAAATCCATCTGGAAAAATAAAATACCCAGAATAGCAAAATCAATTCTAAGCAGGAAGAGTGAAACAGGTTGTATAGCAATACCAGACTTTAAACTATAGTACAGAGCAATAGTAAAAAAACAGCATGGTACTGGTACCAAAACAGGAGGGTGGACCAATGGTACAGAAGAGAGGACACAGAGACCAATCCACAAAATTACAACTACCTTATATTAGACAAAGGTGCTAAAAGCATGCAATGGAGAAAGGATAGCATCTTCAACAAATGGTGCTGGGAAAACTAGAAATTCATATGCAACAAAATGAAACTGAATCCCTTTCTCTCGCCATGCACAAAAGTTAACTCAAAATGGATCAAGGAGCTTGATATCAAAACAGAGACTCTGCATCTGATAGAAGAAAAAATTGGCTCTAATCTACATATTGTGGGGTCGGGCTCCAAATTCCTTAATAGGACACCTATAGCACAAGAGTTAATAACTAGAATCAACAAATGGGACTTACTCAAACTAAAAAGTTTTTTCTAAGCAAGAGAAACAATAAGAGAGGTAAATAGGGAGCCTACATCCTGGGAACAAATTTTTACTCCTCACACTTCAGATACAGCCCTAATATCCAGAGTATGCAAAGAACTAAAAAAATAAAATAATAAGAAAACAAATAACCCAATCAACAAATGGGCCAAGGACCTGAACAGACACTTCTCAGAGGAGGATATACAATTAATCAACAAATACATGAAAAAATGCTCACCATCTCTAGCAGTCAGAGAAATGCAAATTAAAACCACTCTAAGATACCATCTCACTCCAGTAAGAATGGCAGCCATTATGAAGTCAAACAACAACAAGTGCTGGCGAGGATGTGGGGAAAAGGGTACACTTGTACATTGCTGGTGGGATTGCAAATTGGTGCAGCCAATCTGGAAAGCAGTATGGAGGTTCCTTGAAAAGCTGGGAATGGAACCACATTTCGAACCAGCTATTCCCCTTCTCGGACTATTCCCCAAAGACCTAAAAAGAGCATACTGTAGGGATACAGCTACATCAATGTTCATAGCAGCACAATTCCCAATAGCTAGACTGTGGAACCAACCTAGATGCCCTACAATAGATGAATGGATAAAAAAAATGTAGCATTTATACACAATGGAATATTACTCAGCACTAAAAAAACAAAAAAAACCAAAATCATGGCATTTGCAGGGAAATGGATGGCATTAGAGCAGATTAGGCTAAGTGAAGCTAGCCAATCTCTAAAAAACAAATGCCGAATGTCTTCTTTTATATAAGGAGGGCAACTCAAAACAGAGCAGGGAGGAAGAGCATGAGAAGATTAACATTAAACAGGGATGAGAGGTGGGAGGGAATGGGAGAGAGAAGGTGAATTGCATGGAAATGGAAGGAGATCCTAATTGTTATACAAATTACATATAAGAGGATGTGAGGGGAAAGGGAAAAAAACGAGAGAGAAATGAATTACAGTAGATGGGGTAGAGAGAGAAGATGGGAGGGGAGGGGAGGGAAGGGGCATAAGAAGGGGATATGAAAGGCAGCAGAATACAACAGACACTAGTATGGCAGTATGTATACACGTAGATGTGTAATCGTGGTAAAAATGGGAGTTCATAACCCACTTGATTCACATGTATGAAATATGATATGTCAAGAGCATTGTAATGTTTTGAGCAACCAATAAAAAATTTTTAAAAAAACAAATTACTTTCTGAGCTACATAGGAAATGTAGAAAATATTTCATGGACACTTATTCCATTATCATTATGCAAAAATTCTGCTCATGGTTTTTCATCACTCTTTTCTTAGTATACTATAAGCATTCATAAGGCCTGCTTTTTCATGATGTATAATAAAATTGCAGTGTTGTATTTAAAAAAATCAATACATAAAAATTGAGGCTGAAATTGAAAAAAAAGTCAAATAGTATTAAACTATTTTTGAACATGAAATATGAAAATAAATTCTAATAAACATTTGTATTAAAATTGTTGAAATCCAATGTTGCTGTAAAATATTTACTCCCTTAATTCTACACTGAAATTAATGGTGAGTTGCAAAGTAGTTTGAATTTACATATTTAAAAAGTAGGTTTTTTCCCTACTTGTACCACTGAAAACATGCATTTTAACATGTTTATTCATATAATAATAAAATACTTGTGCATGTTGGCTTACTTTCCCATCTGTGAAAAGTAGAAATTTATAGAGCAATTGTGATGATTGAAATGATATTCATACCATAACAGCCATCATATTACTTGCCAAATGGAAAATTTTTGTTCCCTTTATTTAATTTTGAAATAATTTATAGTCATTATTTAATTTATCATCTTTCCTTGAGCCAAATATGATATTTTCCTTGTTCCTCCACCTTCTATTTGTTAATCAACCAAATACAAAATTCTCAGGTGGTACTTAGTGTATGCAGCCATTGCCAGAGGCTGAGAGGCTATTGATTTGATCGTTGTTGTTTTTGGATCAGTGTGAGCTTGGCACTTATAAGGACCTCTTGCGGCCAACCCTTCTTGGCTCACTGGACAAAGTAAACTCCCAGGCCAATAAGAGAGGCCTGCTGAGTAAAATAAATCACTTGAAATGGCACAAAAGCAAGAGTTCTTTTTTATTTTGCAGTCCCAAAATGTGTTGATCTTCTTTCACCAAATACATATTCTATCTTGGGACTGCAGGTGACAGAAGGATCTTTAAAGGCTACAATTGGAGAATAAATGACCACCTACTTCCTAAGGTGAGAATATAATGCCAAATAAGAACATGATATTTTCAAAAAGAAAAAAGAAAAAAAAGCAGTATCATATTTTAGGCTTAATAATATATCTTCTAAATTAATTCAGGTGGCATCTCTATGTATCTCAGTAGAACTACAACTAACGATTTGGAGATTATTTTCCCTAAAAGTTAAATTTCAGTACAATATAAAATGACAAATATTTTTAAAAACATATGCCTATTGCTTTAGCTTGAGATTGTTTCATATTTTTATTCTATCCTGAATAAGACTGGAAAGTAAACATTTAGGTATGTGTTTCTTTAAACATTTGCTTCATTTTAACATGCCTGTTAATTCCTTTCCTAAAATTTCATGTAAAATGGAAAACATTCATGTTTCTGAAAGGGCAGAAAATCCTTATTAGAATTATTCAGGGGCTGGGGATGTGGCTCAAGCGGTAGCGCGGTCGCCTGGTGTGCGTGCGGCCCTGGTTCGATCCTCAGCACCACATACAGGCAAAGATGTTGTGTCTGCCGAGAACTAATAAATAAATATTTTTTAAAAAAAAGAATTATTCAGTATAATTTACTGCATACTGTATAGGATTACCTTTGCACTAAAAAAAAATCAAGAGTTGTATCAAAACACTTACCATGAGAAGATTTATGTTTAGAACACAAGCTCATTAAAGCACTGTTGCACTGAACTTATTTACTTTTTTCTAACTTAATGAATTCTGAAATTTGATAAATGGCAAATAATGTATTTATCATGCATGGGGCCATGGGTTCAGTGCCCAGCATCACAAAATTTTTTAAAAACTTAATTAATTTCCATTGCACTATATTAATTCTGCTAATAGTTTGAAAAATTTACCAACTTTGCATACTGATCAAATGAGTCTAACAACTGTCTATGTTATTATCATTAGAATAATAAAGACTAATATTTAGAAGTACAAAATTCTCCACAATAGCTTCAAGATTTTGTGAAGGCCAATAGTCCTAGAATTCATTTTTTTTTAATGTGTGCATTGACCACAATGATATCTCCCACTTATCAATGTTCTTATGGTCTTTTTCCCAGGTAGGATTTTGAGCCAATGGTTTAAACACTGACACAGGATAATGTAATTCTTTTGACAACTCTTGTAAAATCTTGTTTATATTTGTTTTACAGTTCAGTTTCTTTCTTTCTTCTCTCTCTCTCTCTCTCTCTCTCTCTCTCTCTCTCTCTCCTCTTCTCTTCTCTCTTTCTTCTTCTTCTTTTTCCTAGCACTATTTTTATTTTGTTTTTACTTTCACCTTTACTTATTCTTACCAATGGCTTTGGGAATCTTTCAGATATCTTTGTCTCTTAAATGCTTTTTTAAAGCAGTGAACAAACTGCTATTCTAAAATAGTTGAAAAAGTTAGAACTTTTCCTATATATGACTGTATCTTGGAACAATATTCTTAATATCATTATTAGTATACTTAACATCATAATATTATAGCCAAAAAGTGTAATACCTTTTAGCAGAACTATATTAATGTTTGCATCCTCTTATTTTTCTATCATCCTGCCAGTTACACACTTACTTTAAGGGGTCCAAAACAAAATGGTTCATTTTGAAGAATGGCCCAAGATAGCACAAGTTTAGGGAAGCAAATTTTTTTTTGAAGATTGTAAAATAAATTACATAAGTAGAATTACAAGCATCAGTGAAAGTCATTGATGGAGTGATCAGCTCATAGAAACACAAATGAGGACAATCTCAAGAGCAGCTGTGTATTAATTAAAACCAATAGATAGTAGTGCACTTTCTTTGATTAAGACTGGAAGAGGGGGGCGGGGATGTGGCTCAAGGGGTAGCGCGCTTGCCTGGCATGCGTGCGGCCCAGGTTCGATCCTCAGCACCACATACAAAGATGTTGTGCCCGCCAAAAACTAAAAAATAAATATTAAAACTCCCTCTCTCTCTCTCCCTCTTTCTCACTCTCTCTCTTCCTTTAAAAAAATTAAAAATTAAAAATTAAAAAATAAAAAATAAATATTCTGCTAAGAAGAACATGAGTTTAAACTCATATATATTGAGAGTAAAATATATTTGTTTCATCATAAAGTGGTGACAGCTAGGCCGAAAGAGCTGAAAACTTGAAGCTATACATCATGGCCTAGATGTTAGTATCATTTGCAGAATGGGGAGCAGAGGGACCACGGAATCCCAGTTCATATGGAGTCTCACGGAGAAAGAGTGTAAAGTGAGGAAAAACAGAGGACTGGAGATGAAGCCTTTAAGAGAACCTAATACAGGAAAAACAAACACCCTAACAAAAATCAAGAGAGAATCAGCCAGTTAAAGAGCTGGAAAGGAATAACAAAAGTAGTTAGGAAAAAAATAAGAATGTTTTCCATTACAGCAGTTAAAAACATATTGATGCAGGCAGAAGAGTGATAGACGGAGAAGAATGAATTTTATACATTAAACAGATGGTCTGTTACCAATGCCATAAACCATTGAAATTTAATTGAGATAGGAGGAAAAAAAACCCTATATCCAAGACACTGCTCAGTGATGAATGAGGGGCTTGGTGAATCCTCTCATGACAATTCAATGATAGCATGGACAAAATTGTTAACAAATACTTTAGAATTCTAGAACTTAACCAAAGGCATGTAGGAAATTAAGACATGCTTATTTAAGAAGTCCTGAAGCTCTATAACAACAATGTGAGTTCGGAGTTCCCACCTGGCCTATTATCCTATTCCCACTGCATATCCATTGGTTGGAGGTCAGGGAAGCCCAAAAGAACATGCATCTTTGCTGTCAGTAGCACCTGATTTTATTTGACGTGGGAGCCTGGAAAAATCCATGTCAGGGTGACACTGTTGAAAACAATATAAAATAATTATAGAATAATAGCAAATAATCTGAGAAGGCAACACACTTAGAAATGATGCGGTTTGAGGCAAGCCACAGACTAGCAAACCAACCAGAAATAGAAGTTCTGGAAAATTAGACAGTACAAGGGGTCTCACTAAGTTTTCATATAGCTCTGGTAGCTGGAATATTGTGTGTTTGTGTAAGACTCTATGCATTATACAGGAAATAAGCAAGAGGCCTTACTTATCTATTCAACTCTGGCTGACAAGAGGCTTTAACTATCCAGTAACCAAAGGTTTGGGAAGCATTGAAAACATATTAACTTTGGGTGTTTTCAAAGCATACATATATCTATCATCAAAAAGGAAAACTCTTCTGGCTCAAGATTAGAGATAATCACTGGGTCAGTAATCATTGGTTGACTACAAAGTCACATGGACTCAAGAGTAATCCCTAGAAAGTCAAGGTTAAAATGTCTCTTTAAATAATTAAAAATGTTTAAAAATTAATGAATTTTTAATTAAAAATGTAAAATCTGATCAGAGAAAAGAGAGGGCATTCATCTGGGGGATGACATATCCTACTGAATCAACTCAAACAAAAAGAAAAACAAAGCAGAGTTGATTTGAAGCAAGATTTGCAAAAATATTATATCAAAAATGTCCAATTTCATGCAAAGAAACAAACCTAGTATCTAGGTTCTAACTAAGTTCCAAGTGCTTTGTGGAACCTAGAAACTTGGAAAATAGAGTAGATGGTAAAGGTTGTGAAAGTATCATTGATGAAGTATTTATCAGAAAAAGAAAAATCAAAAAGCCTATTTCAAATGAATTTAAAGAGTTAAAGGAATCTTTGTATAAAGATAGGCATGACAATATAATGACAAGTATAAAATATGAGAATATTAATATTATGCAGATCAACAAAGCAAAACCTCTAGAGTTAAAAATCAGAATGTCAGAAATAAACACAGTTTAATGACAGATTTTACATGAAAAAAGAAAATTACATAAAAATTAGTGAATGTGAGGAAAGAGAAGAGATAAGAATGAGGTTAAAAAAACAATCTTAGATACCTGTGGTGTACCATCAAGCTTATTAACAAATATACAATGGGAAGTCTTAAAAATAAAAAAAAGGCAAGAAAAGTTATTTGAAATAATATCCAACTACTTCTCAAATTTCATTTGATGTATATATTCAAGAAACCCAAAACATTCTGATTATTTAGCACTGTCTATTTTTATAGAACATTCAGTCAAAGATTAGTTAAGATTCCTAATGGTCCAAAATAAGATTCAAAAGCATTACCAGCAAAAATTTTCTTTGCAGATGGCAATTCCATGAATGACATATACAAAAAGCCTTCATCTATTTTTCTACCCTTTGCTTTAGTTGACCACCTACAACTGAATCTTTCCATAGGAACTCCTCTTCTCAGTCTATCACTTCCTACTGGGGTATGAAACAATGATAATTAGTGTTGGAGTCAGCTAGATAAATACTGATGATATAAGCTAAATCTTGGGAACTGGAAAACACCATGAACTTTGTTACCTCAACCAAAGTCAGAAAATGGATTCAACTCTGGGGAAGAGCTGACAATTTCCAGGTCAGTTTTGAGAATATCAGAGTAGATAATTAAGATGTTGTACTCTTACAAGTTCATGATTCATCATTGACTGGTATCCAGGTTTTTATATGAAAGCTCCCAAAGTAAGTACTCCTGTGAAAAAGACAGAAGCCACATTGTTTTCTATGACTTAAATTTAAAAGTCACATAGTCTAACTATCCCTTGTTCTAAGTGTTTGGAGCACTTAGTTGCCAACCAAGTTTCAAGAGGAGGGAATACAGACCCAACGCTCACAAGGGGAAGTATCAAAGAATTCATGGGCATATTTCAAAACCAAAACAGCCTGTCTTATTCCTTCATTTACCTTTCTCTTACATGAAAATTTAATTTGCATACCTTTACATCACAAGTCTGAAGAGCCAGGTTTTATCTTCTGAATCTGATCAAAGTGCAGATGGGGTTCCTTGAATTTGTTTGAGAGAGTATGATATCTCTCAATCTGAACATTTGTGAATTAAAGAAAAAAAAAAGGCCCTACTCTCAATCTCCCAATGAACTATTGTGAATAGATACAGGATCAGGACAAAAGAAAAGCCCATCCACAAAGAGGTGAGGAAGGAGGCATAGAAGTCCCTGGTCCAAAGCACTTCTGAAGCAAGCCAGACACACATACCAATTTTTTGATTAGTGCTATTTCTTGAGATTGTGTTTTCAATGTGTTAGCTACATGGGAAAGAAGAGTAAGTGGGAAAAAATCTGCAGATTCATATTAGATAGTCCTTTGTTTAACATAAGAACTTAATGGATTTTGAATATACAAACTTAATTACAGGTGAAACTGACTAGGTTGCTGTAATATAAGATAAGAAAATGCAGTAGTTTAAACAAGATGAAATGTATTTCTCAAATAATAGTCTGAGCAGTGGTGTAGAACTGATATGGTGGCTTGATAATGTTAACACAGTTCATTCCAATTTCTTTAACTTCATCCAAAAAGTGTTGCCTGCCCCAAGATGGATCAATAATGCTTATGAATACAGAAAACATACATACATAATCAATGGAAAATTTTGCCAGACCCAGAAAGGACAGTTCATCGGTAATGTATAATAAAATTGTGTCTCCAAATAATATTTAGTTTTATGGAAAAGTATGTAAACTACTTAATTAAATGTAAAATAATACATATTTGCCTTCATAATGTGAACTTTGCTACACACACATGTACACATACCCCTTTATGTACACAAAATTAATGAAGTAAATTTACTCAAATTCATAGCTATTATTTATGATTTGGGAAACTGCAGGGTTTTAATTTTTTATAGAATACAAATTACTAACTAGAAACATCAAGGTTATTCTGCTTCCTGATTTTACAAGCCTTCACTTATGCTGGGATACTGGATTTTAGAGACTACTAAGGATATTTTATCAGTAATATAACTCATTAGAAAAAAATATTTTGCAGGTATAATTTCAATTTATTCATGTGTCCTTTCTTCCTCAGTAATTTCTAGAATGCTTTAATGATTAATGCCTGGAAACAAAAACTGGGGTTGGACCCTCTTTATATTTTTGCTCTCTTGCCCTCCTTTGGTGTCTTCTACTTTTGGACTTGATTTCTAAGTTAAATCACTACATAAGTGGGTCAAAAGTGTTGAATCTCAGAATATAATCTCATTTATCAATAGGGTTTTACAGAGTCACTAGTTAAGTGACATCTACTGGGTAAAAGGGGACCCCAAAGGTAATGACTGGCATGAAGAAGAGTAAAGGATCCACAGAGACATAAAGACAGCTGCAGACATTGGAGTAGCATAGCTGGGAATCAACCAAGAGTTTTCCAGAGACACTAGTAACTAGGAAGAGTCCAGGAAGGAGTCTTCTCTTAATTCTTTACAGATAGTTTGGCTCTGCCAGTACCATGACTTATAACTTAGATTTCAGAAGCATAAGAAAATACATTTCTGTTGTTCTAAGCCATCCAATTTGTGACAATTTGTTGTGGCAATCCTAGGAAACTAACACAACTGTCAGAGAGAGAAAATATTGCATTGAAATAACCGAAATAAATGACCATATATAAATATTCACATTTGTAATAACATTCTCATAATGCCCTAGAAATACACAGGCTTTGAAATAACAACAACAAAAGATTAATGTGAAAGCTGATCAAAAAGATAATATTTAGAAAAGTGTTTTGTTACAAATTGCTTTGTAAAAGTTAGTTACATGTAAATTAGAATGATTTCCTCTTCCCCACCCATATGTTAAAGCCAACCATTAACAGAGATATAAATTATTTCACACTCTATACAATTCATCTCAATGAAGGATGAAATTTAAAACTTTGAACTCATAAATCAGGGACAATGCAGGAAACATATCTCTGACTAAATAAATGAGAGTTCAAAATAATTTTCTTTTATCTACATTCTTTTGGGAATGCAAAATTAATTACTAAATTAAAGCAATCCCAATTAATTTTGAATGCACATAATGTGAATAATTACTATCCCAATTTGGATACGAATGCTGTGTCGCTCAAAATTTATCTTGGCTTTCACACTTACTTAGTTAGTAGCCTTATTAGAAAAGAACAGTGGGTATTTGGAATATAAACAATGACTCCAACATGGTTTGAAAAAGAAAAAAAATAAAGCATTGTAAATAAGTAAATAGTTGTGTTAAGTCAGGATAACAAGTTGGACATAATAAATATTTATTAAATTTAATTTAGGATGGGTAGCATCCCAGAACATGTAATAACAACTTACTTAGACCTCATTGTCAGTAAAATGGAAATAAACCTTCCTCTTGAAAGTGCAGCAAGATTAAACAAAACACCACAGTGTGTCTGTGACTTGTCCCCAGGTGCATTATTTTTCTTTTTTCTCTCTTGTTATTTCAGGGGTGAAGCTGCTGCAAATGCCTTTTTCAATCTTTCTTGGCCCTTACCTTCCATTTTGGCCTGTGGTATTCCTAGTGGGAAGGTTGGAAGATGAAAGCAAGTCAGGAATCAGAACATTTCTTCGCCTTTCCCACTGCTTCATCAGCACCTTCAGAAGGCAGTGTATCCCCTCTGTATTTCCAGTTCCTTCTGGAAAGCACCAAATTCCATTGGTTCTGATCAAATAATAATGTTTAGAGAAGTGCCATTAGAGTTATAAACTGCCATGTAGAACGCTGAAGTCAGAATCAGACAGGCAGTCAGTTATAGATAGGTAAATCAAGTCAGGTCAGATGAGTCAGGGCAATTTTGAGTGAGTCTGGGGAAGTTGGAGACTGTCCCCTGAGGGATTGAAATGTTAATTCCTTCAGAGCCCTTCCTCCACCCTTCTCAAGAACCTTCCCTGCTCCAACCTGTTGCTAAGGTAACCTGTCCCAGGAATTGACCCTCCCTATAGGGAGCTATATTGTTAATTAAAGTGTCCGGGGCTGCACCATCTTGCCCTTCCCCCTTCAGCCACCTGTTTCCTACCTTTTGGCCATCTCACCAAGCATTCCTGGGCCTAATCACTTATGCAGGAAGAAGAAAGATAAGGGGAAGAGGACAGGAGAAAAAAGGAAGCCTAGGACAAAGAAAAAGGGCAGAACACCTAACTTCTGGGGATAACAGGATACTAGCAGTGGTCCCATTCACCCTCCTGGAGAAGTCTATGGTACCCCTTTTTAAATAAACCTTGCTTTATATGCTTGCCTCAGCATGCTTCTCTAATGTTCAAACTTCAACATGTGGGAAAGCAGGACTCATCACCCATAACCAGTGGTATCAACAATAGCCATGGTAGAAGGGTTTTCACTTGTCATTTTATCCATAATATAAGTGGAAGATAGATCTCTCCCCTTAGAACCCAACATTCAGAAACAAATAATTACTGATGGTGTAAGGTCAGGCACCAGTGACCAAAAGGAGGTAGATTAAAAGGCTGCTGGGCAAGGCTTTGTTGAGATTCCATCCTGAGGGAGACCCTCTGATCCAAGAGAGCAGGCTAAGCCTGATTGCAATTTTTATTGGGCTTAGAGGAAGAAGGGAGGGCCTGGGACAGGAAAGGGAGGGCTTTCGAGTCCCTTGTCTTGCTGTGGTTGGTCAGGGGACTTGGTGAGATCCAGGATTTGTCAGGAGACCCACTGACTGACAGGTAGTTCTGTGGGGCACCTGATTGGTGATTCTTTTGTGCACTCTGAGTTACCTGGTGCATTGTTCCCCTCCACCTGAAACTGACCTAACAGATGAGACCCTTGTTTCCAGACCATTTATCATTCTAATTAGCCTCTCTTCATCTTGATTATTATTACAGATATAAATGATCATTATTAGAATTAAATTCAATATTTTAGAGCTAGTATCAATATTTTTAAATTGCCACAAACTCCTGATATAAGAAGTAGCATGTCAATAGCATTGAAACCATTTTTCTACCCTCTTGCTCTTTGACCTTCAAAAATCCTGTTTCTGATTCTTAAAAATTTCAATGCTTTGCTGATCTTTCTTTTATTCTCTCACTTTCTTTCTTTTTCTTTTTTCTTTTTTTTTTTTTGCCTACAAAGAGGAACTATTGTCATCTGTCCTGTCAACCTTACAGGATTTCTGCAAAGGTAAAATAGGCATCTATGCTATAGTGCTTTATAAACTGTAAACAGTCATTCATATATTACTGAGTATTAGTGCATCAGTTTGCCCAGTTCTTTCCTTTCTCCATTCCACTGACTTTTGCAAAGGTTTATTTGAATGCTTCCTATTTAATCTTATGAAATAACTTTCAGAACACATTAGTTTATGTGAACTAATTACAGATCTCTTTTTCTGGCATGATTGGCTGCTCCCTATACATATTTTTGCTTCATCTTTTCACCATCACCTCATTCTAAACAAGTCCAAGAGCAAATTCATTATTCATTGTACAAACCCTGATTTCTTGGGCTCTGTTGACTACCTTCACCTGTTTTGTCAATATTTTTTTTCTTTTGATCTCCAAATCTAAAATATTGATGTGTTCTTTTACTCCATTTTTATTATATTCTTTATTTTTACCTCCAAACCTATAGAATTGTTGCTTTGTTATTCCTAATGTAACTTGTGCTTTTTCTTCCTTTTGCTACTTTTATAATTTTGCTGTCATTGTTATTATTTATTTATTTTTCATTTAAGTACTTGTTTGTGCCATTGCTTTGTATTTGTGTCCCTCAAGATCAGTTTGGAATCACTGATGATATCAGTTAGTTGTGGGTGGAAACTTTAATGGAATAAGAGTTTTAAGGGAACTGAAAAGACAAAGAGAAAACGGTAATACCATCTGGGAATTAGTAATAGGAGGTAGTGGCCACCATCCCACAGGGCTAGAGGGAGCAGAGTTTTAAAAAAAGAGGCTGACTTTGTCAATTTCATAAATGAACTTATTGAATTTAATTGAGGCTATTAAAAGTAAAAAGAGGCATAGTATGATAGTAAGAGGACTAAAGATTAATAATCATTGAAAGACGTACATAATCATTTTGCCTTGAGAACAGTTGAGTGGTATCAACAGGAGGCACATAGCAAGAGTTATTTCTAAATTCTGAAAGAACATTAATAGTAATATACATTGTGATAAGTGTTAAATAGAACATATCTAAGAAAATGTAAAAGATTATTATTGATTTTTTTTATGCCAGGCATGGCTTTCTAGTAATTTATGCTGCCCAAAACTATACTTTGCCTTGAAAATAATGAGTGCATTGTTGAAAACAGGACACAAAAAATATTCAACCAAAGGTTAAAATTGAAGCTAAAGAAAAATTTGCATTGTGAAGCATATAAGTTATATTTACCTCATAGTTTCTTAACAACTTTAAGTTTTAACATCAGATGCAGAAGAATAGCAAAGAAACTCAAGAAGTGGTGCTTAAAATTTTCACATTCTGCAGAAAATTAAAAATTAAAATGATCCAGGTTCTTTGACAAATGGCAGTTTCAGCAGTGACTTTCATGGGTGCATTTATTTATGCTTTTCTGTGCACAACACCAAGTTGTCAAACAGAGCCAGTGCTGCAAATCTGTAAAGGTGAAAAATAAATCAGGGCAGGGAAGAACCATCAATGTGAAATGACTGTTTACAAGCTGCAGGAGTAGCCAGGTGTGATTGCTTTCTGTGGAGACACAGTATTGCATTAAGGAGAGAAACAAAGATTTTACCATAAAATAGGATAATCAGGTGATAGAAATAATGAAGATCAGAGTGTGGGCAGAGAGCTGATCATGCCAGCAAAGAGAGAGAATCAGTGCAAAAGAGAGATGTGACTTGTTATTAAAGAATTGAATCTCATGGACCTTAGAGTCTCTCACCACCAACAAAGCAAAGCAGCTGATGCTCTTCCTCTTATTTACCATAAAAGTTTTCAGACTTCCATTTGACTACTCTCCAGACTGTTCCTGAACTTTTCAACCTTATTTAATGTGTGTGTGTGTGTGTGTGTGTGTGTAGCATCAGTATTTTACAAGTTATTCATTGAACACTTTATAACTCTTAGAAAAATGTTTGAGTATGCATATATATATCTAAGATATATACTATGTTAACTCCTCATTTACATAATAGTTCTTTGTAATATTTGCATATAATATATATTTGTAAAAAAGAATGTGAATGATGGAAGGGGTTATAAAATGGAGACTATCTTTGTAAAACAAGAAAAATGGCAAGGCTTAAATTGTTATAAAGTACAATAATATGACTTTAATCTGGATGAAATGAGAAATTTAGTAAAAAAGGGTTAATGGGCAGAATAATGTAGTTTGATTCAGTAATCATTTAAATATGTGTGGGGGGACAGAAGAGGATAAAGGCAAGAAGGATTTTACTTAGGAGGAAAATACCTGCTTAAAATTTTGAAGGGAAAGAGGAGAAATGCAAGAATGATGACCAGAGGAAAGCTATTCTGGTCAGTAGCTGAAGTGTAGTTGAAAAAGAGTAAAGAAATTGAAAGCAAGGGAATGCTAATCCAGTTTAGATAGATTATCAGTCATAAGTAAAGACAGTGTTTAGCAACTGAAATCAAAGTAGATTGAAAAAAAAGTATGTAAATCAAGTAAAAAATCTTGCCTTTTTCATACAGTTTTTTCATATAGTTTTGAGTTTTTCTATAAATCAGTTTTTTTCTATAAAATTAATTTTAGAATTTATTGCTTCCATTCTTTTTAGACTCGTATTACTTTCAATGGATGGGAGAGTTAGAGTAACAAGGACAAATGAATTGGATTATACAGGTGTATATAAGTGTTTTCTACTTTTACTGAAAAACATGTGGTTACATAGAATTATGACCATGCACTAAGAGTAAGAAGTTTAATTATTTTAACCAACAGTTGTTATTTTTTAATGGACTCTTATGTAAAAGAGCAGATGAGGTGGGGGAAAACTCTTTTCAAAACTCATTATAAGTAACATAAAATTATAATAACTTCCATTTAGATACAATGATAAATTCCAAGGATCCAAAAGTGCCCAGTTGGAGTTTATCTTGAGAATGTCAGACAATCTGTTATGAAACAATATGGTTGCCTGCAAGAAGAATTATGTTCATGCCAAACCAACTAGTGGGCCAATCACTAACAATCAGTATAAACAGAGAAAGAGAATGACATATCCCCTAAGGAGATGAAGTATTTATGTATATTGGCTCAGAAACTCATTTGTCCAATAGGAAGTCCCATACAAAGATGCCATCTGTCCAGTGAAATAAAACAAATTTTTAGTTTCAAATAACATACACTATCACAATGCAAATTAATGACAATGTGTCTGAATATGTCTTGCTAATTCTGCTCCTGAACTTACCTTAAAGGGTGAAAAGCAATCTCTTACTAACTCTAAGTAAAGAAAAAGGCATTTTCCTTGGATCAATTGGTTCCAAGTAATGCACACCTTCCTAGAGTCTAGGGCCTAATATAGCATGTTAGAACATGTCCACTATTGCAGGGAAATGATGGCATTAGAGCAGATTACGCTAAGTGAAATTAGCCAATCCCCAAAAAAACAAATGCTGAATGTTTTCTCTGATATAAGGGGGGGTGACTCAAAGTAGGGTAGAGAGGGAAAGAATGGGAGGAAAATTACCTCTAGATAAGGAATAGAGGTGAGAGGGAAAGGAGGGAGAAGGGGATTAGCTAGGATGGTGGAAGGAGAGGGTCATCATTATACAAAGTTCATGAATGAAGATGTGAATTTGGTGTCAACATACCTTATATACAAATAGAGAAACGATAAATGGTGGTATAAAAGTGTATTAAGAATTGTATGCGAAAAAATTAAAAAGCTCATGTATAATGGCATAATTTGGCGTGAACATACTTTATATACAGAGTTACAAAAAATTGTGCTCTGAATGGATAATTATGAATGTAATGCACTCCATTATTGTCATGTATGTAAGAAATAAATTTTAAAAAGAAAGAAAAAAAAGAACATGGCCACTATAACATGGTAGAGCACATGCATATTAAGGAGTTTGCTAAATAAGAGATAAGTTAAATATTACCTCTTTTCTATCCATATTGCCTAGTCCATTTAGACCACAAAACCCAGATTTTGTCATCATATCCTCAATTCCTGATGTAATATGAGCCTGAGCACCTATTGGATCCTCTTAAGTATTAATTTGGTGTAATTGTCTATAACTTTTCCACTCATTTCCTATCTCACTGAAGACTATTCACATGTGTTCACATACAAGCTATATTGGAATATTAACACCCTTAAGGGTAATTTTAGTTTCTTTTTATTTCTCTGAGACTTAACAATTCTGAAGTTAATCCACAGGGCTACTACTGAAATTCATTTTATACCATGGTGTTCAAACCCTATGTTTTACCAAATGTTCTTTCCTATGATGAATGCTCAATCCATATTTTACCACACTATAAATTTCTACCACAAACATCAATGCAAGGAATGTCCTTGAGTATATTCCTTAATAAATCTGTATCAGAGGGAAAATATATGTATATAAGCATATAAACATGTGAATATGTATATGTATAAGCTGCTTATTCATAGGTTATGAGATTATTTTATTTTTATCTTGACTATTGCTACATTTCTTAAAATGACTATGATGGTTGACATTCCTGATAAGTACATGAATGGTTCCATGTATCCATAGACCCACAGTCAAATAGCATTCATTTTACAGCTTACAATTTTTTTGCAAGTAAATATAAAAGCATATAATTCTTCCTCCCTCCATTTCTCTCTCTCTCTCTTTCCTTCAGTTAACCGTTTCTCTGATCACAATACCTATTAGTGACCATTAATATGTCGGTTAAACTTGAGGTCTTATCCTTTTGTGCATCATATTTTCCATATGTTACACTGAATTCAGATTATTCTGATAATATGAAGTTTAATAATAATTTTAAAGTAAGATGGAATGTGAGCCTGAATATCAAATATACCATAATTATTTAAAACAATGCAAAACTTTCTTATTCTTAATTAGATAAAACTTGTCACCTCAGCTATAAATTGAGTTTTAGTATCTCATGTTTTATGATGCTCAGGAATGAAATATGTTTAGGGGAAAACAATACAGATTTAGGAATGACCCTACAAAATTCTATTTAATTTTATGAGCAGCCTATGAAATTACAGAAAAAAAAATAGTGGACTTTTAAGATGAGTTAAGACTGGTTGCTCAGCATTAGTCAAAGAGAAAAAAAACATGAATTTGAAGGCTTTGCCAAATAAACATATTTTAATTCCAACAATTTAAAAAGAAATAAAGTATAATCTGCTGTCTTAATACTGAGGGTTTTATTTTAGAATTGTTATTTTTTCTGAAATATAGTTTGTTAAACATTTAACATAGTTTCTTCTAATTAATTACACATTAACTCTAATTATGAAAATGAAGCATTTCTGCAAAATATGGGAAGGAAACTAGAAACAGACAAGATGAATTATATAAATGAATACCTTGTGACTGATTTAAAATCATGATCTCATTGACCACAAAAATATCCTAATAACTATAGAAAATATCCTGGAACACTGAAATTCTTGATTAGTTTTGTACATGTTTAAAATTTTACTAAGTTTATTTAGAAATAGAATTCTGCAATTTATATTGTATTCTAATTGTTCTTGATGTTAAATGCATTTTGATATTGCACATGTATTTGGCTCTTGGTTTTTTATTTTTATTTTTCATCTTGAATGATTGCTTATTCATAACTCCTTTTTCCCATTAACTACAAGGTCTCCTTCCTATTTTTTAAGAGAGAAAGAGAGAAAGTGAAAGAGAGAGAGAGAGAGAGAGAGAGAGAGAGAGAGAGAGAGAGAGAATTTTTTAATATTTATTTTTTAGTTTTTGGTGGACAGAACATCTTTATTTATTTATTTTTTAATTTTTATGTGGTGCTGAGGATCGAACCCAGTGGCCTGTGCATGCCAGGCGAGTGCACTACTGCTTGAGCCACATCCCCAGTGCCCTATATACTATTGATTTACAGTCTGTCTTCTGTCTATGTAGGTTTAGTATTACCTAAGTATGTACACATATAGATTTATGCCCATATGATTAGACAAATGAATATAATTCAGCAAGATAAAATATTTGAATTAGGTAATAAAAGGAATAAGTGAAAAATGGAAGTAGGAAAATAAAAGTAAATTTACTAGAAAAAAATTATGAAATCAGGATAATATAACATTATGGGTAGGAGAACAAATTTTGAATTAGACTAAATTAGTTTTGACTCCATGATTGCAAATTAACCTGAATTTAGAGAGATTACTTTATCTCTCTAAGATTTAATAGTCTCAAATATAAATTGGTATATTGACACTCGTTTCATAGAGATGGTGTAAAAATAAATTATAAAATGCCTTGAAGCATTTAAAACTGTTCTTGAAATACAGTAAATGTTCAGTGAACACTATGATCATAAAGATAATAACATAGAGAATTTGGCTTTAAGTTTTATTGTGGCAAACACCTAAATAATAGTTTTATGATTTTTTTCTTTTTGTGATATTAAATGGCATCCATACATTTGGTGAAACAAAATTCTATTCAATAAAACAACTCTCTCTTATATGTTCTCACAAATAACACCAGTGACATGTTTCAGAGGATTTATTATGATATCCCTAGCTATAGGCTGATAGTTATAAGACAGATTACAACTTTATAAATGAGAATGGGAGTGGATATGAAGGGAATTATTTTTTAAAAAAGAGAATTTTCCTAATATTCAATCAACAGATTGAATAAACCCACACAATTTTCATAGCATATTCGAAAAAATGAATAAACCAATTTTTCATCCTTGTGTCATATTTGATAGATATCAAGTGACAATATATGTTGAAGATTACGATTTTCTGATAATCACTGTAACTATGTAATAAAAAGTTAAAATGCCAAGGGATTCACATTGGTACTAATCAAAACAAAGAAATCAGGGGCTGGGGTTGTGGCTCAGTGGGAGAGTGCTTACCTGGCATGTGTGAGGCCTTGGGTTCCAAGTTCAGCACTGCATATAAATAAACAAAATAAAAGATCCATTGACAACTAATTTTTTTAAAGGAAGAAGGCAGATCTAATACTTCTAAGATTTCTACAAATATCAGCTTATATAAATTCAAGATTAAGGTGTTATACCTACCCATCCCCAGGACTCTCCTTCCATCCCTAAATGTTAATGAATCAACCTGTCTCTTTCCTGTACTCCTCCATAACCTTTACATTTTTCTTGGAGAGAAAACAAAATAAAACAACAAAAGAGCATAAATAGACCCTCACTGAATAATGGAACTCATTCAGAGATACAAGTAAAACCTATTAGACTTCTGAGCCTTACAAGCAAGTTCTATGAACCAACAAAACCCATTCAAAGAGAGGATAATGGGATTTAACCTAATGAGTTTTTCCCAAATAGCACCAATGGTTCATAGGTACCAGGTGTCAAATTGAAGCCATTTTTATAGCCAGAGGAAAAAGAGAAGTCTTAGAGGTAGTTAGAGTGTTATTAAACTGCTTAGGTTGTTTGAAAGAAAAATGAGGAAATTTGTGTTCTAGAAAGCCACTGGTGGTAATGAATTTTCTTAAATGAGTTTGGGGTAGTAATAGCAAAATTTTCAGGACAGACATTATTTTTTTTTAATGAGGTCTATAGAAACTTTGAGGTTTGTGGGGTTTTTTGGGGGAGGAGGGCACATGGTACCAGGGATTCAATTTAGGAGCACTCAACAATTGAGCAACATCCCCAGCCCTATTTTGTATTTTATTCAGAGGCAGGATCTCATTGAGTTGCTTACTTCCTCATTTTTGCTGAGGCTGGCTTTGAATTCTTGATCCTCCGACCTTAGCCTCCAGAGCCCAAGCCACTGGGATTATAGGTGAACACCACTGTTTTTGGAAGCCTTGGATTTTTTTCAAAAGGAAAATGCAATTCAAAGAACTAGACAGGATTAAACATTATTAAGAGTAGCTTTTGAAAGCATTGCTTCTACAGCTGTGCAGCCTGGATTTGAATTATAACATCCCCATTCATGAGTTTGAGACCTCAGTTACATAAACCATTTTCCCTAATTGCTCTTATTTATAAAATGAGAACAATATTATAATATAGATGGAAAACATAGAATTGTGTGTGGCAAACATAAAATTTTACGGTTGTTAAATGAATATATGCTAGGCGTTGTGATGTGTATTTTCATGTATTATCTGGTTTAATAATCCAAAATTCTTACTTAGGAAAGTAAGAATTACAAGTGCAGAAATTTGACATTTAATTCTTGCAGGCACTTCAGATATTTGGGCTAACACCTGCTTCCCGTAGTTGTAACATTAGAAACATATACCCTAGTGCCACATTCTGGTCCTTGGCTATGACCTTGTCAACATTTCTTACAGAGATGTTCAGAGGTCTCTATGTTGAAATCACAATGGTGACAATTTCACAATGGCTGTTGTAGTAGTTAAAATGCTAGAAGTTCATGTCTTTGTAAGAGGCATTTCTGAAAAAAAAATCACCATGAAAAGAACATCTAAGAAATAATTGTCTTTCATTGCCTGGGGCATGCTCTCACCAATCCAATTTTAAAGCAAAAACAAAACACGGGGCAGAGGGGTAATAACAGCTATGTTTTATAAGATGAAGCAAAAATGTTAGATGATTTTGAAGAAAGCCTATAAATTGAGTTTCTTTCTTTCTTTTTTTTTCTTAAGCTGGACCCAAGGGGAGAAAAACATAAAGAGGAAAAAATAAATAAAATGAATGTGAGCAAGTATCAATAGGCTGAAGCCCAGGACCAAGCCAAAATATGTAGTAGTAAAAGCATGAAAAGTAAGTAAAGTGAATGACTGTCTAGAAGGAGATTTAAAGTAAGCATCACTATCTATACAGCATAACTTCAGCTTTTATATAATATAAGGAATGCATTTATACTGGATGAATTTCCAGATTGCTGAAGCTAGAGGAAATACATGAATTCACCCTAATATTTTAATTAATTTTTGTAAATGAATTTTATTGGTATATTTTAATTATATATAACAGTGGGATTCATTATGCCATATTCAAACATGCAAATACTTTGATCAATCTCATTCCCCAGTATCTTCCCTTTTCCTCTCCCTCTGCTTGTTCTATTCTAATAATCTCCATTATTATTATTATTATTATTATTATTATTATTATTATTTTAAGCAGCTATATATTGATACACATATATACTGCTGATTAAAATAATAATTATTATATAATAAATAATATATGTATAGGGATTAACTGTGGTATTCATACATAAACATAGCATACTTTGGTAGGTAGCAATTTCTCTTACCCCGTCCTCCTCCTTCCCTGTCAATTCCTTTTTATGTTCTATTTGTCTCCCTTCTCTTTCAATTAGATCCTTTTTAAAAAAAAAATTCTTTTACTTTTTCTCTCTCTGTAGCCATCCACTTTTAAGACAAAACATTTGACTTTTGGCTTTCTGGGTCTGGCTTATTTCATTTAACATGTTATTGTGTATAGGTCAGAAATGGTGAATTTATATCTAGAGAAGGAATCAATTTTTAATTTTTTTCTGTTCATTTCCTCATACATGAAAGATTACTATAGAGTCTTTTGCATCCCTATACTAATTTAGGGGGTTCACATAGGAAGGGATTAACAGAAACAAATGTAAAATGAATCCCTGTTATAGATAGAAATATATCTTTTTTGGAAGGTGGTGATGATAAAGTCCAGCTCTGGTGACAGTGATCTTAAAGATCATTATTATATTTATTTAACAAACTGATCACTTCTATGTATGTAAATGAAGTCTTTTCCCCTAGCACATGCTCCCTTCAAAGCAATGTATAAAGATTCAATCAAGCTCTTTTAGGGCTGGGAGTCTGTGGAAGTATCAGTTTCTAAGCTTATTTGCTAAAAGCACTTTCTCCAGATGCACTGTACTGGAGCCCCTAATTGCTGTTATGGTTTGGATAGGAAAGGTTCCCCAGACTCATGTCTTGAAGGCTTGTCCCATTGCAGCAATGTTCAGTGATGAGGCTTCTAAAATGATTGAATCATGTGGGCTCAAGCCTCATCAATAGATTAATCCATCTGATGGATGAATAATAAGAGTGGATTACAGGGAGGTGGCGGAAACTCTATAAGGTGGGGGCTAGGTGGTTGGTGAAATCCAGTCACTGGGAATATGCCTCAGACAGCTGTAATTTTTCTCAACCTTCTTCATTCTCCTCCTTCTCTTTCTCTTTCTCCTCTTCCTCTTCTTCTCTCCTTTTTCTCCTCCTCCTCTTTCTCCTCTTTCTTTCTTCTTCCTTCTTCTTTCTACTATGCTTCCTGGCTGCTGTGAGCTGAACAGCTCTGTTCTGTTACACCCTTCTGCCATGATATTCTATCTTGCCTTAGGTCAAAGATGATTGAAACCTTTGAAAGTGTGAGACAGAAAAAATATTTTCTCCTTTAAGTTTTTTTTCCTCAGATATTTGTCATAGCAATGAAAAGCTGACTAACACACTTGTCCATTGGGTAAATATGGTAAAAGAACTAGAACAGTGAGAGAGAGCCTTCCCTAATTATTAGACAGGATCCAGAACTTTGGGCAGAGCTTTGATAGGCAGTTGGTGACTTTGGCTTCATTATGTACTGTACACTCACTGCACAACTTCTATGCTGAGCTTCAGGGATGGGAGGCAGGGGAGGTGGAGAAGTGGAGGGCAGTAGATAGGAAAATCAATTGTAGAAGTGGAGTGACTCAATATAATGACTGCAAGGAACTTTTTTCAAATAGAGCCTTTGCACCACAGATAGAGGAACAAGTCTAAAGAAATACATGAAACAGTCTGCCCGAACTCACCAATGCTCTGACTCTAGATCTGACTCTAGATCAGCTGACTCTACATCTCCAAACTTTCTGATCCTGAGAATATAACCTGACAAATGCTCTATATCATTAAAGAAATTTCTTGATGGAGAAACTCAATGGCATAAATAAGAAGGAAATGCAAATAAGAAAAAAAACATGTTTTTTCACAGTATAAATTCTTCTTCTAGTGCCTTATACATTTTTCTACTCTACTTCTTCCCAGGTCACAGAAATTCTTTCCTAGTCAGTGATTAGTATAGTTGCTGAAACATATTTTAGTTGAATTATATACTTCTTTTTTTCTTCGGTAAGAAAATTGCCTCCTCTCTTGTACCTCAAGTTTTAGTCCCCTTAAAAAAAAATGTTGCTCAAAATTATTTGCTTGTTTGAGTGGTTGTGAGAATTAAATGTTACAATTCGTGTGGTGTACATTATAAATGGACAGTAATAATCAAGCAAAACAGTAATGGTGATGGTGATGGTAGTGGTGGAAGTATTGGTAACAACAATAATAGTAGCACTAAGAAAAACAGGACTTGCAATGGAATTAATACGACTGAAAGAGTGAAATTCACAGAAAGGTGAGATTTTTTTTTTCTATTTTGTAAAATAACATTTGCTAAACAGTAGTTGAAAAACCATGAATCTGTATTAGACCAAGAAGAATAGTTAAATAATAGGAGTTATATGTATTTAAATGTATCATTCTTATGTATACATGAATTACATTTGCAAACGCTGACAATAATACGGAGGCTTGAAGTTATTCCTATAACAATTTATATTACAAGTAAAAAAATGTACCGATGCATCATGTTGTCATGATTTTATTCATTTTGTAACCTGGAGCTATTTTCTCTGGAGTAGATGTTTCTCAATATATTTATTTTTATCTTTCATGATGTATTAGTAAAGAGTTTGAAACCAAACGAAGAATGGCATTGATATTTAGTGTAGCTTGTGATATGATAACCATTGTGAAATTTAAGGTTGTGAATTTCAATGTAATGTTGAGCAACAAAGTTTCTATTCAGATGATTTTTCTGAAAAAAATTATATTAGCAAAACAAACAAAACTCTGAAAATTATAAGAATCTATTAGATTTTTTAAAACCCATGGATAGTTACATATTTCACCCCGTTTTCACACTTACAATGGCAAATTATTTTTCAAAGGTGCAAAAATAGTTGCTTTGGAATTCTATCGTAAACTGAAAGGCAAATGCTAGGAAATTGCACCTCTGGTATACAATATTAAAATATATTTTAATAGTGAGTATTTATACAATGGATTTTATTGGCAAAATTCTTCTGAACCATTTAGAGGTTGACACATCAGTTAATGTTCCCTCCATACTAGCCATTGTTGTCTACATACCATTTGATGAATTCTATTTAGACAAGTTTATAATGAGGTGTGAACTTTATCCTGAGGTATCATTTAATTCTTTACTTGAATGCTTTCAATCTAATAAAATGATAACTAGAAGTATATCATTATACTTGTTTTTACTTATGTGAGAAGTGTTTTGCTCACTGAAGCTGCAAAACAATAAATAATCTACTGGTAAATTAAGGGTAAAAATACCAGTCAGTGCAAAAATAAATATATAGAGGCATTTCTAATTGGGTCATTCTTTCCTATGTAAAAACAGTATCAGAAATGTTTAACACCTGCGAAAAGATGTGTAAATATCCAAGAGACGTAGATTAGACACAGATGTCATACTCGCTTCCTGACTGGACAAGACATCAGGTGTGCTTGCTATAAATGAAACCCCACCATTTCCATTGCTAGTATGCATGGAGGTTTTTTTTTCCTGTTTCATTTTATTTTGCTGGAGGACAGAAGAGAGGAATGCTGGTGAATGGGTCACTGGCCCAGAAACAAAGAGTGTGAGTTTTAAAAGTATGTTCTCCCCACATGGGTTTGAACTCTTTTTTTAGAAGCACAAAGGTCAGGAGCCAAGAAAGCCATTTATTTATGTGAGATATTTTGAGAGACTACACTGAGAGCAGGTTTTTTTGTCAGATAGAAGGATGTGGCAGTTGGTGAGGAGACAAATCTGCTAATGTCTGTATTTTGAATTAAAATGTTCTGGCACTGAAATACAGAACACTTTTGTATTGAATTCTGGACATCTCAGTGCGCTCAATTCCCTTCTGTTGAAAGGGTATTATGATAATCATAACAGTTTGTTTTTAGTGTTTTGCTAAGTATTAAAATAGAGCATTCTAGATAAAATGCTTAAAGGAGTGTCGGGCCAATTGTATCCACTCAGTAAAAGTCTAATAATATTTTATCCTGTCGTCATTTTTTATTGAACTTAGACCTGTGAAAATGCTTGAACTTCACCAAAATGTTTATATGTATATATATAATATATATTAAAAATCTATTATAAAATGTATAAGACTGTGTGGGCTCTAGTAATTTATTGATGCAGACTGAATACAATGGGTGTAAAATAGACAGTTTTGTATTTGCTTATTGTCTGATCAATACATGTGAAGATTCTCTGAGGTGTTCAGAAAATCTCTTTTTTCTTTATTTTCAAATGTGCTATTTCTGGTTAATTGTTCTTGATCCTGTCTCAAAAGGAGAAAAAAAAACAGCAACACTGACATTTCAAAGCCATGGGTATTTTGAACATGTTTATGTTGAAAATATATAGATTTTCTGGCCTCCACAGTTTCCTAATATCATTTATTTAATTCAGATTACATCACTATCCATGATGCTACCTCATACACGGATGTTGTACCCATGAATTTTGTACCATGAATTTTGCCTCTCAAAGTGATTACTGGCCTTCCTTGATAATAAATACAAATGCAATTTTACCTAGTGTTTCAAAGGTTTTAGTCCACGTTTGAGTGGTTCCTGCTTTCAGTCTGAGGTAAAGCAGGAGATCATGGCAATGGGAGTGTGTATCAGAGAAGGCTGCTTACCTCTTATCTGTCAGGAAGGAGAGAGAAAGATGAGGGGACCAGGGATAAAACAGTCTTTAAGAGCATCCCCCAGAACCTACTTCTCCAATTAGACCCCTGGCTACTAAGTTTGTATCATCTCCTAATACTTAATTATATTATGAATCCATCCATGGTTTAATCTATTGATAAGAGTAGAAAGAATCCTCATGATCCAATTCCCTTCCCAAGACACCACCTCTGAACATTGTTACCTTGGAGGCCACTCTTTCAACAGATGTGATATTGGGAAACATTTTAGATTAAATCATAACAAATATAGTATGCAGAGTTGTTTGTAATTTGTTTTTTGGTCAGGTTACACAAGTGTAATTAGTGTTATTGCTGTTTAGAGATGACACTTTCTTCTACTCCCAGTTTCTACTTACTGCCTTTGTTCAGGCTCTCTCAATAATCAAATGCTAACTTTTTCTCTTATGAATTCCAGTAACTTTCTTGTATCACATTTAAGGTATGTGATATATACTTCCTCTGATATAGCACTTCATCAAAATATTTTAGCTCATTAGGAATGTTAAATTTTAGGACATCTTTTATCAACTATGTATTTTCCCTAACGTATTTTCTTACATGTATCAGTTATTCAGTAAATGTTCATGGAACTACAAATCATGGTTTACTCCCCCCACTATTAAATAATGTTAATAATCGAGTTATGGCGTATCTCATTTCTTCATCCGCTCCTGTAAGTACTGAGATAGACCATGATCACACTTTATCTGTAGGCCAGCAGACTATAATACATAGACCAGATGCCTCTGTACTTTTCTGTGAGACTCTCAATATGTCTCCTCTTTCCCCTGAGCAATTTCACAATTAGCAGTTTATCCATTTAGTTTCTGATTTTAATCCACATTAAATTGAAATTAATTTCACTTTGAACTCTTATTAGCTCTTGAGACATTGCCAGTAATAAATCTGAAAGCAAAGTGTGATGCAAAAAGTAAGAATAAAATTTTGGTAACTATAATCCAGAGGAAAGGAGAAACATATTTGTGTAATATGAATACTGAAGGTGTTGAGTCTAAATTTTGGCAACAATTTTAAAGACCATTATTTCAAGCTGACTACATAGAGGGCTTTCTTTGCCTTCCCTTTAACTCTGTAATCTTTAATCCCAAATATTTTTATGAATCTGAATAGTGAGAAAATTAATAAATAGGCTTATAATTTAGTGTCAATAATTATGAGTTTTAATTTAAATATTGAATAAAAAGAAAAGAATTTTCATCCCTTAAATAATGAAATGTAAATTGTAAATCCATGGTTGAGATAAGTGGCAGATAATTTCTTTTTAACATAAACTGTATTCTCTTTACATACAAATCAGATTGTCACATCAATTAATTTGTTGATCAAGCTTTAAAGCACTTGGTATGGTTCATTAATTGTGTGTGTGTGTGTGTGTATGTGTGCGTGTGTGTGTGTGTGTGTGTGTGTATGTGATTTTCACTGCTGTGACAAATACCTGAGAAAGATCACTTAGAGGAATAAATATTTATTTTGGTTCATGGTTTCAGAAGTTTCAGTTTATTACTGCTAGTTTGGTTGCTTTGGGCCTGAGATATGGCAGAACATCATGGTGGATGGGCCTGAAAGAGGAATGCTGTTCAGCTCAAGGCAGTCAGGAAGCATGAGTGGGTGGGCCACAAGAAATACCTTTCCATGGCAAATGCCTGGTGATTGCTTCCCTAATAGTTTCTACTTCCTACAGTTTCCATCACCTCCTAGAAGGCCATTCAACTCACAATGGATTAATCTATTGATCAAGTAGGACCTCTCATGATTCAATCACTTCCATAAAGTTCCATCTCTGAACATTGCTGCTAATTAGGGACCAAGTCTTCAACACATGAGACTTTGGGGGACATTTCATATCCAAAGTATAATAACCTCAAGGTTTAGAAAAGTATGATGAACAAACAAGACAGAAAACAAATTAGTGGTTGGCAGGGGTTGGAAATTGAGAGACATTAGGAGTGGTTACATATAGATATAGTGTGATGAGACATTTTTGATCTACATATATGTGGTGATTACAGAATACTATGAATGTATTCAGTGTCACTGAGCCATTATTAAAATGTTTTATATTATGTCATGTGAATTTTGCCTAAATAAAATTTTATTTTTTTCTTTTTTCTGGTTATTTTTAGTTATACAGAACAGTTGGATCCATCTTGACATAATTGTAAAAGCATGGAGTATATCTTGTTCTAATCCAGTCCCCAGTAACTTCTCTTCCCCCGTTCCCTGCTCTCTTCCCTGTACTCCACTCATCTTTCTGCAATTTACCCATAGCTACATTTTAATTAATTTCTTGTGCATATACAGGATGATGAGGTTCACTATTGTGTATTTATATATGTACATAGGTATGTTATGTCAGATTAATTCTACTGTCTGTCCTTATCCAAGCCCTCCCCTTCCTTTCATTCCCCTTAGTTTACTTCATTGAACAACTTCTATTCTCTATTTACTCACCCCCGCCTCAAAAGCTGTATTATAGGACTCCATGCCCAAAATTTTTGAAATAATTATTATTATCATTCACAGATGTATGGCTTCCAGTTCAATCATATAAGGCTACTATTTCAATATATTCTTTTCAAATTTGATCTTATTTTTCTACTTTTCCAATTACTGGTAGTTCCATCAATTCTTCTCCTTTCTCATAATTTGCATTTTCTTTTTGTTTTCCCTGTCACATTACATTAGTCATAATGTACTCTGTGCCCAATTTTTCTTGTTGATCTCAGTGAGGTAAAATTTATACTATCCTTACCCCAAATTTCCCAGTTGAGAAATGAGTGCCACATTTTAATTTATTTTTCTTTTGGTACATCTAATAATGGCCTTCAAATGTCCCCATGTTCTTATATCCAGAATTGGTGAATATGTTTCTTTACCTGGCCAAAGGGACCACAAAAATGTATTTAAATGAATGACTCTGAAAGAAGGAGATTTTCCGGGGTGGTCTGGGTGGACCCAATCTAACTCAGTCCTTAAAATTCTATACACCTCTCAACTGTGATAAGAGGAACATGGGTAATGTTCAGGAAGATGCAGTACTACTGGCTTTCAAGATGGAGAAAGAGATCTAGAGTCAATAAATAAAGACCATGTGTCTACAGAAACTGGAAGATGGAAGAAAATAAATTTTCCCATAGATCTGTTTAGAAAAGAATAGAGCCTTGATAACACTTTGATTTTTGTTCAGTAAGAATTATGCCAAATTTTCATCCTACCTAATTGCAAAGTAATGTTTTCTATTATATTAAGTGACTAAGTTTCTGGTAATTTATCATGGCACTAATAGGAAACTGATAAATTTCCTCATTAAATGATTTTGGGGAACTATCTTCTTTTCTTGCAAATCTAGGTTTTCATACTTTTTTTTAACCTTGTTATGATTCATTATATTTTTTGGATAGTAACAATAAACTTATAAGCAGTTCCTCTTTATTTTTAAAGTCACTTCACTTTAATTCATTTTCCACACTGAGGAAAGCACTGTCATAAGGAGAGACAAATCTAAATATCAATTACTACTAATGCTGTCAATCATTATTAGAACCCACAGAATAAAGTTTGTTCTGTTTGTGTTTCATCAGGCCTCTCATGGTCTAGTTTCTGTCTCACTCCATTCATCCTTTGATGATTTATGTCCCAACTATACATAATGTTTTTGCAAAACATTGTATTTTCTTTTGTTTTCTCATATATAGCATTTCTACCTAGTCAATATGTTTATTATTTATCTGTAAATAATTTATTTGTAACATAAATGCAACATATTTTTGAAAGTCTTTTCTGAATCCTTATATTAGATTTCTCATCAATACAACTCTTATTCCCAAAGAAAACCTTTTGATAATGTCATAGTAGCATATTGTGGTTTAGTGTTGATATGAAAATAACCTTAGTTATTAGATGTGCAAAGTAATATGTAAGTCAATGAATAAATATAAATATGTATTTTATCAACATGTATCCTTATAGTATATGTATATGTGTTTTAATTCTTAGTTAATGAATTTTAAAAATTTATAACTCTAAATTCATAATTTAAATGTGTTATAGAATATTTTAATCAAAAATCCTAATTCTATAGAAAAAGAAATGCTTACTGAATGATATAATTAATGTACTAAAAATGTATAAATTATTCTTTTATGGCTAGCACATTGCATACAAAATAATATTATATCTCATGGTTCCTGTCTAAATTACAGTTATATTCCCTAGGAGGAATTAACCAGATTTTAGAAGTTTGATTTGAAAATCCAAACCTATTAAATGACACAGAATGTCTCAGCATGTCATACAGTAATGCAATTATCACTGACATTAATTATTGCATTCTAAATTGCCCTTTTAATCATGTCTTAAAAGAGAAAATTATGATTACTTTCTGCTCTTTATCTTCTCATTCTATTTGAAGAAACAGTGTCCAGGTCCAAAGAAATAGTTAAAATAAAGCCATCAATAATATTTTTAAAGTTCTCCAAAAAAAACTGTATAAATATTTAAAATGTTTAATACATTAGTCATTTCTTAACACTGGTGTTAGTTGATTATTTTATTTTATCCATTCAAAAGCCATTAGACAATATTATCTTAATTTGAAAAAGTTGAAAATATAATCAATATGATTAGGGACTAAATAATTTATATAATTATTTGTAATGGAAAAAAAAAGTAGAAATAGAAACTAAATTTTTGCTAATGAAAAGAGCCACTTAGCCATTCAGTAACTTACCATGTACTATAATATCCAAATACAGTAGATTCCAAGTAAATTTTTTCCAATTTGGGTTGTTCAAGCACAAGATGTTTGCTCTTGAGTACATCTTAATTCATACGGGATATTTCTTATTAATTTATAAAATGATGCTAATACTCATTTTGCCTTCCTAGGTTTCATAATTATGAGAATAAATCAAATGAGATAGAACATTGTAAAATTCTAAAATTATAACAATTTGAGATTTTTACTAAAATGAAAAAATATTAGTTATGACCAGGGTAAATATTTATTAATGGTAAATGGATAAATTAAATTATTTGCAGTAAGGAATGTTCCAATCTAAAATTTTTCTTTAAATAGTCATCAAATTTTAAAAATATCTCCTAATTTATGGTAAATATATTCTGCCATTTTCAAACTGTAACATATTAAACTACTAAAACCAGATTGCATTATGTGTCAGACATTATTGTATGACATTGTTATCCATTTTATTTGTACTAAATGAAGAGTAATAATTTGAATCAATTATAAAGACAAGAATCTTGCTTGGAAGAAGATTATAGTAAAGGAAAAATTTCAACTCTTTCTTCAATTACAATCTGATTGGTTATAAAGTTTTACTTGTTGTTTTACAAAGCTTGCAATGAAATACAAAGATCTAAAAAAAATGCTATTTGATTTTCCAGGTATGCAGTAGACATCATATAATTTTATATATACTACAATCCTAATGAAACTTAATTGTAAGTGGTCAGAGGATTTATCAGGTTGCACACACAGCTATGACATTAAAAAGATTCAAGTTTATGGAATTATTTAATTTGACAGCTGACAAATTTTGTAGCTCCAATGTAAACTGTAGACCTGTGGTCTAATTAGAGAACCTATTTGCCTAAGAGGCAAAAGATGTGTAATTGGGTCCAGTTTCTCAACATTTATTTAGAGACTTTCAGTTATGGATAAAACTTTAAGTCTTGGATTCCTGTGAATTAGAAAATTAAAACCTCCTCTATTGACTTACAAAGCTTGACAAAATGACTAATTTATCAACTATTTAGAAATCTATATTTCTAGTTCTGAATAATGGAAAAGTAAAATAGTAAAGCAAATAATTCATTGAACCTAATGAGTGATTAAAAGATACACATACTAATTTTATTATTTTTAATTAATTAATTATTTTTCTGGTACTGGGGATTGAACCCAGTGGCATTTAACCACTAATTCCCATCTATATATATATATATATATATATATATATATATATATATATATATATATATTTTTTTTTTTTTTGTTTTGTTTTGTTTTGAAACTTTGAAACAGGATCTTGCTAACATGCTGAGGCTGGCTTATAACTTCTGATTCTCCTGCGTCAGTCCTTGAGTCTCTGGAATTATAGGTGTGCACTGCCACATCCTGCTTATTCATTCTAAATAAATTGCAAATGATATCCAAGGATCAAATTAATGACAATTAAATTGAGACACTTTCAAATGTAATAAAATATAAGCTGTAGATATAAGAATCTATAAAATATCAAGGATAAGAAACATTAGATAATATTGTATTAAAAGAAAAATATAACACTTAAAGGAATTGGTGGAACAAGTCATGCAAATAGTTTTGTTTTTTGCAGACAGAAGAAATAGAAAAGTCAAGGCAGCAAAAGTGGGCTTCTATTTGATATGTTCAAGAAAGAGAAGGAGTCGTCTTGTTAGAGAGGGAGAAAAAAGGAGATGAAGTCAGTCTGGTTTGGGGCCAGATCATTTAGAGAAAGACTGTAAAGTTAGGGGTGTTAATAGAGTAATGACATATATTCCAAGTTGTCCCCTTTCTAAAGAGAGTGTGAAAGGAGTTGTTCACAGGCTGTTATATAAGGACGAAGCTGATCAATATAAGGAGGGTATTGTGATAGGTGTAAGAGACAATGGGTTTTGATGAAAGCATTTGCCAATTAAATCACATCTTATGGTCAAGCTTTGAATAAATATTGAAGTTATAACCCATAGAATTTGCTTGAAGATAGAAAATAGCAAGCACATTTAAAATACAGAAAACTTATTTCAAGGTTTTTGTTGTTGTTATAGCTTTGTTTCATTTGCTGCCCTAATTAGCAATGATATGACATTTATAAAGATGTAGCTAATTGCAGCAATAGTCAGTGTAGTATATGGAAGTTTGATGATTTTGGATGTTAATTTTGAAATGACTAGTAGACATCTAAGATGAAGATGTCAATTAGTCTGTTTGTTATACATGATTTGCATTCAGAGCATGTGCCTGGCCTGGGTTAGAGATTTAAACTTGTGATAGTTACCATTATGGATAATACCTAAGCCCTAAGATTACTTGGACATGTAAAGACTAGAGTTTCCAGGACTGAAATCTGAATTCCTGAAAATTTAGAGGTCACATGGAAAAGTGAACTGAGAGAGCAGTATCATGGAAGTCAATTTCCATACAAGCAATAAATGATAACTACATGCAAAAATATTTTTGACAGTTTGATAAAATTAGTGTGATAAAAATAAACAAACAGTTTATAGAAATGTTTGTTTGGATCCATCCTGCTAAAATATTTATAAACATAAAACCTCATTTAGGCCCATTTAATTGGTTTAGCAGTTACAGAAATCGAACATGAACTCACTTAGAAAAAGAGAAAATTCCACAGAAATATTGAATCACCAAAGTATAAAGACTAATATAAACTTTAATAACAAAAACCTCACTAGAACCAAGGACTTGAAAGCCATCACATCTACACCTGTGCTTTTTCTCCACCCGTGTGCTTCATTCTCTGTCTCTCTCACTTCCAGCTGATTTCTCAGGAGACCACACTTGAAGGTTCATACATCTCAAACCCTCCTCTAATAATAGCTACTCCCTTAAAGCTTGAATATGTCAAAAACTCCCAGGGAAATTCTCTGTATGGCTTAAGCCCTTTCCTGAACTAATCATATGGAATCAGGAGAAAACACAGCAGTTTTCATTATAAACAAAAGCATGAGGAGGGGAAAATACAAATTTTCTGAAAGAAAATGAAAGGTAGTGCTATTTTCAGAAAAGATAGTGAGCATTGGGGCAGGGAGAGAAAGAGTTTCCAGTAAATTTTGGGCACCATTTTCTTGTATATGAAAACCTCACAATCAAACCACTATGTCTCCAGGTTCCCCTGTTTTAAATTGTGAGAAAGGGTTTCATTAAGTTGCCTAGGTTGGGTTTGAACTTTCAATACTCCTGTTTTAGCCTCCAGAGTCACTAGAATGACAGGTGTGCACCACCATTCCCAGCTAGTGTAAAATTATAATTAAATTGATGGAATTTGGACTTCTTAGAAAATTGTGTTTTCTTCAATTTAAGCACAATTTTAACCCAATTTATTGAAGACAACACCAATATTTGCATTATCATTGAAATCAGTCTTTTGAGGTTTCCTGTCAGGATCTATGAGAAATATACAACTTGGTAGTAACACCTCCATTTCTACAGGATTTCATTCAGGGGCTTTGGATTGATACACTTTTAATTGATTTTTATGAAGATAAGTTGATAGCAAACTAATTTTGTATTTTAGAGTGGTGTTCTTTTAAAATAAATGGAGCACCATGTCCCTCCAAACACACATGTACCAAGTATATTTAATTGCAGGAAAAAACTGTCTCTCATAATACTCATTTAATAAATGAAGTATAAATTTGATTATGAGCTACAAAGTGCATCCTTAGCACGTAAGTTATGATAGTAAAAATAAAATTCTTTATACTCTTTAAGTTTTAAAAATATCCATGTATATATTTACAAAAATAATTGCCCATTGATTTTTTTAGAATCAACTCTTTAAGCTCTTTCTGTGACAGTTGATAGCATTTTTGCCTGTCAAAGTTATTTTAGATTATAGAGAAAAATATATAACATTTTTCTCATTCATTTAATATATCTTGATTTTGGTTTCTCGGTTTCCTGTGGAGCTTAATTTTGTATTATATCAACTCAATCTTATCTGAGCACAATATTGGATGTTTAAAATCTTACCTATAATAACCCCACATCATATTTCAAGAGCTTTAAACTAAATTAGGATGCTCATCTCATACATTTAAGTATTGTATATATTCTCCCCCAACTACTTCAAGATATTCTTAATGAAATAAAATTCAAAAATATATTTAAATCTTTTTACTAAGCACAAATGCAAACAGTTTAGAGTTCTAGCATTGATACATCTTCATCTTTAGACTGTTTTCCAGGAATGCTCTACTAGCATATGTTTCTAATCAAAGTTACATATAGATAGAAAATTTTCTTTTCCTCAAATATTGTCAATTGTATTTGTTTTGCATTTGGAATTATCTGAATTTCATGTCAATAAGCAATATGAATGAGAAAGCTAATATATGCCTAAAATGCTTCTCATTTTCTCTTAAGCTTGCAGACCAAAGGTTGAAGTGTTCAGTAAAAATTTTTTAAAAAATCAAAATTACAAACAAGACTAAACATTTTTCTGATGTTTTCTTTTCTTCTTTTTCTTTCCCAAAAGTATTCAGGGAAAAAGAATAGGTAAACTGTTGAGTTGCTGAATAAAGATAATGATTTATTTCTTTTCACAAAGCATTACAGAAATAGGATATGTTGTTATATTTATATTTTTAAGTATTGAAATTTATCGATTTGTTACATTCTACAGAGTAATGAATTGCATGTACTTCTAGTTAAAAAATTTAAGTTTACTGCTGATGATAAGTTATATAGAGGTATCAGTCTTGCATTTATCCAAATTTCCACAATTAAGATAAAAATTTTGTCATGAGTTAGTGAAGTAAATTTTTTGTACATATGAGGAGAAAGAAGAAAATGAAAAATATCTGTGGTGATGAAATAGAAATATAATTTATTGTCCATAGAAAGCTAGAGGACAGACTGCAGAACAAAAATAACCTCTGTGATTCTGACAATGCCAGGTGCAAGCTACCTAAAATAGACTTATTTCTCCTTTCACTTGCTAACATTTTGTTTGGAACTGAAACTTTGAATGCACATCCAATGGTCCTTCCCAAGTCATCAGAGGCCAAGGTTTTTCTTTCCTATTCACTTCACTACAGAGATGATATTTCTCTCTCTACAAAGTTGTAGATCTGGGTTTCTGGTTTCACAGAAATAATTTTTCCAAGTATGCCCCATTCACTCCATCTGTATTTTGATTTCTGAGTTTCCAAAATACATTAAATGAATGAGAAAAAAAGTTATATTTTTTTCTGTATTTCTACTGTTCCAAATTCTGGAAGACAAGAAAGCAACAGAAGACATTCAAATGATTCCTAGAGGACAGGAGAGCACATTTTAAAAAAATTCCACTTTTACAATTTTTGTATTCTTAGATTAACTTACTCTGTCTCAGTTTTGTAAAGTATAATAAATTATAAAATGGTTTTCTTTATAGTTTAAATTTCTTCTTGAATCCAATAAAATATACTGACTTACTAGGTGAGAAACTTTATTGCCATCTCTGATAAGCTAAGGAAAAATTGAAATCTAATGAAGTCCTTCTCAAAGGCCCTGAGGAAAGTCGAATTTTCAGTTGTTGATTCTCTTTCTTGTTTCTTGTGAAAAATGAAAAAAATAAATTCATCCTACATCCTGTTTTTTTGTTAATTTTTCCTCATTAATGAATGTGGCATGGCAACTTGTACAGTGGGCATGACCACGTAAAGACCCTTGTGAGGCACTGATTTTTCTGCTTTTCCTGTTTTATAAGCCCTAAACCTCTTCGGAGAATGATGAGACCTTCATTTTGTTCAGTAGTGACCTAGCTGCAGAATCACTGATTAATCAATATTGGAGCATGCCAAGTTCTTACTGAAGACACATAAGGCCTGCTTCACAGTCCCAGACTATCAGACATAAACATGACATGAAGAATATATATCAATTGATCTGACCTTAAAGTCCCAAACACAAAAGTCTATATCTCTTTATGTAAAGAAAAGCTCTATGTGTCCTTTCTTTTCTTCCCAGTTATTCCTACTCCCTCTGCAGAATTGCTAGTGACATGAATCCTGATTGCAGGATAGTCTAACCCATTAGGTGCATCCAACAGAAATGACTGCAAGGCAGGCACTAGTTGCCACATGCTGGAAGCTCTGATTAATCCAATCCTGTCTCAGTCTTAGCACACACATCTAAGGGTGAGATGAGCATCAGAGATCTTATGATGCATACCTAAAAATGAAATCGAACTTCTGTCAATGTCAGATTTTCCATAAGTCATATCAAAGAGAAAAATTCTTAATTACTCTGTAGCCCTCAGTTTTTCAGGAAAATGACCTATAATAAAATAAAAGTATTTTAGACCAGAGAAAAGTATCTCAATTTGGAATGACACTTAAACAACACACCTTAGCTAATACAATTTCAGATTGCAAATTCTCACACCTAGAGATCCTTATCCATTGTGCCTATGGAGCCCAGAAATCTGCCTTTTAGAAAACATCACCAAGTGACATTTTGTAGATGACCTGTGCACAATATCTTGTAAAACATGATATTATACAAATGTATCACATCTAGGCTATCATGCCCTTGCTTTTTATAGATAATCAGAAATTCCCAGTCTTGCAAATACTCTGCAGTTGTTGAGTGATATGAACAACAAAGTTGTACAGTCAGTTGATCTCTAAATAGATCCTTCTTAGGATAAAAATTCTGTCCTGATGGAGCTGATCCAGTTCTTAGTAATTAAATCAAATCCTATTCTTTAAATTTTAAAGTAATTAATGAGCTAGTTATTATGCTGAGAGTTGAATTTATTAATAGGTCAATCAAGAGGGCATGCTTCTTATCTTTAGTTTCTAAGGAACCAGTGTTTCTGTGTTGGTTACAAAAGAGAAAGAGAGGGTCTTGCCTTCAAGAAGTTTACACTCTATTGGAAAAGATATAGGTAAGATCCTCTTGGGCTTTGCTTGTTCAACTATTTTTAATGTGCTTTCTAGAATCTTATAAGCACACTAATAAATAATTTTTGTAGAAAAAAAAAGAATGTGAAATATAAGTTGATTTTCCTTAAACTAGAGAATAATGTTCTCATGACTGTTTAGGTGCTTATAGGAAATGTAAGTTGATCATAAAATTTAAAAAACAGAATTGGAACTTCTGTGAGACAATGTGCTCAGCTGTGCATTAAGCCATGGGTTTTCGTGCTTTCACACTGCTCTGAGTTGCAGAGCTCTGATGAGTGATGTATTAGGATCATGGACCTAGTTTACTACTACTTTGGTTTCAAATGCTAACTGTTTCTAGTACCTTCTCTTGCCCCAATAAACTTGGTTAAATCTAGCTCATCCCAGGGTTTTGTTGTTGTCATTTCTGCATAAGCTCAAGTAAGGTTGGAGCAGTAGCTTAACAAAATGTAACATGGAAAAGTATTCCTACTTTTAGTAAGAGTCAAATTTAATGAGGTCCTCCTATAATTACCATGGAAGACCAAGTTTTCTAGGTATTAAACTAAAACTAACCTGAAGTACTAATAATCACATGAAATAATTAGATTGTAAAGATGAAATCATAATTCCAATCAAATTGAGGAAGACAGCAGATTTAAGAAAAGACAGTAGCACATTTAGTGCTATTGTTTATTTTTCTAGAGCTTAATTCTAAACTTTCACTTGTTATTAAAATTTTCACTCAAACTGCTCAATCTTTGATGAGGAATATTACTTTCTTTTAGATCCTTGCATAACTTTTGAAATGTTAAATAACAAAATTGCTGCTATTGTTGAAAATCTCATAGGTTAATACAATAGAGAAAAGTCTTTTTTTTTAAACTTCCCCAAGTAACTTCCAAAGATAGTAGAGTTTATAACAGCTCTTTAATATTATAATCAGGAGTGGGAAAAAATAGAAAACTATATAATAAGGAGACATAGTCAAGTAGCCATATTGTCCCAATTGTTACCTTGTGTTGACCTGAAAAATGATGGTTAAGAAAAAATAAAACACACACTGAGGTCCTCAGGTATATATAGTGTAGTTAAAAATTATGTTTTATACTGTGAAGCCTAGTCCATGTAGAGATTGAAAAAAAAAAAAAAGAGAAATCTGGTCCTTTTGTCTATTGAAAACTGCAGCCATATCGTCTGCAGAGACATGCTGTAAATCAAAAATATGGGAGAAAGAACAGAAAATTAATATTAACATTTGTGAAACAAATAGATTCTATGCACAATACACATTTATAATATGGATTTAAAATTGAAAGTCAAGCAAATTCACAGTGATTTTATTAGTAATAAAACTTTATTGTTCAAAGTTTTGATATTACATAATTATTTATTCAGCAAGATAGTAACTAGAATCCTGATGATATTAGTTTCTCAGTTTGGATTATTATGAGACCATTATATTAATAAATATGAATCATTTTAAGGGGTAAAATTTTTATCACAGAATATGTGAGTTTACTTACATTTTTGTCATTTTCATATATTCTAAAATAGAGTTGTGGCTTGGCATCTCACCAGCAATGAAGGAAATCTAATTGAATTTGAGTGGTAGAGAAACATAATGATATTATAGAGTTTTCAGTAATGCCATTATAATTAAAGCCTTGAACATCTCCTTCCTCAGAAGAGTCTCCAGGTCTGAGATGAAGAGTGAGTCTCCACCCCTTGATCCCTAAAGAAGAGAAAGAACTGGCCTAAAAATCTTCTTGATGGTGAGGATCTGAGTAGGGAGAGAAGAACAGCCATTACCACAATATCATATTAAATAAGTACAGCCTTGATTTCAGCCGGCTTAATGGATGGCAAATTAAATTCATAAAGAGTCTATTTCTGAGAAAGAGTCTTTATTAACTTCCTTTTGGAGGTGGGAAAGGTGCCAATCTGTAAGGGCAGTTCTGTCCAGGTAAAATTATTGGCAGCCTCCTTTCTTCTTTAAGTGAAAAAGCTACTGCCAGCCAGAGAGTGACCCTGGGAGGAAGGTGAAGGGATCCTAGAGACCCACTGTAGCACTGCAAGGGTTCACATCACTCTGATGTGATCTCAAGGTTACACAGATTTGAATCTTGGGAAATGGATTTTTCAGACAAATGGTTTGCTTCCTGCTGACTAAAAAAAAAAAAGTGTCCCTTTGCCAGAGAATGGCTTTTTACAAATTATCAAATAATATTTGTCCCTTTGTTTAAAATAAAGTAATTAATGAATAATAATATCCTTGCTTATATCTAGTTTTCTCACATCATTTTACTGTCTTTCCCTTTTGGGGTGCAAACTTTCCCTTCATAATATAGCCTGAAGGTAAATACGTTTGAGAAATAAAGAACTGAAATGACTCAGGTGTTTTGAATTATGCATTTTAATGCTAAATTTGTGATAAGAGGAGGAATACCTCAGAAGCTATTCTTCATCAAAACTTTGCAACTGTACATGCATAGAAGGTTTGGTGGCTGTATAAGGTGGCACCCTACTGTTAAGAGCCAGTTTCAAGCTCTCTACTCTCATATGACATATTAATGAAAGCATACAGAGAAAATAATCAAAAAGTTCATAGTTGGCATATTATTTATCTTAAAGAATACTAAAAGATTTAATTGGTTCTTTTTCAAATGTTTAAAATGATATTATCTGGTGTCCATGAGTGAAGAGGAAAACTAAGATCAAAGATTCAAGTGATTATAGGATAGTATCTTTACTCAAAATAGTTTTTGTTGAAATTTCTAATGCACACATAAATATGTGATAGAATAAGGCCCAGATTTTTATATTCTTACTATTTTATTATTTTAAATTAATATAGTGAATGTACTTATGTATGAGGCACAATGTGGCATTTCAGTATATAATACAATGTTTAATGATCAAACCAGGGCAATTAATATATCAATAACCAAAGATATTTAATATTTATTTAGGCTGGGAATGTTCAAATTTGTTTCTTCTAGTTATTTTGAAAGATAAAATAAATTATTGTTAACTATACTCACCCTCTTGTTCTACAGAACACTGGAAATTATTCCCTCTCACTGTATTTCTGTATCTGAAACCATTCTCTTCCTGTCCCCCTCCATACCTTCCCCAGACTCTAGTCATGACTGCTCTGCTCTATGTCTATGAACCTGTTTTAACTTCACATATGAGCAAATTCATGCAGTATTTATCTTTTTTTCCAGGCTTATTTTACTTAACACAATGTCCTTAAATTCCAGCCATGTTGCTACAAAGGATAGAATTTTTAATGATTTTTAGGATAAATAAGGTTTCCTGAATAGTATTTCACCATCACTAATATAGACAAAGGAAGTTAGAGTATACATACTATGTTTTCATAATCAATTCATCAATCAGTGGACTCCAGCTTGGTTCCCTAATTTCACAATTGTGATATGGCTGCAATAAACTTGGGAGTGCAGATGTCTTTCTGATATTCTGATTTCATATATATACATACACACACACACACACACACACACACACACACACACACAGTGTGATTGATAGATCACATGGTAGTTTTGAATTTGGGTTTTGAGGAGACTTATTACTGTTTACCATAATGGTTGAACTAATGTAAATTCCCACCAACAGTGGATAAGACTTCTTTTTCCACAGCTTCCCTGGTTTTTATTACTTTTGGACTTTTGGATAATAACTTTTTTTTTGTACTGGATAAGGAGCCCAGAGACACTAAGACACAGCTACATCCACAGCTCTCTTTATTTATTTATTTTGAGACAGGGTCTCCCTGAGTTGCTTACTTCCTCACTAGCTTGCTTAAATCAACCTTGAATATGGGATCCTTTTGCCTCAAGCTCCCAAGTAGTTAGGATAGCCATTGTCAGGACAGAGTTTAAAACTTGAAGTCTTCGATTCTATCATACTGTCTTTTATTTTATCTAAGATTATAATGGAGATTATAAACAACTCTAAGAATTGCTATTCACTTCCAGAAAATTTACTTAGCAAAAATCTGTTAATTTGTTTTGCCCTCTTTTCAATGGATGTGAGTCCTGCATGCTGCCTGCTTATATTTCTGGGTAGCTTGCCCTTAGGTAATCCTCTAATCAAAGCATCTGAATTGCACACTCTGGTATACTGCTTCTTCACAAACACATTTCAGGTACTACTTATAATAATATCATTCTTAATTGGAAATATTCTGATAAATGGACTACATGATGCTAGATTTAAAAATTAAATGATAGAACAGATTTAATGAGTTTTCATATGTATATAAATAAATGAATGGATCTATCAATCAAAAATATTAAATATTTTTCTATTAAATACAAGAAAAAATTACTGTAGTTCCTACACTTTAAATTGTGAAATAATAAAAAGTATGGAAAATATTGAGATTAATTTACTTTTACCTAATTTTAATTTACTTGGATTTCCATTGCTTCAGAAAAAAAAATGTTTGTTAAGAGATTAAAAAACATATATATATATATATATATATATATATATATATATATATATATAATATATACATTTAGAGATAAGTAAATATATATATATATATATATATATATATATATATATATATATATATATATATATTTTATAATATCATACATATACTGTTAATTTTTCCTTTGGAGTCAACATATGGAAAAGGTGACCTGTTTTCTAAATACAGCAACATGGTCAGAACATTATTTTGCAGTGTCTGTGCATTTTAAAATAAGCTATAAATACTTTCTTCAAGTAAGCAAAGTATGTACATAAATGTACATAAATGTGTACATAAATGTGTTGGATTAGTTTCAATTACCCATCAGATTTAAATGCAAAAAATGACACTGTTAACAGAAATCTGGCTATAGATCTATGCTTTCACACGAATTATAAAATCCAACTTTCAGACAGGTTTTTAAAGCTAGATTTATTATATTTGAATACATATAATTATTTCTCAAGATCTAAGTGCCAAGAAATCTTAGTTTCAAAACCTTTCTGGTAACCTAGTCTTAGTAAAATTGTATATGAAAAATAAAAGTTGGCACATGCTGTTTATGGAAAAGGACAGATCACTTTAAAATTGAGTTGGAGTAATTAGTTTATTTTGAAGTGTGCAATGCAAAAAGCAATGCCATAATATTATGTCTAAAGTGCTTCAATTTTAAGGTGATATTTTTATTAAACTTATGCTGCCAAACCCAGATTACTAAAATTGTCTACTCTTTCTCTGTATGAAATACTTGATCTCTAACTATGCTTCGATCTCTAAATGTGCGATCATAGATGTTCTTTCTAATTTTTCCTCATTTTAATGGTTTTAAAAGTATGTGAATTTAATTGGACTGTAATTAAAGTGGCCATGTGTTCTATGCTCATGCAAAATTGCTTATTATTTACAAGGCACTCAAATATCCATTAGCAAACAAAATTTCCATTCTCTTATTCCCATTGTGGTGATTACAAGATTACAATTGCTAGCCTATCAAATCAAACATTTTGGTAAAATATTTATTAAATGCCCATAGGACATTTGACTTTATTCATTCAATGCTTTGAAATGACTAATTTAATACTTTATGGCAATGAATCTCTTGCATTCCTACAGTCAGTCTGGATGACCTGAGTACAGCCATATCTATTTGGCTTTAGATTATGGTGCAATAAGTTTGCTCCATCTGCCTCTCCTGCCTTTTTATAAATGTTGATTTTGTGCAATTTGGAAAGCAATGACTATGATTTGGATCACAGACTCTGAACATGCTACCTGTGCTATATCCAAATGTTCTTATAATTAATAAATATAAATTCGGAAGAAATTCTGTGTTTGTCTGCAACCAAATTATCATTCCATTGTTTTTTGCAGGATGTATTTATACACACACACACACACACACACACACACACACACAAAGGAGATAAAGGCTATCAAGATAAATAACCATCTTCTGTTATTCAGAAACACACTACTTACTTTCCTATACGCACAAATATGCCTGTCCCTATCGCGTGGCCAGATGTATTTATTTATATCTGAAGAATTGTATCTTAATATATTGGTGTTCTAGCCAGAGGAATTGTAAACTGTGATGATGAAAAGATGGTTAATTTATTTGCCTGTCATTGGGGCAAGTAGGTATTGAACAATGCATTCTGTAACCAGAATTTGGAGAGTTTACATGTGTATAAAATATGTTTTACTCGCAATGCTATTCTGGACTATTCATATGTATTTTATAAGTGAATGTTTTATACAATCATACATTTTCCCCTTTATTTTCAACCATGGATTCATAAAATCGCATTGTGATATTAGCTTAGTGGCATTCTTCTATCCTTGTTCAATATGATGTCTGAATTATTTTTATTTTATTGTCCATTCATCTTTTATCAAAAATTTCGTCCTCTGTATTAAGGAACTAACTTCTTTGTATTAAATTTGCATGAGTAAAGTCAGGCTTGCTGGTGCACACCTGTAATCCCAAAGGCCCCAGAGGCTGAGGTAGGAGGATCTCGAGTTCAAAACCAGCCTCAGGAATATAGTGAGGCCCTAAGCAACTCAGTGAGACCCTACCCCTAAATAAAATACAAAAAAGACATTGGGATGTGGCTTGGTGGTTAAGTGCCGCTAAGTTCAATCCTTGGTACCAAAACAACAACAACAAAAACCAAAAAACAACAACAAAAATTGCATGATGACATCCTATAACTTATACTCTTTTAAGAATATTGAATATTTTGAAAAATTCAATATTGACATGTTTTTCTAGTTTCTACTTTATAACTGGTACATAGCTTTTATGGCATGTAACACATTGTATTTATTTATTTGATGGGTTTGGGGTCATTTCCATTACTCTGCTATGATATTTTATAATCATGTAATTTTTTATCCATATTTGTTTGAATATTTGTACTCAAGTTTCTTTTTTTAATTAAAATAGGAATTTATGAGTGATACACATTAAATCTGATAAAATATATCAATTTCCCCAAACATTTACACTAACAGTAGATAAACAGTTTATGGTTTACTCCATTATAACCCACTGTTTAATTCTACTTTTACTTGTTATGAACAAAAATAGTAACTTTATATTGTTTTAGTTTTTATTACTAAAAATCAATTCACTTATTATAAACCAATAAGATTCTCTTCATGTGGCTTATTCTGATTTTTTTCTTGTTGCTTTTCAGAGTCCTGTATACATTAGACAATAATCATTTGATGTTTATTTATGCTACAAGTATTTTTACCTGATGTTCATTTCTTTATTAAGTTTTACGCATATGTTTCTTTAATTTTGATGTCTTAAATAATCTCTCCATTTTTTTGGTTAAGTGTCATATTTAAATATTTATTTTAACACAGATTCATACAGCTCTTTTTTTAGATTTTTTTGGAGGCTTTTACTTTTACATGAAATCTTAATACAGCTGATAAACTGTTAGTACTGTGTGAAATAAACCCTGTTCTTTTTCAAATAGCCAATTAAATTTTCTTCAATTTAGAAATCAAATTTTCACAAATCAATGATGCCAGTTCAATCATATGGATATGCAAAGAGATTAACCATTAGTTGTTATTCCTATCATGTGTCAAGTCCTTCACAAAGATTGCATCATTTGATTATTACACAAAATTGTGAAGTAGGAAATATTGGGTTGTTCTTGCTGTTATTGCTCATTTTGGTGATGAATAAGAGATGTCTTTTGAGGACATAATTGTTTCACTCAAAGTCACACAGCTAATAATTAGTGGATGTAAGAATTAGCATTATATCATTTTCAAATAAATAAACACAATCCATTCTATTCTACAGGTAAACATAGTACAGTATTTTAAAACAAAAGTCTTTGAATCCCATGATATACTTCTCTATTATTACTCCTTCAGTCTCTGCGTGTATGAGAGAGAAAGCACACAAACCTTGTCATGGTTTAGAGGATTTCACTCATCTAGTCCTGACCCACATCTTGTCCTGAAGATGTACAAGTTCATCTGCTTTGTCATCCTATCTCCACTTTATTTTGTGCCCCATGTAGCACTATCTCAGTTTCTTGTGGCATAATAGTCTCAGTTTTTCATTGATGACTAATATTTCCTCTCTGACAGGAAAAATTGACTAATGTTGCTAGCTAGACAACTCATAGTTATCTCTCATGAGAGCTCTGGAATCCTTTTTTTTTTTTCAGAAAGAGTATCCTAATTCCTCAATCTGAACCAAATATGCTCTCTCTATTCTATACATCATCTGTAAAACTTTTGCCACCTCATAATATTTTTTTCTTGCATAATATATATATATATATATATATTCTGATATATATATATATATATATATCAGAATAGAGTACAAGCACCTCAAACAGAAATGTAACCTATCCCTTTTGTATTCTAAGCACAGAATCTGATAACAGTAGGCATTCACTGAAAGCTCACTCAACAAAGCTTAACTGAAGAATCTTTATGGTATAAGGCATAAGATGAATCATTATGAAAATTTTACAATTACTAATGTTTACAAACATTCTTTATGTAACCCCCTTTTTATATAGTCTCATTCTCCTTATGTTAATTGTGATCCTCAGCAAAGGAAAGCAACATATTTCTTATCCAACCCAAAAATCTGGGTGGCTATACATAATGGACATGGTGAAGGTTTCTTCTATGACCAATTTCATATACCTCATAGATCAAGAGTATGTCTTGTTTGTAGTATAATGGGAATAAGTAGTGATCTCCTCTAGATGAACAAGCACTGCTGAACAATTTGCCCAATTAAGGGACTCATGATTGTTTTTCAGAGAATTTTAGTCTCAGTATAATATTATTTTCTTCTCTCTATTGCAGCTGTAATGGGTGAAAGAAATGTTGAAACACATTGGAACAATCATAATACATTGGCATGAATTGACCACTTTTCCCTATAGTAGATAGGGTTATATAAACAATTGAGACAGTTCATCATAGAAAAGAATGCATAATTTATGATTATCCTTTCTGGGGCTCATCTTCAGAGTCCACATATATGTTAAACATGACAGCTGAAATCAACAAATTTCTTATGAACTGCTACATACCTTCAAAAGAAGGTATAGAAGAAAAAGTCGGCTACGATCTACATACTGTGGGGTCGGGCTCCAAATTCCTCAATAGGACACCCATAGCACAACAGTTAATAACTAGAATCAACAAATGGGACTTACTCAAACTAAAAAGTTTTTTCTCAGCAAAAGAAACAACAAGAGAGGTAAATAGGGAGCCTACATCCTGGGAACAAATCTTTACTCCTCACACTTCAGATAGAGCCCTAATATCCAGAGTATACAAAGAACTCAAAAAATTAGACAACAAGATAACAAATAACCCAATCAACAAATGGGCCAAAGACATGAACAGACACTTCTCAGAGGAGGACATACAATCAATCAACAAGTACATGAAAAAATGCTCACCATCCCTAGCAGTCAGAGAAATGCAAATCAAAACCACCCTAAGATACCATCTCACTCCAGTAAGATTGGCAGCCATTAGGAAGTCAAACAACAACAAGTGCTGGCGAGGATGTGGGGAAAAGGGTACACTTGTTCATTGTTGGTGGGACTGCAAATTGGTGCAGCCAATCTGGAAAGCAGTATGGAGATTTCTTGGAAAGTTGGGAATGGAACCACCATTTGACCCAACTATTCCCCTTCTCGGTCTATTCCCTAAAGACCTAAATAGAGCATGCTACAGGGACACTGCTACATCGATGTTCATAGCAGCACAGTTCACAATAGCAAGACTGTGGAACCAACCTAGATGCCCTTCAATAGACGAATGGATAAAAAAAATGTGGCATTTATACACAATGGAATATTACTCTGCATTAAGAAATGACAAAATCATAGAATTTGGAGGGAAATGGATGGCATTAGAGCAGATTATGCTGAGTGAAGCCAGCCAATACCTAAAAAACAAATGCCAAATGTCTTCTTTGATATAAGGAGAGTAACTAAGAACAGAGTAGGGACGAAGAGCATGAGAAGAAGATTAACATTAAACAGGGACGAGAGGTGGGAGGGAAAGGGAGGGAGAAGGGAAATTGCATGGAAATGGAAGGAGACCCTCAGGGTTATACAAAATTACATACAAGAGGTAACGAGGGGAAAGGGAAAAATAATACAAGGGGGAGATATGAACTGCAGTAGAGTGGGTAGAGAGAGAAGAGGGGAGGGGAGGGGAGGGGAGGGGGGTAGTAACGGATAGGAAAGGCAGCAGAATACAACAGACCCTAGTATGGCAATATATAAATCAATGGAAGTGTAACTGATGTGATTCTGCAATTTGTAAACGGAGTAAAAATGGGAGTTCATAACCCACTTGAATCAAAGTGTGAAATATGATATATCAAGAACTATGTAATGTTTTGAACAACCAACAATAAAAAAATATAAAAAAAAAAAATCACCCATAGGAGGCTATGAGAAGCAAAAAAAAAAAAAAAAAAAAAAAAAAAAAAAAAGAAAGAAACAAATGTTTACCTACCCAAATAAATAATTTAGTAGATTTTTTTTCTCTACAAATCATTAGTTGAGTCCTCACTCAGAACTCAGTTTTAAAATAGTAATCTTCTATCTTTATCAAAAACTGTTCAGCAGTAAATTTCTTCATGAACTCTACAGACATCAACCTTGCGTATCTTGGTAACTGAACTGTCTGTTGCTGGTACTGCTTTGGAGGCCAGAATTAGCACCTACTAATCTGTGATCTCTTGTGCAAAGCATCTCTTATTCCTTCTCTGGTTCTGTAATTAATTAGAATAACATTATTTGATTCACACTGCATAATGTCAAATTCTCTTAAAACTCAGCTCTTCTAATACTAAAAAGTCAGCTAAAACTGACCGAATAAATTTACCGAATACCTAAATCAAGAGCAAAACATAATTCTTCACACAAAGTGCAAGCAAACAGCTTTATTCCTGTTTGTGGAGTTTAACCTTCTGCAAAAGTAATTAGGTCTATAATTAAAAACCTATTTGGAATGATTAAAACCCTGTTATCTTGTGGCATTTAAAGATAAATGCAAATGTCACAGAGGATGAATTCATTAAAATTTCTATTTAAGAGAAAAAAATTGTGGATGGAAGGTGTTATTTATTAGAATGTTACAGTTTAAGGGAAAGTTTGATCTGCAAAGACAATTTTGATATAGCAGGCAACTGCTTTCCACAGTATTTATTCTGGGTGTTATTTTAAACTAGCATTTCAGTCACAGTGTTATTTTAAAGATGATGTAATTCTTCTTTCTGAGGGACTTCGTCATTTCCAGGACATTAAGAGTTGTCAATATGTTTAATTCTGATTTAGTCATGTGTACAAAAGCAGAGGCATACCTGACAAGCAATGTATGTTTTCAATCTAGATTTTCAAGCTATGAATCCAAAGGCTAATTAATTTGGATGAAATGGTCGAGTGTTGAAGTCTCCTGTTGCCCAAACAATCTGATAAAATTAAGGGAAGAGAACTTGAGGCTCTGTGGGGACTGTTGGGCTGCATACTGTATAATGATCATTCTGAAACAAATCTGCTGGTGGTCCCTAGCTAAATACATTGCATTCTTTTAAAGTAACACAATTATTCTTCAATAAGTGAAATTAATTACTAGTGGTACAAGTAACTATTATCATATGTTTTTATGTGACTTTAAAATCAAACTTTTTTATGTTTTTGTGTTTCTATTTTCAACACATCAATAGAACACAGGAGAGTATATACATATAAAAATAAATTTAAGAAATGAAATGAAGACAATAACATTAATTTTGGCAAATGCATGATTAAAACCAACCACAGAAAACACCAAGCTGTGTTTTAGGTTTTATCAAAAATTTAGAGATTAAATAAAAAGGATAAATAAAAATAAAAACATATTAAAGTTACCCAGAAAGAAGAAATATTGTATCTATTTAGTCCCTAATGATTAATCAGTGAAGTCAAGAATAAATTAGGCAGGGATTATTTTAGAATAATACTCCTTTCTATGAACTTAAATATGGTCTCATAACCTCAGTTTCTTATCATTGAAAAAGATATTATAGGGACTGAGGATGTAGCTCAGTGGCTCTCACCTAGCATTCAATACTCAGTACCATATCAAATCAAATCAAATCAAATTTTTAAAAAGGTATTATAGTTTAGCTACAAGAGTCGCATACCTCACAGGGTTCCATGAGGTCCCAAATTCTCAGAATTTTTTTTTAAGTCTAAAAGAGAGTAATCATTTCTTGAAAATTTAACAACATGTACCATAGACCAGTTATTTTCAGTGATGTGACCACAGACTTCACTCCGGGGCACTGATAATCACTTTAATTAAAGATTTATATGGAAGAATTTCAGACACTTGGCATTAATGGGACTTTGCATTTCTAATTCATCATTAATCTCCTTATTGGAGTAAATGAAGGAACTTGGGTGGTTGACAGAAAGCTAACAAGAGGTTCATCATTAGACTAGAAATCAAGAGATAAGGCCAAGAAATTTCCTTGCAAAACTGACATGGACTACAAAGAATCATTCAAATGGAAAATTCCTGAAGAATAGGAAAATTATAATGAAGGAGTATGAATTTCCATGCTAAAAAGATTATTAGAAATAAAATATTCATTTTGAAAAACATAATGAGTCTTAGGAGGGCATTGCACTCATGCAAGATATGTTCACTTTCACTACCTATTTTTTTACTGAATACTCAACTTTTTATAATGAAAGGAATTCTCTGAATGTTAATTATTTCAGAAATAACCTTATTTTTAGCTCAGATTTATTCAAATTTAGATTCATTATGGTGAGAAACGATATAAATGATGAAGTTTAGACATGTGTTTAGTCCCACATATATTTTATTTGTCATTAAATAATACACAAAGGTGACAAACTCCAATATTTAAGGAATGTATGAAACCTTTAATAGTAGACCATTTTTTTCAAGTGTCTAAGAATTCATGCAGGTGAATAATATAACAATATAAGAAATGTTACAAGGCCTTTCCATATGACTCAGGACTTAGCATTATGGTGGTAACAATGGCAAAAAATTTATAAATATAAGAAATATGGAGAAGAATTTGGGAAGTGCCCTATTTTATTGTATGTCCCATGGGCTGTACTGCAGAGAAATATCTCAAATGTGAGCATTACCATTAATGTAGGGGAGATTTTTAACAATCTGGTAGAAAAAAAATTCTGTTATAATTCAAGAATTACTTTTCATTGAATTCATCCTAGTGAGAAACTGCGAAAGAATGCAATGGTTTTAAGACCTTATGGACAGATTTTAACGATCATGTCTTCAGACAGACTATACTATTTTGAAATCTTATGAATCGGAGTACTATGGGAAGGCCTTTCTCTTTGTTCATAGAATAACAGAGAAACTTGGAAAAAGTGTACAAATGGAGAAACATCTCACTAACAAATTATTATTGGAAGGTAAAATTTATCAGGTGATCCTACCATACTACCTTACTTTCATTATCTTTGAATATTTAAGAAGGAACATAGATATATAAAAATAATAGTAAATTCCACTTCATTTTTCTTAATCTATAACAATTACATGCAGAACTTTTATATTTATATTACACTTATTTTACTGTATGGTGTACAGTATGATTATTTTTGCCAAAATTCTTAAAACACTTCGCTCATACTTCCATCTTTCTTGTTGATTTTTCTATTTCTTTATGTGATGTTCATAATTCTGTTAATTTTTAGTTCGGTATAAACTCTTTTGCACTTTTGATGAATACCTTATAAGTCAACTATTTTAATAAAAAAATACATTGCAATTAGCTTAAAATAAGATATTTGTGCTTTCCTTTACTCTACCCATACATGCAATCACACAAGTATTTCTACAATCATTATTTAGAAACTTTGGTATCACCTTGAAAAAATTTTTCATGATTTTTTTTCAGCCAGTTTCATATGCCCATCCTTAACTCCAACAATCAAAAATCCAGGCTCCAAATATTTATATCTCTAAAACTTTGTCTTTTTTTTCAGATTCTTATACAATTGGGTGAATAAAGGATTTAGGTTTGTTTCTGGCTACTTTCATTAGTTTGTTTCTCACTTAACAGAATTTTTATTTATTTATTTATCTATCTATTTATTTATTTATTTTGTGCATGTGTGTGTGTGTTTAAGTACATTATAGTTACACATAATATTGGATTCATTTTTTAATAGTCATAAATGCATGTAACATAATTTGTTCTATTTTGAACTTTCATACTTTCCCTTTCCTCCTCTCTCCCACTGATCCACTTCCTCCCCTCCATTAGACTCCCTTGTATTAATTTAGTGTCTTTTAATGAGTGCATTAATGTTATGCAAAAAGGTGGAATTTATTCTAATATATTCATTATGCACATGACATGTTTTGGTCAATTTCATTCAGCATTCCCATCCCTCCTTCCTCCCTCCTCCACTGTTCTTCCTTCTTTTTTTATGAGGCTCCCTCCAGAACTCTTTCAAAATTTCAGTTTACTTTTCACCTTCCACATGAGAGGAAAACATTTGACTGCTGATTTTTTGATTACAGGCTTATTTCGCTTAGCATAATGTTCTCCAATTTTGCCCATTTTACATTTGCCCATAACATATAACATAATTTAACATATAATTACATAATTTCATTTTTCTTTATAGCTGAGTAAAACTTCATTGTATATAATATGGTTAGGATATGAGGGGTCTCATGAAGGCTCATGCATGAGACAATGAAGGAATGCTCAGAGGTGAAATGATTAGATCATGAGAGGTATGACCTAATCAATGAATTAATCTATTTGTTGGAGTAATGTCAGGAGCAGTGATTGAATTATGGTTCTTGAACTGCTTATGACGAAGTCAATGCCTCTCTTGGGAGCTATCTGTGAAGAGGCATTGATTTGAGACTGCTTGGTTGGTATGGTGACATCCTGTCCAATAGGAGGTTCTTTGTCAGCCACAGAGCTATTCTGTTCTTGACCTTGAGGTTCAGACACCAGCTGCTCCGGGGTAGAAAGTTATGGGTGCAAGCTGATAACCATAATCAGGCTGCTCATACTCCTGACCTTGGTTCTTCTTACTTTGAAGAAGCTTTCTTATAATAAATCCTTTTGATGTTTCTACCAATATGATAAACGTGCTGAGCTTTTCTGTGTCACCACCTCCCTAACAGGGTGATAGTCTGCCACTGAGATCTCGCTTTTTCTCTATTTGTGTGTCTGTTTATTTTTCCTCCATCTCCACACCAACCAGTCTGGGAACCTGAGTTAATGACTGTGCAGGTCACAGCAGAGAGCTAATTTGAAAGGACTTCTGCACTGGATGATAACCCTAGGCAAGTAAGATATGGCTGGAGGAAATAAGTCTTTGGGGATGTGCTTTTGGGTTTATATATTGTCCCTGGCTCCTAGCTCTCCCCTATCCCTGTCTCTCTATTCCTCCCTCCCATTATCCCTTCCTCCCTCCCTCTCTCCCTCCCTCCCTCTCTCCCCCTGCTTCTTTCCTAGCTGCCATGATCTAGAAACTTTCCTTCACCATGCTCTTCTGCCATGAGTTCTGTCTTACCAGAGCAATGAAGATGACTGACCATGGAATGAAACTCTGAAACCATGAGTCCAAAATAATGTTTTCTTCCCCTAAATTGTTTTTGTTTGGTCACAGTGACAAAAAGCTGGCTAACACAATGTATATATGCCATATTTTCTTTATCTATTCATTAGCTAATAGGTGATTAGGCTGGTTCTACAGTTTGGTTATTGTAAACTGAACTGCTATAAACATTGGAATGAATGCAAAGTTATATCAAGGAGTTGGAGAGCTGGTTCATATGGTGAGTCCATTCCTGATTTTTCAAGGAATCTCCATATTTCTTTTCAAAGAAGTTGTACTAATTTTCAGACCTACATAGAATTCATGAGTCTGCCTTTTCCCTCATATCCTCATCAGCATTAATTGTTATTTGCATCCTTGATTATTATCATTTTGACTAGAGTGAGATAAAATCTCAGTGAGGTTTTGCATTTGTATTTCCATGATTGCTAAGGATATTGTAGATTTTTTCATATATTTGTTTGCCATTTATATTGTTTCTTCTTCTCATTCTTATTTTCCTTCTACTCGCCACTTCTCCTACTTCTTTTTTCTTTTGGTACCAAAGATTAAACCCAGCTATGCTTAACCACTGAACCATGTCCCTGCCCCTTCCTTAAAGGGCAATTTAAAGGGTTAAATTTATTTCTTTATTTTGAGACAGACTACATTGCTTAGGCCCTTGAAAAAATTGATAAGGGTGATTTTGAGCTTCCACACTTCTGCCTCAATCCTCCTGCTAGAATTACTCCTGCACCATGCTGCATTTATTCTTTTGAGAAATATCTGTTTAGTTCTTTAGTTCTAATATTGGTCTATGAAGCCAATATGACACTGATACCAATAGCAGTTAAAGACACATCAAGGGAAGAAAACTACAAACCAATATTCCCAGTGAAAATTATTTACATGAAAAATTCTACATAAAATATCAGCAATATGCATTCAAAAATGCATTGAGAATATTGTACACCACGATCAAATTGGTTTTGTCACAGGGATGCAGGGTTCTTTCAATATTCACCAATTGATAAATGTAATTCACCAAATAAATAGACTTACAGACAAAATTACATGATTATACCAATAGGTACAGATCAAGACTTTGACAAAATTTATCAGCAGTTCATGTTAAAAATACTGAAGAAAATAGGAATAAAAGGAAATTTTCTCAACATTATAAAGATTACACATGAAATATCCAAAGCCAACATAGTACTGATCATTGAAAAACTGAAAGAATTTCACCTAAAATCCAAAAGAAGACAAGGATGTTCACTCTCACCAATCGTATTCAATATAGTTTTGAAACTCTAGCCAGAGCAATCGGATAAGAGAAGGAAATTAAAGAATACAAACAAAAAAAGAAGATGTCAAATTGTCTCTTTTTGTTGATGATATAATCCTATGTCTAGAATACTCAAAAATTCTACCAGAAGACTTGTAGAGCTGATCAAACAAATTCATCAATGTAGAAGGATAGAAGATGAACATTCATAAATCAATAGTTTCCTATATTCCAATAGTTAGTCTACTGAGAAAGAAGTCAGGAAAACTATCTTACTCAAAAAAGCCTCACAAAAATAGACTGTGTTGTTTTTAAATATGTCTCATGATATTGCACCTGTCAGTAGTTTCTTTCTAATTCTAATATTCTTTTTTATATATGCAACATTTAAAACTATTATTGACTAATAGATGAAATTCTGAATTTATTCCAGATATTGGCAATGATAATTCAAGCTTCTATAAATAATAAAGAACAACATACATTTTATTTCTGAAGGGTCAATATCTAGGAATGGGATTACTGCTTTGTAGCTTTGTGTGGTAAGTGTATGATCAGCTTCATAAGAAAGTTTCAATTATTTTTTCCATGCACTTTAGATATTAATGACAAAGTGATGTTCCTATAACATACAATTTTGCTATTAGCCATTATAGTAGATTTTTAATGGTGGCACAATCATGTTAAATTGCAATTCCAATTTACTGGCTAGTTTTGTTGAGCATTTGCTATACTTTCTATCTTAAGTATTTTGAAAAGTTCTCTTCCTTAAAGGCATGATTCAGAGATGGCACTATTTGAGGGGGAGGGTGGAACCTGTAAAATAGATTATTGTTTTTTTTTTAATTTATTGATGAGTTCTTGAAATATTCAGAGAATATTTGTGTTATTAGATATGTTTTATTTAAACATTTTATTTTGAAATAAATCTAGAATAATAAACATTTGCAAATATAGCACAGAGAATTACTATATCCTATTCACTCAGTATCCTCAGGTTAATATCTTACATAATCATAGCTTATCTGTAAAAATCAGGAAATTAATATTGCTACCATAGAATTAGCTACTCTTCATTTGAACTTTGTCAGTTTTCCATCTAATGCATTGTTTGACTAATATATTTAAGCTAAAGTTTTTGATTTGAATTATATACCATTTTCCACTGGTTTACTTCTAACTTATCTATATTTAATTTAATATCTAATTTAATTAATTTATAATTTCCTTTTAGAGAATACATAATTGGTTATTATTTATACTTTTATCCAAATCCAGAAAACCCTTTCTTTTAAGTAGAGTAGCTAGATTATGCCAAATATAAATATTGATACATTTGGGTTTAAACAGATCATTTTACAATTTTTTATTTGTGGAATAGCTCTTTTATCAATAGTGTTTGCTTATATTCTCTTAGATAATTAATTTTTTTTCAATTCTACTTTGTATCCTCTACAGACATTATATTATTTTTAGTGATTTCTCCAGGTTTTCAAGATGAATCTCTTAACATATCACCACCTACCTTCAAATAATTTTCAATCACTTCACATTTAGATTATAAGTCTTAAAACAGGACATTCTCTTTTCTTTCCTAAGATATTTGTGCTATTATTATCTTCTCTGAGAATTATTGGGGTCTAATTATCTTTGCTGTAAGTAGTCTATTTCACTCAATGAGGTTTTCAAATGAGGAAGTTTATTAAGCTACTTTAATTGAAATATAAAAAACCTGTGCATATTTAACACATACAACTTGAGGAGATAGGAATAGGTATACAACAGTAAAAGAGCACTTCTAAATCTATTCCCATAACTCTCAGCTTCCAAAATTTCCTACCATCCTTTTATTATTATTATTATTATTATTATTATTATTATTATATTTTTTGTGTGGTAAGAGTACAATAGAAGATCTACCCTCTTACAATGCTATACATGTAAAATACAGTAATGTGTGCTAAGGTCACTATCCTGTAAGATAGATGAAGAATCCATTTGTCTTGCATGGCTGAAACATAACATTATGCCCTTCACCATTACTTTTCCATACCCACTGTCCTCCATTGGCTGCAAACCACCATTCTAGTCTGCTGCTATAAACCTGATTATTTTAGAGGTAAATATGTTTCAGCTTTGTCTACTATTTCTCATCACGGTTGCTCTTCATTCATTTGTATAAATCAAAATTTCTATGTGATCTTCATTCCATCTGTTCAAATATGTTATTTTAATGCTTCTTACAGTGGGAGTCTGTTTTGCACTGCACTATTTTTTTTAACTGTGCCATCACTGTTTTAAAGTAAAAAAATTTTTACTTTTTAGAAAGTTGAAGTCTGAGGGGATCAGATAACTTCCCTGATATCTGTAGCTTCTGGAGTAAAAAAATGAAATAAAAAGGAGAAGAAGAAGAAGGAGATGAAGGAGGTGGAAACAAAGTTGGAAGAGATGAAAGAGAAGGTGGGAGAGATTCTGTAAAGAATACTCATGGAAAGTAATTATTTATTTGAAATTTTATTTTCATTGCTTTTTCATGATTTTTATTGTGAGTCTTCTTCTTAAGAGGTGTGAATGTTCCTAAAGTTTAGTAGTAGTGGCTCTGATTTTGAATTTAATAGGGGTAAAAAACAAAAGACTTATTTTCTGAAAGTCTTGTTCTTGGGAGCAAGTAAGTTGCTGTTCTCCAGATTACTAGAAATTCTAAAAAGGTGAAATGTGGATTTCAAAGAAGTAGACATACTTAAAAAAACATATAAAGAGAAAACAATGAAGAACACATTATTTCATAGTGTTATTGACCCAAGCAGTACTAAAAACACTCAACTTTCTTTGGGCAGAAAAGTTTTAAAACAGATGTCTTAGTCAGCTTTTTCTGTCTTATGACTAAAGGGTCTGACCAGAGCAACTGTAGAGGAGGAAAAGTTTATTGAGGGCTCAGAGGTCTAAGTCCATAGAAGGCTGGCTTCATGATATATATATATATCTCCCAAAGTCACGCCCTAATTCCCACCTGCCCCAGCCACACCCTACCACTTCAGTTAACACTCAGTTGATCCCTATCAGGGAAGTAATTCATTGATTGGGTTAAGACTCTCACAACCCAATCATTTCTCCTCTGAACCTTCTTGCATTGTCTCACATGTGAGCTTTTGGGTGACACCTCACATCCAAACTAAAACAACAGTAGTTGAAACTTCTTTCATTTTATTTTGTTTTTGTGTATAATTTATTGTTTTATTTTTAGTCATATTAGTAACTGTTAGTAATTAGTACCAAACAGGCAATGCCAGTAATCAAGCAGAACTTGTAGATCAGAGCGAAATCTTGGGTCTTGAAAAAGAAATTAGCATTTGCCTGGCATGGTGGTGCATGCTTGTAATCCAAGCCACTAGGGAAGCTGAAGCAGGAGGATCACAACTTTGAAGCGAGTCTCAGCAACTTAGCAAGACACTGTGTCAAAATAAAATAAAGGTAGTTCAGTGCTAAGCACCCCTGGGTTCAATCCCAATATCATGAAATATCATCAATAAGATATCAGGGTGTAAATATGAGACCAGGCAACAAGAAATTGATACACATGGAATACTTTATTTTCAGATGTATGTAAGAAGAATAAGCAATTAAGCACAATTGGGTTTTACATGAATAAACCAAGTCCAGAATAAATGGTACTGATGGTAGCTCACAGACATCCCTTTATTCAAGAATTAAACTTGATTCTACCAGCAAATTCCAACACAGTAGCACTGGGTTGCTTATCATCAACCACTGTGCTTTGTACAGCACATTCAATCCCCAATACCTTATGAGGACAATACTATTATTATCTTTATTTGGCCAGTGAATAAACTGAGATGGATATTAAATAACTTAATTGAGGTACCTATGTGATAGTGGCAGTATGAGAACTAGAGTCTAGATGAACAAAAAACCAGAGACAGACTAATATTAACTCCAAGCCATAAGTCAATATAGGCACTATTATTAGTCATTTTCAATGTTTCACAGTTGAACAGGCCTGAGTGGTTAAATGAATCCCTCTGGTTAGGTCAGTTATTTAAGTTCTAAACTGTGTTGATATAACTTCCTGAACATCAGCCTAAATGTTGGCATTATTTCCTATTGATATTGTCATTATTTGTTAGTATTATATTAATTATTTATATAACTTGTATCATTACATATTTACTCACATATTTAAATATATTTATTAATCATATTTAAATATAAAATTGAATATATATCATTGATATATATTTAAATAATAATCCAGTTCATTGTGCTCATTTTAATCCTTGTTAATAAAATTTGAAAATGGAAGTAGATGATTTTTAAGTTCTGGTAGATTATATACAATTGTACTAGCTAGAATTGACTAAGTCACTGTTACATGAATAACTGTTTACTCATTGTTGAAGATAGATTGAAAAATATAATTTTATCATAAAATCTAATACTTAAAATGTTTTGTTACATACATAGTTGACTTTTTTTTTGCAATCACACTCTGAGATTCCCTTTATATCTCTATCATCTTAAAGATTTGTTGATTATTTATTGAGTACAAGTCTTCAGAAAGATGCTGTATTCCTGCTGAACTGTTAGAAAACAAGAAACTATAATTTGAGATAATTTTTTTAAGATTAAGGCATTGATGTTTACAAAAAATAAAGTATATAAAAATAGATAATAAGTTCATGTGTTTTATATATTGTTTAACCCAACACATACTAGATTTCAAAATTATTTCCACACTTATTCATGTGAAAATAACTAGAGGTATAGTTTTCAGCTTTTTTCAATGATGTCTGTCATTTATGATCCTGAACTTCTTGGCACATTCTGTACGGTTTATTGCTTTATGACTTCTTGCATTCTTTTTTAACACTATGCAAGTGATCACAGGAAGCAGATACTTCAGAGATCTCTAGTTCTGCTTACTAACCAAGCTGAACCTAAGTTAGATGACTCAGCACCATCCCAACCTGACATGTTTTTCATCATTTTTCACAATCCTAATGTTCAAGCTGACTGATGGTTTCTGTACATTCATAACTTCACATTATCATGACCACTAAGTTAAAAAAAATGATTTTTATGACATAACTTCTAAGGCTGAACGATATAGTCACAGACTTCACTAAGGAATAAAATTATAACTATAACATAATCTGATTAAATTTATATAGCATACTGTTTTATACATCAGTGTAAATACAATGGATTCTTCATTTTTCTAAATGAAAAGCATCTCACCATCTTTTAGAGCACTCAGCCTAATCATTGCTATACAGATGTAAATTTACTAAAGTGATTTTCTGCCTTCACCTGTGCCAGCTGAAGCCTGATCTTCCAAATTGACCCCAGGAATTCTTGGCTCCAATCTGTTCCTGACCATTGTGACCCCCAGCTTTTTATCCTTTGAAAATGCAAAGAGAGAGAGAGAGAAAGAGAGAGAAAAAAATTTTTAATATTTATTTTTTAGTTTCGGTGGACACAACATCTTTGTTTTTGTATGTGGTGCTGAGGATCGAACCCGGGCTGCATGCATGCCAGTCGAGCGCGCAACCACTTGAGCCACATCCCCAGCCCCCCTGCATCAGTTTTTACTAGAGTGAATCACCTGCCAGACCTAAAAGAGGGACATTACCCAGATGACCCTTAACCCCAATAATAATGAAGTGCATATCTGTAAGAAGAATGGGAGCAAGTGAGTGAAAGCTAATGAACCCAAGGGGCCCAGGGATCCCTTGGAATTATTGACTGCTTTTATGGAAGGATGGCATGGCCACTTGTAGGGCAGATAGCAATGCCTATATCTGGAGTCAGAAAGACTGTGTCTGGAAACCAACACAGGTGATCCTGAGGTTTAATCACGCAGGCAAGTTTGTGAACTGATCCATCTCCTCTGGCGAACAATTTTGCTGTGGGAAGGAGAGCACGATTCATTTTTGTTTGTTCCTTCAATTCTGGAAATGACTAGTGGGTAAGCAAAGACTTTAAAAATATCATAGCTACATTGTCCTCACCTTGTATGGGCTTCCCAACATTTTGCTAGCTGCATGGTCATGTGATTTCAGATGCAGAGTATCTTCTGGGTCCAGTAAAGAAGTAGATGAAAAGCCAACCAATACTTCCAGGGGCAGCAGTATAATTTCTATGTGAGAATGAGGAAGTTACTTTTAACTTCAAAAAGCTTGATCTATGAGAAGAATGCTGAAATGATAGAAATGAGCCATGCTTGCTGCATTTTTATAAATTTTAGACATTTTCTTGGATCTTCAGGGACTATACAGTCACCTTTATTTTTTTCCTCCTGCCTATTTTCTAGACAACTGCATATTACAGTCAAGCCATACTGTTGACTTGCCATTAGGGATGAACTCCTCATGATATAGTAAAATATATAGGACTGGTCAATCCTGCTGCCTGTTCCAGTGGCAGCATGACCTATGGATAACAATGTCTGTGCTTCCTAAGGCACCCCAGAAAATACCCAAATAAATAAAAATAGTATTGAAGAATTACAAGCAACTATGGCATAGTGTACATTTGCAGACAAATAGAGTTGATTTCTACATTGAATTCCTATGAGTATAAAAAGTCACAAAACAGTGAAAAAAATAGCTGATGGATATGAAGAGACAAGATGAAGCAAGTGCTGCTTCCATATAAGGCAAAACCCACAAATTAGGTTAATAAAATATTCACCCAGTTCTTTTGTTGTGCACCTCTAAAACATAAAGTTATTTAAATGTTAAATTCATCCTGTGTTGTTCTCTGTACTGTTAGAACCATAGCTACATGACAATTTTAAAAAAGAATTTTAAAAAAAGTCAACTTTTCTCTTTTGCACACTGTTGGTTTATAAGTTTTGTCAAATGTTTGGGACTGTGTAGTTTGTAGCTTTGCCTAATCTATGATACTACAGCTACTATAAATCTGTTTAATATTACATTATGTATTAAATAAAGAAGTATGTCTATAACATTTTATTAAAGTTTTTTCAATTTGACTATTGTGATATTTCTATGACATGTCTCTAGATAGAATATCAATTTTATTGTCATAACAAATTGATTTAGAATTTAGTTGAGCTCACTTAAAATATTATTTTAATTAATTAAAAGAAAAGCCTCAGTCAAATAAAATATCACACAAATAAGTTTTCAGAATTATTAAATAGTATGACAGTTCAAGTTATGTTATTAAATTTGAATATTTTTTTGAAATAAGTTAACCTTTTCTCCTACATTCCTTCAAAATGGAAAGCAACAGAATGCCAAGGCCTTCTGATTTTATTTGTTCATGTATCTATTTGTTTGTACTGGGGATTGAACCCAAGGGTGCTTTATTACTGAGCTACACACCTTTTTTATTTATTTATCTATCTATCTATTTATATATTTATTTATTTTTGAGACAAGATCTCACTGAATTGGTAAGGATAACCTCATACATGGGATCCTTCTGCCTCAGAATACAAAGTCAATGAGATTAAAGGCACACACCAGCATGCCTTATCTAGGCCTTCTGGTTTCATGGTACATGATGATGAATCACTGGCATACACACTTGAATAGAATCTTTAAGGGGAAAGCATACGGTAAGTATTTTCATTGATTAGAATTATCTGTAAACTTTCTTCTGAATTTCATTTTCTCCAGCCACCCCACCCTCACTCCTTCACCAATTCTTCACACCTGGGGCATTGGTTGTGCTGAGGAAGGGTACTCAATTAAACTCCACTTGGGATCTCTTCCTTTGTAGTAGCTTTGAATTTTCCATCCTCACTTTGCACCCAAGACCAATTAAAAACCTCTTGATGAAAATATAGATATCAGCAAATTTTTTAAAGTTCTCCAAGTTAAAAAAAATTGATCATAAACTCTGATTTTCAAATAGTGGAAATTTAAATTCTTAATTTCTTTATAGCCTATTGTAGCACTGAACTCAAGGTCTTTTTTTGATGGAGAATACCTTTCTCTGGCTTCATCCTAAAGCCCATAAATCCAGTGGAATTATAAGATGAAAATTAATGTTATTAATCATTATATTTATTAAATGCTTTTGTTTCTTCTTTTTCTGATTTCTTCACATTTACCTACATCTCAGGCTTCCTTGGGGACTCCTACTTTTCTTTTCCTTCAGATGTCTTTAAGTACTGCACTTCCTCAGCATTCCATTCTTGGCTCCCTCCTCAAGTATATTTTTACACTGCACATACCCCTTGCTGATTTTACTCACACATGCAATTGTAAATCCAAAACAGTCAAAATCAGCTTCCATCCAGAGATCCAGACCTCTACCGAATGTTCCAGAGAAATTAATTTATTAAAAAAAAACTAAACAAAGCTCACCAACTATCCCCTAAAGCAATTTTTATTTTCTATTATTTATTTTCTGAATTATTGCCTTCTCCATACCAGGTAAAAACTTGTCACTCAAACTCAAGTCTCAGAGACAATTCTTAATGTCTCTTCAAAGTCTCCCATTTTGTTCATTCTCACTATTATTTCCCTTTAAGTCTTTATCTTCTCACCCAAAAATGCAGTGTTGTTTTAAGTAGTACCTTTTTTTTTTTTTTCGGGTTTGATTTGTGTGTGTGTGTGTGTGTGTATTATCAGTGCCGGCAGAAATATTTTTCAAATACACAATTCTGACCAGGCAATTCTTAAAAGGTAAATCCAGAAATAATCTGTAATGGTTCTTCTCAAGCCTACAAATCAATTACTTTCTTCTCATGAGAAATTTTATGTAAAACTCATTTACTAACATGAAGGAAAACTGATAGAAAACATATGTGCCTACTCCAGAGATTTTTAAAAAATAATACCGTGCTATTGCAGATGTATAGAGGAGTGAAATATCATTCAAATAAATTATATATACTTTGTAACTGGACTATTTGAGAAAGTCTGTTGTAGAAAGCATGTAATAACACATGCATTTTCCCATCCAACACAATGAATATTGGCAATTAATGTGCCATGTGCAAAGCTATTGATTATTTTGGGATTGTGTGAAACAGTGGGATATTTCTGATAAAATTCTGTAAAAAAAAAAAAAAGGAAAGTATACTCTTCTTTCACATATTATGGGAGTTTCAACAACTAAAAATTCAATAAACAGTAACAATCTCTTTTAGTAAAACTTCACTCTGCACACACTTTTTAATTTTTATTAATGAAAAAGTAATACTCAATATTTTTTGTTTATGACAAAAGGAGCTAGTTCTAGGCATTTGTAATTATAAAAGGATTTACATCTACACTGATATAGTGATGAGTGGAAATTGAAAGACTTGAAGTAGAACAAGATTTCATTGTGTAAGTCTATTGCTCATTGTAAGGTAACAAGCATTATTGGCTTCAGTCCACTAAATACCATCTCATAAATTTCTATTGAGAATATAAGCAGATTCCATTCTGTGCTTCATGCCTAACTTCTCAACCTAATCCGTCTCTTTCCCATAACTATTCCATTTACTGCAGTGTGAAAAACAACTTTGAGCCAAGTGGGTTTCATTGGTAACATGCATATGAAATTTCACAGAAGAATGTATTTTTTTGAGTTCTGAACTAAGACAAGGAAGAAATCTTAGAGGATACCTGTTCAATAATGTACTATAGTTTATTTTATGAATTAGTGTAGGATATGTATTATTTTTCAGGATATATATTGCTTTCTTGGATTATGCCTAGATAATAATACAGTAGTGAACATATATTTACATAGATATCCCATAGCAAAAATCAATTCAACTATAGCAAAGATTTTCTGTATCCTATGATTTTTTATCCTTACCTATATTATGGTAAGGGAATTCTCCTCTTCAGTAGCTGCTAAAAACTATTCAAAACAGAAGGAAAATTTGTCATTTTAATCTGTAACATGTGTTTTTGTTTCAATAACACCCTGTATCTATGATTTGAAACCACATCAAAAATTATAACAGACAAGTAAGCAATCAAGCATCATTCTCACAATAAGGGAACTGTCAAATATGTTGGTATTTCCTTTCCTCTCAATATTTCTCAATTTATTATAGAAATATGTTGTGACTACATATCAAAGTTATTTGTGGTATTTAGTTGCATGCTGAAATCCACTTTTGAAGATCACAATTTTGAGAAATTGACAGTTCTCTAATAAAATCATTTCTCAGGATGTATGTGGGCTTCATACAGATTCAACCAACCACAATTAAAAATATTTGGAAAGAATACTTCTAATTGAACCTGTGTAGACTTCTTTTTCTTATAATTATTTTCTTAAAAATACAGCATTGTGATTACTTACATAGCATATACTAGTGGGGGGGTATTATAAGTAATCTAGAGAAGATTTAAAGTATATGGGTGAATTGCATAGATTATATGCAAATAGTATGCCATTTTACATTAGAGTCTCTCGAGCATCTTGGCTATTGACATCCTCAGGGTGCAGATTAGAACTTAACATCAAAAGGATCAGTAGGTGAATGCATCATCTATACTATGGGCAGTCTGCAGAGTTATGTTTGGGGCAATGTATAGATGCCATGTCCACAGACAAGAATTCATTGGAGAAACATGCCGTACTTGGTGTTATTTCTTCTAATAGAAGCAAATGATAAAGAAGCCTTAATAAATAGTCTATTTGAGGTTAGGTACCCTGCATTTAGACCTTTTTTGCTTCCTTCATGGGAGATTGCAAGGAGACTATAACTGCCTAGATATGGAGTTGTTCATTGTCCTGAGGACCTGAGAGACATGCCTAGTAGTGGAAAGACATGTCCTCAGAAGAAGTTGCAACTCCTCTAGCTGAGAGTTAAGGCGTCATGCTTAGCTCACTCAATTCCAACAACCTAAAGAAATCCCGGAGGTCAATCACTGGACGATTATCATCATAAGCACCTAAAATGGTTTCTCTTTCCTGCAGTATTTGATTCAGCTCAAACTTCCAGTAAGTATACTAGTAAATAATTTGTGTTACAGAGGAAGATACTTAAAAACTAACTTTGAGCTAAATCATTTGGAAACTCATATGAAAGTTGCAGTATCTAAGCATCATAATTAAAACTCCTCAGAGTAGGATATGAGAGGCTTAAATTAGAACAAAAGTGGCATTTCTATTGCTGATTTTCATTCCTCAAATAAAGCTTTTTATCACTTAGATATTATTAGTTCCTACTAAATTAGAAATCCATGCAGAGACCTGTAATAATCATTTAGCTCAGAAAAAGTATTTGCATTTTTCAGTAATGTATTTTATGACAATATTGATCTGATAAGTTAGTTTTGCACAAACAAATTGATGAAAAAGTGACCGTAAAAGTAGTATTTAATCAAGATTTCTTTCCATATATAAAAATATGGATGGTATAAACATTTGTTATAAAAGAAAACTAAAAGTAAAATTTCAATAGTGATAGACTTGGTCTGTAGAAATAGTCACAAAATTGGAGATGGGGAGATTGACAAATCTAATAAGCAATGGCACAGTAAAAAAAAAAAATAAAACAGGAGCAGCAAACACCAGCATGTGCTTATATTGTTTAGGTGAGAAATCCCCAAATTGGCAGCAATTATATGTTCTATGCCTCTGCTGTCTTCCCATTATGATTCTTCCATTATCCTCACAAGCTGCAATAGACTGCTTCAGAATGATTGACATTTCCAGTAGCTGCTCCACACTGCTCATCTACTCTTGGCATGGACTCTGTAGAGCCCCAGAAAAGATACTTATTTTCTCCTCTAGTTTTATCATAAGAATCTGTATTCATTATAGGAACAAAAACCAGATAAGAAAATATTAAACGTTCCAAATCACATAGTCCAAGGTACTATTTTAGGTCCATGTAAATATGCATCATTTGTATAATAGACCTTTAAATTTTGGTCTATTATACAGTTGAGTTTTCTAGGTATGAATACCCTGATATGAATATGGCAGAGGGGGGGAAGTCTTCCCATATCTTAACAAAATATTGAATGTAATCCTTTTTTAGTAAGATGGTAGTAAAATATGTAGCACTTCTTACATAAAAATCAACCATTTTGACATTTATTTTTTCTAGTATCTCACCGTTTTTCAACAATGAGTTAATATCTAAATGTCTGATTATTTTTCTTATCATGATTTTCTAGAAGCTAAAAGAGTGGATCAATAGTTTCCAAAATATTATGAACTTTTGAAATATTTAAATTTGTTTCTCTAATGTGTGTTTTGGAACCACTAAGTCAAGCTATGGATTTAACAAAGAAAAAAGGACTTTTGCATGTATTCATGAAGTTCAGAGGACACGTGTATATCCAGAAAAGCCACTGGAACTACATAGCCAGTGTTCAGGATATTCATGTTATATCATGATCTCGGTTTTCTAAAAATGTATTTAAACAAACATAGGGAAAAACCTATACCAAATAAAAGTTTCTGATGGATTTTGGGGGAGAGGTGGTTCATTGAAACAAATGGAATATTTCATTGTTTTGTTTGAGCATCTACTAAAGCACAATGTGCTACTTTTTATTGGACAAGTAAACAGACTTTGCCTTGTCCTGAAAACCCCATTCAATATGTAATTTTGTTACTACCAATTTACTGAAAATATCCCTGACATATTTTTTATACCGTGTAAACTTTGTTAAAATCTCCTTGCTACTTAGTTAACTGCCTTTGAGTTTTTGATCCTGTAAAGAATTATGAGAGAATCAAAAAATGTTCTTAATAAGTAAGTCATGACCTATACTTTTAAAAAATTCTCATCATAGTTTCTTCTGACTTCTGGTAGTTGTATAGTAACTAATCACAAAATAACCATCATACCCATTATAATTTTATGAAAAAAAATGAGAAAAAAATGTTGAAGGTATTTGTGAGTTAAGATTAAAAAGGAATGGACCTTAGAGATAAAGATCTATTCCTGGGAATAAAGCAAAAACTAAAATAGACTCTCATACACATAAAACCTAAAATAAGTATCTACAAATTTAAGGTCATAGTCCAGTAATTGATCTGCTGTTTGGAAAACACACACACACACACACACACACACACACACACACACTTACAGAGTTTTCCAGACAGTGTTAAAAAAATCCTTGGAATCCTATGTCATTCACAATGCCCATTATACAGTCAAAATGTTATAGGTATGAGAATAAGGAAAACATATACTATATACTTAAGAGAAAAATTATTTAATAAACACTGACACTTGGGCCACCTGGATGTTGGAATTGACAAAATAGCATGGATAAAAAACTGCAATGTATATGTTAAGAAATCTGAAGGAATATTTTAGAGAGAATTTCAAGAGATGTATGAAAATTTTTATAAAAACAAAACAAGTGGCCATTCTAGAACATAATACTAATCAATATTTTACAAAATATAAATTGCATACCATGAACAAAAAAATTGAACACAAGAGTATAAAAGATCTGAGTCCCTAAAATCATTAAAATTAAATATAATTCAGTATTTTTAAAAATTTTCTTTAAAACAGTTCACATAACCAGGAAATATAAAGGAAAGCACGTTGAGGCATAATATATACTCATCCTCTTTTTTATACTTTTAAGTGATATGAAGACATTACAGGAGGAAACATTTTTTTAATAAGTAAGAACTGGAAGCATTATAAAACTCTTCAAGAATAGATGTTCAACAAAAATAAAACTGGGAGCATATATACAAATATATAAATTATATATATATATATATATATATATATATATATATACATACATATACATATATGTGTGTGTGTGTGTGTGTGTGTGTGTGTGTGTATACCCACAAAGATATATTTGGTCTTTTGAAAATAGGGGAAACAGTGTCAGATGGAAATTTTGGATGTACAAGAAGAAATGAGGAATGCCATATATGTTAAGTTTGAAATAAGTGAGTGAGTATAAAACCCATTTTGATTTATTACTGTTTGAAAATAAATTGATTGCCAAAAAAGAAATAAATAAACAGTAATAATATCTTATGTAGTTAATGGTTAAGGTAGAAGTAAAATATATGAGAGTAGCATAAAGTATACAAGTAGACATAAATGGAATTAACTTGGTGAAAGGTATATTACAATCAAAGTGGTGTCATTTCCATTTAAGGTGGATTGTGATGAAGAATAATATGTAATCCCTAGAACTGTCAATAAAATACAATTCATGGAGTTTTAAGTGCAATTTCAATAAAAAAGATAAAATTAAAATTTTAAAATATACAATTAAACTTACAAAAACCATTAAGTAAGAAATGAAGAATAGCAGGACTTCCAGAAAGCAAGTAGCAAGCAATATGGATGAATTAAACTCAAGTATATCCACATTGAGCAAATGGAGGGAAATTTTAAGTTTGAAATAAAAAGTAGATATTAGAGACTAGAAACACATGATCCAACAACATGCTATTTATACACTTAAGAGTTTAATGTAAATCCAACAAACATTTGTAATTCTCTTCTTACTAGCATAACATGTACATACATGTATATTTATGTATACATGTATATATATATAAATAGTTTTATCCATATACCACTGCCAGGCACCTATGTAATTGTTTTCACGTTATTTAATAGTCTTGATTATAGTAATTTTGATAGATAAATCTTGCAGAATGCTTACCATGCACTCCCAGCTGTTGACATTGGTTTACAAGGATGATCTCATTAAACAATAGCATCAAATTATTATATAGTAGAGATTGTAGCATCCTCACTTCATAGATAATTTAATAGCTACAAAGAAAAATCGTGACACTTAAAGTAACACCTAGTAGTTGAATTCATACATTGTAACCTCAACGCTTACAAATTTTTTGTCACTTCTATTCACTTTTTCAGGCATCTTTCTGAATCTAAATTTGATTACATTGATCTGTTAACTAAAGCCCTTTTCTTGGTTTCTTATTGTTCTTGAAATGATAACCAAACTCTGTTACATAACTTGGTTTTTCTCCTTCTCCTACCTGTTCTTTAGTGATCCTAGTCATCCAGTTTTTGAATATGTCTTGCTCTGTCTCACCCACTTTCACTCCCACCTTAAACCATCTCATCATGATCCCACATAACTTTGGATCTCTACCACCTTTTTACTTCTCTGGACACACTCCATTAACATTTTATTATCAAACACCTTTCACAAACCCAGTCTTCAATCTTCAGGCCAACCCAGGCCTTCAGTCTGTATTTGAATACATTTTATCTTCTCTATTTTGCTGTTTTTCTATTTTCAAAGTGCTCACGACTGACTATATTTTTCTCTGGAATCATATTGAACAAACATTTATCTTTCATGAATTTGGTTGTAATTAAGTGCTAAAGTCATATTTAAAAACTTGGTTTATGTTTTGTTGATATTTTCTAACACAGTCCTTGAACCATAAACTATATCTATTAACGGTTAGAAAATGCTATATTTCAAAGCTGAAAGAAAATTGTCTTTCTTAGTTACTCAGAACCACCCAAGTGTTGGACCTCGATTTAAAAAGAACAATTAAAAAGTCAAACTTTTATTCCCTAACATTTGTTGTCCAGATTTAAAATATGTCTTCATCAGGTTAACCTTGACATGCAGCATTGTTGACTCCAGAGAGTCTCTCTAGATCTATATTTATTTATTTATTTATTTGGTACCAGGGTTTGAACTCAGGAGCACTCAACTACTGAGCCACATCCCCAACCCTCTTTTGTATTTTATTTAGAGACAGGGTTTCACTGAGTTGCTTAGTACCTTGATTTTGCTGAGGCTGTCTTTGACCTCTCCATTCTCTGCCTCAGCCTCCGGAGCCACTAGGAGTACAGGTGAGTGCCACGCCATGCTAACCCCTTCACTTTCCACACCTCTCCCTTCCCCTTCCTTTGTGGAACTGGTATGTGTACCACACTGTGATATATTTGCAAACTATATGTTCTAGGTTCCATTATTTTCATTTTGTAAATGGTGACAAAGAGAAATGCATTGGAGGTTAGAGAGATATGGAAAGAAAGGTACATTTTACTTAGAGGATAAGAGAGCAGATAGGGATAAAGACAGCTGTATAAAACATTTTGAAACATTTTAGTGTATTTATCATCCTTGCACTGATAATTATTAAGAGACCCCTGAATAGCCGCTGTTAGTTTGAATCAGCATTGATTTGCATTGGTTCCCATTAGTTTGAAATTTGTGTTACATCACATTTGGAAAACACAACAAAACAAACAAAACAAACAAAAAACCTTCATTGCATGTTTTAAAAGCAATTGGTTAATGACGTTGTTCTGAAATTATGGTGGAGACGTCTTTTGTAATAAATTTATCTGTTTTTTTGAAATATACACTCCACATAATACTTCTTGCAAATGTAGAAATTCTACCCATGTTGAATAACCAGCTCTTCTCTCTCAAGGAGCTCTCAATTCTTGGAACAGTATTCTGTGGGTATTTAAACTTTAACTGATGATTATATTCATTTCATTTGAATTTTCATTTTCTTTCCTTGGCCCACACTAAAAAGACATTAAAGTTAACCATCTCAAAGTCCCTGGTCTCAGTAGTTTTATCATCCCTTTTAATTTTTCAGAAGATTAAAATAACAAGAGCCCCTTTGAGATTCCTGTATCTAGGTTGGCAGGTGAGTAAATGCTTCTCTGGAGTGACATTCTCTTTTACTGATGAAATTACCTCTATCATTTGTTCACCTGTTAGATATCTGGCAGCCTGATTTCAAATGATGGTTTCTGTGATACCTATAGAAAGTATAGAAGTATTCACAGTGTTTTCCCCTAATCTATGGAGAAGAAAATAGTGGGTGGAGTATGGAAAAATCATTTCTTTTTTTAAATTGTCATTTACCTTCCACTGTAATTGTATGTCATGATATTAATAAGTGCAGAATACCATAGATAACTTGACCTGATTTTCTTCCGTGTTGCCTGTCACCTTAGGAGAATGCCTAAAATAATTAACTTATAAAGAGAAACGGGTAATTCACATGTCTCTAGAAATTTGTGATGTCTTCAAGACTTTCTATTTAATTGGAGTATAAATTTTCAAAATAGTTTCTAATTATCTTCTGTATTTCATAGTGTTCATTGTGATGTTTCCTTTTTTAATCACATATTTTAATAATTTGAGTTTTCTTACTCTTTCTCTTCATTAGTGTGGGTATGGGTTTATCAACCATATTTATTTTTTCAAAGAACCAAGTTTTTATTTTGTCAGTTTTTGAATTGTTTCTTTTGTTTCAATTTCATTGACTTTATGTCATTTGACAGTAAGTGGCTGGAGCTAGAGATATCATATTAAGCAAAATAAGCCAAATCGCAAAAAACTAAAGCCGAATGTTTTCTCTAATATGTGGATGCTAATTCACAAAAAGGGAGAGGAGTGGCTAGGGAAGAATAGAATTATTTTAGATTAGGTAGAGAGGTGTGAAGGGAGGAGAGACAGAGTATGGGAGTAGGAAAGATAGTAGAATGAATCAGACATTATTACCCTATGTGCATATATGATCATATGACCCCTGTGATTCTACCTCATGTACAACCAGAAAAATGAGAAATTATACTCCATTTATGTATGATATGTCAAAGTGCATTCTACTGTCATGTATAACTAATTAAAACAAGAACAAAGAATGACACGTTTAAAAGAAAAAAGAGAATGGTTTTGGCTCAGAGTTTTAGAGGTGCCAGTCTCTGGCTATTGCTTTTAACCAACTTATGGGGGTGCAGGATGACAACGGCAGGGAGCACAGAGAGGAGCAAACTACTCAAGTCATGACCAAAATGCAAAAGAGTGATATGAAGTCAAATCCAGTCCCATAATCCCCTTCATGGGCAGCACCCACTGACCTAAAGACCACTAAACCCCACCTCTTAAAGGTGCCATAAGTTCCAAACAGTTATCCTGGGCACTGACCATTTAACCCATGGACTTCTGGGGGTTATTTAGATCTCAACTATAACACCCTCCAAATCAAGATGATAAACTTACATTAACTCAATATATAATTACATCAGAGTAAAAAATAATCTCTCTGTACATTTCCATTTTATATTTACGATATCTTCATTTTAGTTAAATTGGTGCTATTTTAAAAATAATCAACTATATCATAAAAATATGTTGCCACAAATACAACTTTCAAATTTGTTAGTATAAAAATGTTACTTAAAATTTAAATTCCATTTTGTCATTTTATAAATGTAAGTAAACCATGTTTCTGGAATCAAACTAATCAGTATATAGTAAAATATTTAACAATTTAGCTTAAAGTCAAATGGCTTAATAACAGAAATTAGTTCATTTATTTCTTTCCTCTATAATGATAGCCTTCAGTGGGAGCTTTGCATACATTTAAATTTCTCTTAAATTTATGCAAGAATAGAATCCCATTTCCTAGGCATCATTTGTTTTGCAGTTTTGCTTTCAGCCATTTTTAAAACCAACTGCTGTATTTGCCTTATGCTCAAAGTATGCTGTTGACAGTTACTAATAATGCAGATTAAATTCGCTTGTGATGACAGGCAAAACACTAAGCAGAAATACAACAAAACAATCCTGCATTTGTTTCCTCTGTTTAAGTGTGGCTTAAAAGAACCACATCAGATTTGCAAGAGCATTAATAATACCATGCCTTACTGAACTTAGATATAGACACTATGTGAAAGTCAATACAATTAGACAATTTTCAAGTGTTGGTCTCTTTTATAAAGTTCAAAGATGTGTACATTATCTAAACTAAATATATTCAGTTTTTTTTATATCTTTGTAAATCCTTATAACTTGCCATTAAGATATAATTAGTAAATAAAAAGATTTGGGAAGAACATTTCTGAACACAAAAATATCATCAACATAAATTCAGATTTTTCCATTTTGCATACATTTCTGCTTAATTCTTTTAGGTACATCTACTAAAAGCATTAGAAAATACTTAACATTTTCAAATACTGTGATTAAGACCGGACACAAGGGACATTAGTTATATTTAATAGGCCTATATTTGGATAGTAGTAAAAATGGTGGATGTGGGAAGTAATTGTCCCTGGGACACATGTATTTTGACCTACAGAATTAGCCCTGCTTTCACAAATCTTTGTTGTGAATTGTGACTATATCTGATGTTTTCATTTGTTCATCAAGAAAAATGTATGGATACTCATGATCCCATAGTCCTTGCTACATGACTGTTTCTTGTTTGCTTTTAACTCAGAGGTTATCTTTGAATTTCTTGAGGCAGAAGCAATACAAGCAAATTAGATTCAATTTATCCAAGTAAATATTGTAAAAATTATAAATCATAATTCAGCATACTCATCTATAAATGTTAAATATTTTATTTTATATTTAGCATATTGGATTAATTTTTTCCTGTCTAAGCTATCCTGATAGATATCTTACAGAGTCTTAAAGTTATGCATAAACAGACTGTTGCAGGTTTTATCAAAACGTGTGGGAAGATCTGGTTAGGTTAATTCAGTATTCAACCAATCATAAGAGGAATAAGAAAATTCAAAGTTATATCCAACAAAATTATTTCTGATTATTGAACATTATGTGTCCTCAGATTAAGTGCTAATACAATTTATTCATAATGTATTTAATCATTATATGTTTATAAATTAGATTACCTCACTTGCTCTTATTTTATAAATAAAAGATACCAAGGTACTCAAAGATTTTTTAAGGGGTCAAATATATTGAGTTGCAACTGAAAGACAAATGCAGTCCAATAATTTCAGAACCTGTGTTGTAACCACTCCAACCTACTCTACCTATTATGCCCAATGAAATACAAAGAATTGGAAACAGTCCTCAGGAATTTGAGAAGGCCACTGCATCAATTCACTGACCTCAACCTTTTGTGCTCTCTCGTGTAACACAAGGAGAAGAGGCATAATCTGCAAAAAGAGAGGCTTTGTAAATGTACTGGCTTTAAAAGGAGCACTCAATTTTAGCTCCATGATCATGAACTTCCTGAGCCTCAACAGTTTCATCCATTTCCTGGGCAAATCATATCTAATTTCTACACAATGATAGTAACAGCCACTTGGCCATCGAATAGTATTTTTAAAAAGTGAAGAGATAGTTCAAAAACACATATTTAGAATATGAAATTTTTTCTATTGTCATAAATGAAAACAGAAACCAACTAAACTACAATTAGTTAAATGAGAACCAATTACATGCCTAAGTAACAAAGAATAAAGTAAATTATTATTATTGTTGTAGACCCACAATAACTCATAGAATTTATCACTACCATCCCTGTTGAAGAATGCATTTATAAAAGAAAAAAAAGGGGGCAATAGGAAGAATAGCGTGCAAGCAGAATGGTGCCCAATGAGACTAAACCTGGAGGCAGATTTATATAGCACTGAAGGTGAGCTCTGGCCTCTTCTTCAGTGAGCTTAACATCTAAAAGGGAGGTTCATCTTAAATAATTCATAATTTTCCTGGGTAGAAAAAACTATTATGCAGTATAACGATAATAATATTCTTCTTGAATATTAATAAACATATCTAATCACATATATTCCAAGTGCCTAATGCAATTTATACCAAAGTGCATCATTGAAACATTAGAACAATGAAATGGATATTCTTTCATAACCAACCTCAACTCTTATCACTAACCAACAACTCCTTCCTTCATTTATGCATTCACCTGCCGTTTTCCAAATAAACCTAATTGTTGCTTTCAGTCTTTATTTGTACATGTTAAGGAGAACCCACACAGTTGCCTACTTAATTTTTCCACCTCCATCATATTTACCCCTGAGACAATCTGGAAACCTTTTCTATCCTCACCTGTCCCTTTTGGACTTTAAGTCAACACTTAACTTTGGTGCCTGGAGTATACGCTGTATAAGTCCTTTGTATCTTTTTGTAAATCATATTGAACATATCTGTTTAATGTTAGCATTCCCTTTAAGATATTAAATTGCTCCAGGAAAGACAATATAGTATTCAAATATAATTTTCAGTGATCACCTATGCTGTATTTGGGGGTCACATGTTCTACATAATTACTCAGAACATAAGGCAAAATGTCATAAGTGATACTGATACAAACAAAGATGCCAAAGACACCCATATATTAATAGCAAACTGATGATATAGCAATACTTAACCAATAATTTAGTAAGTAGAAGTAAAAGTGGAAAAAGTAGTAATGCACAAACATTGGTGAAGTTTCTGACATAATTCAAACAAATCTCAAGATCTGTCTGCTGACAAGGTCAATAGATTTTACATTAGAGTACTGCTCGTTTATAGTAATGTTTCTTTTAAGTAATTTCAAGTTTACAGAACAGTTGAAAACATCTTACAAACAACTGACTTACACCCGTCATCTATATTCATAAGTTGTTAGGATTTTGTCATATTTGCTTTTTCTTTGAAATCGAGAAATAAATTATCATTATTGCAGTTATAATTTTCACTGAACTATTAAAGAGTAACTGGAGCATATAGCTCTTAAAAATAATGACCCTCGCTTATGTCAGTGTGATCACAAAAATTCATGAAATTTAAAATGTGTACATTGTATTATTAATAGCCTTTATTAACATTTTTTCTGCTGTCTAATAATTTTTCTCTATATATAGTCTTTTGTTCCAAGCAGCATCTAAACCCAAATCACCCTTTACATTTAGCTATCAGATCTCTTTGTTCTCCTTCAAACTGGAAATAGTCTTTTGTTTCATGAGATTACTGTCCTTAAAGTTACTGGTTTGTCCTTTTATGGACAAGGTAGTCTAGTATTTATTCGTGATAACTCAGGTTATGCCTCTTTGGCAAGAACACTACATGAGTGGTGCTGTGTTCTCAGAGTGCCAGGTTAGGAGGTACATCATGTCAGCTTGTACCCCAAATCAGTGATGTTAATTTTGCTCACATGTAAAGGTAGTGTTGGCTGGTTTTTTCAATCATAATGTTACCACTTTTCATTTTTAATGTAAGGAAAAAATTAACTTTAGACTTCATATCTAAATTTTCAAGCAGCACTTTTTGGATCTATTGATAGATTCTTGGCTAAACTAATTATAACTATGATATATCCAAAAAGGAGTTTTTATTCTTTTGTTTTTCTACATTTAGTCATTTTCATTCCACTATAAGGAAAAGCTTTCTCTTCTTTCATGTTAATTAGCTAATTCATTTGTTTACTAATTCATATTGTGTGATTCTTATTTTATTCCCTTGGGTTTTTATTACTGCCAATACTTAGTTTGGTCATTAAATTGCCACAGATTTGAGTAATGAAAACTGCTTTGAGTGGGTTTCATTGCCATTTATCCTGCACTAATATAACCTAAGTATGGCATTCAAAGGTTATTCAAATTCATCTTTTTCTTCATTGGAAACACAGGATAATTTTTCCCATTTCTGTTAAATTTTCTCCATCATGTTAACTTTGTTTCTTTTAAAAGTGTGCACATGGACAAATTCCAAAATCCAAATTGCATAAAAGGGTGAACAAAATGAAATGTTATTTGGTTCCCTATTCCTTTGACCTTACTTATACTCTTTGTTAGTAACCAATTTCATAATGTTCTTGTTAAATTTTTATGTTTCATTTGCAAAAGCAAGAATGATAAACATACATGTGATACATATATATGTGAACACACACACATGCATACGTATATATATACATATTTGCCTTTCTTATCTTTCTTATATAAAATAAAGGATTCTACCTGCTCTTTTTTTTTTTTAATTTTCACGAATCATTATACTGTTGAGTAATACATATGGGCTTCACACTTTAAATGGCTTCATAGTTAATCAATATTGTAGGTATGGGTTTCAGATTTCCTATAATGTTTTGCAATGTAAAATAATGTCAAAATATACATGTGCAAAAATGTATTTTATGTTGTGGGTGATATTTCTCCATGAGAAAATTTTTAGGCCTAAAGTTGCTGAATTTGCCTATGTAATATTCTGAGCTGTTTCCAAATTGAGCCATTTTGTATGCCTACTAGTTATGTATACCACTATGTATCCTACCCACAGTATGACACATATATTTCTCATCTGGCTACTGGGAGATGCTATATGACATAGTTTTAATTTGCAGTTTTCTTATTATGAGTATTTTTGAGTCTGCTATAATTATCTTTTCTTTATAGCTTTGCATCAGAAAATCTTATTAGGCCTGTCTTCAGATATATTTCAAATCTTATCTCTTACCACCTCTACTGCTAACTTCTTTAATGCAAGTACTATCATTATTCACCTGGCTCGTTTTAATTGTCTTCTAACTAGATTTTAACTTTCACCTTTTTGCCATTATATTCTCAACAAAGCAACTAAAGGAATTACTATAGTTTGGATCTTGAATGTTCCATGTGTTAAATTGTTATTCCCTAATTTCCTTTTACTCTGCTGTGACAGAAACTTTTAACAGGTGGGGCTTCTTGGGAGGACTTCTGATCACTGGGGTTATGACTTTGAAGCCTCTCCACTTCTTCTTTTCTATACCCTGGCTATGAGGTGAACAGTTTTGCTCCACTACTTACACCCTGCTGTGATATGCTGTCTTGACAAAGCAATGGAGTCAACAGGTCATAGACTGATTTAGAGGTTTAGACCTCTAAAACTGTGAGCCAAAATAAACCTTTTCTCTTAATTGTCTCAGGTATTTGTTACAGTAATGGAAAGCTGACAATACAGTGATCCCCTTGAATTTGTGTAGATCATATAATTCCCTGTTTCAAAATCTCTATTGATTTCTCATCTCATAAATTAAGAGAAATCTCTTATAATGGCCCATGAAGCCCTAAAAATTAATCTCTGATTCCATTCCGTCTGTTCCTTCTTTCCTCCCTCTGCTCCTGATTCATACACAAGGACTGTTCTCTCAGGTTTCTGCACTGCTTTTCCATCCACTAGGACACTCTCAGCCTGCACTTGGCTATGTCCTACCCATCATCACTGAGGTTTTTCCTGAGGACTCTGAGTTAACTCCCACATGCTTAGTTCTGTTCCTGCCATGTCTTTCCTGAGAATGTGAAAAGCCTAGGAGGGCAGGGAGTGCTTGGTACTTAACAACTATTTATTCAATAAATAAATAAGTTAGAGTGATTATTACATTATTAAGACAGATTAAGACAGTGTGCTTTATTTTTTTGTTTATTCCAGAAACTAAAATAGTACTAGGATCATAGTTAATGGTTTCTTTCAACAAAAATGAAAGATTATTTATTAAGATCATGTTCCCACCTCATTAATATGTAGACAGACATTTAAATACAGACTAAATGTTCCTCCTTTTAAGGGCAAGATTCTCATGGATAATGTCAATTGACACACTTTTTTAATAGGTAAGAATGAGTATATCAACATTAAAGATGTTTCATTTCATTTCACATACATATAATAAATTTTTGAATTACATTAAATTGACAATATGTTTAAGCATATTTTTTTTTCACACCAGCTTTTTGTTGTTTAGCTGCATCTTCAAGGGTTCTTTCTACTCTTAGTTGACTTTCAGTAGATATTTTGGAAGGAGGAATAAATTGCACTTTATTACATATGTTGTTTCCAAATGTTTTGTCAGCACTAACATAATTTTATTTAATAAAATTTTCCTCTATTTATCTCCTATATATTCTATTTTATTAATATGTTTGCCATTTTTAAAAGAGCAACTCTGTTTCAATTGGTATCATTTAAAGCATATTTTGACATCTGATCATCCAGGCTCTGAACTTTCCATTAAAAACTTTTTGGCTATTTTCATAAACTCATACTTTAAAATAAACTTTTTTAACTGTATGTATTTAAAATGTATGTATTAATTTGGGGGAAACATCACTTTTACCATAGTAAACCTTCCTATCTATGAACACAGTTAATAATTTTAAGTCCTTTTGATACATATTATAAGGTGTCACTTACTACTTTATGTCTTCCTGAATAGTTTTAGTCTTTTAAAAAATATTTTTAGTTGTAGATTGATTCAATACATTTATTATTTATTTGTTTGTTTATTTATTTATTTATTTATGTGGTGCTGGGGATTGAACCTCCAGTGCCTCACACATGCTAAGCAAGCGCTCTACCACTGAGTCACAACCCCAGCCCGTTGTTTTAGTCTTGTATGTTTTCCTCATGCAGTGCATTGAAAAATTATTATTTTTCACTATTTACTAGCCCTCTCCCACAACCTGCTTCATATCTTCACCTATTTGAGAAATAATAAATTAGTAGCCAATGAAAAGTTTTTGTCAAACTCAAAAAAGAGAGGGATTATTGCAACTCGAATGTCTAGTCATGTGGTTTTTATAGTCTTGAAAACTAATTATTTTAAAATAAATGGCTACATGGTATATTAATGAAAAAGGGCAGAGAGACCAAAATTCAAATCATTTCTTCATTAAGCAGATCAACCCTCCGTGTACAGGTAAAGCTAAATACTATATCCAATCAACACAAAAGTCAGAATTTCCAGGTTTGAGGAAAGGGTTGAAAATAGCTAGTCTTTCGGTTTGCATTGGAAAATACCAAATATTTTTGTTGTTGTTCTGGGTTTAAATAAAATCGAGTTGAGCTGTCATGCAGTCTTTATTGCATTAAAAAGCACAAGATACGAAATTCAGGGGAAATTTCAATTAAACTGATCGGACAATAAAAATTTATGGTTCAGACATAAAAGTAGCATAAATCTCAAGTTAAACAAAGATGCCCAAAACTGATAAAAACACTTTAAAACTCACTTTCAATGTCACCAAAACATGAACATTTTAACATCCACAAATAAGTCAAAGGTCCTAAAAAAATTATGTGTATTTTTGTATTTTGTGAATGGATATAGTTTAATAATATTTTAATATATAGTGAAAATATTTTCTAGACATTTTAGATATTTTCATTAAATAGTTACTACTCCTTCAACCAAAATCTATAAAGTGCATGGATTGTTACAATTATAAAACCAAAATATATGAGAAATAGTAAATGAAATATCCAAAAATAGAGTGCCATAAAATGTGATAATGAAGTGATGGTTAAACACAAATGAAAAAAAAAAAAACTATTAGCCCAAAACATGTTTAAACATTTACTAAGTATAGAATCTAAATGAAATTCTCAGGCAAATAGGAAAAATTAAATTATAAATTTTAATCCTCTGAGTCCAAGGGAAATAAATCAGTTATTGATAAAAGAGTTTAATTTGAAATTAACTTTGCTTTTCCTAGAGGAAAAGTTTTCCTGGTAACCTTCAGGTCCCCGAATAAACAATATAAGAACAAAATCATTCTGTTATTAAACTAACAACATGTGGACATATTTAGAACTTCCCCCATACTTACATTGTCTTTTTTACATAAATTGTCATTTTTTCATTAATATACTAATTATCATCAACTTGCAGAATATATATATATATCAAAGACAACTTCAAGATTTCTAATAGCAATTTTTAGTCCTGAGTTCACATTACAATCTCCAGAAGGGCTTACAAAAAACATTTAATGTCCAAGAACTATCCAAACTAATCAGAATTTGGGGTGAGGCCTAGGCATAGGTAATTTTTAGAAGTTTCAGAGTGCTTCCAGGATCAAGGTGCATTGATTCCTACAAAAGACACTTGAGGTATCTTCAGAAAATAGTGGAAGTAATATGAGTGATCCTTTTCTGTCTCCTAATTTTAGCTAAAAAAAAACATATCATGCATGGATGGTGAACTGTCCACAGGAATCCTTCCTCTAAGTAACTCACTCAACAATATATTTGGGAGAAAATGCACTGGTTAGAACTATTGACTCACCTAAAGGATTACTCTAGCAAGGTACAATTAATATGTAAGGAATTCCATGAAGAACAGATAAGGTCCCTGCCTTCAATAAATTCCCTCAGTAAGAGAAATCAATCCACAAAATGTTCAAAACCAGGAAAATTTCTTACTCCCGTCACAGATGTGACAAGAAAGCAGTCATTTCAACATACAGTCTGTGTTGAGTACTAGGAGATTTAGCATCTAGGTGTGCTTTGATGAAATATGTGTGATTTTCATGAAAAGGAACAGGGAAAAAGAGGAATTCTTTTCTCCCTCTGTATTGTTTTAGTATGGTCCAACAAATCTGATCCTTCCTTTAGAAGTTTAAGGAAGAACAGTGAGTAGATAATTGGTAGGCTTCAGGAGAAGAAACTGAGCATCTGTGGTTTTGCACGTTCTAATGTCTCGTAGCATTTTCCTTTTCTTGAAGATTCTGCTGCTGCTCCCACATAGACGAACCCTAAGTCAAGGTCCACCCTACATTCTTGTGCCAGATTTGGGCACACTGCCGTCTCAGACTTTTCTCTAAGTCCTCACCAGCTATGACTGTGAGACTGTGCGATATCTCTACTGTGTGGACACACTGCTGCTTTCCCAAGTCCTAGGTCAGGGTCACAAAGAGGAAGTGGGATGTTGCCTTTCTATCCTACCCATAGCTCTCAGTCCAGCCAGATCAGCAATAAAACCAAAAGCCTCATCATTGAATTCAGTGTTTGATTCCCAGGTCTCTGTTTTGATCACATTGGAGGTCTTCTTGGAAAAGGGAGAAGAAGAAAAGAGTGTGATTCATTACTACCCTTGAAACCTTCCTCAAAATAACATGAAGGGATTTAGATTGTCATCACAACACTGGGAACAGAAAAAAAAAATAGAACAAGAATTCATCAATATATCTACCCAAAAGTGTAAGGCAGCAAATGGCCTGATTTCAAATGACAAGCACTAATTCCTTGAATCCGAACATCACTGAAGTGGAAAGGCTAATTCATTAGAAAAACATTGAGAAATGTATCCACCTTCTTCTACCCAATTTTTGTTCACCATGGAACATATTATTTTATAAATTGATCTCCTAATCAGATCTTTGTATCTGGTAGGAAATATTCTTTCCATGAGTGAAAGAAAGGAGTTTTATTTATTTATTTGTTTGTTTGTTTGTTTATTGTTTCATTTTATAATTTTTTTATTTATATGTGACAGTGGAACGTAATGAATTCTTATTATACATATAGAGCATAATTTTTCATATCTCTGGTTGCGTATAATAGTATATTCACACCAATTCATGTCTTTATATATGTACTTTGAATAACAATATCCATCAAAATCCACCATCATTTCTAACTCTATGGCCCCTCCCTTCCCCTTCCACCCTTCTGCCCTGTCTAGAGTTCTTCTATTCCGCCCATGATCTCTCTCTCTGTCTCTACCCCACTATGAATCAGAAAGGGATATTTCATTTGGGAGTCCCAAAAACTTTTCTGTAACTTCTTCTGAATTATAGTACTAGAATCCATCTTTGGTTAAGCTAAACTAAATTGTTTTATGAGGCTAGAGAGGACAAAGGACCCTGGAATTGTATGAAAGCAAGAAAATAGAAGCCAAGTGTTCTGTTTTTCCTTTGACATGCTGGAAATTTTTATATGAACTGGGAAGTAAAGCAGAGTGAAATACATTAAACACTCATTTAACTACTACACCAAATTAATCAGTTTGTAGTCTTATTTTTTAACATAAAACCACTATATAGCTTAACCCATTTTATGCCTTTTTCTAATTGCTTTATTTCCACTCTAAAAATTGTATAATTTCCCTTCCATGTTTGTCATTTTTTATACATTTTATTAATTTATTTATTTTTATGTGGTGCTGAGGATTGAACCCAGGGCCTTGATTATGCTAGGTGAGTGCTCTACCACTGAGCCACAACCCCAGCACCTTGTTTGTCAATTTTTATTTGACATGTTCATATATCTATAAAAATTTAAGGATTGTTTAGTTTAATGTGATCATCGGATATGCACAGTTAGTCCACTTGCTATTACCACCTAAGTTTTTTATTATTTATATCAATATATAAAGAGAGATTTAAAAAGTCTTTACAGTTTTTTATTTTGTTATACTAGAATGTATTTATTAATGTGCCTTCATTATAAATGATTTTGTCTAAAATATGTACATAAATTTCCTTATGAACATGTAAAATTTATTTCAGAGTTAGACATAGAGATAGAGTTAGGTTATACTTTCTGTATACTTGCAACTTTCTTAGATATTTTTACTTATAATCTGAAGAATGGTTAAAGCAAAGATATATGATCATTTTTTATACTCCATAGTTTTGTTTTTATTTTTTTCTTTTTCAGAGATTTTAGTACTGGCCAAAACAGTGGAGGTTTAATAGCAAGTTGAGCATATTTTTATAGGTTTATGGGCCACTTTTGACTTAATCCTCTGTCACTTGCTTTGTATATTTTTGTCAACTTTTTATTAGTTCTTATATTTGCTTTTATTATTGACAGAGATTTCTTGAAATATAACTTTCTACTTTATGACAAAATTGTTTTCATATAATTTGTTACATATATTTTAACTTTTTTGCTATTTTATGATAGCAAAAAATTAAATAATCAGATTATGTACCAGATTATTTAATTTTGATTTATTCAAATGTAATAGTTTTTTTCCTTCCATTAATGGTTTATCTTTTTATTCTCTAATTTAAGAAATCTATGTCTACACCAAAGTAATTAAAATACTTTTGAATTTTCTTCATGGTTTCATGGAATTATTTTTGGGGAGGTGGGTACCAGGGATTGAACTCAGGAGCACTTGACTACTGAATCATGTCCTTAGCCCTATTTTGTATTTCATTTAGAGACAGTGTCTCACTGAGTAGCTTAGTGCCTTGCTTTTGCTGAGACTGGGCTTGAACTTGCAATCCTCCTGCCTTAGACTCCTAAGTAGGTGGAATTACAGGTGTGTGCCACCCATGCTGGGTGATTTCATGAACCTTTTTATTTTATATATTAGGATTTTAATTAATTTTATCATTTCATTTGCTATGGTGTACAGCTGGGATTCATTCATGTTTTTTTCACAGATGAATCATCTGCCAAATAATCCACTTACAAGTTAAATCTCTCTCTTCATTGATGTCTGCCACAACCTTTGGTTTTCATATATTGTATCTGTGTGGTAGGAATCTGATTCTGTGATCTCTGGTTTATATATTATTTGTGTCTTTCTAAATCCATACCAGACTGGTAACTATAGCTTGGCAATATGGTTCAGAATTCCTATTTCAAGTATTCTGCTTGGGATGTATATTTTACATTACTAGGTTTTTGTTTCTTAGGCTTTTTTTTTTTTTGAATTGATAGAAATTTTACTCTTGTTCATTTTTTAAAATTTAGTTTGCCAATCTCAAAAAATCATTATTGGGATTTTATAGAAATTATATTAAGTGAATGAAATGAAAAAACTGAAGCAAGAAACATTGATAATGCGAATTTTCTGCAGTTGTTTTATTTGAAATTATTCGCCAGTAAATAATAAAGCTGAGCATATACATTCTTGTGACCCAAAATTTCAACTTCTAATTTGAATACACACAGACACACACACACAAAGACACACACACACACACACCCACACACACACTTCTAGGTATGCCTGTGATCCTGCTATCCATGAGGTTTAAGCAGGAGGATTGTAAGTTCAAGACCAGCTTTGTCATTTTACAAGATCCTGTCTTAAAACAAAACCAAACAAAAACATCTCAGTGGCAGAGTGCTTGTCTATTATACTTGAAGACTGTGGTTTAACCCTCAGTACCACAAAAATACAAAATAGAAAAAAAAAAGTGTGCACATATTTCCCAAAGAATATGTGCTAGAATCTTCACACAGTTCTGCAATACTAATCCTCTGGAAACAAACAAACAAACAAAATCATCCCAAATTTTATTATTAAATAAATAAATAATGGTGTATGCATATAACGAATTACTAAGCATTAATACCAAAGATAAATCATACCTGTAGTCAGTAGCATGATTCATCTCAAAAGCCTGAGTATGTTCAGCTGGTGAAAAGAGACAGACAGATGTGATCTCTTTTGTTTACAGTTTAAAAACAATAGGTAATACCTATACTTTGTATCTTGAATGTTCCCCATAGTCCCTCTTGAGGGATTGGTCCCCATTGGAAAGTGGTAGAACCTTTAAGAAGGGAAGCCTAGTAAGAGGCCCTTAGGTCATTGGGATGGTGCCATTGAAGAAAAATAAGGGGCCCCAGCTCCTTTCCCTTTCTACTTTGCTCCCTGGCTCATGATATGAACAGTTGTGCTTTTGCACACACTCCTTACCTTGCCATGATGTGTTGTCTGACATAGGCTAAAACACCAGAGCCAACCAAATGTAAACTGGAAAATCCAAAACTGTGAGCCAAAGTAAATCTTTTACTTTATAAATTAATTCTCTCAGTTATTTTGATATTGTGATGAATAACATTTTTAGCTTTAAGAAGAAAATATATTTATAAATTTGGTTATATTTTATAAAATATCCTTTAAGCTATATACAAATAAACCTAATAATAGCAGTTCCTGTAGTGAGCATAGGTGGTTTGATTGGAGTCAGACTGAGTAGGACTTCAGTATGTACCATTATTATTCTACTCAGAAAATAAATAAATATAATGTTCTTCATTGGGAACAACAATGGTGGCAACTTCAACAAATCATTTCCACTTATTTCTTTCATTATGTTTTATTCAGTCAAGAGAGTAAGACAGGTAGGGATGAGATAACATTATTCTTCAGAAATAAATATCAGTGTCAAGGTATTACAGCCTTACAGTGATTAAAATAATTGTGCTGATTTGAAGTGGCACTAACACGTTTCCATAGATAGATCCAACACATTCGTGTTGATGGCAAATATTTATTATATTTCTAATATCTGGAAAGTGCTGTGCTATATTACTATATTGACCTTAGTTCTACATTCTAATTCCTGCCTGATAGTTTTATTTGGGAGAATTGACATTCTCATATTTGTAAATGATAATAATAACTATAACAGGACTAATTTGAAGCTCTCAGAGAATTGTTGAGCTCTTAAAGAAATATTATATTTTCAAGCCAGTTAGGTTTAGTGCTGTTAATATTCAAATCTATAAAGCATAATCTATGCTCTATAAAATGTTTCTATAAAATTGCTATAATTAAATTAATGATCAGATTTGTAATTAACTTCAACCATTCTATTTAAAGAATGGAAACTATTTCTAAGAGTGCATTATAAGGAAATGTACATACCTTTACATAAGGAAATATACATGAAAGTTTAATGTAAAATAGAAAAAAAGTCACTGTTTATCAGTTTAGGATTTACTAAGCAATTTATGACATAATATTTGCATAAAATACTATTTAGCCTTAGAAAAAACAAATTAGATGTGTGCATTTATAGCACATGGGAGGATGTCACTGACATATTTTACCAAAGAATAGTTGATGTAGGTTTAAATCTTGACCAATGTTTTTTAAAAAATATTTGTGAACATATACATAAGCAAAATTAGAAATTCATACAGAAAGACATGAAATACAGATATATTTTATGTTTTTTTATTTGTGTGCATGATAGTTTTAGTTTTTCTTTGAAATTAATTATTTCTTCTCTAATTATGTAAAGTTTTTAAAAAAGAATATTTGGGACAAAAATAAACTCTTTTAATGAATGTTGGTAAAACTTAATAATTAATTTTCTTACATCTGATGTTCCCCAAAGCTATTCATTCTTTTGAACTTTAATCAAATTTGAATGCCATGATGGGCATCAGAAGCATAGGCCTTGATGGAAATCTGTGTTGGAAGCATGTTCCTCAAATTAACAGTTTATAATTATCTAATTTTAACTGTAATAAAATATTAATAAAATTTTACTAAAAAAATTTCTGAATTTACACATTTACCAATGTGGAAAATAAAGTAGTTTGTGTTACAATCCATAAAATACAAACATATCATATTTGATCAATAATATGTATATTTCTTACTATGGAACTACCTAATTTCCCTCACTCATATCTATTAATGCTGAAAAGTTCCTATTACTAAGTTTTATTTCAAAGAGCATTAATAGTTATTTGAATATCTGTAAGAAATAATATACTTGAGGAGTTTTTAAAGTTATATATAAATTATCAAACTGGTACCTTGAAGTAGCAATTATACTTTTATTTTCCTTTATTTATCATAATGAAAAAAAGATTTGTGTGCAGAAACACTTTATTAATTAAATTGCTATGTTCCTCTCTTCCTTCAATGTGAACTCAAAACCAAACCTATTCAAGAGCAAAATGAACAATTAAAGAAATAACTACCTTCCTTAGCCTGAATCATATTTATATATTTCCTTATGAATTCAAATTGTTTCAGAAAAAAATAGAACAACGTTTTTCACAATAATGTGGTGAAGCTACATCACTACTAATGTTAGGTTGAAATACTGCTGTCATTTTTTCCTTTAAAATTTTTTAATTTAAAAATAATATTGTATATATAATATGATTGGATGAACATGCAAGTTTTTATTTTATAACATTAAAGTCAGAGAGCTTCCATTAACACACAACTCTTTCAAAGAGATATAATCAGGGATAAACTGTTTTTCCTTTTCCTCACCCTGTTTTTCTTTTCCTTCTCTCCCGCCTTCTTCTTTTATGGTCTTTGTGATACTGGTGATTGAACAGGTCCCTCCAAGCTGTTCAGGCTGCCTTCAAACATGTGAGTCTCATGCTTCAGCTTTGTGAAGAGCTGGGATAGCAGGTATGCTCCACCACACTCACCTTTCATATAGGAAGTGAGAAGGAAAATATGACAATAATTATTTTGCAAATCCGTTAATCTTTTTCATGTACTTGTCAGTTTATTTTCTTTTGTGCACTTCATCTGAAATCTTTAGTCTAATATTTTCTATCAGTGGATATATTCCAGCATGTGGAACAGGTTCACTGACATGAAGACAGGATTGCTTATATATATCTATAATGAATTATGGAGGATGAGCCTATAACCAAATAAATTATACTAGAATGTAAACCATAGCATTAGAAACAGAGTTGAGGGACTTATTTCCACTATTATGGGCTCTTTGACCTAATTGTTCAGTCCAATTTAACATGCAGTAGAACAACTTAGAGTGTTTGTTATATCAGAGGTCACTAGGGCTCACCTTCAGGGTTTTGAATCCAGTAGGTCTAGGCATTGCCATTAGACCACACTTTGAGAACTAGCTATAGTCTTCAATCCAACTACTCCCAATAAACATAATAAAATAAATAGTATATAATGCAACCACATCCAATCTGCCTACAAAATAGTATTAAAACTGCTTAAGATTTTACTATTAAATTTGGTTTTTATTCTTTCATTTTTTCAGGTGTTAAGAAAGATTAAATTTTAACACCACTTTATGTGAGTACATGTAAACATTTAGGGAAATGCATTCAAATTGATAGATAACTAAAACTCTAATCTCTTTTTAATCTAGCAAATTTTAATCAATTTATACAATAGTAACATCATTGCTAGTAAAGTAGCCAATTTTCTCTGCAAAAATTGACTTAAATGAATGCAAATTATAAAACCATACTCATAGACACAATTTTAAACTTTCTCCTTGATAGTATTATCAGTTTTTTCCAGATGACTGTGAAGATTTCTATGGACAATAGACTTAGAGAAATGTAACATAGTCAATAGTCTAAAGCAAGGTTTTTACAAATAAGACTTCTAATTCACCTAAAATTTTATTTTATTTTTTAAAGGATTTTTTTAAAAGAGAGAGAAAGAGAGAGAGAGAGAAAGAGAGAGAGAGAGAGAGAGAGAGAGAGAGAGAGAGAGAGAGAGAATTTTAATATTTATTTTTTAGTATTCAGCAGACACAACATCTTTGTTTGTATGTGGGGCTGAGGATTGAACCCGGGCTGCACGCATGCCAGGCGAGTGCGCTACCACTTGAGCCACATCCCCAGCCCATCACCTGAAATTTTAAACTAATTATGCATTCAGAAATATTCTTCCATGATCTTATGTGACAGTCTTCGTGACTGCAGGTAGCAGAAACCTCTGTGGCTCTCTTACACAAAAGGAAACAAATTCTTTTTCAGAATCTACAAGGGCAGATAGAATAGAAGTTATGACCAGTGGCTACAGACAAGACTGTTGCCTTTGCTTCTAGACACTTGCTTTGGATTGCCAGACTTTGACCTAGACAGTCAAATCTAGTCATCTCTGATGACCCACTGTGGTTTTTACTTTGCTTTGAAGGAATTCAAGTCCTAGTGCATGGATCCAGTTTGCAGAGCCCTGTCATAGATGAACATGCTAGGTGCCAGACAGTGGAAGAGTGAAGAGCTGGCCCTTTTGCTCTTCTAGAAAGGAAGGCAGGGTTTACCTGGAAAGTATATGATTTCAAGAGTCATTTGGAGGAACTTCCACTATGACATGGGCAGTAGAAAAAAAAATCATTCTTTATTTTACATATTTCTCTTACAGTTTCTTATTGGATCACTCATACTTCCCTTACTATCATAGAATACTCCGCAGCTTATTAAAAGCAATTTTAAAACTTTTTAAAATTATTTATTTATTCTAATTTGTTATACATGTGGCAGAATTCAGTTCATTTCATAGTACATATGTACAACACAATTTTTCAAGTTTCACTGGTTGTATACTAAGTATTTTCACACCATTGGTGTCTTCATACATGTCCTTAGGGTAATGATGTCTGACTCATTCCACCATCATTCCTATCTCCTTACTCCCTCCCTTCCCCTCCCTCCCATTTGCCTTATCTAAAGTTTCTCCATTCCTCTCATGTTCCTCCCATCACCATTATGAGTCAGCATCCTCATATAAAAGAAAACATTCTATTATTTTTGGATGATTATCTTGCTTCACTTAGCATTATATTCTCCAGCTCCATCCATTTACCTGGAAATGCCATGGTTTTATTCTTTTTTAATGCTGAGTAATGCTCCATTGTGTATATATACCAAAACTTCCCTATTCATTCATCTATTGAAGGCCATCTGGATTGGTTCCATAATTTAGCTATTGTGAATTGTGCTGCTATAAACATTGATATGGTTGTGTCCCTGTAGTATATGTTGTTTTTAAATCCTCTGGGTATAAACTGAGGAGTGAGATAGCTGGGTCAAATGGTGATTCCATTACACATTTTCCAAGGAGTCTCCATATTGCTTTCCAGATTGGCTGCATCAATTTGCAGTCCCACCAGCAATGTATGAGTGTGCCTTTTTCCCCCACATACTCGCCAACATTTATTGTTGTTTGTATTTTTTTAGGACACAATATCTTTATTTTATTTGTTTATTTTTATGTGGTGCTGAGGATCAAACCCAGCACCTGACACATGCTAGGTGAGCAGTCTACCACTAAGCCACAACCCCAGCCAGCCCCTTGTTGTTTGTATTCTTGATAGCTGCCATTCTAACTAGAGTGAGATGAAATCTTAGAGTAGTTTTGATTTGCATTTCTCTAATTGCTAGAGATGTTGAACATTATTTTATATGTTTGTTGATTGATTGCATGTCCTCTTCTGAGAAGTGCCTGTTCAATTCCTTAATCCATTTATTGATTGGGTTATTTGTTTTTTTTTTTTTTTTTTGGTGTTAAGGTTTTTGAATGTTTTATACATTCTAAAGATTAGTGCTCTATCTGAGGTGCTTCTGGTAAATATTTGCTCCCATTCTGTAGGCTCTCTATTCACCTCATTTATTGTTTCTTTTGCTGAGAAGAAGCAAGAAGCTTTTTAATTTGAATCCATCCCATTTATTGATTCTTGGTTTTAATTCTTGTGCTATAGGAGTCTTATTAAGAAAGTTGGGCCTAATCAGACATGGTGGAGATTTGGGTCTGCTTTTTCTTCCATTAGGCACAAGGTCTCTGGTTTAATTCCTAGGTCCTTAATCCACTTTGAGTTGAATTTTGTGCATGGTAAGAGATAGGGGTTTATTTTCATTTTGTTACATGTGGATTTCCAGTTTTCCCAGCACCATTTGTTGAAGAGACTATCTTTTCTTCAATGTATGTTTTTGGCACCTTTGTCTAATATAAGGTAACTGTAATTATGTGTTTGTCTCTGTGTCCTCTATTCTGTACCATTGATCTACCAGTCTGTTTTTGTGCCAATACTATGCTATTTTTGTTACTATTGGTCTGTAGTATAGTTTAAGGTCTCCTAGAATAATGCAACCTATTTTACTCTTCTTTACCAAAGATTGCTTTGGCCGTTCTTGATATCTTATTTTTCCAGATGAATTTCATGATTGTTTTTTCTATTTCTATAAGGATTGTCATTGTGATTTTGATTGGGATTGCATTGAATCTGTATACTGCTTTTTGTAGTATGGTAATTTTGACAATATTAATTCTGCCTATCCAAGAACAAAGTAGATCATTCCATCCTCTAAAACAGAATTTATAAAAGCTGTTACTTTAGGATAAATACCTAAAGAGGGATAGCTGATCATATGGTGGTTCCATTCCCAATTTTCTGAGGAATCTCCATACTACTTTCTAGAGTGGTTGTAGCAATCTGTAGTCCCATCAATGCATATAAGTATAACTTTTATTTAATTCTTTCTTTAGCATGTTGTAATTTTCATTGTAGAGGTCTTTCAACTCTTGGGGTTGGGGTTGTCGCTCAGTGGTAGAATGCCTGCTTAGCTCATGTGATGCATAAATTAAAATTTAAAACAACTTTAAAACTTTATATGTAGGCATAGATATTTAAATTCGATAAAGCATTATGATAAATCAAACATCAACATCTGATTTCATATCACCATGAGCAAGTCTTCCAAGGTTGTGATAATTTTTTAAAGAATTAGAAAACCAAATATCTGGGACCTTTTGTAACTTATTTGTGCATAAAATTTTCAATAAAACTAGACAGAACTTTTCTGCTTCTTTCCTTCTGCTGTACACAGTTGTAAAATATTTGGTTTTAAAATAACTCACATGCTTATGTCTTTCAGGGATAGTGACACACCTTTAGCATTGCTTTTGAATACAAGTTACGGAAAATATCACGAGCACTGCTTTGCACAGGTTATGCTTTGATTATATCATGATGACAATTCTAGAGTGGGGCTGTACCAGATTGGATGTACTTGGCCTGAGATGTTATATTCTCTTCATTTCTACCTCTCTTGACTTGTCTGCATGGTTGCATCTTCAAGCATAGTTCTCACATGCAACCTCACCCACAGATAGCAAGTCCCATGATGTCTTGTCTTATAAATCTCTTTTACTGAAAGACCCTCCCCAAGCAACCACAGTTCAACTCTTTCCCTTAATTCTCTAACAACATTTAGTAAATATTTAAATCAATTACTAAAAAGAGAAATGAGATTTTCTAGATTGATTTTAACAATGTTTTTTAATTCTCTGGGTTAGAGATGGGCTGATTATTACCAAAAATAAAATTTAAAAAGTTCTGCTACAAAAAATGAGATGGAATTTCCTGATGGATTGTCTACTAAGATGAATACAACAGATACCTCCTATGTAACTCTGGACTTTTATGAATACTAGAAGTTCAAATTAACATCTAAACTCCAAACATAGGCACACTGAGAATTAAACTCATATAGAAAAAGAAAATGGCTTACACTGTACTATAGAACTGATATGTTCAAAAAGACATCATTTGAAATATTTTTCATTTATAAATATATTTTCAGTTAAAAAATGAATTCAAAGAGTTACTGTTACTTTACAATAAATACCTAAAGAAGGATAGAATCTCCATACTACTTTTCAGACTGATTGTAGTAATTTGCAGTCCCATCAACATGTATAAGTGTAAATTTTCTCTAACATGCTTACTAGCATTTATCATGAATTGTATTCTTGTTTTGTTTTGTTTTTATGGACACAATAGCTTTATTTTTTAAATTTAATTTTATACTGTGCTGAGGATCAAACCCAGTGCTTAACACATGACAGGCAAGTGCTCTACCAGTCCATGAGTTGTATTCTTAATGTTTACATTCTAGCTGCAGAAATGGAATCACAAAGTAATTTTGATTTTTTGCTTTTCCCTAATTGCTAGGGTTGTTGAACATGTTTTCACGTCTTTGCTGGCCATTTGTATTTCTTTTGAAAAGTGTCTGTTTAGCTCATTTGCCCCATTTATTGATAGGATTATTTGTTTCTTTGACATTAAATTTTTTGAGTTCTTTATATTCTTGATAATAATTCTGTATCAGATAGCAGCTGGTAAAAAATTTCTCCCATTATGTAGGTTCTGTCTTCATGCTTTTGTTTCCTTTGCTGTGCAAAAACTTTTTAATTTAATACCAACCCACTTATTAATTCTTAGTTTTATTTCTTGAGTTTTAGGAGTCATATCAAGGAAGCTGGTATCAATGCCAATATGTTGCATGTTGACCCTATGTTTTTTTTTCCTAGCAGTTGCAAAGTTTCTGATCTAATTTCTAGATACTTATCCTAAAAAACTAAAGGAGCATACTATAATTATACAGGCACATTGATGTTTGTAGCAGTGCTATTCACAACAGCCAAGTTATCGAACTAGTCCAGGTACCCATTGACAGAAGACTAGATGACGAAAATGTGTTATATGTACACAATGGAGTTGTATTCAGACATTAAGAAAAATGAAATGGCATTTTTTGGCTAATGGATGGAACTAGAGAACATCATGTTAAGTGAAAAAAGTCGGACTCAGAAAATCAAAGTTGAATGCTTTCTGTCATATGTGGAAGCTAGACCAAAGTAAGGGGGAAAAAAGCAATGAAGGATCCCATGACATTAGAATGAAGATCAGTAGTATAGAGGAAGGAGATAGAGAAGGAAGGAGGGAGGACAGGAAATGGAACAGTGGAGTAAAACTGATAAATTTATATCATTTATAAATATGATTGTACCATAATGAATTTCACCTTTATGTATATCTGTAAAACACCAGTTAAACAAAACTATAAATAAAATGGAAGGAAGAACAGTAGAGGAAGTGGAACAAAGTATGGGAAAAGGGGAGGGAAAAGGAAGTACTGGAGACCTAAGTGGAACAAAGTATATTCCATGCATGTATGATTATTTCAAAATGAACCCCAAATATAATACATGCCATTTTATCAAACACAAAATTTAACGAGCATTTCTGTTACTAAGCAATGACTCTGAGCAGATATTTTATGAAGCAGATTTACATGTTTTATGTCATTTTATTTTTATATCAACCCCATATGGGGTATACTAATCCTCAGTTTTCAGGAAAGAAACTGAACATAAACAAGTTCAAATAGTTTACTCAAAAGTATAAAAATAGTGAGAAACAATGCTATCTTCAAACTTGTCTGATTCCAGATCTCTTAATTATGTGTTAGAATTTCCTCTAATGTGCTACATGCAAAATCGCAGCCCATGAAAGAATATGAATATGTTCACAAGTTATAAGAATTGTTTTGTTTAAAGATAGGAAATATGATTCCTCCTTTTAAAAGATTTTTTTATAAATGTGTTGATAATTAGAAATATTGCTAGCTTCTTTTTTTCATTATGATTTTTGTACTCTGATTCTTATAAAGTTGTTTAAGCCAGTGGACAACTACAGTATGTATGGAAATTTTCTATAAAATGTGAGCAGGAGTCAGGTATACATGATGTGTGTAGGAGTTTTATATGGCACAGAAGTTGTTTGATAATGAGTATTGACTCAGAGATTTTATTCATCTTTTTAGAGCTTTTTGTTCCACTTGGCCTCGTTGGTTTGTTTGATGGTGCTGGGGATTGAACTTAAGCCCTTTTGCAGGGTAGGCAAGCACTCTACCAACTGAGCTATATAGCCCTAGCCCTCCTTGTTTGTTTTAATGTAAGCATTATCCTTTCTGATATTAATTTATGGTTAGGAATGCTGGCTTTCTTAGATATTGGAAGTAATTGTTTTTAATATTTTACTTAATTTTTATTATCATATATCATTTACACTTATTAATGGGGTTCAGTGTAAAATTTCAACACATGCATGAAGCCTGCAATTAAAAATTCAGCTTTACTTTTGCCCTCCTATCTTTTCTAACCTCATTGATTCACTTTTTTTCCTTTTTTTTTCTTTTTTATTGGTTGTTCAAAACCCTACAAAGCTCTTGACATATCATATTTCATACATTAGCATACATTAGCTTCAAGTGAGTTATGAACTCCCTTTTTTACCCCAAGTACAGATTGCAGAATCACATGGGTTACACATCCACATTTTTACATAATGCCATACTAGTATATATTTCCCCAATGGTTTCTTTCAAATGTCTGAATTTTTTAAAGGAAGAAGACACAACAAGTTTTTTTTTTTTTTTTAATACTGACCATTTGTATCTTTTTGTGTGTGAGAATCAGTTTGGGAAGTGCTGAGAGGGGAGAAGAAGAAAAATGTTTATGTGTCTGTTTTGAAAATAACAGAAAATAACTTTTAACAATGATATGCAAAGATATAGAACTGTAAGCTCCAGATTTACTGTAAAACAAGCCCTGTGAGGCTGCCTCATCAAGATTAAAGAAATGTTAGACAATTTCCATATTTCAGTCACCTCAGGGGGAAAGACATTCTTAATAAATGGAGTGGAATTCTTCACAATATTTTCTCTTCAGGATACAAAATTTTTCCTAGTCTTTTATTCATTGATGAAAAGAGATAAAGAGTAATAAATATAGCAGTGTAGTCATATAAATATTTAAACCTTGTTGTGTTTAGGAAATTATGTTTAGCTATTTATTGAAGTTATTTTCTTTATAGCATAAAAACCAGCATGTAGGTCTTGTTTTGTTTTCTATAATTTTTTTCTCTATTACTTAGAAAATTCTGACCTTGGGGTCTAATTTCCATTTTGTAAATTTTCAGAACAAAGTCAAAGAAAAAAAGTACCCTTCATTGATTTATGTTCAAAAATAACTTGAAATCTTGTTATTCTACATTTTCTTCTTCAATGCTGGTGAGGAGCTAATGCAGAAAGAAACAGATTTCTTTCACCCTGATAGATTGAAAGAACTCATCTATTCATTCATCTATTAAATAATTTTTGAGTGTATGCCAAGAAATATGGTCTCCATGGGTTGATTCTTGCCAAGAGCTTTGAAAGCAACAGAACTCTGTACAAAAGTTTGATCAGAGATCATGGCACTGATGTGCCCTCTCTTGACCAGTTCAGTTCCACCTAGACTTGAACATATTCATTGGCCTTAGATAGCCCACAAACTCTTCCCCTGATCAATAATTAATACATACTTCATGTATCTCAGTATCTCTTACATTGGCCTCATAAGCTAAGTCTTAGAATTTAGACTATAAGCTTGAGTCCCTAAAGCCTTATTGAGAAAATCCACCTTTTTGAAGATGAGAAGTAAAAAGGCTCAGCACGCCTGTTTAAACTAAAAGGTAGGGAGAAGAGAATTACGAATAGGCTACAAATGTCAGGGTAAAAATACAGTGTCCTCAACAATATTCTTAGAAATTCTTGTTCTTTCTAATATGTAAATTACTGGGAGAGGTTGTTAAAATTTGCCTTTAGGATCATGGATGTATCCGTTTCTTCACTGTAATTCTATAATTTCCCACTGTATTCAAAAATCAAAAAATGTGTATTAATATTCTTTATTAATTCTTAATAAACCTTTGTTGATATAATATCTATTTTCCATAATACATACACATTTTCACTTTATTTTTTATATAGATATTTCTCTAACACTTCACTGTCAAATTTTCTTTGCTCTTAAATTTTAGTTTTGTCTTCTGCAAACCAAATATAGAAACAAATTTTGGGTTGATTAATCTGGAAGACTTTCAAATATATAATAGGTTTGGATACCATTTCTTTTTGTTTTTCTTTTATCTTTTTTAAAAAAAATTTTATTAGTTGCTCAAAATATTACAATGATCTTGACATATCATACATTTGATTCAAATGGGGTACATAATCTTATTTTTCCATGTGTACAGATTGCAGGATCACATTTGTTATACAGCCACATTTTTATTCAAATTTGTTAAATGTCACTATTTAATTTTTTCTTCTACTGCTTATAAATAATTTTCCATTATTTGAATGAATATGTGCATAGTTTAATTATTAAATCTACTCTTAGGATTTTTCACTTCATTTTCACAAAACTAAGGAATTTGTGAATCTCCCCAATGCCAAATAATCTCATTTCTTCTTTTACATGTTAATTGTTCCTTAGTATTTTAGTGTTTCCGAGATTCTATTCATTCATAATTATACTGTCATTTTTCAAAAATAGTCATTATTATTCATGTTTTGAATCAATTCAACTTTTATCCTCAAAGGAGTAATTTTATTATTCATTTGCAATAACAAAATTCCATTCACATCTGCCCACTTGTTAGCTAATGTCTTTAGCCTCTATTGTCTCTGATACCTTATTTCTTTCTTCTAGTATCAATTCCCTTCTTTCTTAAATATACTTTTCATCATTTTTTTCAATGATAAATTTATTTGTTTTCCTGAACACAACATTTATTTCATCTTTAATTTTGAGTGATTGTTTTAAATTTTGTCTTTATGGTTCTATAATTGTTGTGCCTAGCCTGGAGATGACTTTATTTTTAATTATAAAATATATGAATATAAAGAATCCTCATGTATAATCTCACATTTTCTGCTCCTATTTTCTTTGTTCTATCCTTCTTCAATTTCTTATACTATTTGTTGGACCTACTTATCCTGTTTTTCCAGCATTATTTGAAGTGTTATTGACAAATATAAATTATGTATGTTAAAGAGCACAATGTACTATTTTAGTAGTAGTTTGCTTATTGTGAAGTGATAACCATTATCAACATGGTAAGCACATCTGTCAATTCACATGTCTGTGTATGTGTGATATGGGGGAGGTGGTTAAGAACACTTGGAATCTACTTTCTTAGCAAACTTCAATCATATAATACATTATTTTAACTATTGTCATTACACTCTATGTCAAATACTCAATATCTTTATGTTTCTATTTGGATTTATGGTAAATTCCCTTTCCCATTTTCAAGTTCACTGATTTTCTATTCAGCTGTATCAGATCTGCTGTTTAACCCATATTCCCACTTAGTTTTGATTTCAATAATCATTTTTATTTCAATATGTATTTTGCAAAAAACATGCATCTTGCTGATATATCTTATTATTTTCTCATATTTTACATATTTCTTTGCAGTTTTAAAGATGGTACCAAAGGGAGTTTTATTACCTAAAATTTCTCAGCATATTAGCTTATATTTATAGTGTCTTAATTCTTAGCATTGTGGACTACTTTATTTTACCATATGGAATCCAAAATGCTTGGGACCAGAAATGTTTCATATTTTTTAATTTCTAAGATTTTGGAATATTTGCACATGCATGATGATAGGTCTTGATTATGGGGTCCAAGTCTAAACAGAAAATCCACATGCACTTTGCACATAGTCTGAAGGTAATTTTATAGTTTTGTGTGCTTGTGTTTTGCCAATGACCCATTCCATGAGGCTAGCTGTAAAATATTCCACTTGTGGAATCCTATTGGCTCTCAAAAAGTTTTGAATTTAGAGCAATTCAATTGTAAACTTTCAGATTACTGATTCTCCATCTGTATTAACTAGAAATCATGTGTATTACAGTAGGGCATTAATACAGTAAAATCTTATAGGAATTGAGTTTAGGGAGTATCACTCCTTAGAGATTTTGCTTTTTTCCTATGGGCTATCTCAAGGATAATATCTGAGAACTAAAACAAAGGGGTTAAATATTTCAGTTTGTTGGTTGTTCAATCACATGGCTAATATAAATATAAACATTCAAATTAATGCAAGGGAAAGCCACTGGTTATGAGCACTGAAGAAGTCTCCTTCTCTATACCCTAATTAGAAATCACATATATGATCTAAATATTTTATTAATACCTTGGTCCAAAGGAGAAATGCTTCATCTTCTCCTTTTTATTGAAGGTTTTAAAGTTAGGTGATTAAAAATTTACATATTATCCCAGACCCAGTCCTCACAATGTGGAGTCTTACCACTACTATGACTTAACATTAAAGAAAACAAGCCACTAGACAAAGCCTACCTTATCCCAAGGATGGCTACAATGCTAGTTTAATTGTTTTCTACATGTTCCTCCAGGTTTTAATTCTCTCTTCTATTGCACCTGTTAATGTGTCATTTTTAAATAAATATGTATCCAAAAGCATCCTTTATAAAATCAAGTCCATACTTTTTTTAGCTTTATAGATGGAAGGTTTTCAGTTGTTGTTTTTTGTTTTTGTTTTTGTTTTTTTTTTTTTTTAATATACTCACTTGCGAGTCAAAATACTGTACAATGTCAATATGGGAAGTTAAGGCAAATAGTCAAGTTCTTCTTAATGAAGTGACATTATCTTTTGGATTTAAATGAACCCAGACAGATCAATTTTTCTGGAGAAGGGTTCACTTTTATTCTACCTTATTATGTATTCTTGATCAAAGTTTTTGTTAAATATCTTTAAATTTATCAGAAAATAATAACATTTTAAAAATCTTACTATTATTTTAATAGTAAGCAGTAATGAGATCAGATATCATGTAGAGTTTATATTTTTCAAAACATAAATGTAACAGCTCATTTAGCAGTGTACTTTAAAATACAATAATAAATCATTAAAATTGACAGTAGTTGTCAGGAAAAATGAAATATATGTATTTTGTAATGTGTTCTCTTTTTTGCTTAAATGTTTACAAAATATTCACAGTTTGGGAAATTTTTAATAAACCACAAATGATCATTTGCTTTTACAAATGAGGACTTTGATTGCAAGAGAAAAATGTGATAATTAGTGTGTTGCCATTTATCACATTCATGAGCAAGTATTGAAATATTTGGGCGCAAGTCATGAGAACACCAATTCAAACACTTCAACATCCACCCTCAAGAGAAGATGTACCCCAATTAAGAGGGACTATGTTAGTTAGAAATCATTTTCTAAAAAAACCTTTTTTTTTTTTTACTTTTGAGGGGAAAAAATGATGCCATTGAGTGCAGTGACCCACACTTGTAATCCCCAGTACCCAGGGGGCTGAGGCAGGAGGAGCACAAGTTCAAGGTCATCCTGGGCAACTTGGTGAGACACTGTTTCCAAAAAAGGGGATTAGGGATGTAGATCAGTGACACAGCTTCCATAGGCTCAATATGTAGTGCTGAAAAAAAAGTAAAAAATAAAGAATCAATGCCAGCACTTTTTTAAAGTATTATTTTTTAAATACCTTTTTAAAAGTATTGTACTTAAGTAAACACATTTTCTAAAATACTGAGATAATTTAAGCTTTTTTTAATAGGGGGCCAACTTCTTTAGCATATTTTACATATTATTTTACAAACAATATATAAAAATAATACTTTAATTTATAACAATTTAAAACAAAATTTTTTAAATCAGTTTTTTTTTCCCTGAACACTTTGATGTTTATCGATCAACTTGTTTTGTATAAACGTCTATTTTTCTCTTAGTCCGGATAGAAGATGTGAACAAAAACTTTTTTAAAAAATAATAACAATAAAGGTAGCCCAAATTTTAAAGGATAGAAATTATAATCACAGAGGGATTATTCATTTTACAAAATGATACATACACACAGAGCTCCCCCTGACCCCCAAACCCAGTATTGGGTACTGAACCTAGAGGCACTCTGCCACTGAGCTATATCCCCAGATCTTCTGGGAGACAAGGTCTTGCTAAATTGCAGTGGCTGGACTTGAACTTGTGATCCTCCTGCCTGAGCCTCCCAAGTCACTGGGATTCAGGAGTGTGCCCTCACAGTGGGCACCACAGGATTTTTTGGTTTGGTTTGGTGAGTACATTCAATGTTATTCTTCTAATGCATTTAAATATTGATCAGTGTCTTTTTACTTATTACACTGTGAGTGAGCAGGAATCACATCTCCCTTTTTTTTAGAGGGGGTACCAGGGATTGAACTCCTAGGCACTTAAGCACTGAGCCACATCCCCAGCCCTATTTTGTATTTTATTAGATTCAGGATCTCACTGAGTTGCTTAGAACCTTGCTTTTGCTGAGGCCGGCTTTGAACTCATGATCCTCCTGCCTCAGCCTCCCATGCCGCTGGGATTACAGGTGTGTGCCACAATGCCCGGGCGAGATCTCCCTTTTCCACTACTCAATGACTAGTACTTGGCACAGTAACTCACTTATAAGTTCTTATATTGGCACTAAAATATGTTTTGAATGAGTTAATACATTCAAAATGTAATTCATTTTTATGCACATTTTATTTTGGGTTTTAAACTATGTTTATGGTTTAAAACAAAGTGTTTATGGTGGCCCACAAAATACAATCTACAGGCTGAATTAATCCATACCCATTCATTACATGTTGTCTATGCCATCTTCCTTGTACAATAGCAAAATTAAATAGTTCAACAGAGACTGTATGACTCACAAATCCAGAAATATTTACTATTTAGCCTATTATAGAGAAAGTTCACCTACCCTTCAATTTTCTAGAGCATCCACACTAATACCTCTGAAAATATACAACAACAGTATCTATCATTGCTATGAAATAAATTCCATCATATTACCTTAGAACTCCTTGCCATAAAAAGACACATAAAATTACTTTCCATCAGAGGCCACTACTGAGCTGGTCATGCATAGATTTTTTTTCAGTATTAAACACAAAATATATTTAGATAATATTGACCTTTTAACTACTTACTAGAAATACCTTAGGGGAAAAAAGTTTACAAAATGTCTTAAAATTACAGAGAATAAAGATTCCCACATATGACATGAAAATACTTTCAATTACACAAATTTTGACTGTCCTCTTTAATCACTCTAATTTGGAATTGCTTACAATTTCTTCAGTACTTTTTCTGCACCTTCCATTCCACCCTAACCCCTCCCGGCTACCCCAAACACATACACATACCTATTGGCCAAATGATATTTAATATTAATAGTTTTATGTTTCCCTCAGGATTTAGTGATATTACTTTGTTTGTATATTTCCATGGAAAATGAACTACAATAGTATTCTGCTTACTTTTGTACATTTTTCCATAAAAGTTTTCTTTATAATGTGATTGAAATTATTTGTGTTGTAAATTTTACTTCCAGCAAACTGGTGGATATGTATATTTACTTTAGGAAAAATTAAATCCTGATTTCCTACCTTATTTTCTGCAAGAGTAATCCTAGGTATTGAAGAACTGTTATACATTGTTTGATTATAATTTTTAGGTGGGTTATTATTGTTTTGACATGAAAATGGATGGTCTCTTTATTTATCTCCCATTTTTCAATGATTCCCAACTAATCAAGTGCCATTTTTTACATGGTAAAAGTCATCTGTTCAAACAGTAGTATTAAGGAAAAAAATCCATCTGGTAAACAGGCATTTTCATCACTTTGCACTTAAGGAAAATCTTGGTAAAAGAAAAATCAACAGATTCATTTTCGTGCTTATGCAGTCTTTCACTTCCTTCAACAGAAACTAGGAAGTCATCTGTTGTTACCATCATTTCAATCCTTTAGTGGATAAAGGCCAAATTTGTAACCCAAATTTTGGAATTTTAAAAACTTTAAATATGTTTTTTCATAAGATATCACAGATCATTACATATAAGAATAAATGATTTCAAATTACATATACATACATATATATAAAATATATTCATTGATTTACCAAAAAAAAATTACAAAAGCAACACATAAGATATTAAATTCTTGGGAACCAGGTCAGTTCTGTTTTTTCACTACTGTACTACTGGTATCCAGATATGACACTAACAGTGTTCAAACATTTTTTTTCAGATGGAGATACAATTTACACATGATAAAATATATCCATCTTGGGTATACAGTTCAATAGACTTTAACCAACCTACATAGTTACATAACCATCACAGCCACAAAGATGGAGAATATTTCCATCATCCCAAAAAGGTCCCATGTGCCCCTTGGTAGTTAGTCTCATTAAGCCCCAGAAAATCACTAATCTGTTTTATATCCCTATAGTTTTGCCTTTTCCAGAATACCAAATATAGTCATGATCCCTTTTATAGTTTAGATGTGACATGTCTCCTAAAAGCTCATATGTAAGACAATGAAAGAATATTTAAGGTGAAATGATTGTTAAGACAAATTTTAACCTAATCAGTACATTAATCCCCTGATAGGGATTAACTGAGTGGTTACTGTAGGTAGATAGGGCATGGCTGGACGAGGTAGGCATTGCAGGCATGCCTTTGGGGTATATATTTGAGATCTGGGGAGTGGAATATCTCTGCTTTCTGGGCATCATATGAGCCAATTTCCACCATAATGTTCTGCCTCATCTCCAATATGGAGGAATGGGACTAGGGACTAAGCCGTCTAGGGACTAAGCCCCAAATAAACTTTTCCTCCTCTAAAATTGTTCTTACCAGATCTTTTAGTCAGAGCAGTGGAAAAAGATGACTAAAGCAAACCCCTTCAGGATGTTCTGGTCAATAATGGACTGAAAACACAATGGCATTCCCACAGGATTATAATGAAGTTGAAAAACTCCTATTGCCTATTAAAGTCATACTCTGAGATTTTACAGTAATGAAATTACCTCTGCATTCCTGCCATTAAATAATGTATGACTATAAATGGAAACAGATTCTATATGTTTTTGAGTCTGGTATCTTTTCACTTAACAACCATATCATTGTATCAGTAGTTCATTTCTGTTTATAGTTAAGTAGCATTCTAGCACATGGATGTACCAAATTTGTTTATCCATTCACCACGTGATGGATATTTGTTTCATTTTGGGCAATTATGAATAAAGCTTCTCTTAAGATTCGCATGCAGGTTTTTTCTTGGATTTATGTATTCTGTTCTCTAGAGTAAATATTTAGAAGACAAGTGCTGGGTATTGTACCTAGGGCCTTCTACCACTGAGCTGTATCCTCAGCCCTTTAAAAAACAATTACATTTTCAGACAAGGGCTCCTTAAGTTGGCCAGGCTGCACTCAAACTTGCAATCCTCCTGCCTCAACCTCCAAACAGCTGAGATCATAGAAGTAGATCACAATGCTCTGCTTATCTTATACTTTTCCTGTTAAATTTAGTCATAAATATTTTATAGTTCTCTTAATTTCGTGGCACATAAAAAGTTCATATGAAATTCAAGAGAAAAATTTTGATATATATTATCTTTACTAATTTATTTTTTATCTCATCTTCATGTGCAATTTTAAAAGAAAAAGGTAGTATACAGTATGTGAGAACAGGTTTAGAAATATCAACTGTAGTTCAGTTCTCAGGGAAAGGATCTACTTTCTCTGTGTCACTGGACAAGCTGCTGAACCTCTCTAAAATGAATATTTTTAAATGAGGACAATAGTATCTATTTGCAAATAATACTTCAAGAGTTACATGACAGGGCTGGGGCTATAGCTCAGTTGACAAGGTGCTTGCTTTGCATGCACAAGGCCCTGGGTTCAATCCCCAGCACCACCAAAAGAAAAAAAGAAGAAGACTTACATGACAAAGTAGGTAAAGTGCTTGCCTTTTATCTGACTAGCTAAGCCCATAATTATTATTTTACGTATTATTCTTCAAATTATAAACTTTCAATATTTGCACGCAAAAAGATTTTATATAATAAAAGATTCACATAGATCCCTAAATTTGAAAATCAATCAATGGCATTTGAGAATTTGAGTCACTTACCTTGTATTAAAATCACCTTTCTCTTCATATGATTTATTTTGTGTTGAAAAAGACCTGGCTCGTACCTCTTGCTGATCTCTCTGGTTAAATGAATAAAGATGTGTCACAGGTTATAATAAAAATTCCAACAAACTAGGATATATTCAAATTCCTCTCTGAACATTAATCATTTCAGAGCTATCCATGTTTTTTTAGGATACCAAAGTATGGAATTTAACATGCTATGGTATGAAAATAGAGTCCGTTATATTATGGCTTCACTTTTCATTTATTCTTCAGTAAAACAGTCAATCTAAACAGAAAACTACAAATGGCAAGGCCCCTATATGTGCAATTCTTGTTTCCCCTCAACTACATTAGAGTCTTCCATCTTAAGTAGCATGCAATGGAAATTAGAGATACAAGAAATGAAAAAAATTCCATTTAACAGGTAGAAAACTTGTCGCAAATCAGGTAATACTTTCATATTGAGATGACCATGAAAATGCTAAAAATGAAGTATCAGGAATAAAAGCCTTTGGCAAATATATATCAAGAAACAAAAGTTGAGTAAACAATTTAGTATGGCAAAAGTTATATTTGGTAAGTTTCTGTAGTGGGGGTGTGTGAAAATGTCCCTTTCTATTTCCCAAAATTTCTTCAGTATTTCTTCCCTGCTCCTTTTTGGGGAAAAAAAGTTCTTTTTAGAGAACTCTGAAAAGAAAGCAATCCTTCTGTACAAGTATGCCCCTGCTCTTCATATGCTGGCAAAACTAAAAAAGAAAAATATTTTTAGTGAAATATTTAATTACAAATGCAAATGGCAAATCTGTAACCATTATCTATTCTTCAAATGTTATAATACATTTCTTATTCCTAAACTAATAAATAATGGATTTGTATAGGGCATTAAAATATTGCTAGATTTCTTTCCCTTCCTCCATCAACTCCATTTTTGAAGCCAGGGAGAAGGGGATTAAAGGAAGAATAATACTTAAATTTGGGTAAGAAGTGGTAAGTCTGAAAGCAGCTACTTTGCTCCTCTAAGGAGGGCTACTCCATCCTATCAATTAAAAATAGGAATTCTGATGCTTAAGGAGGAAGGTTTAAAGTAGGAATATCCAATCTGGTACCAGAATGATGAATAATATGCTCAGATATAACCTCACAGCATTTTTCCTATATATAAATGCAATTCAAATCTAGATTCAATGGCAGAATTTAAGAAACAAATTCTCAACTGAATATTTGTAATAATGGTTACAACTTTACTCTAGAGATCACTTATTTCTATCCTTACTGAATTATTAGTGTTAATTCTACATAGCTACTCTCAAATACTAATTTTTTGGAACTAGAAAAGATTGTTAAATATTAGTGTTCTTGTTAAGGACTGGAGCATCTAAATGGAAAACACTCTTATGACTTTTAGAAAATGTATGATTACCCAAATACATGTACACATACCTATTCTTGTGCAAATATATTCACATTCAGTTTGTGATCATTCATTGAGTTGAATATAATCCTTTGGCTACTTTTTTGAGCATATGCTATACATCATATTAAAAAGTTAAATGAGCACTTACCTGAAATTATTAATAAATATATATCTACTTACTATTACTTCCTCAGCTTGTCGAACCAGGTCAGCTGTTTTTGCCTCCAATTTTGCATTTAAATGCCTAAAAAGAGAAAATAAGTCAATAACTGGGTTATATTGAAATTCTAATGAAATTTTAAAAATTTAACTTCAGCAATTACACTTTAGAAAATGACCTAATCAACAAATGTTAGAACATATACATGACATTTATACCCTAAAATGATCACAGCAATTGGAACTTATACCCAACCCTCTGTGATTCTCCCTCCTTTGTGGTAGAAACTTAAACACACTAAGTACTGGCCTTTCTGTAGCTCTTACTCCAGGTGAAATAATATATCTAATAAAATCAGGAAGAATAAAGTGGGAAAACTAACAGAGTTTAACTAGTCATCCTCTTGGGCATAGCCTATCTTTAAAGAATACAAATTACAAACTTGCTGCTTTAGAGATCCGCCCTGCTCCATCTGAGGATGGGTGTGGACCAGGTAGAGGAGGCTGGCTCTGGTCTGAAGTGCTGCTGTGATTGGAGAGATAAATCTCGGGGTTAGTTAGCAGACTAAACATGGCTTACAACTCAGCCACATACTGCAATATCAACTTCATCAGAAATAAAAGGAATTAATAAAGGACCTCCCCTTGCAACTCCTTTTTCCCATCAGTCTATTAGAAGTCTAGCAAAGAACAGAAAGACTATTTACTTGGTCCAATCAATACCACAAGAATGACAATATCATTGAAGAAAATTGTTTTTAAAGAAAAAAAAAATGTTCATAATCCTACTACCACCATCATCCAGTTTTAATATTCCTTTCCAATTTTCATCTATGGTATACATACAATTTTGTATGTATACCATACCACTGAGCCACAACCCTAGCCCAATAGTGTGGTATTTTAAGAAAGGTGTTTTAAGCGACAACCCTAGCCCAATACTGTGCTGTTTTCCCACAGCAAGACAGAGGGAATATGTTTATCTCTACATAAGTTTTAGCATTGAAATGGCTCACAATATTCCAATGAATTTCAGTTAGCATATGCTAAATTCTGCTCAATGAGTTCAAGTCCCTTTTTTACTATTACAGATAAACACCATAATAAACACCTTCAAAACCACATGACCTTTTTCTCCTTTTGAAAAGGGCATTGTTCTAGACCTGTAGGCTCTTTTTAAACTATATGAGGGAGATATGTGGAGGAATTTTTCTTATTTATGTCAATCAGAAGTAACAACCACTTATAACCATAGCTCTCAGGAAATAGGAGGGGGTAGTACCATATTCTTTCTTAAAACAGTTTGATTTTTAAAATGGATACAATACCTTTATTTTATTTGTTTATTTTTATGAGGTGCTAGGATCAAACCCAGCACCTCACATGTACTACGCAAGTGCTCTACCACTGAGGCACAATCCTACTCCAATTGTGTGGTGTTTTAAGAAATACTTTTATATCTTGAGATTACATGGTCAAAAGAAAAAAATATCTAAGACATCAAGTTGCATTTAAGGTGCCATTATCTGATTTTTCCAATTTTCCTAATCAGAATCAGAAGGACTTAAATAGAAGCTTCAACCAATATAACTGATAGAGATGACTGAGATTACACTTCTATTCCAATCTATGAAAATGCCAGATAACATGTAATGAAGGAACTATTGCAAAGCTCAAACTCAGAAGGGGAATATGCCCACATACTAAGAATAAGGCAGCAATTCAAAGTGAGAGCAGTAAAAAGGAATAGAAGCCCAAAGAGCTGAGCATGAGTCATGAAGGGCTACACCTGTAAACACATGCTACAGAAACTCCACTCATAACCTTACGTGAGTAGAGATGAAGGCAGAGGCATGGAGGAAAAAGATTACCATGTGAATAAGTGGAACACACATAAGTGGAGTCATCTTATACAGGTGGTTCAGGCACACTCTGTCAATATTTTAATACAGAAGAAAGCTGCCCTGGAATGAAAGAAAACTCTTAGCTAGCAAAAGTAAATTCAAGACCACACTATAGGGATATTTTCTCATCTAGAATACATGGAACAGGACTTGCTCAGAAAGCAAACCCTGCTAAAGATGACTTCAAAAAGAAAAAAAAAATCACATAAACAAGCCACCAAAGAGATGCAAAAATTAAAAGGAAAATCTTGTACCATAAGAACAAGAGATAATGAACAATCTAAAAAAGGACTTTAATTAGAATTTTAATTTGAGGGGTGAGGAAGAAAGAATAGAAATCATTGAGGAAGACCGAGAAAATATTACAAAAGAATACTGAATTTGAGAAAGAAATAAATAGAAATTAAAAGATAGAATGGACATTACACAATATCAAAAAGAATTAAAACTTAAACAGGTAATAAAGTATACTAAACAAAAATGGCGATGATTCTAAGATTTTTTTAAAACTATAATCATTTTAACATACCTCTAACAGAAACCAAGAAAGCTAGTACAAAATATGGTGATGATGAAAACTAAACTAAAATGAATAGTAAATAAAATTTCTAACTGTCCTTCCAAGAATACAAGGCACATTTACAAAAAGTGAACATGTATATGGCCACAAGTCTCAAAACAGTTTTAAAAATCAGTATCAAAAGCATTCTTTGACCATAGTGCCACTTATAATAAACTTCAGTTAAAAAAAAGTAAACAAACAACCGTACATAAATTAAAACAACACTCCTAAATAATTATTACAAAAATAATAAAATATTTAAAAATAACCACAAAAGAAATTATACAGGTGTGTGTGTGTGTGTATTCATATGTGTATATGCATATATATATATATATATATATATATATATATATATATATACATATACATATATAATTATATATGTATATGTGTGTATATATACATATATACAAAAAATAGGTTCTGGAATAGTTAAGCTGTAGTGAAACAAAATTTACAAAATCAAATATATTTATTAAAGAACAAAATAAATGAGCTCAACAAGTAAATTCACCACAATAAGAATAATTTATATTTCTATAAGGACAAATATAAAAACAGATGAGTAAGAAAATTATAGCTAGTTCTCTGAAAATACCAATAAAATACATAAATCTCTTGGCAAGATGGATAGAAAAGGAGAAGGTAAAAAATAAACACTAAAAAAAGCTCCAAAAGTAGATGTAGTCATAGATATAGTCAAGATTTACTAGTATACAATAAACTTGTGCCAATATATTTTAAAGCATATATGAACACTTTTCTAGAAAACTATCAAGTGAAATTTATTTTAGAAGCAACAGTACATCTAAATAGATGCATAATCATTGAGGAAACTAAATTCATAATCAAAAATATTTTTTTAATTGGACTTCTCAAAATTAATAGCCAGAATAAGGAAGCTTTTTCTATTCTATACTTCATTGCCCTAAACACAGAGGAGGTAAAAGACAATATATGAGAAATTATAAAAGGGACAAAACTATCTTAATTTGCATATGACCATCTTCATCAAAACTTCATGGGACTCTATAGAATGAAAAAGTTCAGCAGGGGAAGATCTCTGTCTACATTAGATATAATACAACATGCAAAAATATAAGCCACTAGAAAAATGTCATTTTAAAAAAATCAAAACAACCAAAATTGTAAGGCACCCTGAAATTGTATGCTAGATTTGTATGTAGTAAAGTGATAAATTATTAAATGAACCTAAAAACCATGTAAATGGAGATGTATCATTTTCATAAAAGATTCAATACATAACAATGTTAATTCCCTGAAAATACATAAATCCTATGTAATTGGGATTTATAAGGTGGAGGGCTTGTTCTATCAGCTATCATATAATCTTGTTTTGTTCTCTGGTTTTATAATAGAGGCATGAAGTTTGGAGAATCTACCAACTGGAGTGATTAGCATGTTCCTTGATCTAGCCTTTCCAATAGAGATTGTTTCCTCCAACTATGTGACAGGAGCTTAAATGTAGCAGATTCTGGATTGAGGTCACCGGGAAAAGCTGTGTTTTGCTAATTGAATATATATACCAATATGCTTAATACCAAGACAACAGGTGTCAAAATACTGTTATAAACTTGCCTATAAGGATTGCCAAACATTTTACATTTATGCATGGCCCAGAAATGCTCTAGAAGTTTTAGGCAGAACCAGGGAGTTGCTCCCTTCACATGCCTCAGATTTGCATACCTTGAAGAATAGATAACAGAACAAGCAACTGGCCACTTTTACTATTAAACAACTCCTACTAAAACAGAATATTTCCTATAGATTTCTGACTTTAATGAGGACTATATATCCTTAATGACACACCAGAGCCAGCTATAAAAACATTCTCAAATAACTAAAACAAATTAACCTTATCAAAGTAGGTATTTAATACTATCTAGTGAATGGCAATGAAAATAACCATTTTGATTCCAGCACCAGCTGATAACTGTATATGGACAACATACTCAGCTGTTTAAGTATACTCTTGTTGAACTAAGACAACAAGGCACTTTTTAACAGGAAGAGAAGGATTGATCTTTCTACCTGCTGTACAAGTTGCCCTGTGTCTACTTCATCTAAAAACTATACACTCCAGTTTTGACTTTTTTTATAGTTTTTTGGTTATACATGATTGGTAACTGTTTAAAACTCTGAAGACATGCCAGATTGTTTTTAATTTTTTAATTATTTTAAACTGAAAAGTTGTTAAAATATACTTTTTTTTGTAAGGGTATATATGATGGCAAATAAAATGGACATAAATTTCTGCTTCAGTGGAATTTTCAGTCCAGTGAAGTAGAAATTTTATAAAAGTAAACAAGTGAATTCACTGTAACATTAGAATTGGGAAGAAAATCAATAATACAATAAATAAAGAACAATAGGGTGGTCTGTATAGCATGGTTAGAAAGGTATTTTGGGCATTATAGGTGGAAGGCATGTAAGACTGCCTGTAAGGAAAAGAAAAAATTGAGGAAATAAAGGCCAGTGAAACTGGAGAGTTTTAGGCCAAAAGAGACACTGACATACAGACAAGAGGTAGCTGGAGATAAAGAGAGGTAGAGGAAGGGACATCAAACAAAAGGATAGGAAGGACCAGATATGGCAAAGCTTTTGAGTGCAAAAGGAAACCGCCGAGGAGCTTACAGCAATGGAACGACATGATGAAAATAAAAGATTATACCCTAGCTGGTGGGTGAAAACTGAGGCACGGTGAGAGGAATGGGACAGGACCAATGAGTAGCAATGACACTGAAAACAGATAAGGGAAATTCTCCACTCACTCCACCAAATGTAGGTAAGAACATAATTCTTGTTGCCCTGAGAAATATGCTTTCAATTTAGAAAATGAGCCTAAAAGAAATTTACACAACTGTTAACTCTAGGAACTCGAAGTCAAGCGAAACACCCTACGCTAGAAACAACGTGGCAACTCCCGCTATCCTAACCACTTTCAACAACTCCCTCCCACCAACTAACGAGTTCACTGGGGCTCAATCTCCGCCCACTTCAGTAAGACACTGGCGGGTTAATAAGGTGGAGGACCAGAGTGGGGGCAGGTGAGCGAGTTGATGGGAAGGGAATGCTGGACGGGGTGGTCCCGAAAGTTCTCCCTTCAACAGTAAAAAATACTCGTCAGCAGCCTCATTTCGATCAAAGAAGAAAACTGCACTGCCGAATTTTTTACTTATATTCTTCCTCCCTGACGAGGAGATCCTGTCAAGGTGTGGCAGGTTTCTGCCCACGAAGCGGCAGTGGAGTTTCCGGAACTACGGTCTCTGTAAAAGAGGCAGAGACTTTCAGACCCCAAGTTCACGGAGGATGGACGTCCTCATTCCCGCAGCCCATTCACCAGCCAGAGGTCTAGAAATAAACTGACCCGGAGACCAAGACTTCCACCCGCTATCTTTCAAGCGACTGCGACACCGTTACCGAGGCGATGACACATCTTCCCGAGAGAGTTTCCCAAAGCCCGGAGCCTCCCACGGGAGTGCCCACTCCTCCCTACTCCACCGCTCTAAGGTTACCCGCATGCCAAGCTCGGGCCGTGGGCGGGCCGGCGCTCTGCACCTAAGCGGTTACCTACCAGAGAGCCGGCTCTGCCCTGGGAACCCAGAAACTGACTCGGTGCTTTGATCGACAGCAAGCGAAAGTTCTCAATTTGTAGGGTGGAAGGTCCATTTCTGATACAGCCAGCAACTAAAGCCTGTTGTGTTTTACAGCCAGTCCCACTCCCCCTACCTTTGGTTAAAAGACACTTTTCAGTAGAATTCTGAAGTCCAGATTTCTAGCTTTTACTTACCGTGGTTAAGCGCTCAGGCTCTCAAATCAGTCAGCCCAGGTTTACATCCTGGTTCGGCCACTTACTAGTTGACTTACTAGTTGTATGGCCTTTGATAAATCACTCTGTATCTCAGCTTCTCATTGATAAATGGGAGTAAGAACAGTGCTCACCTCATAGAGTTATAAAGAGCAAATTAACACATTTAATGTAAGATTATGTATAGAGCAATTTTTAATAATTCCAGTTAAAATTGAGAGTCCAGAAGCCCTTCACATTTACCGTCGACTGATTTTCAAGGGCGCCAAGACTCTTCATTGTGAATACTAGTCAAAAAACTGAGGACAACTGGATATCCACATGCAAAAAAAAGAATGAAACTGGGCCTGTAACTCATATATGTACAAAAATTAACTCGAAATGGCTAACAGATCTAAACTTCAGAGCAAAATATAAAGTTATTCAAAGAAATCATAGGTATAAATAACCTTTATGACCTTAAATTACTTATGGATTCATTGATATTATGTCAAAAGTAAAAACAATAAATGAAAATAGAACATCATCAAAATTAAGAACTTTTTGTTTCAAAAGATAGCATAGAGTAAAAACACAAACCACAGAAAGGAAGGAAATTTTGTAAATATATATCTGATAAGAGACGTGTCTAGAGCGGCCACCATCTTGGAGAGCTGACGTCACCATCCTTGTTTTCGACTGATTGCAGTTCTTTCAGCTATAGAACAGGTAATTTCACGCTGACAATTGTCTGCGTCTCGCAGACAAATTGCTCAGACTTAGTGCTAAATAACCCGCGGAAACTGCTTCTTGGAGCCTGCTCCTATCAGAACACGCACCGAGCCCGGAGTGGCGGAGTTCCGGCTCCCAGAGCTGCTCTGGCCCAGGGCTATAGAACCCGCGGAAACTGCTTCTTGGAGCCTGCTCCTGTCGGAGCATGCACCAAGTCTGGAGAGGCCGAATTCTGGCCCCCAGAACTGCTCTGGCCCAGGGATAAAGAACCCGCGGAAACTGTTTCTCGGTCCGGGTCCTGCTGAATACTGTGGAGGCCAGAGGGGCGGAGCAGAGCCACTGCCGGAGCCCGGAACAGGCCCAGCGACCCGCCGGCGTGGTGTTGCGTCGCCCCGGCTAGAGCGGGGGCCGAACAGAGCCGCCGCTCACGCCCGGAACAGGTCCAGCTACCTGCCGGCGTGGTAGTCAAGAAACCCCGGAGGCAGCACTGGCGCAAGAGCCGGTGGGAGCCGCGCAGCGCGGGACTCCCAGCTACCGCTCCCACCAGTGCTGACAACTGAGGTCTCTTGCACCAGATATGAGGGCGTGGCTACCAGAAGGTAAGCAAATTGGCTGGGGGTTCTCAGCCCCAAGCTCTACAAACTTAGGGCCTGAGGGAGGCAAACAAGGAGAGTGTGCCCAGGCACTAATGAAACAGCTGCTCCACGCGTGTGCAAGGTAGGCGGAACTGTGAACACCGACAAAACAGGCCCAATGGACCGCCAGACACATCGCTCCTGTTGGGGGAGGGGCAGAGCCGCCGGATGCCTGCAAGGTAGGCGGACCCACTACCCACCAGCAGAACAGGCACAGCAATCCACAGAGTGGCAGAGCCACCCCCCGAGCCTACAAGGTAGGCAGACCTGCAACCTACCGGCAGGTCAGGTCCAAAAACCTGCGGAGGGGCACAGCTGCCCCACGTGCCTGCTAGGTAGGCAGAACCCTGACCACCGACAGAACAGGCCTAGTGGTGGGCCAGACACATCGCCCCGCCCCGGTTGGGGGATGGGCAGAGCCGCCGGGCGCCTGCAAGTTAGGCAGACCTGCGAATCACCAGCAGATCAGGCCCAGCAACCGCGGAGCGGCAGAGCCACCCCCGGGGCCTGCAAGGTAGGCACACTTGCCACCCACCGGCAGGTCAGGCCCAACAAACTGCGGAGGGGCACAGCTGCCCCACGAGCCTGCTAGGTAGGCAGAACCCTGACCACCGACAGAACAGGCCCAGAGGCCGGCCTGACACATCGCCCTGCCCCGGTTGGGGGAGGGGCAGAGCCGCCGGGTGCCTACAAGTTAGGCAGACCTGCGAATCACCAGCAGATCAGGCCCAGCAACTGCGGAGCGACAGAGCCACCCCCGGGCCTGCAAGGTAGGCACACTTGCCACCCACCGGCAGGTCAGGCCCAACAAACTGCGGAGGGGCACAGCTGCCCCACGAGCCTGCTAGGTAGGCAGAACCCTGACCACCAACAGAACAGGCTCAGAGGCCGGCCAGACACATTGCCCCACCCCGGTTGGGGGAGGGGCAGAGCCGCCGGGCGCCTGCAAGATAGGCAGACCTGCGTCTCACCAGCATATCAGGCCCAGCAACCCTCAGAGAGGCAGAGCCATCCCAGGGCCTGCAAGGTAGGCGCACTTGCCACCCACCGACAGGTCAGGCCAAGCAACTCTCGGAGGGACACAGCTGCTCCACGCGCGTGCAAGGTAGGCGGAACCGTGACCACCGACAAAACAGGCCCAGTGGACCGCCAGACACATAGCTCCGGTTGGGGGAGGGGCAGAGCCACCGGGTGCCTGCAAGGTAGGCGGACCCGCGACCCACCAGCAGAACAGGCACAGCAATCCACAGAGCGGCAGAGCCACCCCCCGAGCCTACAAGGTAGGCAGACCTGCAACCCACCTGCAGGTCAGGCCCAAAAACCTGCGGAGGGACACAGCTGCCCCACGTGCCTGCTACGTAGGCTGAACCGTGACCACCAACAGAACAGGCCCAGCGGCCGGCCAGACACATCGCCCCGCCCTGGTTGGGGGAGGGGCAGAGCCGTCAGGCGCCTGCAAGTTAGGCAGACCTGTGACTCACCAGCAGATCAGGCCCAGTGACCCGCGGAGCGGCAGAGCCACCTCTGCGCCTGCAAGGTAGGAGCACTTGACACCCACCGGCAGGTCAGGCCCAGCAACTCTCGGAGGGACACAGCTGCTCCATGCGTGTGCAAGGTAGGCGGAACCGTGACCACCAACAAAACAGGCCCAGTGGCCCGCCAGATACATCACCCCGGTTGGGGGAGGGGCAGAGCCGCCACCAGCACCTTTTAGGTAGACAGACCTGAAAACGACAGACAGAACAGGCCTAATGGCCAGCGGAGGGGCAAAGCCGCTGCTCACGCCTGCAAGGTAGGCGGACCTGTGACCACCGAAAGAACAGGCCCATCGAAAGTACAGGCACAGCAGCCTCCCGGCGTGGTAGGCACATTGCCTCAATTGAAGGAGGGGCAGAACCACCGCCAAAGCCTGCAAGGGAGACGTTGCAGCTATACAAGAGCAATATAATATATAGGGGGAAAAATCAATAACACAACAGTTTCACCAAGCAGAAAGAAATGCGATCAGTATGAAAAGACAAGGAAAGAAAGGACCACAAGCAATGCAGGTCAATTCAACTTTAGAAGAGGTAATATCTGCAGAAGATGGAATGTCAGATAAAGAATTCAGGATATACATGCTTCAGATGATCTGGAGTCTCAAGGAAGACATTAGACAGCAAAATCAGACAATGAAAGACCACTTCGACCACTTCGAGAATGAATTACATAAACAAATCCAAGAAGCAAAAGATCAATTATACAGGGAGATAGAGGTTATAAAAAACAAACAAACAGAAATCCTGGAAATGCAAGAAACAATAAACCAACTTAAAAACTCAATTGAGAATACTACCAGCAGAGTAGAACACTTAGAAGATAGAACATCAGACAATGAAGACAAAGTATTTCAACTGGAGAAGAACATAGACAGCTCAGCAAAGCTGTTAAGAAACCATGAGCAGAACATTCAAGAAACATGGGATAACATAAAGAGACCAAACTTAAGAGTCATTGGGATACAGGAAGGTATTGAGGTCCAAACCAAAGGAATGAGCAATCTATTCAACAAAATAATACAAGAAAACTTCCCAGACTTGAAGAATGAGACAGAATCCCAAATCCTAGAAGCCTACAGGACGCTGAATGTGCAAAATCATAAGAGATCCACACCTAGACACATTATAATGAAGATGCCCAACATACAGAATAAGGAGAGAATTTTAAAAGCTACAAGAGAAAGGAAGCAGATTACATTTAGGGGTAAACCAATCAGGATAACAGCTGATCTTTCAACACAGACTCTGAAAGCTAGAAGATCCTGGAATAACATATTTCATACACTGAAAGAAAATGGGTTCCAACCAAGAATTGTGTATCCCGCGAAATTAAGCTTCAGGATGGAAGATGAAATTAAAACCTTCCATGATAAACAAAAGTTAAAAGAATTTGCAGCTAGAAAACCATCTCTTCAAAACATCCTCGGCAAAATATTACAGGAAGAGGAAATGGAAAATATCAATGAAAACCAACAGCGGGAGGTAGTACAGTAAAGGGGGGGATAATCAAAGAGGAAAACAAACCATGTTTAGTAACATAAATAAACAAATATGGCTGGAAGAACAACCCATATCTCAATAATAACCCTAAATGTTAATGGCTTAAACTCACCAATTAAGAGACACAGGCTAGTAGAATGGATCACAAAACAAGACCCAACAATATGCTGCCTTCAGGAGACGCATTTGATAGGAAAAGACATACATAGACTGAAGGTGAAAGGTTGGGAAAAATCATATCACTCATATGGACTTCGGAAACAAGCAGGAGTGTCCATACTCATATCAAATAAAATAGATTTCAAGCCAAAGTTAATCAAAAGGGATGAAGAGAGACACTACATACTTCTCAAGGGAACCATACACCAACAAGACATAACAATCATAAATATATATGCCCCAAACAATGGTGCAGCTATGTTCATCAAACAAACTCTTCTTAAGTTCAAGAGTCTAATAGACCACCATACAATAATCATGGGAGACTTCAACACACCTCTCTCACCACTGGACAGATCTTCCAAACAAAAGTTGAATAAAGAAACTATAGAGCTCAATAACACAATTAATAACCTAGACTTAATTGACATATATAGAATATACCACCCAACATCAAGCAGTTACACTTTTTTCTCAGCAGCACATGGATCCTTCTCAAAAATAGATCATATATTATGTCACAGGGCAACTCTTAGACAATATAAAGGAGTTGAGATAAAACCATGCATCTTATCTGATCATAATGGAATGAAATTGAAAATTAACGGTAAAAGAAGTAAGGAAAAATCATGCATCACTTGGAGAATGAACAATAGGTTACTGAATGATCAATGGGTTATAGAAGACATCAAGCAGGAAATTAAAAAATTCGTAGAGATAAATGAAAACACAGACACAACATATCAGAATCTTTGGGACACATTGAAAGCAGTTCTAAGAGGAAAATTTATTGCTTGGAGTTCATTCCTTAACAAAAGAAAAAACCAACAAATAAATGATCTAATACTTCAACTCAAAATCCTAGAAAAAAAAGAGCAAAACAAAAGCAAAAGAAGTGGAAGACAAGAAATAATTAAAATCAGAGCTGAAATTAATGAAATCGAAACAAAAGAAACAATAGAAAAAATTGACAAAACTAAAAGTTGGTTCTTTGAAAAAATAAATAAAATTGACAGACCCTTAGCCACGCTAACGAAGAGAAGAAGAGAGAGAACTCAAATTACCAGCATACGGGATGAAAAAGGCAATATCACAACAGACACTTCAGAAATATAGAAGATTATCAGAAATTATTTTGAATCCTTATACTCCAACAAAATAGAAGATAATGAAGGCATCGATAAATTTCTTAAGTCATATGATTTGCCCAGATTGAGTCAGGAGGATATTGATAACCTAAACAGACCAATATCAATTGAGGAAATAGAAGATACCATCAAAAGACTACCAACTAAGAAAAGCCCAGGACCGGATGGGTATACAGCAGAGTTTTACAAAACCTTTAAAGAGGAACTAATACCAATACTTTTCAAGCTATTTCAGGAAATAGAAAAAGAGGGAGAGCTTCCAAATTCATTCTATGAGGCCAACATCACGCTGATTCCTAAACCAGACAAAGACACTTCAAAGAAAGAAAACTACAGACCAATATCTCTAATGAACCTAGATGCAAAAATCCTCAATAAACTTCTGGCGAACCGGATACAAAAACATATCAAAAAAATTGTGCACCATGATAAGGTAGGATTTATCCCTGGGATGCAAGGTTGGTAAAATATACGGAAATCAATAAATGTTATTCACCACATCAATAGGCTTAAAAATAAGAACCATATGATCATCTCGATAGATGCGGAAAAAGCATTCGACCAAGTACAGCATCCCTTTATGTTCAAAACTCTAGAAAAACTAGGGATAACAGAAACATACCTCAATATTGTAAAAGCAATCTATGCTAAGCCTCAGGCTAGCATCATTCTGAATGGAGAAAAACTGAAGGCATTCCCTCTAAAATCTGAAACAAGACAGGGATGCCCTCTCTCACCACTTCTGTTCAACATAGTTCTCGAATCACTGGCCAGAGCAATTAGACAGACGAAAGAAATTAAAGGCATAAAAATAGGAAAAGAAAAACTCAAATTATCACTATTTGCAGATGACATGATTCTATACCTAGCAGACCCAATAGGGTCTACAAAGAAACTATTAGAGCTAATAAATGAATTCAGCAAAGTGGCAGGATATAAAATCAACACGCATAAATCAAAGGCATTCCTGTATATCAGCGACAAATCCTCTGAAATGGAAATGAGGACAACCACCCCATTCACAATATCCTCAAAAAAAAAATAAAATACTTGGGAATCAACCTAACAAAAGAGGTGAAAGACTTATACAATGAAAACTACAGAACCCTAAAGAAAGAAATAGAAGAAGATCTTAGAAAATGGAAAAATATACCCTGTTCATGGATAGGTAGAAGTAACATCATCAAAATGGCGACATTACCAAAAGTTCTCTATAGGTTTAATGCAATGCCAATCAAAATCCCAACAGCATTTCTTGTAGAAATAGAGAAAGCAATCATGAAATTCATATGGAAAAATAAAAGACCCAGAATAGCAAAAACAATCCTAAGCAGGAAGTGTGAATCAGGCGGTATAGCTATACCAGACTTCAAACTATACTACAGAGCAATAGTAACAAAAACAGCATGGTACTGGTACCAAAACAGGTGGGTGGACCAATGGTACAGAATAGAGGACACAGAAACCAATCCACAAAACTACAACTATCTTATATTCGATAAAGGGGCTAAAAGCATGCAATGGAAGAAGGATAGCATCTTCAACAAATGGTGTTGGGAAAACTGGAAATCCATTTGCCACAAAATGAAACTGAATCCCTTTCTCTCGCCATGCACAAAAGTTAACTCAAAGTGGATCAAGGAACTTGATATCAAATCAGAGACATGGCGTTTGATAGAAGAAAAAGTTGGCTATGATCTACATACTGTGGGGTCGGGCTCCAAATTCCTCAATAGGACACCCATAGCACAACAGTTAATAACTAGAATCAACAAATGGGACTTACTCAAACTAAAAAGTTTTTTTTCAGCAAAAGAAACAATAAGAGAGGTAAATAGGGAGCCTACGTCCTGGGAACAAATCTTTACTCCTCACACTTCAGACAGAGCCCTAATATCCAGAATATACAAAGAACTAAAAAAATTAGACAATGAGATAACGAATAACCCAATCTACAAATGGGCCAAGGACCTGAACAGAAATTTCTCAGAGGAGGACATACTATCAATCAACAAGTATATGAAAAAATGCTCACCATCTCTAGCAGTCAGAGAAATGCAAATCAAAACCGCCCTAAGATACCATCTCACTCCAGTAAGATTGGCAGTCATTTGGAAGTCAAACAGCAACAAGTGCTGGCGAGGATGTGGGGAAAAGGGTACTCTTGTACATTGCTGATGGGACTGCAAATTGGTGCGGCCAATTTGGAAAGCAGTATGGAGATTTCTTGGAAAGCTCGGAATGGAACCACCATTTGATCCAGCTATTCCCCTACTCGGTCTATTCCCTAAAGACCTAAAAAGAGCACACTATAGGGACACTGCTACATCCATGTTCATAGCAGCACAATTCACAATAGCAAGACTGTGGAACCAACCTAGATGCCCTTCAATAGACGAATGGATAAAAAAAAATGTGGCCTTTATACACAATGGAGTATTACTCTGCATTAAGAAATGACAAAATCATAGAATTTGGAGGGAAATGGATGGCATTAGAGCAGATTATGCTAAGTGAAGCTAGCCAATCCCTTAAAAACAAATGCCAAATGTCTTCTTTGATATAAGGAGAGTAACTAAGAACAGAGTAGGGACGAAGAGCATGAGAAGAAGATTAACATTAAACAGGGATGAGAGGTGGGAGGGAAAGGGAGAGAGAAGGGAAATTGCATGTAAATGGAAGGAGACCCTCAGGGGTATACAAAATTACATACAAGAGGAAGTGAGGAAAAAGGAGGAAAAATATAAGGGGGAGAAATTAACTACAGTAGAGGGGGTAGAGAGAGAAGAGGGGAGGGGAGGGGGGAGGGGGGATAGTAGAGGATACGAAAGGCAGCAGAGTACAACAGACACCAGAATGGCAATATGTAAATCAATGGTTCTGCAACTGATGTGATTCTGCAATCTGTATATGGGGTAAAATGGGAGCTCATATCCCACTTGAATCAAAGTGTGAAATATGATATATCAAGAACAATGTAATGTTTTGAACAACCTACAATAAAAATTAATTAAAAAAAAGAGACGTGTCTAGAATATATAACAATCTGTTAAAATAATAAAACTAAAAAGATGAAACAAAAGTAAAACAAAAAATAAATGGATAAAAGATTTTCACTAGTTACTTCTCCAAAGAAGACATACAAATAACTAAAAATCACATTAAAAGAGGCTTGCTATTATAAACCTCTAAAAGTACTAATAAAGAAAAAAGAAAATTCACAAATTACAACTGTTCTGTATTCTTCCATGTAATGGTCACTCAAGAGGACACATAGGAGAAATCACGAAAACAAAGTATTATATTCAAAGACCTAAAAGTGAGGCATGTCATGCCACACAGGGGTATATGGGGAAACCTCAGGTGGTGAAGAGGAAGAAAACATGATTGAGGGGAAGACCTAAATTATAGCCTTTATTGGAGTTTCCACAGGAAAGGCAAGGCAAGGAAGCATAAATAGATGCAGTTTGAATAATTTTAGAAAGCTTTGTGCTATAGTCATATTTGCCTAGACTTGGCCCTAGGATGGTTAAAGCAAAAGAATTAAGTCCTCCTAGATACAGGAGCCAGGTGTCTAGATTGCTTAGCTTTTAGGTCAGAGGCATGCTTCTGGCTAAGCCCTTTGTTGTCTTTAAGAATTGACTTTCCCTAGGGTGGGTATCTCTCCCCAGTTAGAGAAGATTTTTAAGATATCAAAAATTAAAATATACAGAAAATTTAAAAATATTAATATAATGCCAACACTATGAATGGGATAGGGTCAATCATCTCATGAACATTAAAAGGATAATAAAGGAATATTATGATCAACTCTATAACCCAAATTCAGTAAATTTTAAAAAATGGATCAATTTCTTGATACAAACTACCAAAACTCATACGGGAGAAATAATCTGAGTAGGCAAGTAAGTTAGTAAACTTTCAGAAAAGCACTAGGCCTAGAGATGTTTACTTTAGTTTTACCAAATACTTAAGGAAGAAATTATAACAATTCTGCCAATCTCTTCCAGAAAACAGAAGCAGAAGCAACCTCTACCTCAGAAGGGAACTTTTAACCCATCTTATGAGTACCAAAAGCTGTTAAAGACATTGGAAGAGGAGAAAATAAAGAACTGACATCTTTCATAAACATAAATGCAAAAAATTTTCAACAAAATATTAGGAATTAGAATCCAACAATGTATTTTTTAAGAAAGAATTACAACATGACATAGTGGGACTTGATTTCAAGTATGGAAGGATGTTCAATATTCTAGAATCAATAATTATAATTCAGCAATGTAAAACATCAAGAGGATAAAGAAGAAAAAAAATCATATGTTCATATAAATGGGTGCTGAAAAAGACTTTGACAGACTACTGGAACTACTGAGGTAGAAAATCTCAGCAAACTCGGAATAGAGGGGAATGTCCTCAACTCAATAAAGAACATTGTTATGGTTTAAATGCGAGGTGTTCCTCAAAAGCTCAAGTGTGAGACCATGCAATTCAGAGAAGAAATGATTGGGTTAAGAAACTCTTAACTCAACCAGTGAAATTAATCACCTGATGGAATTAATTGGATGGTAAGGAAAGGCAGGTGGGGTGTGGCTGAAGGAGATGGAATATTGGGGGCATGGCTTTGGGTTATATGTTTGTATCTGGTGAGTGGAGTTGCTCTGCTTTCTGATCATCATGTGAGCTGTTTCCCTCTGCCACACTCATCTGTCATGATGTTCTGTTATACCTCGAGCCCAGAGGAATGAAGTCAGCTATCCACAGATTGAAACCTCTGAAACCATGAGCACCCAAATAAACCTTTCCTCCTCTACAGTTGTTCTGGTCAGTCCTTTTAGTCACAGCAGTGAAAAAGCTAACTAAAACAAACATCTAAAAAAAAAAAACCCTACAGCTAATGTCAGACTTATTGGTAAGAAACTAATCACTTTCCTCTAAGATCAAGAATAACACAAGGATGTCTGCTCTCACCATTCTTATTTAAGATAATACCTGAAGTCCTAGATAATGTAAAATGTCAAGAAAAGGAAATAAAAAGTATACAGAATAAAAGGTAAAAAAATAAACTATTTTTCCCCGGTAACATGAGTATCTCTGGAAAAAAGAATCAAGCACAACAACAAAACTAACAAACAAACCCTGCTGGAACTAATAAGTAAAATTGATAAATGAAATTTGATACATACACATATGTATATACACACATATACACACACACAATGGACTATTATTTGCCTTAAAAAGGAATGAGGGCATGATACATGCCACAATATAGAGTTATGCAAAGTGAAATAAGCCAGATACAAAAAGACAAACATTATATGTGTCCTTTTATATCAGGTACCTAGATCTGGCAAACTTATATATAGAGAAAATGGAATAAAGTTTATTGAAGATAGGGGATAACAAAATGGAAAGTACAGAACTTCGCTGAGGACAGTGAAAAAGTTCTGGAAATGGATAGTGATGGATCATTGCACAACAGTGTGAATGTATCTAACGCCACCAAGTTTTACATTTTAAAATGGCTCTAATGCTAAAAAGTTTTTACCACAAAATATTCCAATAGAGGGGAATCATACAAAATACCACATTATTACTCCTCACTTATCAAGGTCATTCAAGACAAAGAAAGGTCATTCAAGTCTGAGAAACTCTTAAAACCCAGAGGAGCCCATAGAGCATAAAATTATATTCCTGAAAGAGTCCTAAAACAAAAAAAAAAAGAAATTAGATAAAAACCAAGAAAATCTGAATAAAATATATACTTTTGTTAATAATAATATATTAAAAGTGGTTCATTAATTGCAACAAATGTAACTATATTAAGGTAAGATGTTAATAACAGGGGAAACTGGGTTTAGGGTATATGGGCACTCACTAGCAAATTCTCAATTTTTCTGTAAATGAAAATACTTCTAAAAAGAAAGCCTACTTTAAAAATGAATTAAAAGTGTTTCTGCTGTAACAGAATTATAATCTAGATGATTTGGGGCACCTTCTTATTGTAAAATAACTATATTTTACATTTATCACATACACACACACACACACACACACACACACACACACACACAAACACTGCTAAACTTGAAGGAAAACATCCATGTGTCCTACTGACTTCTCCTCCAGATCTCCACCCACCCTCCCCTGCAATAAATGAAACTAATCTTTGGAGTAGGAAACTAAGAATAAAAGGAATAATGTAAATAAATATCCATAGAAAAACTGTGTTCATTAGCAAGGCTATGTCAACAGTAATATAAACAAGCTAAGCCAGGTACAGTGATGCACATCTATAATCCCAGTGGCTCAGTAGAATGAGAGTTCAAAGCCAGCCTCAGCAAAAGCAAGGTGTTTAGCAACTCAGTGAGACCCTATCTCTAAATAAAATACAAAATAGTTATGGGGATGTGGCTCAGTGGTTGAGTGTCCCTGGGTTCAATCCCTGGTACCAAACAAAAGAAAAAAAAAAGCTGAATCTGAAACCTTGATCTAAGCTGTAAACTGCAATTTTCCAAAATTTAGGAAAGTAACAAATGCATAAATTCAAGCAGTATACTGTGTCACAAGGAGGATAACTTTAAAAGTCTATTCCTAGATCTAGGATAAACTCCAAAACACAAAAAGAAATATGTGATTTTTAAAGCATCTGGAGAGATAAGAAGACAGACACTATCTATTGGAATACAAAAAGAAGGAGGAGGAAGAGGAAGAAGGGGAGGAGGAGGAGAAATAGAAGAGAAAAAGGAGGAGGAGAAATTTAGACCAAAACCATATGGTTTAATAGTAATGGAATTCAGAAAGACAATAAAATATGAGTGAAATCCCACAATAATAATAAGAATTTGGATCAAGTATTATAGGTGATTAACTATCCATTAATCAGAAATGATTGGCTGCCTTCTATCTAGTTTCATAGGTGGAGATAAACTTTACCTTCTTGGTAGATAGGGTAGGAGCTATTCATAAAAGGGATAAGCCTGGGTAAGAGAAAGGAAGCATCCTACTTCAGGAAACAGGGAACAGAGGGTGAATACTGCTATGCATTTAACAAAAGGGTGATATCTAAAGTAATAACAATAAAAAACACCTAAGCCACATGATTTAAAAATAGGAGGTGATCTAAATAGATATTTCTCAGAATAAGACATACAAATGGCCAACAGTTATATGAAAAAATACTCAACATTAGAGAAATGCAAATTCAAACCACAATGAGATATCACCTCGAATATGAATGACTTTTATGAAAAAGACTGAAGATTACAAGTGCTGGTGAGGATGTGAAGAAAAGGGAACACTTGAACGCTATTGGTGGGAATGTAAATTAGTATAGCTTATGGAAAACAAGGTTCCTCAAAAAAAATAAAAATAGAGCTACCATATCTAGTAATCACACTGCTTGGTATATAACCAAAGGAAATGAAATCAGAATGTTGAGGAAACATCTGCACTCCCACACTATTTGCAGCACTATTTACAATAGACAAAAAATGGAAACAACCTAAGGCCCATAAACTGATGAACGAATAAAGAAAATGTGGTATATATACTATTCAGCTCTAAAAAATGAAATCCTGTCATTTGTGGCAACATGGATGAAACAGGTGATCACTGTGTTAAGTGAAATAAGCCAAGCCCAGAAAGACAAGTAGTGTATGATCGTACTCACATGTGGAATCCAAAAATGTTGATCTCATAGAAGTTGAGAGTAGAATAGTGATTACCAGATGCTGGGGAAAGTAGAGGGAAGGATTAAGAAAGGTTAATCGATGAATGATAAGTTATAGTTAGGTGGAAATTCTGGTGTGCTGGTGGCATGGTAGGGTGACTGTGGAGAACAATGATAATACATTTCAAAAGCTAGAAAAAAGGATTTGGGAAGTTTTCACCACAAAGAAATGACAAATGTTGGAGGAGATGGACTTGTCAAAACTGATCTTAAAATTATGCAATATATACATATAATGAAACATTACGTGGTACACCACTAATGTGTATGATTTTGTTTTATATGTCAGTTAAAATAAATTTAAAAGAAAAGAAAATTTAGATAATAAAAAGAATGTTCCATTATTCGCTGTTTTCCCTAGAATTTTCTTTCACATCTCTAACATCTAACACCCTTTCTGCATTTTTTTTTAGTTTTATTTGTTTGTAGTACTGGGGGTTGAGCCCAGGGATACTCTACCACTGAGCTATATTGCCAGCCCTTTTTATTTTGAAACAGAATCTCACTAAATTTGCATGGAGCCTCTGAGACTCCTGCCTCAGCCTCCTCAATAGCTGGGACTACAGGTTCACACCACCATTTCCACCTGCAATATCTTCCTTTATGCAGCCATAATCACATTACTTCTGCTGCTTGTCTAAATGTTAGTGTAAGATGACTTCCACCTTCAAATATATTAAAATTTGGAAAAAAAATGTATCTTGGAATTTAAATATAGAAGAAACAAATAAGATTTAAATTCTAGTCAATGAACCTTTTACTGTTATGTAATAATCTATCTCCAATAAAGCTTTTTTGGTTGGCCTATTGTATCTGTTAGAAATATACAAACTTAGCATCTTTTTGATTATTGATTTTCCTGGTATATGCATCATTTTACTTCTAAGATCATCCCTCCTTTGAAAATTTAAGGGCTCTAGAGAGCCAGTGCTGGTGTTCAGAGAGTCCACAATGCTGGTAGCAAATTAGCAGAACAGTCACAGTTTCTGAAACATAAGACTCCTTTTTAAATACACAAGAAATGCCACTAGCGGCCCCCAGAAATGCTGGAGGAATGCTGCAAAAGTGGCTTATGTCCTATGGAAGCAGGTGGAACAAAAGCCAGTGAAATCTAAATATTAATGGAAGAATCATTCTTTGACCTAAGGAGATAATTCAGGCTACATACACACAGTGTATACAGATGTTTTAACAATTCCACTAAAATTTTAGCCTCAGTTATCACAAGTCTTATACTTCACTACAAGAACACATTAATTTTGTAATATAGACTCTCATTGACTTAGTATGACGTTATATTCTAATAAATCCATCTTAAGTTGAAAATATTGTTAAGCTGAAAATGTATTGAATATCCCTAACCTATCAAATATCATATTTAGCTTAGCCTACCTTAAATATACTCAGACCACTAATATTAGCCTGAAGTTGAAGAAAATCATCTAACACAAAGCCTATTTTATAACAGAGTGTTAAATACTTCATGTAGTATTTTGAAGTCTGTACTTAAAGTGAAAACTGGAATGGTTATATGGGTGCACTTTAGCATCATCATAAAGTTGAAAAGCTGTTAATTTGAACAGTCTAGTTGGGGACTCTCTGGATTTATAACACTAAAAATAAAAGGAAACAAATATGAGGTTATCCATCTAAAATACAATGGAAAAACTGGGCAACAGGTAGAGAGAAATAAGGCCTCTGGGTCTTGCAAGAAAAAGTTCCTTACTAGCCTCAAGTAGGATATTCAAGGTAAAGTCAAATAACTAGAGGCCATGTTATAGGGAGATGGTAGAAGGCAATCACTGTGCCAAATATGGTTAAGCATTTCTTTTGAATCAGTCCATATTCCAAAATTTCAGGCCTCATTAACTAAATTGCCTCAAGCTAATCTTTTTACATATGTCACTTTAAATTTTTATTGTATCAGCTCATTTAGTTGAATTTTTAAATTTTTGTTAAATTTTTATAATAAATAACTTTAAATCATATTTTAATCATAACTAAAAATTTCTTTTAGTATTTTCTTCCTTATAAAATAATATTATCTTAAATGTCTTCAAGGAAAATAACCAAAATCAAACAACATGTACATGAGTTTAATTATGCCAAGTTTATATTTTTAAAGTTTTATATTTCTCAGTTGAGGATGAACTAATAAATCAAATATTCATCAAAACACATAAATTTGTTATAAAAAGATAAAAAGAAAAAGCAATGCCAATCCAATCAGGATAATAGGAGAAACTTAATATTGAATTAATATTAGTTTCTAACACTAACCCTCAGAAAACTTGGAAAGGAACCACCATTTGACTCAGTTATCTCCTCCTCAGCATATACCTGAAGGACTTAAAATCAGCAAACTATAGTGACTCAGCTACATGAATGTTTATAGCAGCTTAATTCACAATAGCTAAGCTATGTAACCAAACTAGGTGCCCTTCAATAGATGAATGGATAAAGAAAATGTGGTATATATACACAATAGAATATTACTCGGCCATAAATAAGAATGAAATTATGTCATTTGCAGGTAAATGGATGGAACTGGAAACTATCATGCTAAGTGAAATAAGCCAATCCCCTCAAACTAAAGGCTCAATGATCTCTCTGATATGTGGATGATGACTCAAAATAGGCACAAGGTGGGGAGACTCACTGGATTGGACAGAGTGGCATGGGGGAAGGGAGGAGGAGGTGGAAATTGAAGAGATAGTGGAATGAATCAGACAGAACTTTCCTTCGTTCATATATGAACATATATGAGCAATGTAACTCAACATCATTTACAGCCACAAAAATGGGAAGTTATACTCCATGTATGTATGATATGTTGAAATACATTCTACTGTCATGTATAACTAAAAACAAAAATGAAATTACCCAAAAAGAACTTATTTTTAAATTTTCTACTGTGACAACAAACATGCTTGTTTTTTTCCCAATAATCTGATACAGAGTGTCACATAGTGAGAATACTGAATCAAGAGAGATACTAAACAAGGATAGAAGTGCCATCAGCCACTGCATTGTCTTACATCAGTATAAACCTATTTAAATGGCAAAGCTTGAAATGGAAAAGCAGTAATTAATGTCTGGGTGTGACTTTATCTAACACTTTGTTACTTAACACTTCCACCTTCTCCTCTTTGGAATTCCTTTTAAACCTATGCACATATCAACTTCCTGGAAATGAAGTTCATTCCCCAAAGCATGAAAATTGCTGCTTTTTCAATCTTGTGCACTTTAGTATAGCTTTAAGCTCACCTATAGGGATGCCTTCAGATGAAGAGCTTCCTCAAGAACTTCTTATGTATTTTTTTCTACTTAAGCACTAAAAAAGATGACAATGATCTATTGCAGGAGCCATCAGCCAAGTAGGTATGACAATTTCCTTGCCAGCGTACCCCCATGTTTCTTTAGTGGAAGGACTCATGGAAATAGGACATTTTGCAGTGACATTGCATGTAAGGTGACCTTGCTCAAGGACCAGGGCGGATCCGTGTTTAGGGTGTTCCCTGTTTAGCATAATGCAAGATTAGGGTGTTCCCCATTTAGAATAGGGCATATCCTGCTGCCTGAGTTCCTCTTGAGTTCTTAGGGTCAGACAATATATTTGGAAGACAGAAGCCCATGAGGTGTGGATTAGGGCAGAGAACGTGGATTTCCCCAGAACGTGTTTGTAGACGGCCGGTGTGAGTTCCAGAATTGCTGTTTGAATCTACAAGCTGTGTGGAGGCTCGTGATTTGTGCCCAGCCAGAGATTGCGGCATCTGGTGGCTCGTACGTGGAACACCCGAAGCATGGGGGTAAGTGAAATTGCTCACCCCTGAGGGAAGGCGAGAGAATGGGTGACCATTTCAAAAAACAATGTGTTCTTCTTTTGATTTATTTTGTTTTTCTTTCAAGCTGTCTATCCCTAGAAATTTCTCAGGCAAACTGGAAAAAATGGTTGACTAAAGGTTTGAATTTTGTGGGCCCTGAGGAAGAGAAAATTGATACAACGATTTTTATTCCGTTTATGTTTCATTCAGTTTAAGTTTTGTTTTGTGTTTTCTTATTGGGTTGCGTTATCTTTATAGTAGATTAAAACAAACTGAAAAGATGTTAAGTAAATTGTTAGAGGTTCAGAACATGGAGAAAGACATTTTAGATCAAGCAAAAGAGAAGATCTCTCGAGCTAGTCAGACAGAGGAAGAAAATTTAAAGGAAAAGGGGTTGTTAGGAAAAAGGCCACAACAGGAGGCTGTTACTAACTCCGTTTTATCACAAGAGGGCGTAATTCAACCAACAGCCCCACCGATAGAGACAGCTGAGTGGCCCTCAAACCCCGTAGTTGATAATTGGGATCCTGAGAGAGGACCTCAAAGATTAGCATGCCCTGTACTTGAACAGGTAGGAGGGCAGCGAATTCACCCTGCTTTAGATTTTAAAACAGTGAAGCAGTTAAAGGAGGGTGTAACAACCTATGGTCCCCAAGCTCCCTTCAGGGTAAGCATGGTCGAGTCCATTACTAACTTTGACATGACGCCTGCAGATTGGGCTAGCATGTGTAAATCTGTGTTAAATGGAGGACAATATTTGTTATGGAAGGTTGCCAATGAGGAATTTTGCGCAGAGACAGCTAGGTGAAATGCAGCAGCCGGTTACCCTCAAAGAAATCTAGAAATGTTGCTAGGGAAAGGACCTTATGAGGGTCAGCGGCAACAAATTGAATATGATCCTGCTATATATGCACAAATTGCTGCAGACGCAGTTAGGGCATGGAAGACTTTACAAGGACATGGAGATTTACAAGGTCAGCTATCTAAGGTAATACAGAGAGCTAATGAACCTTACGCTGACTTTGTAGATAGGCTAATTCAAATGGCTGCCAAAATTTTGGGGGATACGGAACAAGCAATGCCATTAATAAAACAACTGGCTTATGACCAAGCAAATCGTTGCTGCAGAGAGGTTATTAGACCATGGAGACATGAAGATTTAAACACATATATTAAATTATGTAGAGATATTAATGAACAAGGGCAAGTCTTGGCAGCTGCAGTACAACAGGCTTTAGATGCCAGGCCAAAAACATGCTATGATTGTGAACAAACAGGACATTTTAAAAGGAGTTGCCCCATTGGAGAAGGGTTTAACAAAACTAGGTATCAAAGAAATAGAATACCGGGTATTTGCCCACGATGCCGTAGAGGGAGACATTGGGCTAATGAATGCCGTTCTCAAACCACCATAGAGGATACTCCCTTATCAAAAAACGGACAAGGACCAGGTATTTACCCACGATATCGAGGAGAAAGGCATCAGGCTCCATTGCCAAAAAACGGACAGCGGGGCCCAATGCTCCGGGGCCCACAACCACAAATATACGGGGCAGTGGAGGAACCCAGCAACACCATCAAGGTAGTTCCCAGGACACATTGTCCATTAAATCCCTCATCAGACAAACCTGAGGGAGCGCAGGGTTGGACATCTGCGCCTCTGCCAGAGCAGTACTAACTCCAGAGATGGGAGTTCAAATCATTCCCACAGGAATAAAAGGACCTCTTCCCCAAGGGACAGTAGGCTTTTTATTGGGATGTAGTTCATCTACATTAAAAGGACTTATGATTAGTCCTGGGGTAATTGATCCCAATTATGTAGGTGAAATAAAAATTATAGCTAGATCTCCAAGAGGTATATCAGTAATTTCACCTGGAGATAGAATAGCACAGTTGTTAATAATACCCAGCCTACATAATAAATTTCCTAGTCATAGTGTAAAAAGAGGTTCCAGGGGATTAGGCTCCACAGGTGTAGATTGGGCTATGCTGTCTTTAAATTTAGATTCTCGCCCAATGTTAAAACTAAATATTCAAGGACATGACTTTCATGGGCTACTGGACACAGGTGCTGACCTTAGCATCATATCTAGTCGAAATGGCCAAAGCATTGGCCATTACAACAAGCCACTCAAACGCTTTGAGGCCTAGGAGTGGCTACTAATCCCCATAGAAGTGCAATGGTATTAGATTGGAAGGATCCTGAAGAATGTGAGGGAACTATACAGACATATGTATTGGATCATCTTCCTATAAATTTATGGGGACGAGATGTCCTAGATCAATTAGGTTTGATGTTAACAAATAACATCAATCCTAATGCACCCACTACTAGGGCTAGACAAGGTTTTAGGAAAGAAAAAAATTTAGGAAAACAAGGACAAGATATAGCAGCACCAATTCAAATAGATCAAGAAACAAACAGACATGGGTTGGATTTTCAGAAAGGGCCACTGAGACAATAAAAATTACTTGGAAATCAGAAAGACCAGTGTGGGTTCCTCAGTGGCCCCTGACTAAAGAAAAGATACAAGTAGCCCATGATCTGGTCAAACAACAATTAGCAGAAGGACATATACAACCTTCCATATCTCCCCATAATACTCCCATGTTTGTCATTAAAAAGAAATCTGGTAAATGGAGATTATTGCAAGATTTAAGAGCCATTAATAATGACATGGTTATTATGAGACCTGCTCAATCAGGGATTCCTCAATTGTCTGCTTTGCCAAAAACCTGGCATGTTTTAGCCATAGATATTAAAGATTGTTTTTTTTTCAATTCCAATTTATCCCGAGGATAGTCCACGTTTTGCATTTACTATCCCTGCATTAAATCATGGAGGTCCTGATCAGAGATATGAATGGAAAGTACTCCCTCAAGGGATGGCTAACAGTCTAACTATGTGTCAAATATATGTTAACAAAGCAATCCAGTCACTTAGAAATCAAAATTCTGAACTACAAATATTTCACTATATGGATGATGTATTATTGGCACATAAAGATAAAAACATATTGCTGGAATGTTATGCCACACTTACAAACTTATTAAAAAATTATAATCTAGAGATAGCAATAGATAAAGTACAATTAAATTTTCCAATTAATTATTTAGGAGTTCTATTATCCTCAACCATGGTCCATCCACCAAAAATCCAAATACGAGTAGATCAACTCAAATCACTTAATGACTTTCAAAAGTTATTGGGAGACATAAATTGGATAAGGCCTTATCTAGGCATACGAACAGGAGAGTTGGGACCTTTATTTGATATTCTAAAAGGTCCATCAGATCCAAACTCACCTCGCATGTTAACTCCTAAAGCAAGAAAGGCATTAATAATTATTGAAACATATATGGAAAATATACATTTGGATAGAATTGATATAAGTTTGCCTTTATTATTCATTGTACTACCAACAAAAAATATTCCTACAGGAGTATTTTGGCAAGAAGGTCCATTATTGTGGATACATTTATCTTATTCTCCTAACACTATTCTTACTAGGTATCCTGAGGCTGTAGGACAATTAATACTCAAAGGAATAAAAGCAGCGAAAGGAGTGTTTGGAATTTCTCCCAATAAAATTATTACTCCATATACTATGGATCAAATTGATGAGTTAGCTAATGAGTTAAATACTTGGGCAATAATCATGTGTAAATCTAATGTTTCATTTGATAATCACTTACCATCTAATCCTTTGTTGTCTTTTTGGTCTAAGCATCCTGTAGTTTTTCCAAAAATGACAAGAAAAACCCCTATCATGAATGCTCCAAATATATTCACTGATGGGTCAAATAATGGTACAGCAGCAGTAGTTATCCCTGATCAAAATTTTACATTTTTAATACCCAAAAAATCAGCTCAAAAGGTAGAGCTTAATGCAGTTTCACAAGCCTTTTTGATGTTTAAAGATTCTGTATTTAATTTATTTTCTGATAGTATGTAGTTAATGCTATAGTATCTCTTGAAGATGCTGGTAGGATTTCCCCTTCTTCTACTGTTTTCTCTTTGTTTTCCACTATACAAAGTCTAATCTGGGACAGAAAAGATCCATTCTTTATGGGACATATTAGGGCACATACAGGATTTCCTGGAGCCCTTAGTTTGGGCAATGATTTAGCAGATAAAACTACACATGACATACATATTTTCTCTACGCTAGAAGAAGCTACGAATTTTCATTAAAAATTCCATGTTAATGCTAATACTTTACAAAAGCATTTTAAAATAACTAAGGAACAAGCCAGACATATAATAAAACAATGTCAAAATTGTGTGACCTTTTTACCACAAGTTAATCTTGGAGTCAATCCTAGAGAACTGATACCTAACCATATTTGGCAGATGGACGTCACACACTTGCCAGAATTTGGAAAATTAAAATATTTACATGTTACAGTTGATACCTCTTCCGGATTTTTGATGGGCTCCCTTCATGCCGGAGAAAAAACTAAAGATGTTATAGCTCATTGCTTACAAAATTTTGCCACTGTGGGCGTTCCTAAACAGTTAAAAAACGATAACAGTCCTGGCTATACCTCTACCTCTTTTAAACAATTTTGCTCATCATTTGGTATTACTCATATAACAGGAATCCCATACAATCCACAGGGACAAGGCATAGTTGAAAGAGCTCATCAAACTATTAAAACGTATTTATTAAAGCAAAAAGAGGGAATTGGAAAGGGGTATATATCCCCCAAAGATAAACTTAAAATAACGCTTTTTACTCTAAACTTTTTAAATTTGGATTCATCAGGACTTAGTGCTGCAGAAAGGCATATGTATCCCAAAAGTGTACATAAGCCTAAAGTACTTTGGAAAGATATTCTAACAGGATAATGGAAAGTTCCTGATCCCGTGATTGTCTGGAGTCGGGGCTCTGTTTGTGTTTTTCCATAGGGAGAACAGCAACCGATTTGGATTCCAGAAAGACTAACTAAAACGATTTCTACAGATCGAAAAGAAGATGATTTGACTCAAATCCATAACAGCTGATATCCAGAACTCCAGCTTGGCCATTCTTACATCTGTGACAGTGATTAACCAGGATGCTTTTTTCAATATCTATTTTATTATTGCATTTTTCCCACATCATAAGGTTCTATTTTATTTATTTATTTATTTTTTGAGCTCATACAAACCTAGGTTAATGTTTTTCTGATCAGTTTTATTTTTTGACCGGAGTTTTTAAACATTGCAATGGAGATTTCACCTAGGTAAAGCTACAAGGCCTTTATTATTGTCTTATTTGTTGTACTTTTGTGTTTTGTGTTGTATGTCTGTGTATGTGTATGTCCATATTTCATATATGAGGAGCGCTCATGAAAAATGGATCCAAATTATTATTTTTTTATTCACATGATTTAAATGGCTTAATTTAAATTAGGTTAAACAGCTGGTAAGGATTGTTTTAAAGGTGGTTAACAGATCTGTTTCTTTACTAATTTAAATCAGGTAAACAGCTGTTAAGGATTGTTTTTAAAGGAGGTTAACTGATCTGTTTGTTTACTTTCACCTTTCCTTTTCAATATATTTAATAATTCTTTTCAGGATAATGTCTCTTTAACATCATTGCCAGAATTCCTATCTTCATCCCAATGAATATAACTCAACAAGTATGCTCAATCAAGGAGTCAACTTACTTTGGGAGGAAACGGACTTTGGGAGGAGACGGACATATTGATAGATTCCTCCTCTTTGAACTGCTTGCAGAACTTGCCTGGACAATGTAACTATCGTTTAGTGCAGCAAATTGTGGTAATGCTGGCATATCTTTGCTGATGGTGTCACCAGTGATGCAATTTTTATTTCCTTGCCAGCGCACCACATGTTAATTGTGGTAATGCTGGCATATCTTTGCTGATGGTGTCACCAGTGATGCAATTTTTCCAAAGGAACTGTCAATTGGCTTGGTGTTGTGGCATTTCTGTATCCTCCTCCCTTCTGCTAGTGATGGTCTAAATTTGGGGGCCAATGGCTATATGCTGGACCGGTAGTCAGTGACGGGTATAATCCAATTGCAGTGGTATCAACCTAAGACAGGAGGCTGACGCCTAAAGGTCAGTTTTCCGATGACGGGTAAGAACCATATGTTGAACTGGACAACCTACCAGGCACGGTCCGTAAGCCACATTACTTGTTGTTTAATTAATCAGAAGGGGGGAGATGCTGGGAGCCATCAGCCAAGTAGGTATGACAATTTCCTTGCCAGCGTACCCCCATGTTTCTTTAATGGAAGGACTCATGGAAATAGGACATTTTGCAGCGACATTGCATGTAAGGTGACCTTGCTCAAGGACCAGGGCGGATCCGTGTTTAGGGTGTTCCCGGTTTAGCATAATGAGAGATTAGGGCATTCCCCGTTTAGAATAGGGCATATCCTGCTGCCTGAGTTCCTCTTGAGTTCTTAGGGTCAGACAATATATTTGGGAGACAGAAGCCCATGAGGTGTGGATTAGGGCAGAAAATGTGGATTTCCCCAGAACATGTTTGTAGACGGCCGGTGTGAGTTCAGGAATAAAGAATTGCTGTTTGAATCTACAAGCTGTGTGGAGGCTCGTGATTTGTGCCCAGCCAGAGACTGCGGCAGTCTATAAAATACCTTCTTATCAAAGGTGCATTCTAGGACATAGAGGAACAAGAAGCAAGAATTTTGGTACTTTATACTTGGTACTTTAGTTGGAATAACATTTGAATTAAAGGAATACATGATGTCAAATACTACACAGTGCACTTTTCTCTTTCACACAAGGTATTATTAATCTAATATTGGTGCCTCATTTGAAAATCACTTTATAAAACCAGAATTTTTTAGAGCTCAATATTTCAATAACTATTAAGTCTATTTAAGACATTTATTGAAACTAAGGATAATAACCTCAGGTAAGGTCTAATTTCTTTACATAGTCAAAGACCTACAGATCAGCCAAGTGTGAGCCTGTGTTGGTTTTAATCCTCTGCTTGTGACATAGTTTTTGGCTTTTTGTTTGTTTTGTACAGGGGATGGAACCCAGAGGCACTTTACCACTGAACCACATTCTCAGTCCTTTTTATTTTTTATTAAGATCTCACTAAGTTGCTAAGGGTCTCACTAAGTTGCTAAGGTGGGCCTTGAGCATATAAACCTATCAAAGCCTTCTGAGTCTTTAGGATTATAGGAATGTGCTACTGTAGCCAGCTGTGACATAATTTTTTATATTTACAGGGAATTATACACCTCAATTTTTTGAGGGCAAACTGAGAAGCTTTTTGCCTATACTCTGATATTTCCTTGTTATGGTTTACAATGAGAATGTCCTCCAAAAGCTCACATGTTGAAGGCTTGGTCCACATGCAGCAAGGTCCATATGTGGGGCTTTGAAAAGTAAAGTCTGAGTTCATCAGTGGATTAATTCCTCAATAGTTGAATGGACTACTGGGAGATGGTGAAAACTCAGGTGGGGCGTGTTTGAAGGAAGCAAGACACTGGAGGTGTGCTCTTGGGGTCTGTATCCTGTCCCTGTCCCTTTCCCACACCTCTTTTTGCTTCCTGGCTCTCATAAGTTGAGCAGCTTTCCTCTGACGCACCCTTATGTCATGATGTTCTGCCTCACTGCATGTCCAAAGCAATGGAACCAGCCAACCGTGAACGGAAACTGTGAGCCAAAATAAATCTTTCCTCCTCCAAGTTGTTTTTCTCAGGTATTTCTCACAGTGACACAAGGCTGACTAACACATTCTTTCAAAGTGCAAATCTGGCACAGGGACTTATGAAAATCCAGGTAAGGAACACTTAACTCTCAACCCAAAGAAGGAGAAAGGGAAGTTTCCTAGAGGAGATAATGTCTTAACTAATTCTTGACAAATGAGCAGATGTTCTTCAAATAAAAAAGAGAGGAACAGGTTTCAGTTTTTGAGTTAATTTACCGCCCCAATCATTTTGCAGATAACTATAAATTCTAACCACATACATTCACACACACACACACACACACACACACACACACACACAAGTGAGCACTAAAGAGTGATTAAAAGCAAGCAATTTATGAAAGAAAATGATACCTGAGTAAAGGGAATAGCATGGGGTGTTTCCCATTTTTATAACTTTTAGTGTGAGATCAATCTGCAATTGGCAAAACATGGGGTGCCTAAAACTCTGATATAAAACTCTTAGACTTTCTGAAACAAGAGAGCAGATATTGGCATGACTGGACAAGAGAATGGGAAAGCCACAAATTTTGTTTAAAGTTTACCCAGATCTCCAGTAAACTACCAAGTTACACATGCATGGTCAGATTTCAAGCAGCTCAGCCAATCATGGATATCAGAAGTGAGAAGTTTTCCAAGAGATAAAGTTTGCAGATTGAGTCTGACCAACTTAATTACATCATAAAATAACTCACTGAAAAAAAAAAACACAAGACAGACCTTAAACTACACTAAGAACTATAGTAGCAAAAACAGCATGGTATTAGCACCAAAATAGACCTGTAGACCAATGGTACAGAATAGAGGTCACAGAGACTAACCCACATAACTACAGTTATCTTATATTAGACAAAGTCACCAAAAATATACATTGGAGAAAATATAGCCTCTTCAATAAATGGTGCTGGGAAAACTGGAAATCCACATGTTGCAAAATGAAATTAAACCTCTATCTCTCACCATGCACAAAACTCAATTCAAAGTGGATAAAGGACCTAGGAATTAAACCAGAGACTTTGTGCCTAATGGAAGAAAAGTAGGCACAAATGTCCATCATGTCAGATTAGACCCATTTTCCTTAATAAGATTCCTATAGAGCAAGAATTAAAACCAAGAATCAATAAATGGGATGGATTCAAACTAAAAAGCTTCTTCTCAGCAAAAGAAACAATCAGTGAGGTGAATAGAGAGCCTACAGCTTGGGAGCAGATCTTTAACACAAACACATCAGATAGAGCACTAATCTCTAGAATACATAAGGCACTCAAAAACCTTAACACTGAAAAAACAAATAACCCAATCAATAAATGGGCCAACTGAACAGACACTTCGCAGAAGAGAATATACAAATAATAAACAAACATATGAAAAAAAATGTTCAACTTCTCCAGCAATTAGAGTAATGCCAATCAAAACTTGAGTATAGCATCTCACTCCAGTATAGCAGCTATCAAGAATGTAAACAACAATAAGTGTTGGTGAGGTTGTGGGGGGAAAGGCACATTCATACATTGCTGATGGGACTGCAAATTGGTGCAGCCAATCTGGAAAGCAGTATGGAGATTTCTTGGAAAATTTGGATTGGAACCACCATTTGATCCACTAATCCACTCCTCAGTTTTTATCTAAAGGACAGCATACTACAGGGACACAGCCATATCAATGCTTATAGCAGCACAATTCATAATAGGTAAATTGTGGAATCAACCCAGATACCCTCCAGTAGATGAATGGATAGGGAGACTTTGGAACATTACTCAGCATTAAAAGAAAATAAAATCATGACATTTGCAGGTAAATGGATGGAGTTGGAGAATATAATGCTAAGTGATGTTAGCCAATACCAAAAAACCAAAGGCCAAATATTTTCTTTGATATGAGGATGCTGATTCATAAGGGTGATGTGGGTGGAACCATGGGAGAAATGGAGGAACTTTAGATAGGGCAAAGGGGAGAAAGGGAAAGGAAGGGGGAAAGAGGGTAGAAAAGATGGGGAAAGAGCTAGACATCATTACCCTAAATACATGTATGAAGACATGAATGGTGTGAAAATACTTTGTGTACAATCAGTGACTTAAAAAATTGTGCTCTATGTGTAATATGAAATGAATTGCATTCTGCCATCACGTATAACAAACTAGAATAAATAATTTCATTAAAAAAAGAACACAAGACAACTCAGAGTCTATACATTAGTGTTTAGGTAATCCAAGATATAATACAAATTTACTTAACAGAAGAATAAATGTGAAAATGTGGTACATTGTCAAAACAAAAATTCATAAACAGAGACTGACCTTGAGATTACTCTGATGCTGGAATTAGAAAACAAAGAATTTAAAGTATGTATCTGCTCTTTTAACCACTCACTCCTTTTCCCAACTCTCAATTTCTATACATCCAGTGGGAGGAAATTTATAAGCTTTCCTAGGAATATCTGCATTTACAATATTACCACTAATGTTTGGGGAAAAGTAAAATGATTCAAATAGAGAGATAGATCAGTAAACAGAAAAACAAATAAGATTTATCTATCTAGATAAACATTTTATCTAGATAGAGATATGGGGGATGGGGTCTAGGAGTTATTTTGAACAGGGACAAACAGTACTACTAATGAAAAAAAGATTTAGCCTTTCTAAAATTCTGTTTTTGAGGTTCCAAGTATATTCTTAATTTTAAAGACAAGAAGAAAGCAAAGTTTTTTTTTCATTAGTTTTTATATACACTATATAATGTATATTTTCCTAGTGATTTTTTTTTTCTAATGACCTGTTTAGCTAAATATCCAATGATGATCATGTTCTACCCAACGTGGTAATGTTAGGGCACATATATACAATTCTTCCATTTAAAGTGGATTATTTAGTGGTTTTAGTATATTCACAGAGTTTTCATAGCCATAACCACAATTTTAGAGCATTTTCATTATCCTAGAAAGCCCACATCCATTAGTACTCATTTCCATTTTCATTCAACTTTCCAGCTCCATAGCAACCACTAACCTATGTTTTGTTTCTTAGCTGTCTTATTACCTGCCCTCTTATTTTGTTAGGTTTGAGTTATTCTTTTTCTAGTTTCTTGGAAGCTTTAAAAATTGATATTTAGCTTTCTGATATGAAGATTCAAGCCTATCCATCTTCTCTGAGTTGTACTTTAACAACTTCAGACAATCTTAAGGAACATACTCAGTATCAAGCATTTCAGATATCTTCTAATTTCTGCAACAATTCCGTCTCTATTCAATGATATGTATATATATTTGGAGGGAAATAGTGATGCTGGGTATTGACCCCAGGGCTCTATGCATACTAGGTAAGCATTCTACCACCAAGCTACACTTCCAGCCCTAATCCAGAATTATTCAACATTATTTTTATAAATCTCTCTGATTTTTTTTCCTCTTTATCATAGAGTTTTCTTTACACAGTTTTCTATCTCCTGCTATGTTGCCATTCTATGTTTTCTTGCTTCAATATCCTTTTGGAAAAGCAAGTTGGAACATTATATGGCATCTGGATCCTTGCAAGGTAAATTGTTACACTTGGAAGAAGATTAAAATCATTTTTCTAAGGACTATGGCTAATTTTCTCTTCTTTCTCATCTGTCTGAATGTTTGGAGTTAAGTAACTTGGGAGTTTACTCTATTGGAATGTATGTATCCTGCTAAATATTGAAAAACAACAGCTGAGGAATTCCATTTTCTCTCTAGGAGCTGCCATTCTGGGTACAACTGCAGGGAATTTCTGGAATAGTCTCCTTAAAAAACCACATTTGTTGGACTGTAGAGCACTGTCTAGTATGTGTGAAGCACTGGGTTTGCTCTTTAGCACCACATACAAATAAAATAAAGGCATTCTCTCCAACAACAAAAAAAGAATATTTTATTAAAACCACATTTGTCCTTATGGATTGTATTTCAGTCCCAACGTAACCTTTTGCTTATTTTCTTTCTTTCTTTTTTTTAAAGTACTTTACAGTCTGTTTGGGAATTGATTACACTGTGCCTGTATTTAGGTGTGTTTATTTCTGCCACTCCCCAACACCAACCTTTCTGCTTCACAACAAAACCTTCCCTTTCTTTCTTTTTAACTAAATACTAAAGTCTCTGAACCATAATATTTGCCTTTACTTCTTTTCTTGACCACAGATGGGTGGATAGAAGTTTGTCATTGCAAGTAAAACAAATGGCCAGTGAGAAGATAAGTATTCTAAATTGTTTACTTCTTAAAATCAGTTATCTGGATATAGCATTTTCTAAAATGAGCAGAGGAAACTATGCGTAGCTCATTTATTTATTGTCTATGTAAACTAATCACTTTACCTCTCAGATGTTTAGTTTCCTAATCTGAAAAGTGGGGAAAATAACACTTCCTCTCTTACAAAGATATCGTGAAAGGTAAGAGTAATGAATATGAAGTTTGAGGAGAGTGCCTGGAATATACAGGTTATTATTATGGGATCACAAGAGAAGTAACAAATGAAGACCAAGTTAAGTGAAGAGAATTGGGTGATATTTTAGTCCCAAGTTGAAGTTCTTGTTTGAACTTTAAAAACTCTATAATCTAGGCTTCATCAAAGTAATTTGCAAAAAGCTGAAACTGTGTCAATGTAGTAGAAATATCTCACATTTCAAAAACAAACACAGTTGATGAGAAAATTTGAGACACAGCCACATGATGTGATAAACTGGGAAATCAATATGAGCTCATTACTCAAAAAAAAAACCATCTTTTCCACTTCTATCTCTGAAATCATCAGCAGTTTTGCTTATCACCAGCTCTCATGTGCACCTGGAATTAACATTAAAGATCTCTTATTAAAGTGAAATTTTTGTATTTGTGGTTACCTTTTTATGTAATTTATACTAATTTTTCTCTTTTGTGTGTCCTTATTCATTTATGACTTTTTATAAACTCAACCTTTTAAATTTATTTTTAAATAATAGTTGCTTATATTATTTTTCTGTTTAAATTATCAGGAGGCAATGGGACTATTGCATGCTCTTTCCTCTTCCTTGTATTTCTTCTCTTTCTTTCTTTAGCATTTTTCCTGGAGTACAAGCCCTCAGTAAAGCACTTGCACCTAAATCCATGCTTCCTATTCTAATTTAAAAAACCTCAGCAATGACACATTGGTATCAGGTACAAGCGAGAAATCAGACTCTCAGAATGTTATATAGGAGTTGAATCACTTACTTGCCAGCTGTCAACGAGTATCCCATGGATGATGATAGGTAGAGCAATGATAGTTTCTGATAACTTCTAGTATGATCAAGCAGTAAAATTGTTAAGACTATTTATGTTTTGTAAATCACATCAACATTGACTGGAAGGGGATGCACTGACTTTGCAATATCCTGGCATTTTGGAAGTATAGTAATAATTGTAAGCATTATGGAATTATGTTGCTATTGTGGAATTACATCAATGATTTGAAGACAAAAAAATAGGCCAAGTGTTATGATTTGGATATGAGTTGTCTCCCAAAAGCTTATATGTAAGCAAGAATAAGCAGAGGTGAAATGTTTAGATCATGAAAGCTGTAACCTAATCAGTGGATTAATCTACTAATAGGGATTAACTAAGTAGTAACTGTAGGCAGGTAGGTTGTGGTTGGAGCAGGTGGGTCATTGGGGCTCTGCCTTTGGGGTATATATTTTGTCTTTGATGAGTGGAGCTCTTTCTCTGATTCCTGGCTGTTTGTCCTTAGCTGCTTTTCTCCACCACACCCTTTCACTATGATGTTCTGTCTCATCTTAGATCTAGAGCTGTGGAGTTGGCTGACTATGGACTGAACCTCTGAAACTGTGGGCCAAAATAACCTTTTTCTCCTCTATGCTATTCTTGTCAGGTCTGCTGGTGACAGCAATGCAAAAGCTCACTAAAACACTAGCGTAATTATTCATCAACTCAAAGCAAAGTATAAATTCTAAAGATCCTCATTGGTAGCATTTAAAGAAAATTTCATCTCAGGATTTATTCTTTTTAAAATTTTTTTAGTTGTACTTGAACACAGTACCTTTATTTCACTTATTTATTTTTATGTGGTGCTGAGGATCGAACCCAGGGTTGTGCACATGCGAGGCAAGTGCTCTACCATGAGCCCCAGCACCAGCCCCAGAACCTACGCTTAAGAGTAGGAATTTTAAATTTTAAAACTGGGTTCTCCAAGTTCTAAATGCTAAAGTCAGGGTCCTGAGAAGGGAGGAGTAAGACACTGAAGTTTGGGTGAGGATTCTGAATAGATCCACTTCAGAACTTTGAATTTCAGGTATGACTGAACCCTCTGGGTTAGAAATGTCCAACTCATTCTTGTTAGAATGAGGCTACATTGCTGGTTAACCAGCTCCTTGCTACCCCCCAGCATAAAAACCAGCTTCGTGCCCTGCCCATAGGAGAGCCACAACTGAGGCATTGGGCCACCTCATATCTATTTGCCCCCTGTGTGGAAACCAGCCTGATACTCTATACTGCCGACATACAAACTCCTGCCGCTGAGACACCAAGGAACTTACAGACATCACTGATAGTGGTTATTTCTGAAGAAACCTCACAGAGACAATGCAGTTAACCACTGAAAAGTCTTAACAATTTTGCTGCTCAGCATACTAGGAACAATCAATACTCTACTTACTATCACCAATGGGATACTCATTGACAGCAGGCCACTGGGTGATTCAAGTCCTGGAAATCATTCTTAGAGTCATCTGATTTCTATCTCATACCTGATACTAATGTGTCATTGCTAGGGTTTTCTAAGATCAGAATATGAAACAGGGATTTATGTGCAGGTGGTTTACTGAGGGATTGTAATTCAAGGAAAAAAAACTAAAAATAGATTGCCAAGAACCAGAATCAAAACCAATGCATCTTACCAAAGTGACACCCTATATTGCCAGGTGGCCAGCACCTTTCCACGGCACTTTGGCGTGCTAAGAGGGATCAGCCTCTGAAGAACTTAAAGTCTGAAATAATTAGTGAAGAAAAGACAGAGTAAGAATTATAGTTTTAAAGGATGGAGCAACTGATAGGTTCAGCCCACACAGGAGCTGGAGATGGACAATTAGAAAATGCCTCCTGTGTTTTATTTAAGGGGGTGCATCAAAAGCAAGGGATAAGGTTTCAGGGGTGGAGTCTTGCTTTATGATGTCAGTCATATCCCATAAGCCTTTTTGGGATATGTAGGCTTGACAGTTTGACAGGCATTTTGGCAGATTACATTCATCTCTGAGAGGCTGTGTGGCTGCAGCTGTGTGGTCATCTTATCTCCTGTGCTATGTGGGACCAGGCAGAGCAGAATAGGAATTTACGTGTATTTGGGCAATCTTAACCTGGGGGATTGCCATAAGAAGGCCCCAATACCAGACTTTCCCACTTACTGGCTAATGCTGAAAAGGTTCTCACTTGTAGTTCATGAATGGCTTTCAACAATCCTAAGACTCACCTGCAAGTGAAAGTCTTTCCCTATGAAAGCTACTCTTTCCCCTATGAAAGTTGGAAAAGGGGACTGTTCCACTGGATGCACAAATATATACAGAGGAAACAAGAAACATAGAAAGCATGATACCAACAAAGAAATTCAATAATTCTCTAGTAACTAGCCTCCCAAAAATGGAAATTTATGAACAGCCTGGAAAGGAATTTGAAAAAAATGATCTTAATGAAATTCAGTGAGATAAAAGAAAAGGGGCTATAGCTCAGTGGTAGAGCACCCAGAGGCACTGGGTTCAATCCTCAGCACCACACACAAAAAAATAAATAAATAAATAAATAAAGACATTGTGTCCATCTGCAACTAAAAAAAAAAAATTAAAAAGATAAAAGAAAATACAAATAATTCAGTGAAATCAAGAAAACGATTCATTATGTAAATGAGACATTCAAGTTAGATATCATAATAAAAAACCAGACAGAAATCTTAAAAACAAAGAATCCAGTGAGTGAAATTTTAAAAATAAAATTGAGACCTTCAAGAGCAGACTAAGTAAAACAGAAGAAAGAATTTCTGAATTGAAAAGAAGGCTTAAAAAAACCCAAAGAAAAAAAAAGGAAAAGAATGGAAAAGACCCCCCCCCCAAAAAAAAAGTCTACATATCCCAAAAAGGCTTATGGGATATGATTAAGCAAAACAAATATTCACATTATGGGAGCTCCAGAGGGGACATGGAGAAAGGCATTTAAAGCTTGTTTAAGAAAATAATAACTGAAAATTTATCAAGTCTTAAAGATGCGGACATGCAAATTCATGACACTCAAAGAGCTCAGTAGATTCAACTCAAGGACTTGGATGTAGCTCAAAGGTACAGCACTTGCTTAGCAAGCTCAAGGTCCTTGGTTTGATCCCTGTCACTGAGAAAACAAAAAATTGACAGGACAAAATATATTCAACTTAAAAAGGTCCTCTCTTATGCACAAAACTGACAAAAGTCAAAGAGAATATGGAAGTAACTTACAGAGGAATACCAATTAAACTATCAGCGGATTTCTGAGCTGGAAAGATTGAGATGATATATTGAAAATGTTGAAAGAATAAATCAACTGCCAGTCAAGAATACTATACCCAGAAAACTTATCCTTCATCCATAATAAAGAAATAAAGCTTTTCCCAGATAAGCAAAAGCTGAGAGAACTCATCACCGCTAGACTTGCCTTACAAGAAATGCTTAAGGGAGTACATCAATCATAAATGAAAAAATAATATTCACTTTCATGAAAACAAATGAAAGTATAAAGCTCACAGAAGGAACTAATCAACTTCAGAGTACTCTATTTCTATAATGAACATATAAAAATCTCTCAAATCCCTAGCATAAAGATTAAAAGTCATTGGTGAACAATAATCATAGCAATATTAAGGAGCATAAAATATAAAAATACATAAATTAGGACAACAAAATTATAAGTTGTGAGGAGGGGTGTGAAAATCTAGAGTACATGTGTGCAACCAAAGTTAAGGTATCATACTTTCAAAGGTCTATTATAATAGTGGCACGTGGTGGTGCATACCTGTAGTCCCAGAGGCTCAGGAGGCTGAGGCAAGAGAATCACAAGTTCAAAGTCAGTCTCAGCAAAAAGCGAGGCACTAAGTAACTTAGTGAGACCCTTTCTCTAAATAAAATACAAAATGGGGCTGGGGATGTGTCTCAGTGGCTGAGTGCCCCTGAGTTCAATCCCCAGTACCCCTGCCTAAAAAATAAATAAATCTATTATAAGATTTTTATGTAAGTCTTAGAGTAGGCACGAAGAAAAAAGTTACAGCAGAAACACAAATAAGAAAAATGAAGCAAATCAAAGCTTAGCACTACAGAAAATCACCAAACCATAAAAGTAAACAAGAAGGAAGGAACAAAGAACTCCAAAACAATGCAAAAATAATAAATAAAATGGCAGGGACAACCCCTTACCTAATTGTTAGGGTATCTGGTGGAAATAACCACAAGAGACACATCTCTGAGTCAAGTAAAGGTTTATTGACAAAGAATATCTGCCAGGCTGCCCTTTTGCAAGGCACAGCAGCCTGCTGGGAAAAACTTCTTAAATATAGTCATGTACAATGGAGGGCTAAAAAATAACCCATCTGGTTCTGTGACTGTTACTTGGCATCTTTGTTGTGGTTTTGGTAGTTAGGGACTCTTTGGGGGCTGGGCCTAATAGGAAGGTCATGCCTGGGTGGGCAGGTGTTGGTTTTCAAAATGGAGTTACTTTGGCCTAAGGACCTAACACTATTACTGAACATAAATTATTAAAATCTCGAATAAAAAATATAGAATGGATTACAAAATTAAGAACTAGTGAAATTCTGCCCACACGAGAATTATTTCACATGTAAGGACACAAATAGGCTGAGAAAAATGGGATGGAAAAAGATATCCTAGGCAAATGGAAACTAAAAGAGAACAGGGGTAGCGAAGGGCTATGGAAAATAATATTCCTATAATACATTCCCCATGGAAAAAAAAATGGAAAGATGGTACAGCTCTGGAGGAAAATTAGCCAAGCATTGACCTCTCCCAGTAAATCCTTTCGGCAAAACAAAAGGCCCTGAAGGAAGGGGGCAGATGCTGGATGCTAGGCTGAAAACTTTGACCTTCCCCCATTGCAAATTAGTCCAAAATGGAGGCACAGAAAAATATTAAACTTCTGGGAAACAATGAATCCTAGAGAAAGAAAAGCAATGGGTGAGATTTGGATATTCATCCCTCAGAATCTGGGATCGTGTCTCTTCATATAACAAAGAGTTTCAACCTTTTTACAACTGCCTTCTTGAGTTAAAGTTTTAACCTGCACAACTAGCCCCTGGCTATCCAAATGGCACGTCCACAGTTTCCAATGATTAAAGCACTCTGATTGTACCTCTCTGTAATTGACAGCCATTTTTCACATCTAGAAAATAAGCCCCTACAGTGCTGAGTCCACAAATGAATAAATGGCTTCACTGAATCTGTTGAGGTCTGCATCCATCATGGATGCAGTACTATGGTTTGGATCTGAATTGTCCTCCAAGGTTCATATTAACGATTTAGTCTCCAGCTTGGTGCTATTACAGATAGTGAAAACATTAAGAGGTGGGGCCTAGAAGAGGCCTTCAGGTCATTGAGAATATACCTTTGAAGGGAATTATGGTGCCCCAGTTCCTTTCTCTCTCTCTTTCACTTCCTGACTATGAAATAAATAATTTTGCTCTTTTGTGCACTCCCACCATGATGGGATGCCTCAACCAAAGCAATGAGTCTAAACAATTAGGGACCAAAACTTCCAAAACTGAGCAAAGCTAAGCCCTTTCTCCTTGTAAGTTGATTGCCTCAGATATTTGTTACGATGTTGGAAAGCTGAGTAACACAACCAGCCCAAACAATTTTAACAATGTTACTACAGTAATTAAGATGGTAAGTACCAACAAACATGTACATACATAGATCAATGGGAAAGAAAAGAGATTTCAGAAGTAGATCCACCCTTTTGGTAAAACTGAAAAATAATTAAATGGAGAAAATACAGACTTTAAAAAATATTTCTGGAGCAAATATATATATTCCAAAACCTCTCCCACATAGCTCGGTACAATTGGGAGATGTTAGAAACACCTAGTGGGTGGAGCCTAGTGGGCAATTTTAGGTTTTATATATATATATATATATATATATATATATATATATATATATATATATATATATATGTTTTAACCTGCACAACTAACATATGATATGTATATAATATTTTATAAATACATATTTATATATAAATAACATAATATTTTATATATACATATTTGTATTTGTGTTATATAACATATCCATATGTATGTTATTTGTGCAGAGATGCATATTACATATATTATATAGAAATAAATATATATATGACCTAAAATCCCCCACTAGGCTCCACTCTCAAAGTTTCTAACACCTCTCAATTGTAAGGAGCTATGTGGAGGAGACTTTGGAATTGATTTGTGGGAGGAATTTTGGGAAGTTTGGAGAAGGGGCCTAAAGAAAGCCTAGAATGCTGGAAGAAAAGCTTAATGGGCAATTCTAGTGAGGGCTCAGAAAATCAGACAAGAAATGTGGGTAGTAAAGGCTATGCTCATGAGGTTTCAAATAGAAATAAAGAATCTTGGAAACTGGACTAAAGGCTACTATTTTTTATACCATAGTAAAGATTTTAACTGTATTACATCCATGCCCTGAGACATTGTGGGACAATGAGTGTAAAGATGATGGACTAATGTATCTGGTGGAGGAAATTTCAAGGCAACACAGCATCACGGGGTACTGCATGAGTATTACTGGATGTTTTTAGCTAAATTTATAGTAAGAATAGGAGCAAAGACCAGAGAGGAAATTTTTGAAAAATTTACAGCTTGATGAGAAAAAGAATGTGTTTAAAGTTGCCAAACAGAGTGGTGATAATCATTCTTCAAAAGAGGCTAATTGCTTTGCACCAGGACAATAGGAAAGATACCCTGAAGTGATCTCAGGAATCAAGATCCTACTCATTGCAGGCTCAAAAAGGTATACAAATGCATATTTGTTTCAAAGAGTTTCCAGGACAAAGTCTTTTGAGAATAAAGCCCCAGTTTACTAAGGAATGCCTAGGGACATTTTTGCTGGCAAGGGTCGCAGAGGCCAAGGCAGCTATGTTTCAAGCAGGCCCTGGTACAACTCATACTGGTGGCAGGACTTTTGTCATCTAGGTGATGCAGACATGCAGTTTGCAAAAGATATAGGCTTTTCCCTCCAAGCAGGCAAGAGTTCCCTGGCAAGATGCTGGCCACCCTGTGATATACACCAACTTTACAACTGCACATTGGAGTCCATGATGTCTCTGGACTGGTGGTACTCAGATAAAGATAAAAATCAATGTTTGCAAATATGAAAAAAAAAGATCCTAAATTGAGGTAGGGCATTAAATAAAATACTTGATGTTGAATCTCTAAAATCTAAATAGCTATATTTTTTTAAGATATAATATTTTGAAATCACACTTAAATCTGTATTAGTTGATGCTAAAATTTCTAAACTGTAATGTAAGTATGAATCATTGGCATTTGAGTATGTAGTACTTTTCCCATATCTTTTTAGCATTTTTATTAAAAGCATAACAATTGAGTGACAACTGAACCAAGTATAAATTCATTGTTCAATGAGACTGAAAAAAACTATTCTAACAAAACACTCCCACATGGCCCTCATCTTCTTCCATACAGACACTCATCATAACATTCTGGCTGGGGGTTTCTATAGAGTGAGCAGCCTTTGAAGGTGTGCAAAGAAAGCTCTCATGCCCATCATATGCCAAATGTCATGGTGGTCTGGACACCCTCCCTGAGAAATAGGATAGATAAAATGGGCATGTAGTTAATACTGCTCTGCTTGTCAAATTAGAGGCCTCCTGCCTGCCAGTAGTAGATTCTTTATGTGTACTGGACTCATAAAAAAACCCAAACACCTGTGTGCTAGTTACTGGAGGGCTTGCAACAACTCATTTGACCCAGAGGGTCCCTGTTCTGACTTCATAGGGGTCAGGGGCCTGACCACAGGAAGGCAAGAGACTTCATCCAATAGTACACTTGTTTTTCATCCTTTTAGATTGGGATGGACTCATGGGATTTTTCTTGAGTTTCCTGGGGTGCTGAGAATGTAATTCACAGCCACACACAGGCCCAAGAGTCTGATTCAGACACAGCTTTTACAAAGCACTTTACTTCAAAGGCACAGATTAGGCCTCTTCATTTCCATTTGAAACTGTTTTCTTGAGGAGTCCCAAAGGAGTGCCCTAAGGCAAAAACCTCCCTGACATTCAGGGGAACAGAACAATAGGGAAGAAAGAAGCCTGGAGAAAAACTTTTTTCTTTAATTGAACACTGTGGCACTGACATCTCCTGATCATGCAACTTGGGTTACTATCTATCCAAGCAGGGATTCTCCAGAGAGATCCTTAGAAGCCGTGCTAATTTTTGAGTTTTCTGAGATGCTTGGCATGCCCTTCAGCAATCCAGTCCATGGCCATGTCACAGAGCTTGAATGTGGTACACATCTTGGACACAAAACCTCGAACCCCTTCAGAGAGTGGGCAAAATTCATGAAAAATACAGGAACTTAGGATCTTGGTAGGTGTTGCCCATCTGCAAGGCAAGCAGCAGTCCATTCATAAATTGGCCATGAGGAGTCGTGCAAAGATTTCCACTAAACAGGACACATTCACGGCTGCATTCTTCTCTCTACTCTCTTTAACCACAAACCCAGTGGCATGCACTGACATAAAAAGGCTCAATAGTTGACAGTTCATTTCAAACCAACAACAACAAAAAAAAAAGAAAAAAAAAGGTTTTCATTCATGTTCTCAGAACATGAGACAAAACGACAAATTGAAACACACACCCACTGAGACACACAAACCACCCCTGTATTTGGTCTGCATCTATCCACTCTGTCCTCTGACTGGTGGGTGAAAATATGTTCCTCAGCAGTGGCCTGTCCTGTCTCAGCTCTGGTCTCCTTGGCCATCTCTGTGTAGTTGTCAGGAGCCAGCAATGAGCCAACACTTCTTTCTCAGGAAAGGCCCCTGTTGAGACCATTCAAGGCATTTGGCTATCCACACATCACTAGGTACCAACAAAGAATGACTCTGGCCTTGGTACAGACAATCAAGTGAGCCCACTGGGAGTGGAACTGCCTCTGGATGCCTCGCCTCCTGGATCCCAAGTTCAGAGAGTTCCATCACCAAGGAAGTGAGGTGAGGTCACTTCCTTCAGGGAAGTGAATGAGGTCACTGCCTTGGCAACCACTTTGTCCTTACAGTTGTTTCCAAGGGTCCCATGAGATGGAGGCTGCCCCACCTTCCTGTGACATTTTCACAAGACATAAAGGTCTGTATACCCTAGGAGCCCGGGATCAGCAATCCACAGAGACCTGATTGTGTCCATCTTCCCTGCATTGAGAAGAGAGAGGCTGATTCAGCCTCATCCCTTCATCCTGACTGGGTTGTTGGCCATGGAAGATGACTTTAGACCTCACAGGTCCTACCTAGCTGCCTACATTTGCTCCAGGGATCATTTCTGCATCTACCTTTGAGCTTCTCAGCAGCTGTAGGATTCCCTACATACCTGTATGGCAAGATCAACTCAGGACCTGCTGTTATGTGAAAATAGATTGAGGGAACAGAGTATGGTTAAGGGACATATCATGTTCGATTTGGGTTAGGAGTCATTCTGCTGGATGAATACGGGTATTGGGCAACTGGGATATTGATATGAATGTAAGGTGAAATATAAGTATGAAAATAGAAAACTAGGTAAGATCTGAAGCACACAAGTTTGTTGGGCCCTTGATTTTGATACATAGTTTTGAATTATGTTCTGCAGAGATGAATCCTCTAAATCCATAGACAATGGCCTAAGATCTTGTACCTGGGACTACTGAATGTAAAAGAGAATTTGCAGTGAAATAGAGAGAGTAGGCAGGATTCCAGTGTAGGGTAAGGAAGAAGAGTGAGTTTAGGATTTGGACCAAAGGCCCTTTTTGCAATCCAATGAATTTCTATTAAAGTGTAAATGGGAATGTCAGCACATGAACTTTGTGTCATAATGTATAAGAAAAGCTCCTTCCTTACCCCAAACCAGACATCATTCGAATAACCTTGTGTGTATCAGCATATACAAGTTTATAGGAGGACTTTTGCATCTTTTCTTTTTTACTTCCCATGTACAACATGGCTTATTTTTCGTAAGCAAATTTCTATGCTTGTTAAACCTCTCACACATCTCAGAATTTACTAGGAGGGATCCATGACAATCTAGAAACCAACGCATCAAATATGGTTGTTAAAGACTTTTTGGGAACACCCAAATTTATCGTAGTAATTTCTACATTGAAAAACTATTGTTACCTTTAAACAAAACTATTCATTGCAATAAATTTGAAATAGTTCTTTAATATAGCAGAACAGAAAATTGGTGGCATTATTCACTGAATGCCAATATTTTCAAATAACACCCTAGTGGTATTTAACAAAATGGATAGATAATTAAAGTAAAGTGTGAAATGAGTCCCAGAAACAACTAATTATAGTAAAATTTATTATTAGCTTATTTCAAATACTAGTGCACCCTTTTGCTTTTTTTCCCCAAAAGTTAATTTGTTTAACCTTTTGGTATGATATTTTACTTCATTTATATAACATGATAAATAGTATGTTTTTTTCATATGCTCTCTCTGATGCATCTTGAATATATTTGCATACCCCAACACCTTAGTGGATTTCTATATACATTGTTCACTAGAGAAACAGTAGTTACTTCTGAAATCGATATTGTCCTTTTCAAATGAGGTCTTGCAGGTTTTGTTTTTTTTAAAATATCTGAAATAATTAGGATGAACTTAGTTCTAATTAGCATATAGTAAATTTCTGATAAATATTTGTGAAAAGGATGAAGAAATAATACAAGAATATATATAATCTGTACAATATGATATGTGGTATTTCATGTTTTCAGCTACAACTTATTGAATATTATAACAATCTTACTATGTGGGTAAGATGTGGGTATGATGAACCAATAATAAATAAAAATTGCATGCTGCATTGTTAGTAATTCACCAAACAATTTTTTTTCGAAAACATACACTCTGATGTATGGTTTTTATCCACTATTATATTATGAATGAATGAAGTTAAGTAAATGAATAATTGGAACTACATACTTGCTTAGGGTGCCTATAATTCATTGTTAAAAAACCTTTAGCTATATAAAATTTTAATACTGTATCTCACATTGTGATTTCATGGAATTTTGATAAAATGTGCATTAATAATGCTGAAGTCTTTTATTGAATCTTATATCAGTTTATGAAATAAACATGCTATATGTGACTTCCTCAATTCTAAGTGTCTTATGTTTTAAGAAACTGTATGGACAATTCATATTAAAGTTAACATACTAATATCAATAGCAGAAGCACCACAGGAAAAAAGAAAACAAAGAATTGGGAGATCCCACCATTATAGAAGTAATTTTCTCAGCATCTTTTCAATGTAGCATTATTGATACCAAAATTAATGAGCAACCTCTTCTCGTGCTGAGTGTGCATGATGCTATTATATAAAATGAAAACAATTGCAAATGTTTCAGATATGCATTTTACAACAGTATCTCACTGTGTTTGACCACAGCAAATACCTTCTCAGTGTTCAAATGGGTAAAAATTTTTAAAAAAATTCAAGTAAAATTTATGTTAAACAATAACAACTATTTTTTCATAAGGAAACTGTCAATTTTTAGAGAGAGAAAGAGAGAGAGAGAGAGAGAGAGAGAGAGAGAGAATTTTTTTAATATTTATTTTTTAGTTTTCGGTGGACACAACATCTTTGTTTGTATGTGGTGCTGAGGATCGAACCCAGGACACAATCATGCCAGGTGAGTGAACAACCGCTTGAGCCATATCCCCAGAATCCTGTCAATGCGTTTTTGAAAAAACATGACAATAAACTGTGCCCTATGACATAAAGGAAAGCAATGTTTCTTCATTTTATTCTTTGAATATGCCAAGCATTCTTTGGCAAAATGCCACATATATATTTTTTTAATTTCACAGTTGTGAAGTACATGTGATTTTCTCTAAATTGCTACTTATTTAATATAAATTTGTTGAGAAATTATTTCTGCATGTGCTGATTAGTGAAATATAGTAAGGAATGGAAGTCATTTAAAACTCTATGAATTGCAATCTCAGAATGGTAGGAGGAAGCTGTATATAATCATAGAAACATATTGAGTAATATTAATTTATTCCAGATATTTATTTCCCTTAGTATCCACTTTTCACATAAACTAGTGCTTTTAAATTGAGCTATTAAATATCTAGGAAAAGCCATCAGAACAATCAGAATAAGAAATTTTAAAGAGAATCAATCAAATCTAAACATCTGGTTGAAACAACTAGCCAATTGTTGAATCTTAGCTTTTGACTTTACTAAATTTCCTCCTATTTTTTTGATGATGACTAAGAGAAAGGTACTACTATTAAGAGCATGAACAGAACAATTTATGGCAATTTGTTTTTCTGAAACATATAAAATTGACTTGCTAACTCAGAATACAATCTATTGAGTATATTTTTATGGTAAAAAATGTATAACTACACAACATGAAGATTGTCCTTTTGAAAAAAAAAAGAATGTGATGGTGAAAACCAATTTGGGAAGGTAGTATTGAATATTTTATAACAAAGAAAAAGCAGGGATATTTAAAATAGTTTTGATTATTAGACTCATGTAAAAAAAATAAAAGGTAGTGTCCAGTCTTGATGTGGTGGTACACACCTGTAATCTCAAAAATCATAGTGTCTGAGGCAGAAGCATCAAAACTTCAAGGCCAGCCTTGGTAACTGAGACCAGGTCTCAAAATAAAATAATGAAGAATTGTGAATATATATGAGTAATAAATCACCCCTGCGTTCAATCCCCAGGACTATATAAAACAGTAGTTTCCAAAATTTTCACCCAAATCAGTAGCCTCCACTGTATCTGCAACTATGTAAAGTTCTAAAAGGCAACTAAATTTAGCAATACCTACTACTAGTTGTCTGATATTCATCATAATTTTGAAATATATACATGGAAGACCCTTCACAAAGTATTAAGGATTCCCATTATTTTCTCCAATTGCAATGAGAGAGGGAGGAAAAACAATTTAGCTTATGGGGCCATTTCTTTCTCTTAAGGTCAAAGAGTCAAATATTAAAAGGCTTTAGTGTTTAATTGGTTATCATTTATGTAATCATAATGATATGTGTTCTGTGATTTCCTGCTTAATCTACATTGGACACTTTATTTTTTCTGAGTATCAGCATCTGTACATACCACTACACCCCACTCTACTATTGAATAGTTACAAGTCCCTGTGTTCATGCTTCATCAGTTAGTTATTCTCTTTTAAAAATAATTATGTTTTGCATTCTTTGTCTACATAAAATTTATAAAGTTTAAAAACCAGTAGGAATTTTCACAGATTTGACTTTAAAATAGTTTTCATCGCAAAACACACACCAGAAGTAAGAATGATTTCTTTGTCTAATTTATTAGCCTTTCTGACATCCAATGTCAGGACATGAATGCTGCTCATGGAGGGATGTTCTTCCCATCAAGAACAATCAATACTACTTTCTTCTATCCCATCAAATGTTAAAAAATTGCACATTTTACTGTATTTCATATGCAGAATTTGACTTTCCATTATTTGTGTTTATTGGGATTTTACTTTCTTTTTCCTCAATTTGTTTTTTCTGTATTTTCTAATATTCATTTTTGTGTGTGTGTGGTGAGGAAAATAGATCACTAGAATCTTCTAACTTTTGCTACATTCAGTCACTTGACTACTCACTAGCTAATATTTCTATTAAACCATCATTTTGAAGGCAGGACTGAGGTATGCTAACAAAAGTCTACTTTTCAAAGTCTACTGAAGAATCAGCATAACTTTCTTCAGCTCTGTAGTTACAGGCACTGTTTCGTCCACAAATTCAGCTCCCTTTTTTTATATTTCTTCTATATTGAGTAACTCTCTTTGAAATGAGGCACAGAAAATAGCTTTTTAGAATTTTATCATTTATGAAAATCTATTTTTATTTATCATTAAAGGAAAGTCTGCTTCAGTTTAGAATACCAGATTGAATACTAGTTTTCCTTTAAATCATGAGGTTATTCTGTATTTATCATTTATAATCCATCATTAGTGATAAATACTTGGGTTGTATTTTTGCTTTCTTGAAGCTGACCATGGTTTTTCTTTTCAAGATATTCTCTTTTTTTTTTTTTAAGAGTAGCTACTTGAGAAATTCTGGAGATATATTTAGCATGTTTAAATTTTATTTTCCTGAATATAGCATTCAATCAAAGTGGAATATTTCCAGACCTGATTTTCTTTCCAGTATATACTTATAGGAAACTGGGTAAAATATGGAAAATACTATGTTTATTTTTCAGACACCAAAAAGTGGCATAGCAGGGGAGTAAAACCATAGCAATAAGTGCAGACTGGTGAAGTGAACTATAACTATATTTTTTAAAATTGTTCTTAATAAGTGCAGTTTGATAAAATGCTGTTAAAACTTTTGGTTAAAGGGGAAGTAAAAATAATCAAAGTATACCAGTGTAAGGAAAAACTTGAAGTCTGGCACCTGAAAGCAGTTTGTGTGGGAAACTTTATGTTATGATACAAAAGAATCCCCCACTTTCCCTTCACCCTCTCACCCCCTTAACCTCATTAGAAACCACAAAGTTACTTAGAATAAAAGGTTTCAAGTTCAAGAGTCACACTCTCTTCAAATACAAAAAGAAGTTAAAATTCAACTAAACACAGAATCTTATGGAGATCTGAAACATCCTTAAAAAGTTAGGTTAAAGATGATTCTGTGTTGTTTTTTTTTCTTTGTTTGTGTGTGTGTGTGTGTGTGTGTGTGTGTGTGTTTTGTTTTGTTTTGTTCTGAGGGTGTGGCTATTTCTTGGTCACCTGAACTCAGCAAAGATACTGTTATTTTGATGAACTATCAGTGGCTGAACCACATTAAATACAGACAAATGTTAAAAAAAGTTTAAAAAGCCTAATTATGAAAAAATATGTTGCTGCTTTCTCCCTGCACATTTTTTCAAAGTATTTCTTAAAGTTTTTGATTTTTTTTTAGTCTTGAAAAATAGTGAAAAATTTTGTAGAATTTACAACCAACTGCATAAGGGTCTGGGAAGCTGAGAGGCTGGAGGAGGGCTGGGAGGAGCAGACAGAAAGGGGTCTTTCCCTTAGTTACTGGAGGCCAACTATAACTAAAAAATATACAAAAATCCATAAGTGTTTGTAAACCAGGAAATGATACAGATTATCAAGTTAGTATCAGTTATAAAAAAATCATATAACCAAGAAAATAGACAAATCATGAACAGGATTAGAAAAAATAGGTGTAAATTGTATTTTTAGAAAGTTATTGGTGATACATAAAAAATAAAGATGAATTTTATATTTTGATTTTAAATGGAAAGTCATATAGTACTTCAAAAACCTTACTTAAGTTACAAAGGTATAATCAATTGATAGTTCCTACTTATTTTACTGTATATCTTCCTTGGCATTTCCCCTGAGGTCACACTTGTAGAGTGTGACCAATAACTAAGTAAATAACTAACCAAGAAGATAGTCACTGAAGTTACAATCTTTTTCAGAAAACCCCAATCAATTTCAGAGCAAAGAAATGGTACAACACCTATTCATTTCCTTCTTTGGAAAAAGGTCCGTTTTGCAAATCAGATAGAAGAGGAAATTGGTGAACCTTTATAAAAATATTACTAGAAATAAATATGAGTTTTCTTCATTTAGAAGTAAACTGAAATAAAATAAGACCATTGTACAGTATCTTTCAGGGTTAGCCTTAAAAAATGAAAAAAAAAAAACTCGTTCTAAAGAGCAGAATACTTGGCAGCACACTTCATCCTTAATTTTATGTGGATAAAGAAGTTACCTCAGGTAATAAGGTACATAAACTAATAGGAAGAAATCAAGACTTGATCAAGGGTCTAGAAGAAACTTTTTATGACTATAAAATTTGGGGGGTACAGTAATAAGGAGAGAGACAATGCAGTGTAAATCATGGGATTTCACGCTATCACATACGAAAGCACATACATCATGGACATTGAACAAGTCAGCCAAGTTGACAACTTGACTTGGCTAGTTATTTTTATCCAGCCTCAGATGCTGCACAGGATGAATGAGGACTGAGTACCATAATGGTTTTCATAACTGCATTTTATCTATCAAATACCTCTTCCAAACATCCAGTCAGCTAGGAGGAGAGGTCTATCTCTAGGTTCTTGTTACAGCATAATTCTTTTCATCATTCTCTCATAATAAATTAACAAGTGGACCTCTTAACTGAGAAATAATTTTAACCAGAAAAACTCAAACTTTTTTTACATTTTGCTTTTAGAGACAATAAATGCTAAGCAAACACCACTAATAAAGTGTCAAGAGATTATGCCTAAAATTCAATCAGATCACACTTAACAAAAATAAAGATATTACTATTGGTCTATGACCATGGTATCAACTCTATTATCATCTACAAAAGAAACAAAATGCTACTGGCATGGTAGAATACTGGAATATTGAGTTCTAATTAGGGCTCCCCAGGAGGTAGATTAAGACCATGACTTAAATTTCATTATATCAGTTTGTGCTACCAAGAGATAGACTACATACATCCAGGAGCCAAAAAGTCAAAGTTGAAGAGTCCTCACTCACGATCATTTCCATTAACCAACTTGGCAATTATATTTTCTTACACCATTCTTCTGCATCCTCCAGTTTTAGAAATTCTAATTATTTAAGAGGACACTTTTCCAACAGGATGTCTAACAAGATTCCAAATAAAATTTAAACTTCACATGAGAACTCTAAATTCTATGTACTAAGAAAACAGAAAGGAAGAGAAGAAATTACAATCCTGCTAGGTCACTTCATTCTCCTTAACAGAAGGACATTTATTCCATGTTACAATGAAGACAAAAATCAGATAATGCAATCTGAAAACAGATGATCCTATTTTCTACTTTTTAGTACTCACTTGCCCTACAGGAATGGTTAAAAAAAGAGTAGTAGTTGTTTCTTGAGAAAATTATGGTGAGGAGGCTCAAATAATTTGGGGAAGAGTATAAGTTTTACTCAATCAGCTAAGTTATAGAGATCAAAAGAAATATTTTTAGGGGATTTAAAATGAAAAACAGAAGAGACATAAGATGGCCATTAGTATGACATTCAATTAACACAGCTGTCAAAATTGTAATTAATTGCACTGTTTTCCCTTATAAGTTTTCTTCAGGAATAGAGTCTCACCAGTACCATGAACTAAGTACAGAACTTAGACTGAAAAGTGAATTTTTGTGGTGTCACTATAGGGAACTGTGCTTTATGGCACCATTAGGACTGAAGGACTCATTTGCCAGACAATTGCTGAAAGTGGTCTTTTAAAAATACTTTCATCAGGAGAAGAGAGTTTTGTGGCTATGACCATTCAAGGCTTCTTACACTCAAGACTGTTTGGAACTCATGTAAATCACACTCCATGTCTCAATGTAGGAACAAATATGAGAGTGCAAGACAGCTCCAAAATTTCACTTTGAGTAAGCAGAAGCCTCCTTTGAGATCAGACTGCAACCCCAGATTCTGTGCACCCAATCGTGCTTCCTTCCCTTTATTTCCATTGTGCTGATCTGAAGCATACTCACTCATGGACTTCCAAGATGCCTAGTCATGGTCTTAGTCTACCTCCCTGGGAGCCCTAATTAGAACTCAAGTGCATCCTTAATCTGCTTCTAGACTTTTTTGTTTTCCAGAAGTTCTTTGAAGTCTTTTGTCACTGGAGATCACCTCCTCTTTTCATTGTGGATGTTTATCTCATTATATGTTTCTCTTTTACTGTTACTTTAATTGATTGTGGGTAAAATAGACTTGTATATTTGAAGATCTGGATCATTAAGTAAAATACTTAGCTTAGTTTATGGGCTTATAATACACAATCAAAAATGTTCAATACATTTTAATATAAATTTAGATCCATGATTAAAATTGAGGAAATAAAATAGGCTTTATAAGGATGTAATTCAGCACTACAAAATTATCATTGTTTTTCACAAAGGATAAGAATTTTGGAAGATAACATGGCACCAAGATAAAGAATCACTATTTTTTATATATGGTTGTGCTTGAAAGAGAATAATAATGTCACCATAAATTGATGATATAATCTAAAACAAAAAGCTTTATGAACAATTTCTGTTTATTTTTGACAAAATATATTTGAAGCAAAAATTCCAAAGCCATGAATCTACCCGAAATACTATAAAGATACAGTGAATAGCATTTCTACACAAATCATGTAATTTTTGTTATATTATGTAAATTTTCTAGACATAGATGTAGAAGCAAAATACACTAATATTCTTTCTCAAGGCACATTTATAAATCTGCAAATATAATTAAACTTATTTATTATACACAGATCAGTATATCAAAAATGACAAAATACCTGGAAATAATTCCTTTGGCATATTTGTATTTCCTAGACAATAAGGTCAGCTTTAATATAATATATCTTCTACCTTTTCAGTGACACATAATTTTTAAATTTTAAGTAAACTTCTTCTTTAGGCTCAAAATTCACCATATAACTATGGTACTAATACTATGAGTGATGGATGTTAGAAGAAAAATTCTTAGTACTTTTTAGAGATTTGTTTGAAATGAAACACTAGATCAACACATGACCCTTCAAAAAAATTATAAATAATGCAAGCACAGCAATAAATTTGAAATAAAGAAGGTATAGACATTATTAGCTACAGGACTTTGAAACCTCATGCTTTGGACCTAAAAGGCAATTATTTTAGTTTGCAATTATAGCACTTTCATAGCTGTGTGAGGAGTCTTAGATCCATGTTTTTGTTTTGTGATCTCATATGCTTCATTTATTGAGATGTATTAATGTAATATATGCTTATATGAGTAATTTGAAATTATATGCCTCTTTCTATTTATAGAATTCTTTAAGAAATTCTTGGTAATCACACAGTTTCTACATTAGAATGCAATTACCCTGCAAGCTAGAAAATGAACATTGGCTTAAAGAACTCTTCATCCCAGAGTTTAGCCTTAAAATTTCACATAGTTGATGGTCAATAAATTTATATGGTTCATAAAGTTAAGATGTGTTGAATCTTAATGTAAAGAAATAGGAAACCAGAGAGTGCTTCTTCACAGATGCCAAGCTGTCATTACTGGGAAACCCAAGGAGTCTTACAGGGCAGTCTGTCTCTCTGATTGATGTAGTTATGTAAAATTCAAGTCCTGCTTTTCTTCCCCACAACTTTGGCTTTCCTGTGTCATCTTGTTCTTTGCTTTTCAGTGATCAGAGAAGGAGATAGGTTCACAATTATTTGTTCATGCTAAAGAAGCAAACAACAAGCAAAAAACAAAACAAAACAAAACAAACAAACAAAAAAACAAACACAACTAAAAAAACTGAGTTTGTGAAAACTTCAGAAATTTAAGTACAGTGAGCAGGGTAGGATGGGATTCCACTGACCTAAATGTTCCTTTAAGAAAAATTAGATTCGGACATTTTCATTGTAACAGAAATTCGAAAGGACATATATGTATGTATATAGGCACACAATACATAAAGAACTAATAAACACAAATATTCCTCCTCTAAACTTGGAAATTATATTCCTGTGTATTTTTAATCCAGGAATGGGAAATTACTAGCATGTTCATTTGATTTTTCAAAAATTTTCAGTGTGCTTCCAAACCCTTTTATCATGATCCTCTCACTTGTCATTTCTTAACTGAGAGAGTACAGGGTCAGGAAATTTTTAACTTTTTGAGTTAAATTGGATCCAAAGACTTTATGAGAAATATAAGTAGTTTATGGCATTGTGATATTGCTCTCTATAAAATGAAGTTTTGAACATAGAATCTCATTTCCTTCTAAAAATTTTAAAACTTATAATTAGTCAAATTATAAAATTCACATCATTAGTAGTTCTATTTTTTATTAATATTACAGTAACAAGTTTATAAATAAAAAATGCTAAATTACAAATGGAGATATGGTACAGTGGTGGAGTACTTGCCTAGTATGTGTGAAGTCCTGGGTTTGATCCTCAGCACCACATGAAAATAAATAAAATAAAGGTTTATAAAATATCAAATTAAAACTCATGTCTTCTTTTATAATATGTATACAAATAAGTAATGTTTAAAATCTCTAGATGACATTCAATATGTAAGTTGTATCAGTAGAACTCATTAAACTTAAAACAAATGGGAAACTAAAATTAATCTTCATTCCCTATTTTAAAAATGACTTATTTTAGGAGGATATAAATTAAAGAAGCAAACATTGTTAGAAGAAAATATCCTCAATGTACCAAATGGAACACAGTTTTCTATGCTGAGTAGAACTGTTGGAGCTGAAGTCTCTCCTCTGCAGCTACAAGAAACCTCACCAGTATGCTAAAATTCCCTCCTTCCACAGCCTTTCCATGAACCAACTGCACACTACTTCTGAATCTAAGAATGCAGAGGCACTTATCCAGATGGATGAGGCCAGGGAGGATGTGGTGCAGGTAACAGCCTAAAGAGTTGCACATTTTAAGGAAACACATCTTTAAGTTCTGTCTCTGCAGGCCTATAATTTGAATATCTATAAAAATGATGAAAATCCCCCTGGAAAACACAGAACTGTGGCTTTCCCTGTGTAACATGTCAGCTTTCTCTTAATTTTACTCTCTTTTTTGTTGGATAACAGCAATCCTTGGAGAGCTGGTCTCCAAACTTTTTTCTGGACTTATTTGGAATGACATTTCAATTGGAATCATATCCCAGTCAAAGTTGCTATTATTCTCATCATAATATCAAATTAGTCCAGTCCCATTAAACAATTTACAATGCCTCAACTTTGGCGTGAGGGATTATTGGCACCTCCAATGGTTCCACTATGGCTCTGAGGGTCCTACCTCTATCATGTGTGACAGGCTCCTCTTCCCTAGCTTGTTCCCAAATGAAGCACCTGGTTTTCTGGGTACTTTTGTTTCTGTATGCCACCATTTTCAAAGTGGCAGTTTTGTGATTCAGGCTCTGTGTAAAAAATTAAAATTAATCTCAAATTTTAAAGGAAGAAGAAGAAGAAGAAGAAGAAGAAGAAGAAGAAGAAGAAGAAGAAGAAGAAGAAGAAGAAGAAGAAGAAGAAGAAGAAGAAGAAGAAGAAGAAGAAGAAGAAGAAGAAGAAGAAGAAGAAGAAGAAGAAGAAGAAGAAGAAGAAGAACTGAAGGCCACAGGCTGAGGAGATCACAGGAAGATTGAACATGGAGCTGAGTCAGAGCACATGCTGGAAGGCCACCCTAAGGAACCTGTGATGAGCCCTCATACTCACTAATGGTGGTAGAGGGGAGGTCTGCCCTTTCTCTTAGAGAAACCATGTAATACTAGCTTGGGCTTGTGTGTACTATATATAAAGTTATATAAAGTGTAAAAAGTAAAATGGAGACTTGTGATGAAGAATCAAAAGAAAGTGCAATCATTTTAAGCAGGTCACTGATATTCCAGGTGTTGAAATCAGAAAATACTGCTTCATCACAACCATTGTCAATATGTGAAGGGTTAATAAAAGTGTCATAAAAAATAAAAAGGGTATTTCAGAGAGATTTGGACACTTGAACTAAATGGTAATACAATAAAACTATAACTTGTACAGGTAATATTCTACATGGTTGATTTTGGGATAGTTTGAAAGATGCATAAAAAATATAAGAAATACCAAAGCATGAGACCTCCAAAGCCATGTGCAAGAGAAATATAAATTAGGAGAAGAGCATAACTAGTTGAACAAGCATTTGTGTGATAAGGCAAGGCTCATTTGTGGAGGAGGAAGCCCTGGGCTTTATGTGCCCTGGAAAAGTTTATCCTCTATACCAGCCCCCATCCTGGCCCAGCCACACCTCTGCCTTTGCTGAAGTTGGTTGTGCCCTATTTCCTTGCATCGCGCCAATTGATCATCAAGGTACCACTTGGAATTGTCTCCTATATGTTCACTTATTCTCTGGGAGTATTGTTGGGTGAGTTGTGTCAGAGGGGTTGGCTTGTGTCTCCCCCAGCCTTGTGGAGTCTCCTTTTGTTTTGAGCCACAGAGAGCTCTTTGGAGAGCTACAGAAGTACAGACATACACCCTGATTTTCCTGTGGACTTGACACACAACATTGAGCAGGTGAGTCCAATCTCTTTGTTTAAACTTCCCTGATTTTTAATAGAAAAGTGATTCCATTCCTAATTGTGAGCATTAGATTCAATTACCCTGATACCCAGACTTTAGCTCCAATCAGTGAAACAATAATCTCTGGAGAGTACTCTTAAGCATTGGATTTATTAATCTTTCAGGGAGGTTCCTAGATGTTATGACTAGTATTAAATAAATGTTAATGGACCAAGGTCTTGAGTACATATCATACATTTGTATTGTGGCTTTTATATATTTTTAGAGGCTTGAATAGAGTTTTTCCTTTGGTACTTGGGATTGAACTCAGGGGCTCATAACCACTGAGTCACATCCCCAGTCTTCTTTTGTATTTTATTTGCAGACAGTGTCTCACTGAGTTGCTTAGCACCTCAGTTTTGCTGAGGTTGGCTTTTAACTCATAATCCTTCTGCCTCAGCCTCCTAATCTGCTGAGATTGCAGACATGTGCCACCTCACTCAGCTTGAATAGATCTTTAACATCTCCCAACTTCTATTTATTTATCTTTAAGATGGGGCTGATGCCACTTGCTTCCCAAGACTGTGGTGAGAATTAAATGAAGTCATAGATAGTTGGCACTTGGTGCCTAGTGAATGCTACATAAGCCAGGGGGATGACAGGCCCTTGTATTTTTGCTTTGTGGGCACCCAGCTTTTTGTCTGTTGGCAAAGCCTTGAATAACTTAGCAAAACCCTGTTTCAAAAAATATACATAAAAGAACTGGTGAAGGGAATGTTGATTTTATTAGTATATTCATTTGTGACATATACATGTATGAGCATAACATCATTGATCAGTCTCATTTCTCAGTGCCTGAATCATCTCTCTTATCTTCTCTTCCATCTCTCTAAACTCAACTCTTCTCTCTCCAATTTTTTTGAGATCCACTTCTTTTTTCACTCCATTTTTCCTTTTACCTTTCATATATGAGAGAAAACACTTGACAATTGACTTTTTGAGTCTAATTTATTTCATTTAATTTGATGATCTCTAGGTTCATTCATTTCCCACAAATGGTATAATTCCATTCTTGTTTATGGCTGAGTAGAATGAGTAAATTTGTGAAAAGATGTGTAGGTGCTATTTTCTGGGTATGTCACCTGCCAGCACACAGAACCTTCAGTGTCCAAGCTCAGCCTGACATTGTTTGAGTCTGGGAATGAAGATGCAGGACAAAATGGTCTCATGTGAACCATTTGAGGTCTTTCAATCTGTGGCTCTGACTGCTTGTACATGCACCAAACAGCCTGGTAACTTCCAGAGTGTCCTTTAATGTCTACATTGATGACTAACCTGTCTTGTGGGTCTGTTTTCAGTACAGTTTTATTCTCAAGAGGAGGGAGTCAATGTGAAGGTAAAACCTCCTGATTCTGCAGGTGTCAGATATAGAATTTGGCTCCTTCCCACAATTCTTTCCCTTTTGTCCATTCATGAAACTGCCTTTATCAGCTTTACATTAGTCCTTTATTCATGTGGCACTGTTGTATTCATCCTGGCCCTGAGCTCTGATTGGGGGCAGGGAAACTAGAGTCAGAGCAGACCTGGGCCCACTGAACTTAATTATTTTATTTTTTTTACTTTTCAGGGATTCATGTTCCCATGTTGTGAAGTGAGATTGACAGCTAGTAATGGTAACATTTAATGACATCAGGAGCCATTGATAACCATGTACTGGACTATTGTTTTTGAGATTTTTGTCCCCTGCCCCCTTCACTGGCAATAAGAACTCCATGAGAAGAAGCCATGTTTACATCCATGTTGCAGGACAGGGATGCTCAGCTGTGTCGAGTTAACTTGTTTAAGGTAATACAGCTAGCAAATGGCAGCTTCATTGTAGCTGTGGGAACAGAGGGGAAAAATGCACAAATGATCATGGTAAAGTGTTGGCACATAACGATCAGGTCATAGATCAGTAAAAGGAGGTACAGGTACAATGGAAGGCCTGGCTCTAGCCAGGGTACAGGCAGGGCTGAGGAGGTGAGAGCAGAGTCCAGAGTACAGATTAGAAGCAGGCTTCACTCCTACCTTAAAGAGGTAGCTCAGAGAGTAACACCACAGGAGGTCTGGGACTGCCTTTTAGGGATGGGGCTAAGTGGGTAGTTCCCAAATTTGACATGTAGAAATGCAGAATATAAGGATTGTGCTTGATGGTAAGCCCCAAGCTCCTTGCTGTTGTATATGCATGTACATAGGCGCATACATGAGGGATGCCCAGAGAAATGTCCTCACCAAACATTGAATTGCCTTGTTCCTTGATCTTACATACTGTGAAAAATGAGTGTCTGTGGCTTATAAACCACCCAGTCTACCATAAATTATTGTAGCATCTTGATGAGAGTAAGGAAGTGCACCATCTGTGTCCTCACAGGATAAATTGAGAAGTTTCTTTGCAGCTCTCTTTTAATAAATGACAATAATCCCATTCCATGGCTCTACCCACATGACTTAATTGCCTTGCAAGACCACACCTTTGTCTGCCTAGGCTCATGATAAACTACCACAACATTCAAATACATACTCACACAGGGTCTAGGACTGGCCATTTTCCCCCAAGTGTGTATAGCCAAGCTTCTGAAATCTGGACCTGGAAATAATTGTCAAGTCCTCTCTGTGTTCTTGGCATTAAACATTCAAAGAATTCTTCAGTGTATGTTAATAATTGTATCTGTGTATTCACCAGACTGCTCACCCTAGATAAGAAGTGGCTCCTGCACTTGGAGACTCCAGTCTAATGGAGAAAGTATAAAACCCATGTTGTCCCTTGCTGTGCAGACACTAAACATTACATATGAATCCTGGGATCCTTTAATGCCAATTACTGATCAGTAAATGTTGCAGCACAACAAGCATTGCTACTTTAGGTAAAAATTTTGATCACACTGGAGAAAAAGATCCTGGAAATTATGCAAGCTTAAGAAATTAATTAGTCACAGAATAGTGTGGTTCATGTTTGAGTTGTCAGACTCTTACTTGTCTTTTGGCCCTTGTTTTTTGTCCTTTGATTTTATTCTATGTTTTGAACGTGGTTGTTGTTTATGTGGCTCAAATATAAACCCAGTTAAAATACATTGATGACTCACCTCCATTCCATCTCCACTAATCTTTTCCCATTGCCCCTCATAAACGTATGTTTTAATTGTTTCTAGTATATATTCTTAGTGTTTCTTGTTCTGGTAAGAGGCAATAACAATAATAAGTTATTATGTAAATTTCTTTCTTACCCAAAAGGGAATGCTCCTGTATATCTTGTCTGCCCCTTATTTTTTACTCAATGAAACAACCTGGAAAACACTCCACATATGCAAAAATCTTAAATTCCCATGGTGTAGGTTGACCAAAGTTGGAACTAAACAAATGATGGACATTCGGGCTATTTCTGAACTTTATTTATTATCAATATTTCTGTATTGAAAAGCTCTGGGAATCTATTTTATATTCTTGAAAATGTACATTCAATGTTCAGTCCTGTAAGAAATATTGCTTTATCAATGGCTACTTTTTATAATTTCAAATAATAAAGCCCAATTTGCTGGAAGATTGGAACATTTTTTTCTTTCTCCCTTCAGGTATACATGTTCATGCTTTCTGTAGATGCCCCAGTAGACAGAGGCCACATTTTGGATATTCTGTGCACGATTACAGTGTGCTGGTAATGTCTTCTTTTTCTGAGGGAACCATTTCTTATTTCTGTTATTTTTTTTCCTTTTTACATATGATTGATACCATGTCATGGTTACAGAAGAAAATACCAGTGTCCTACCCTTAATAAATCCATGGCTTGGTGAGAGTCCAATGCTGAAACCAATAATTTCTTCCCAGTACAATGATCACCAAGGACACAATGCATTTTGGTTGTTTGTGTCTTCCAACAAATTGATCTATGTAATATAAGTCCTTATACCTATGGGCTGAGAGTTTTAAATATTGTTTATTTATTTTAATATTCAGGTATTAACAGTGATAACATTATTTATTTTTTAGTTAGAGGTTTATCTATTTATTGAATTTTAGAAAGAACTGAGGATATGCGCCCTATAAAAGAGAATTCCTGGAACACCTCAAATATTTTAAATAAATGCCTTAGTAAGTAATACATTGGTATAATTATTCAGCATACAGTAATAAATATAAGATCACATTAGGTCACATTGACGATGGCAGTAGAAGAAAATGAGAAGCAAGCATTCAAGAACATGCAGAATTCCCACAAGGAACAAGGAACCACAGGCTCTGATGTGAGAATTTATGGTTTAACTTTGCCAAGCAGGAGCTTCTGGGGCTGAGGGTGATGTCATAGAGAACACACAGCAGGCAGATGGTAAAAATGGAGAAGTTCCCCCAAACCTGTGAAAGTAGATTATTAATTTATATTTGATGTAATCTCCAAAATACTGAGACAAAAACATCTGTAACTATAAACCCCATAATTTTCAGAATCCCTAGATATATTAGGGCCAAGAAACCAATGGTAAAGTTCTAGGGTTAAATCTTGTGCGAGAAAAGGAATGTGAAGTTGCAGAAGAAAATTATGGTGTTAGCTGAGATCTCAAGACGAACTTCAGAGGAAAATGTTTCTTATACAAAAAAATATAGTTTGTTGATCATTTTTTCATATACCATATTAATAGTATATATATTAGGAGAAAATGAAGCAGAAGCCTTTATTTCAAATATTGTCATCTTTATCAATCTCAGCCTATCCTATTACCAGAGATGTGATATTTGTGGAAATAGCAAACAAAAAGAATTTATTTTTAGAAATAGTTACATAATATTTTCTTAACATCTTATAAGTGTTTTAGATTATTTTCTTTTTTGAGTCATGCTCAGTCTCTGGGCCTGTGATATGCTTTTTAAACCCTGTAATCTCCAAGCATTTGCCCTCTATAAGAATCCGGTTTGATAGATCTTGCTTCAGAAGAGTTCCTTTAACATGTAAGATGCTAAATCAGTTGTGTTTCTCCTAGGAAGTATTTTTGAGGTACTGTCTTCAAAATGAGGAAGAAAATATTTCTCCAGACTCACATTCTTTATATAAGGAGCAAACCAAAGTTTGTTAAGCTTTGAAGAAATTTCATACTGTTCTGTATTCAGGTAGTTCTGTGTGTGTTGCTGAGTTGCCTTTTGATGTCCAGAAACCTGTGTTTTCTCATCTCTACAATGGGAATAATTTTTGAGGACAAAGATTAGCAATGTTCCTCATGCAGCCTACTAATACATGACTGGACTGTGATTCAGACCTAACAAAGCACCTGTAAGACACCATGAAGATTCCAATTTTTTAAACATTATCTGCCATTCACATATATCACATATACTTTCTTTCAAAAGATTGTAATAACCTTTAAAATGTAGGCCCCTGTGTCATACACATGAACAAATATAAAATGTTGAGTCCTCCATGTCTAAATTCCATTTTTTTCCCTGTGTTGATTCAAAATGATACAACTAATTTCATGTTTCTCCTTGCCTTCTTTTTACTATATGTTCCCAATTAGAGTTCTCTACTTAGAGGCATAAAGAGATATCTATTATATATAATATATATACATATATACTATGTGTGTTTACATGCATAATAAATATATACTATGGATAGTATATGTATATATATATACTATGTTTATTATATGTTTTCTATATACTATAGTATACACATGCTATTATATAAACAAAATATATTTATATTATATAATATACCTACAAAATACATATACATATATTATTCATATACACACAGTGTATATATGTATGTATATATATAATATATATATATCACTGTTTTGAATATTTATCATTAATCAAGGCCTAAAATAATAGAAAAATTTGTATGTGTGGTAGAGGTATTTGGGCTTTCAAATTAGAGACCATTTTTTAAATTTATTATTTATTTATTTTTTGGTACCAGGGAATAAACCTAGGGGTGATTTACTACTCAGTTACATTCCCAGCATTTTTTAATATTTAGAGACAAGGTCTCAACAGAGTTGTTTAGGGCCACATTATTTTTCTGAGAGTCATTTTGAAGTTGTGTTTCTCTTTGCTCAGCCTCTGGAGCCACTGAGGTTTTACACATGTGTCACCATATGTGGTGATACCTGCTTAATAATTAAAGTGTCTTTAATCATGGAAGAAAAACAAATGTCATAGAGTAGTAGTCATTAGGTCTAAAGTCAATTATGAAATAAGGAGTTTTCCTTTAATGCTTTTAAATAATAGACTCAAAGTTGTGGTTATATGTGAAGACATGGGCACCACTTTCTGGAACATCTTCTTTTGCTTCTGTCTGATATCTTAAATGAAAGGGTCAATTGCCAGCATTTGGTGGGAAATAGTCTACTTTTGAAAACTCTCCAGTTAGACCTTCCTGCTCTTATTCATGGCATTATCTCTCATATTTTTTGGACTTGAGAAGAAGTATTGGAAAAAAAATTACATCCCCCACCTAGAATAAAAGAGAAGCAGTCAGGACCTTTATTTTTTTGAGGTCAGAAAAATTATAGTTCTGAAGTCCGGAATTTGGTTTTATGAGCTGTGATATTCTGGAGGCTTGACATATTGGTTTTGAGGGCACAGTTTCAACAATGCATATACTTTTAAAATAATATTTTATTTGTCACATAATTGTAATATTTACATATTAAAATATTTATGCCATTAAAATCAATTTTTTACTATTTATTTATTTTGTGAATAGTAAAAAAAAATGACTACATTTGTGTCTGATGTATTCTTATCATTGTTCTTACTGCCTTAAAGAATTGCATCCCAGTTAAATTTTCAATGTTTCTTCAGAAGAAGAGAAAGCAAGAAAGTTAAATAAAATTTTTCATTATTGTTATTTTATTATTTCCATCCAAAATATTATACAGATCTATAAAATCACAGATTAAAAAATCTTATGTGAGAGGTTAATTGCAAATGTTCTTTTGGGTAGGTTGGGTCTCACTACTACCAGGAAACCTTAACTTAAGCCAGTTGCATCCTGAGGATCTGTATTTCAGTTCCCAGCAACTGAAAAAAAAAAAAAAACTGCAACCAAGAATCTGTCTTTCTAACCTCATTCTTTTCAGCATTTGATGACATGTCACTAAAACAGAAAACTCAGTAGGATTAGCCTGAGAGAGTGAAAATATAAGTGCTGTCCTCTTAGGTGTGCTATATCAAATATAGCACATGGCCAATGATGAGAGGCAGGCTTTGGCCATCTGGTGTGGCTTTTTTCCTCTAGAGATTGCCAGCATTTTTTTACCTTTCTAAGATTCCTCTTTATGTTCAGTGGATCTAAATTTTTCCCTTGTTCATGTGCTGGAATATTTACTGACAGAACATTGGGCCCCTCAAAAACTAGTAAGTGGTGGTGTGCTCTGGTACCCTGACACTGGTGGGCAAGGCTTCATGAAATTGGCTGTACTCTCGTAGGAATTGGCAACTGTGGACTGGTAACCCTGGGGTAGTCTCTAGAATCTGCAGGCCATGGTCTTTATCTAGGTTAGGTTATCTCTGAGTCTTTAGTGGCCAGTAATTTTGGGCATGTGTCAGTGATGGGGACTTTGGGAGTCCTGTCCTATTTCTGCAGAGTATCTTCCATCCTTACCTGAACTTCTTTCTGAAAGTGCAGCATTTTAGCCCCTTTCAAGATTGTGTCCTGGAGTGAGCAGAGTCACTAGAATCAAAACTCCATGTGTTCTCTCCTTGCATGAGTGTGGTAGTGATCTGTAGGAGTCTCAGTTATTCCTTCCTCTCAATCTTGCTAGTCTTTCTTTTTTGTGAGTATAGTGGTAGTGTAGATTAAATCCAGAGATCCTATATCACTTAGCTACATCCCTGGTACTTTTAATTTTATTTTTAGACAGATGCTGAGACTGGCATTGATCTTGTGACTTAGTCTCCAGAGTTGCTGTGATTAAAGGTGTGTGTCATTCTGCATGGTTAACCCTGAATATTCTAAATCTGTCAGTAAATTCATAAATTCCATCTTCCTGTCCAGATTCCTAATGACAATATCTCCACCCAACAGTACTCACTTTTTTTTTTCTCAGACTACAGTTCTAATGGGCACAGTATTTTTGAATTTTTATGAAGAAATTGGATGGACCTGTTTATAGGATTTGTTTTCTGTCTGGGTTCAGGGCCACATAACTGTACTCCCAGAGACTCAGGTGGAAAAGGCAGGAAGATTGCAATTTTACAGTCAACTTCAAGAATTTAGGTAGACTGCGGGCAAGTTAGGTAGACATCTCACAATTTTAAAACAAGGGCTGGGGATATAGCTCAGATTTAACATGCCCCTTTGTTAAATCTTCAGAACCACAAAAAAATAAAAAGCAAAACATTTGTTTTTTTTTGTTGTTGTTGTTGTTTTTGATCATTTCACATGAGTAGAGAAGAATCACTAGATTTTCATAAAAATTTGTATATGTGTGTTCTTTCTTTGTCTTTTCCAGGACAGACACCTTGTCAGAATGTCTTTGGGCTGAGAATTCTTCTTGTGGAGTTTATGTCATGGGGATATCATGCCCTCTCTGATTTTTTTTCTGGTCCTGTGTTTCAAAACAGCTAGATATTAATATCTCACACCTGACACATGTAAGATCTCTAAGGCACAAGTTCAAGGTCAGACTCAGTAATTGGGTCCTATTCTGTTAGAGAGAGGTGTAAGTTTCAAAACAGCCTGAGTGCATTGTGGCTAGAAAGAATCTTTTGAACCTCCTGGTGTATCCTTAATCTAAAAATGCACTTAAGTTTCTCCCCACCCCATGTTTTGGCTTCTGTGAATGCTGCTACATTGAAGATTACAATGCAGCGATTATTTGACATGTTGATTCCAGTTCCAGTTGTATTTTCCAGAAAATACAACCAGAATTATTTTTACTGTGTTAGCTTTTAAAGAGCTCTCATGATTTTTTTTAAAAATGTGAGTTATTAAATTTATATTCTAGTTCAGTGTGAAAGTGTTTATTTTTTCTTCCATAACCATATAATTGGAATATTAGTTATCATTCAACTTTTTGATAGTAACCACTCTTGGTTTTCTTTGACATTTATTTTTTAGTTGCAATTGTACACAATACTTTGATTTTATTTTATTTTTTGTGATGCTGAGCATTTAAACCAGTGCCTCATGCCTTCTAGAAAAGGACTAGAACTATGAGTCATAACCCTAAGCCCTGAGAGTAGCCATTCAAAGAGCTGTACACATCTTCAGAAGGCCTTAAATTTTCCTGGTGAACTAAATTTCTGATTCAAGTTTTTAAGAATCTATTCTAGAAATAATCATGAACCTTTGATTTTTACCCCTTTTTCTTCACTCCTGTTGTGGATTTTAGACTAAGGAAATACTCACACATTAATGTGAAGCCACTTATTTGTGATCTTGAAAGATTTGCACATGAGAGCTGCTGCTTTTTTCTTTTATGAGCAGAGTTCTGAAGAAATTTAGAAATTTTTTCTTTTGTCTCTTCTTTAATTAGAAGTAAAGCATTTTGAAATTTTGGTAGGGTGTTATTAGTATTATTATAAATTAATTTAGGGGTAATGGTCATCTTTATAATGATGAGTTTTGTCATCTACACACATGGTGTTTAAATGAGAGTTTTATGTGATACTATGCATTTTTTATATTTTCAAATTTCACATATTTTCTATTTAAATATGTTTCCTATGAAATATAACATTTATATGACATTAAAAAAACTTATATAGTGTTATTTTTTGAAACACAATATCTTTATTTTATTTATTTATTTTGATGTAGTTCTGAGGATCAAATCCAGTACCACACACGTACAAGGCAAGCACTCTGCCTCTGAGCCACAACTCAAGCCATACTTCGTGTTTTATAGTCCCCCCCTTCTGGATTTAATGTGATAAAAAAATTGTTTCTTCTTTTAGAAACCATTATTTTCCACAGTTTATTATTTATCTCTTTCTAAATGTACTTCCTCTTTAATCAAGATGTTAACTTTAAACTTTTTGGAAAAATACTGCTGTATACATATCTATAAATGTGCTATAATTTTAGTCTGTTGCTTGTGGAAGTGTATCAGGTATCTTCAATAGAAAAACAGTCTGCACATGTGGATAGCAAAAACTAAAACACCATCTTTCTTACATGATAATTAATTCATTCCACATCTTGTCAATAGTTTTAAATGTGGTGTATATTGTGATGTTATTTTACATTATCTAATTTTGAGTTTTTTAGAATTATTGAACACTTAGATATCTCATATAAATTATATGTTCAAGTTTCTTGCATGCTTTTTCTTTGCAATCTTTTTTCCTCAACACACAGGTTTTTTAATTATATGTGAGGAAATTAGTTTCTTTCACTCTGTCATTTCACCTTGCACTCCTTAATGGTATTTGATGAGGAGAATTTTATTTTAATATTATAAAACTATAAATTTAAAAATATTTTATGTAATTTTGCAAAAGAAATAACTTTCTAATTTGTGTTGTTGTTGTTATTTTTCCTCTTTGTGATATGAATATTGAAACCAGGGTGTCCTATTTCTGAGCTATATCCTCAAGCTTTTTTAACCTTTTATAAATTTTATTTTGTGAAAATATTTTGTTCAATGCTGCAAAAGACTGGTTTGCATCCAAAGCTGCATCCAAAGATGTAGTAGTACTACAACAAAAAATGAAATATAAAGTATTTAAAAAAGTAGTTCTAAGCCATCCTCAAAAAAAATGAAGCCCTAGGTTATTCAGTGAGACCCTCTGTATAAAAAAAATACAAAAATAAAAAGAAAGCTGGTAATGTGGCTTAGCGGCTAAGGACACATGAATTTAACTTCTGCCCTCTCCCAAATTAGTAAGACTTAAATTAGTAAGCAATAAAATGAGCAAGAATTTATTAGCAAATAATTTATCTTAATAGTTTGGAAAAAGAGTGTATTTATAAAAATAAGAGTAGAGAAAATTCTAAGCAAAGGAGCAAATTTAGCAAATATTAAAAAATACTACATAAAAAAATCACAGATGTCAATGTCGGTGTTTTTAAAAAACAAATGAAATTAAAAGAGCACTGAAAAATTTTATTGAATTACCACAAATAATGAATACTATGTACTATTGCCTACATCAAGAAATAGAACACTAATTATGCCCTGACAACCTCTTTATGTCCTATTCCTCTTACTACCCTTCGTAATTTCCAACTGTAATGACTTCATTATGTTTTCATCTAATACTATTAAAACATTTTAAAGAAATTGACTCCCTCTTTACTCATTAATAGGAAAGCCGCCCCTTATAATTCTCCTCTTCCACTTCTATATTTTTCTCTCTTTAGCTTGACTTTCTTTCAATTTTCTTTCTATTCTTCAGATCATTTTTACTAAATAAACCATTGCCATCTGGTCTCCTCTATGTGATGTTTGGGCCATGTTTGGACTGGTGTGAAAACTGAGCCTCAGTGTACTGATCAAACCTCTTGCACTGTAGGGTGTGGTGGTAGATGGAGAAAATTTTTCAGTTTGTAAATGTGGCAGTTTTAGGGGCAAGTTAGAGCATTCTCATAGAATATATATATTTTTTCTCTTCTCTTCTGTCTACAGGTAGAATTAAGTGTTCATTGCGTAAGCCTGAATAGATAGCATCACACCATGTTGCAACGTTGCTCTACCTTTTACCTTAGCACAGCAAATTTGACGATTTTTGTCACTTAACATCTCTGTGACCATTAGTCTCTTTTGTGTATGTTTATTTTTTTTACAGTTTGGTAAATATACAATATTCTCTTGGCTTGAATTTTAACTTCTTTAAACAGTATAGCTTTATACTCACCTACTTATTCATTTATGTATTTATTTTTCATTTTAATATTTTCTCTTCTTTGGAATATTTTTTGAAACTTCTCTTCTGTGTTGTACTCTGTTGTGATGTCTTTTTTCCCCCAAAGAAATGAATGGTACTTCATATATTATCAACTATAAGCACTTTATTAGAAGAGTTAACTAAGTATATCTCCCACTGTAGATCTTACCTTTGGACTTTGGAGACACACTGACTTATAAAAACAAAAGTAGATTTTTTTTGACAGGGGATTGAAATCAGAGGCACTCAACTACCAAGCCACATCTTCAGCCCTATTTTGTATTTTATTTAGAGGCAGGCTGTCATTGAGTTGCTTAGTGCCTCACCATTGTTGAGGCTCATCTTGAACTCATCATCCTCATGTCTCAGCCTCTCAAATTTCTGTGATTACAGACATGTGCTACCATCACTGGCACCAAATTAGGATTCATGGAGGCAATCTCCTAAAAATTTACCAGGTTGAATTTAGACAGAATGAATTAACTAAATGAAATACCTGAAGTATATAAGAACCCCCAGAGATGTTATGAAAAGACACTTCATATTGGGATTAGCAGGGACATCCACACAGTTTGAAAATGATCTTAGTTGGGGTGATCTAGTCAATATTCACCTAGGAAAGTTTCTCAAAGTCAAGTTAAATACATAGCCAATACATGCTATCTTAACAGGGCTGTATCCTCTGCTGTGCTTTTGAGTTTGACTATGTCCAATGAGCATATTTAGGTTTGATGATCTCTGAATTTTTTAATATTTCACAGGTAGTGTTCTAAGCAGCTCTCTCTTCATTCCATATTTTTGTGAATCTGTTTCCTGAACTGCTTCAGTTTGAAGGCCCATGGTGCCATACCTTTCTTCCTTTTATTGTCCTTATAGCTTCATTTTCTTAAATTCTGGCAATTACTGTAAGCAAAGACAAGCTCACAGGTATCTGCCATCTTCTGTGCTAGGGACATATACTGTGTGAGTTTTGACAGTAGCTGTTTGTGTACCATCATGTACTATTGTGTTATTTTTTAGGGTTACATCAGAACAAAAACAAGAAAATATCTTATGACCATAAGCAGAGCAATGCCCGCAATCACTGGAATCTAGAGTAGTTTTTTTTTCCTACATAGTTTTGAAGGAGGGTGGCTCTGCAGACAAAGTGAAAGTATTCTGTTGTCAAGATACTTAAACATTCTTCACTTTCAAAGAATAAACTCCTATTATTTTAAGCATTTACATTTATGTTTATGTTTCAAGTGGCAAAGTAAGATTTTTTTCCTGAAATTTAAATGAACTATGTGACTAAATGCTAATATGAAAAATAGATGTTAAAACTAAATAGTAGTTGTCAAAGCTGTGCAAATCTTTTGCAAAATATAATTGAAGATTACTATTTTTTGTCAGAAACATCAATGGTTTGGTCATAAAAATTCTTTAATCTAAAGTACTAAGCTTCTATGGAATGGAAACTATGTATTATGCTAGTAAGAACATTTCCAACTTTGCTTTAGACTACCTCTCATGATTTGTACCTGAAGAAATATTTTCAAGCAAAATATGACATGTTTTTTTATTTGCATTAAACAACCCTTTTCTATATAAGGGGAGGTATAATGCTTAAATTAATGTCTTTGCAATTATTATTTTTAAGTTTTTAAGATTGATGGGTTACTTTCTTCATTCTATCTCCTTCTAGATTGAGATAAGAAAGATTTGCTGGCTACTGTATCTATCATCTACTCTGTCTTGAATGTGTGTTTGTGGAAATTTGTTGTCTTGCTTTCTGACTCATAGTGATTACAGTTGGCTGAAGATTTCAGCAATATTTTTGCCTTTGTAAAAATAAGAGGCATTGTAACTTGCTTCTGTCTCTTACTGCCTCAATTGTTTAATTTTTTCCAAATGAGGTATTAGATAGAAGTGTTTTCAAGTGGATATTTTAAAAGTAAAAATTTATCACGAACTTTTAGTATCTATAAGTGAGCTCAGAAAAGTAACAAGATTAAAGATCAATCAGTTGTTAATGTATATAAGAATATAAATATTTATATTTTAAATTAAAAACCATTTTCATAATAATCATATCAAAAACAAAATACTTAGGATAATTTTTAGAAAGTTCTTAAAAGGTAAAAATGAAAAAATAGAACACATGGCTTTCTTTTACCAGATCTAGTCACATCCCTAAGTCCTCTTTTTTTCCTAAGGGCTTTATCTTTAAAGAAAGAGGGCAGAAATTATGTTTTATCACTGTGGTACTGCAGATTGGGCCTAAGTATGTTATACCAGTGAGCTATATTACCAGGCTTTTTAATTTTATTTTTAGACAATGTCTTTCTAAGTTATTGAGACTCAACTAAAAGCTGTGATCCTCTAGACTCAGCCTCCCATGTAACTGAAATTAGACTTGTGTTCCACAAACCATGGCAAGGATTGCATCCTTTACTTTCAAATAATTAGAGTTGGATCAGGATGAAATTTAAGTTTGCAAATATGTAGTAATTTTGCCATTTTTATGTGAGAAGACAGAGACTACAGAGAGAGGATATGGCTCTTCACATCTTAGGAAGTGGAACACCAACTATTAATTCACCTAGCAATTATTCAGCATTTAAAAGTTCCCCAGATATAAAAAAAAAAATGTTTGAGAGAGATATGTGTACAAGTGCTGTGAGGAAGAGCAAATAATTATTTCAAAGTGTAAGGAAGAGGATTCTAAGAAAATCTGAGTTGAGCTAACAGGGTATAAAGAACAGAGTCTCTGAGGTTTAATTGTAGAATCATAGAAGATACATATAATGTAAAAAATGCAGTTGATGCATTTAAAAAAAGATTATTTGGGGATGGGGCTGTAGCACAGTGGTACAGCACTTGCCTTGCATCTGCGAGGCACTGGGTTAGATCCTCAGCACCACATAAAAATAAATATAGATATTTAAAAATGATTATTTATAGGACTTGGTGAAATTTGCTAACTCTCACACACCATCTGCATACCCACCATGCTACTTCCACCTCACCTGCATTCTAGCATTCAAGCCCACAAAAAATTTTGCTCAAGATAAACCTTGCTTGAAGAGAAGTGTGCTTGGCAATACTTCTCGTGAATCACCATGGGCAGAACTCCTTGCCCAGACTGTGGTAGTAATCAGGTAGAATGACAAAGTTTAAAACCATCTCTCTCTCTCTCTCTCTCTCTCTCTCTCTCTCTCTCTCTCTCTCTCCTTTCTATCTTTGTAATAACTGAAGATTTCAATTATAGATATATTGATGGATAACATAAACTTGGGAGTATTGAGCAAAATAATTGTAACACCAAAAGTATACAAGTGCAGAAAGAGTATGAATTATACATTGTCTATCACACTGATGTTTTATTTCATTGGTTGCCCTAGAGCAGGTTTTCTGTGTAATGTAATATAATCTACTGAACACTATAAAGTTAGTTTTGTGTGTGACAGTTACAAAGAGAATTAACATATTGATATCTTATTTATTTATTTATTTATTTGTTTGTTTATTTATTTATTTATTTATATGTTTTGGATTGCTTCTTTTCAGTTTAATAAAAATAGGCCAAAAAGCAGTTCCCTGTATTTTGGGGGGGGGTTTCTGTTGTTTCCTTCTTTTGTGATATAAGTTTAAGTTTTATGACTGTGCTTAGTGATACATATGAAAAGAAAAATCAGTTTTACCTGAACAAGTTAATATATCTATCAGAAAGTATATTATATATTCAAAATGCAGTATTACTCAGACATAAATATAAATAAATTGGATGATGTGTTTTAAGTGAATAAGGAGACAGAAATCTATTATATCTCTTATTCAAGATAACTAAAATAAACTTTTGTTATAATAGAATATTGATTACTATATCTAGGGTGTGTAGAAAGGTAACAAAGATGGAATAAGTATATATTGATAGTATTAATATCTGTGAATGTATGCATGAAAACATTACATTTAATCACATTAATATGTATGTTTTTATGTTAAAAAATCCATCGTCTCACAAAATTAATTTATTCTGTATTAGGAATACCTAAAATTCTACTGTCATTGGGATTTTCAGAATGTGATGCATTACTGTTAACTATCACTCTGAAATACACAACATTTTATTTGTGTGCACTCATTTTTTTTTGTTGGTTGGGACAGGGTTCTAAACACAGAGTATGCAATGCATTTCTTATTTCTTTCTGTGTCTTGATAATTTCATTTCGCATGAAATTCTCCAGCTTCATCCATATTAATTTAAATGGTGAAAAAAATAGGGAGTTTGAATTCAGGGTTGCATTTTTATTGAGATATATCCTCAGTAATTTTTACTATTTATTTTTAAGACAGCCTCTTATTACATTACAACCACCTACAGCATCCTTCTTTGAAAATCAAGGTTTAGTGGCCAGCCTCAGTATCTTAGTGACATTCTCAGCAGCATAAAAGATTCTGACTCAAGAAAATTCTTAAAAACAAGAAGTTATACCTGTCTGTTTCTATCTGTGTGTGTGTGTATATATATATACACACACATATATATAGTATGGATATATGAACATATGAACATAGATAAATATGCATGTGTAAATGTATTTGCTATAAATTATTTATACATTATATGTATATCATATATATACATATTTTATATTTAGGGTTTTATTTTTTAATTCTACAAGAAAAGAATATCTTTTTATTTTTATTTATTCATTGATTTTTTTATGTGGTATTGAAGATAAAATACAGTGTCTCACATGTGCAGGTTAGCATTCTACCACTGAGATACAGCCTCAACTTCAGGTACTTTTTATTTTATTTTATAGACATTTAAGTTTTTATATGAAATGGCTTTTATGGGTAGTGTTTCAGTTTATTGGGAGTGCAGATATTCTCAAAGTTGGATTTTATTTTTATGTTTTGGTTTTTGTAATGGTTACTTTGAGTGGTCAACCTGAGCAGATTTAGGTATTCCTAGAAAATTAAGATAAAATACCTCTGGGTGTTCCTGAGTGTGTTTCAAAAATTGGGTCAGAACCCAGTGGGGAAGAGGTGTCATGAATATACATAAAACCAACCAGTCCATTGTATTTGAATAAATAGAGAAGGAAGACTGTCATTGGCTTGTGCTTCAATCTTTATAGATTAGTTTTTGTTTTGTTTTGTTTTGTTTTTCTCCCTCTTGTTGTGTGACCTCTGGACATCTGACATCGGATTTTTCAGTCTTTGAATGTGGACTTGCACCATTGCCTCTACATGAGCCTTTTAATTCTTCTGTCTTGGACAATAGCTGCTTCACTGAATTTGATTTAAGAAGTTTCCAATTTCTTGGCCTGTGATCTTATAAGTTTTCCTTTTTTTCCCATCTTATAGTCAGCAGCTTTGAGGACTACTCATCTCATTATCATGTTAGTTGATCTATTAAGTCTCCTTGTCCATGAACATATACATATATGTGTTCTATTAATTCTGATCTTTTTAGGACCTGGATAATACAGTATATGGTAGAAAAATATCTGAGTCATATGGTTTTTCTAGTTTTAATTGTTTGAAACTCCCACATTATTATTCATGTTGTCAGTATTAGTTTATATTTTTAGCAAGAGTGTCCAAGTGTTTCATGAAATAAAATTATTTATAATAACATCAAAATAATAAAAGATTACCTGGCTATTGTAGGAAATCATAGTCCCAGATAGTTGAGTGGTTAATTGGGGAGGACCTCTTGAGACCATGAGTTCAAGATCACTCTGTGCAACACAGAAAGAGGTCAATCTAAAAAATAATAAAAATGTTAAACAGTAAATTTCATGAAAAAAAGTGAAAAAGTTACAAGATGAAAATTATGACTTTTTTATATATTTTTAAGTTAAAGATCTGAACAAATGTGAAAAAAATCTTATGTTCATGGATTGGGAAGTCAAATATTATTAACATGCAAAACATGGTGATATTGGCCTAAAATGCCACTGCTCTCACTTTCAGCATCTCAGATTGTTTCTTTATGAAAATTGACAGTCTGATTCTAAAATTCATACATGAAATCACAGAGGCTTTCAAATAACCAAAACAATTTTGAATGGGAAAAAATCTAGGAGGACCATGCTTTTTCTATATTTGAAACTTGCTAAAAATCATCAGTAATCAATATAGTATGGTATCGACAGAAAAATATATATGTGGAATTAAGGAATAGAGCTGAGAGTCTACAAATTTGCCTATTCACAAATTATTTTAAATGAATAGCTTTGAAACAGGTGTTGCTAAAATGATAGATATATAAATACAAATAATTAATTTGGAAATCCATTTATCCCATCTACAGAAACTCAAAATGGTCCAAACACATAAATGTAGAAAATAATATTAGAAAACTAAAAGGAAATATAAATATAAATATATATTTTAGAGGATATGAGGAAAGAACTAATCAGTGATTCCTGATCTCACCATAACACTTAAAGGACTCAGTGAAAGAAGAGCTGATCTGAGAGGTGAGTGCCAAAACCAAAAGGAGATGTCAGTAGTATAGAAATGTCGTAAGACATGGGTGAATAGAAAGTTAATTAGGAAGAACCCTATGTATGCCCTGTGGTTGGTGGTTTGGGCTCTACAGGCAGACAAATATGGCTGTGAATTTCTACTCCTTCCATTTAAGAGCATTGTGCTCTTGAACAAGACACATGACTTATTTGTGCCTCAGTTTTCTGGTTTGTACAGTGGAGATGATAATAATATGTGCTATATAGAATAAAAATTAAATGGATATATATATATATATATATATATATATATATATATATATATATATATATATATATATCACATTTTTTAATCCATTTCTCTACTGAAGGGCATCTAGCTTGGTCCCACAGTTTAGCTATTGTGAATTGTGCTGATATAAATATTGATGTGGCTGTGTCCCTATAATATGTTGTTTTTCCAAGTTCTTTGGTTATAAACAAAAAAAAGGAGAGCTGGGTCAAGTGGTGGTTCCATTCTCAATTTTCAAAGGAATCTGCACCAACTTGCAGTCCTGCCATCAATGTATGAGTGTAACTTTTTTCCTACATCCTCACCAAAATTATTGTTGTTTGTCTTCATAATAGCTACCATTCTGGATACAGTGAGATGATATCTTTGAGTAGTTTTGGTTTGCAATTCTCTAATTGTTAGAGATAATGAACATTTTTTCATATATTTGTGGATTGATTTTATATCCTATTCTGAGAACTGTCTGTTCAGGTCCTTGGCCCATTTATTTATTTTTTATTAATTTTTATTATTGGTTGTTCAAAACATTACATAGTTCTTGACATATCATATTTCATATATTTGATTCAAGTGAGTTATGAACTCCCATTTTTACCTCGTATACAGATTGCAGAATCACATCGGTTACACATCCACTTTACATATTGCCATACTAATGTCTGTTGTATTCTGTTGCCTTTCCTATCCTGTATTGTCCCCACTCCCCTCTTCTCCCCTTCCATCTTCTCTCTCTACCCCATCTACTGTAATTCATTTCTCCCACTCTTTTTCCCCTTTACCCTCACTTCCCCTTATATGTAATTTTGTATAACAATGAGGGTCTCCTTCCATTTCCATGCAATTTCCCTTCTCTCTTCCTTTCCCTCCCATCTCTCATCCCTGTTTAATGTTAATCTTCTTCTCATGCTCTTCCACTCTGCTCTGTACTTAGTTGTTCTCCTTATATCAAAGAAGTTATTTGGCATTTGTTTTTTAGGGACTGGCTACTTTCACTAAGCATAATCTGCTCTAATGTCATCCATTTCCCTGCAAAATTCCATGATTTTGTCATTTTTTAGTGCTGAGTAGTACTCCGTTGTGTATAAATGCCACATTTTTTGATCCATTCATCTACTGAAGAGCATCTAGGTTGGATCCACAATCCAGCTATTGTTAATTTTGCTGCTATGAACATCAATGTAGCAGTATCCCTATGGTATGCTCTTTTAAGGTCTTTAGGGAATAGTCCAAGAAGGGGAATAGTTGGGTCAAATGGTGGTTCTATTCCAAGCTTTCCAAGGAATCTCCATACTGCTTTTCAAATTGGCCGAACTAATTTGCAGTCCCACTAGCAATGTACAAATGTACCCTTTTCCCCACATCCTCACCAGCACTTGTTGTTGTTTGACTTCATAATGGCTGTCAATCTTACTGAATTGAGATGGTATCTTAGGGTGTTTTTTATTTGCATTTCTCTGACTGCTAGAGATGGTGAGCATTTTTTCATGTACTTGTTGATTGATTGTATGTCCTTCTTTGAGATGTGTCTGTTCAGGTCTTTGGCCCATTTGTTGATTGGTTTATTTGTTTTTTGAGTTCTTAGTATACTCTGTATATTTGGGCTCTATCTGAAGTGTGAAGAGTAAAAATTTGTTCCCAGGATGTTGGCTTCCTATTTACCTCTCTTATTGTTTCTGTTGCTGAGAAAAAAACTTTTTAGTTTGAGTAAGTCCCATTTGTTGATTCTTGTTATTAACTCTTGTTCTGTGGGTGTCCTATTAAGGAATTTGGAGCCTGGCCCTGCAATATGTAGATTGGAGCCAACTTTTTCTTCTATCAGACGTAGAGTCTCTGATTTGATATCAAGCTCTTTGATCCATTTTGAGTTAACTTTTGTGCATGATGAGAGAATGTTATCCAGTTTCATTTTATTGCATATGGATTTCCAGTTTTCCCAGAACCATTTGTTGAAGATGCTATTCTTCCTCCATTGCATGCTTTTAGCACATTTATCAAATATAAGATAGTTGTAATTTTGTGAATTAGTCTCTGTGTCCTCTATTCTGTATCATTGGTCCACCCACCTGTTTTGGTACCAGGACCATGCTGTTTTTGTTACTATTGCTCTGTAGTATATTTTGAAGTCTGGTATCCCTATACTGCCTGATTCACACTTCCTGCTTAGAATTGTTTTTGCTATTCTGGGTCTTTTATTTTTCTATATGAATTTCATGATTGCTTTATCTATTTCTACATGAAATGCCTTTGGGATTTTGATTGGCATCACATAAAACCTATAAAGAACTTTTGGTAATATTGCTTGGTCCATTCATTAATTTGGTTATTTGGTTTTGTTTTTGGTGCTTAGCTTTTTAAGTTTTTTATATACCTGAGAGACTAATGCTTTATCTGATGCATGAGAGGTAAAAATTTGCTTCCAAGATATAGGCTCTTTATATACCTCACAGATTGTTTATTTTGCTACAAAGAGACATTTTTAGATTGATTTTTTCCATTTGTTGATTCTTGATTTTAATTCTTGTGCCACAGGAGTCTTATTAAGGAATTTGGAGCCTAATCCCACATGATGAAGATTAGGGTGTACTTTTTTCCTACTAGATGCAGAGTCTTGGTTTAATTTCTATGTCCTTGATATACATTGAGTTGAGTTTTGTGCATGGTCAGAGATAGGGGTTTAATTTTATTTTGTCACATATAGATTTCCAGTTTTCCCAGCACCATTTGATGAAGAGGCTATCTTTTCTCCAGTGTATGTTTTTTGTCATCTTTGTATAATATAATATCATTGTAGTTTTGTGGGTTTGTCTCTGTGTCCTCTATTCAGTACCATTGGTCTACTGCTCTGTTTTGGTGTAAATACCAGGGTGTTTTTGTTATTATTGCTCTGTTGTACAGTTTAAGGTCTGATATAGTGATGCCACCTGCTTCACTCTTCCTGCTAAAGATCGATTTAGCAATTCCGGGTCTCTATTTTTCCAGATAAGTTTTATAATTGCTTTTTCTATTTCTTTGAGGAATGCCATTGGGATTTTGATTGGAATTACATTAAATTTGTATGGTTCTTTTTGTAGTACGGTCATTTTGATAATATTAATTCTGCCTATCCAAGAGCAGTGCAGATCTTTCCATCTTCTAAGGTCTTCTTTAATTTTTTCTTCTTTAGGGTATGTAGTTTTAATTGTATAGCTATTTTATCTCTTTCATTATGTTGATTCCATGTATTTTATTTTATTTTTTGAGGCTACTGTGAATAGAGTAGTTTTCCTTATTTTCCTCTCAGAAGATTTTTCACTGATATACAGAAATGCGTTTGACTTCTGGGTGTTGATTTTATATCCTGATACTTTGCTAAATGCATTTTCTAGTTCTAGAATTTGTTCTGGTGGAGCTTCCTGGTTATTTTATGTATAGAATTATATCATCAGCAAATAGTGCTAATTTATGTTCGTCTTTTCACATATGTATCTCTTTAATTTTTTTAGTCTGTCTAATTGCTCTGTCCAGTGTTTCAAGAACTATGTTAAATAGAAGTGGTGAAAGAGGGCATCCCTGTTTTCTCCCATTTTTTAGAGGGAATGCCTTCAATTTTTCTCCATTTAGAATGATGTTGACCTAGGGATTAGCATAGATAGCATTTATGATGTTTAAATATGTTCCTGTTTTTCCTAGTTTTTCTAGTGTCTGAAACATAAAGGGGTGCTCTATTTTGTCAAATGCTTTTTTTACATCTATTGAGATAATCATATGGATTCTTATCTTTATGTCTATCGATGTGATGAATTACATTCATTGATTTCCATATGTTGAACCAACCTTGCATCCTACTTGATCATGGTGCACAATCTTTTTGGTATGTTTGTATTTGATTTGCTAGAATTTAATTGAGAATTTTCGCATCTATGTTTATTAGAAATATTAGTGTAAAGTTTTCTTTTTTCTTTTTGGTGTGTCTTTGCCTGGTTTTGGAATAAAGGTAATATTTGCCTCATAGAATGAGTTTGGAAGTGCTTCCTTTTTTATTTCCTGGAATAAATTGAATAGTATTGATAGTAGTTCTCCTTTTCAGGTCTTGGTAAACTTGGCTGTGTATTTCTCTGGTTCTGTGCTTTTCTTGGTGGTAGGCTTCTGATAGCATCTTCTATTTCATTGTGTGTATCATCCTGATTCAATCTGGGTAAGTTGTATGAGTTAAGAATTTTGTCAATGTCTTCAATATCTTCTATTTTTTTGAATTATAAGTTTTCAAAATAAATTTTAATTATTTTATGTACTTCTGTAATGTCTGTTTTGACATTATCTTTTATGAAATATGTTGGTAATTTGGGTTTTTTTCTCTCCTCTTCTTCAGTGTAGCTAAGGATCTGTCAACTTTATTTATTTTTTTCAAAGTACCAACTTTTTGTTTTGTAAATTTTTAATTTTTTTATTTCATTGATTTCAGCTCTAATTTTAATTATTTCTTGCCTTCTATTGCTTTTGCTCTGGATTTGTTCTTTTTCTAGAGCTTTGAGATAAAAATTGGGGAAATTTATTTGATGACTTTTTGTTCTTTTAAAAAATGAACTCCATGCAATGAACTTTCTTCTTATTACTGCTTTCATAGTGTTCCAGATATTTTGATATGTTGTGTCTATTTTCTCATTTACCTCTAAGAAGTTTTTTAATCTCCTCTTGATGTCTTCTGCAACCAATTGTTCATTAAGTAGCATATTATTTAGTCTCCAGGTTTGGGATTAATTTTCATTTTTTATTTAGTCATTGATTACCAATTTTATTCCATTATGATCTGATAAAGTTCATGGTAGTATCTCTACTTTTTTTTTTAATTTGGTAAGAGTTGCTTTGTGGCATACTATATGGTTTATTTAGAGAAGGATCCATGTGCTGCTGAGAAGAAAGCATATTCCCTGGAAGCAGGTTGAAATATTCTTTATATGTCAGTAAAGTCCATGTTATTGATATTATTATTTTGAGTTCTATAGTTTTTTTAATTCTACTTTTTTGGAAGATCTCTTCAGTGGTGAGAAAGGTGTGGTAAAATCATTCAATTCTTTAGAGCAGATCAGTAAAAGAACAATAAATATTTTTGTCTAAGGTGACAATAAATATTTAAATATTTAGTTGGGGGAAAAGCAACAAAATTAGATAGGGAGAAATAAACTATCTCTGTTTACAGATAATACGATCCCATTTATAAAAGATGCCAAATAATGTAGGTTAAAAAATATCACTGCCACAGACAATATTATGAATTCAGCAAAATTACTGGTTACAAGATAAATACTGAAAAGATCATCTCATTTATATAACAGTAATGAAAAATTTAATGTAAAAATTAAAAGAAATTATTTATATTTGCATAAAAATAAATTCATAGAAAAAATAACCAAAATAAAAAAAAAAGCTTGTACATAAAAGTATAAAACTTTCCTCAAATAAAATCATGCAAAATATATAAGAAGATATTCCATGTTCACAGATGATGCAGTTAGTTTGACAAAAGGGAAATGGTGAACAAAATAATCTACAGCTCTAAAATAATCTTTGTCAAAATCCCAACTACATTTTTTTATTTCACAAAAATAGGACAGCTGGTTATCAAATTCAAACTAAACAGAAAAGGGACACAAATAGCAAAAATAAAATATTTTTAAAAGAAATATAACTCAGACTTCGTAATTTTAAAACTTACTATAGAAATTTATAGAAATTACAAAAATGTGGTACTGGCATAAAAACACACATTGATGAAAGGAAAAAGTAGATAATCAAGAATTAAACCGATGTGTCTGTTGCCTATGAATATTTTATAAGAATACACAATGTTTAGAGGACAGTCATATCACTGATGGCACTTAGACAAATGGATATACAGATGCAAAATGAAAATGTTGTTGGAGGGCTGTGAATGTGGCTTAGTGGTAGTGCACTTTCCTTGCATGTGTGAAGCACTGTGTTCAATTCTCAGCACTATATATATATATATATATATATATATATATATATATATATATATATATATATATATTTGTTAAAAAGGTTATTGGAGTCACATCACACTGCAATCAAATCTTAAATGTTAACTTTGAGTTGTGCAGAGGAAAATAAGGGGAAGAAAAGTGGATATGGAATTGGAAAAGATGGTGGAATGAGACTGGCATTATTATTCTATACATATGAATGATTACACTACTTGTGTGACCCTACACTATTGACAGACAGAAGAAATTTTTTTACACTGTGTAAAAATGCATCCAACTGTCCTGTATAACTACTTATAATAAATAAGAAAAAAATGAATGTTTTAACCATACATAAATATGAGTCCTGTTTAAAAGACATTCAAATTTTTTACACCATATGCCCTTGGACAAGATAGAATTTCCACTAAGTATAGAACTTTGTTTCCAGCTCTAGGATAAGATATGTCATTCCATGCACCATTGAAGATAGATCCACATAAAATTCAAGTCTTACTTGAGAGAATGAGGTGTGGGATATATAAATATATATTAAATTCCAGGGGAATTTTTCCATTAGTCCATGTATTCCTTCCTCTCTTCTCTTTCTTTTTTCTTTCTGACAACCCTCACTAACTTCTGCCTTCACTTTCTTCTTTTCTTGGCAGTTCACTCTATACATTTTCTTTTTTCCCTACACTTGGGACACCCAGACCAAGACATGCAATGATCCCAGGACAGGGCAACATAAGTGGGCCACAGGTGGGTATGAGACCATCTTCCCAGTCTCCTAAAAGTGGCTCCTAGCCACTCTTGGTCACTTACATCTGTTATTGCCTCCAGTTCTGCACCTGTCCAGGGGAGCTGGCCTTTCTTGCACAGATGCTGACATGCAAAGAGCATCCCCTCTATGATAGGACAAACATTTTAAGTGAAATCACACATTCAAATTTTGTTTGTATAGGCCAGTTCCCTCTGTGCTGAGCCTGATGGAATCAGGGGGAGGAAAGGCAGTGACTGTTTATGTTGCAAAGGCTCATAATGGTATTACCCTGGCCCTACTATTTATAATAGTTATACTTTTTTCTTGAGTTTTGAGGTGTTTATGTATCATGTAAAGTCCACCAAACAAAAAAGAGCAATGCTGGCTGGATTCCTTGTTGAAAAGTCAAAGGGTGGAGATGTGGGGACAAGTGCATGGAGTACTGCATACATGGCATACATTAAGGGCGACTGAATGTGTTTGTCTGATTTGCCCACCCTGCTCAGGTTCACAAGTGCAGACGGCTGGTTGGGCATGGGTATTTTTTTCATCCCTCATCCAGTATGTGAGAAAAGAGAGGCCCAGAGTTTTATGTCCTGCTCCAAGTGACACCAGGCAGGTCTTGCCTCTAAAAACCTCACTCAGAACAGATGACCTGATGAGCCATTTGGTCCTAACTGTGCCCTAACCATGGATTGACAGCACAACGGATCTCTGTATGAGAGGTATTTATGCATCAGTATCATTGATTCTTAGCATGGCAAAGGGTGGCATAACACAAGTTTGTGCATAGTGGATGTGGGTATAGTTTGTCACAAAGACAAATCCATGATGAGGGTCTGGACTTAATATAGATCCATTAATCCAGCCAGTTGCTGCCCCTTTGATGGGCTCAGCAGCCAGCGATATTGGCGTAATATCCATCATGCCATACTGATTTCCTGCATAATAGTTGGTAACTGTTTGTCCCGTTTAGTAGGTACTGAAGTAGCTCATGTAATTTTGGGGCATTTCATATAGGGAGCTGTGCCCACACAGGTGCATAGATGTTGCTCTTCCCCAGAGGAATTCCTCTTATCAAGGAGATAAGGTATGCAGTGACATATTGATTCCATGGGATTCTATCATTATCTGAGGGGGCTTTCCGAAAAGCATCATTGGGCATGTTGGCAGCAAGGGTTTCTTGCATTTGTCATGGAGGGATCAATAAGGTTGGAATTATTAGAGAAGCTTAGGTATGGATCCTTCCCAATTGGCCACTACTAAGAGTGGTGGCCTAGTGACCAAAGCCCAATTTACCTGACAGGAGGCTTCACTGTAAGCAGTGAGTACTGAACACATTAAGACCATCATCATAGGCCTGGGGATGAGGTTGCCACCAGGCAAAGGTGCCAATCTGATGTCTTGGTTAACAAGACCTTTAAGATGAGCCCAAGTTACTTTACGTGAGGTCCGTTTGCCTTGTTGAGTCTTGCTTGTGGGTTTTCTCCTCCAGAGTTAGGTCCTTCATCTTTTTTGATGGTGGTTCTGGGGTTTCAGGGCTTGACTTTCTGGCAGACACCCAGATGGGGTGAGGCTTCTCTTAATATATACAAACCATCGACCAATGGTTAGGAGGTGCCCCAGACCATCCCATGCATTTGTTATGGGATCCTTCCATGAGACCATAGGTAGATGGGAGGGCCCCCTGAGGGGAGGCCTATCTTTATAGACTGCTGTTTATACAGAAAATTTTGACATTGAGAGAAAATTTAAAGCAAATAAGGTTTTGTTCAAGGCATTGTGAGGGGACTTGTTATAATTTCCCCCCTCTGTTTTGTAGCATGATCTTTAATTCCTTGTGTGTTCTTTCTATGATGCCTTGAGCCTGAGGTTTATAGGGTATCCCAGTTAAGTGCTGTATATGCCAATCATTACAAATGGTTTGAAATGTCTTGCTAGTATAGGCTGGCCCATTGTCAGTTTAATAGACATGGGAACCTCCATAACTCCAAAATATTTAAGTGGATGGGAGATGACCCTTTTTTGTGGTTTCTCCTGTGAAGGCTGTGGCCATTATACAGCCTGAGTAGATATCAATAATTACATGAATATATGTTAAATTTTCAAAGGTTGCATAATGAGTGACATCCATTTGCCATAAACCATTACATGTTAATCCTCAGGTATTCACTCTAGCAGATTGTAAAAGACCAATGGGGAGAAAAGGTATACATTTTTGCAGTCTCTGACAAGCTGTTGGTAAATCTGCTTTTATGCAACTGCCAAGGCCAAGGCCAGCAAGAGGCCTGAGCTGCTTGTGTCCCTATAACCTGGGTGCCCAAAATCCAGTCATAAAGTGTGCCATTTTCCACTGGCACTCCTGCTGCTGTATGTTATTTATTGAGTCCATCCCAGATCAATTCCTTGGCTAGGGCTTCCCTAGCTCCTTCAAGGGACACCTTCCCTTCTACCACCTTGTTTACTCTGTCAGTAAACTGTGGCAAGTCCTCAGTGGCTTTATGCCTTAAGCCCTGTATAGAAACTGTGCCTCCCCCAGCTTTAACTTTCTCTGGGCTCTCAGAACACAGAGCTGCACCTGATAAAAATAATTTTGTGGGCCTGTAGCCTATACCACAGGGGAACTGTAGAGTCCCTCTTCCTGCAAGCATTCAGCAAGAATGAAGAGTGTCTTCCACTTAAAAAATGTTGCAGGCTCAAGAGCTGCTCTGACTAGGTCTTTCCAAACTTGAGGGCAATTAAGTCCAAGACTGAGTGATTCCAACATTTGTTTTAAATGGCCCATGGGGCCCATCCTCTTTTACTGCCTTCTTGAACTCCTTTAGGGTAACCTATGCATGTGGTTACCAAGTGGCAGGGTGCCGTATTGATGGGGAAGGCTTGTACTCCCTTACCCCACTTCTCATCTCTTACATAAATCTTCAAAAGGATCTCTGGCCTCCTGGAATGGGTTTCTGGGAGATCATGGCTTGGGCCTGTCTGATGGGCTGGTCATCTCTAAGCTGTCATAGTCCTTTGCTGGCTGTGACATTGCCTCATAAGGAGGCAGGTGCCATTGACTCAGGAAAGGATACAATCTTTGCCTGTCAGTAGAAAGTGCACTTACATCATTTGTGGTCACCTCTTCCTGTGCCATGAAGGCTAGCAGTACTGTTTCCTGCCTCTCTCCCTTTTGCACCAGTTGTGATTGCTTTCTTTGAAATAGATTCTCATCCCCACTTTCCTTTGCCTGCTGTGTTTGCTTGCTTAGTGGTAGATTGTTGCCTCTGCTTTTTTTCCCCTTGCCTGTCTTTCACAGCCTCATCTTCCCTCAGGGCCATTATTATATGGCAAAGGTCTGTTGCAGGGCCCCCTTAACTTTGCTGAATGGCTGTCACAGTAGGAAAAAAATGTGGTGGGAAATTATACCCCTGTCTTACTTCAGCTTGCCACACATTTGCCATTATCTTGTCCCATATCCTAGGATAAAAAACATTAGCAGCACTTATCCATGGATTGGTATCAATCACAACTCTTATTCAGGGTAGAACCTCTGGTATCTAAGAGAGTGGGTAGCACTTGCAGCTGCGAGACTTTAGTGGTTCTCCCTTTCCCCTTCCTCACTGCTCTGTGAGGAGTCACACCCTGCCTTATTGGATTACCTCAGGTCTCTGTTCAAGTGCCAGCTCCATGGGTTCTTTCTCGTCCAGCAAGGAGGTCCACAAAACAGGGTAGAGGAGAGTGTGACTGTGGAGTTGCTAATCAAGACCTCTAGAGACCAAGCAGGAAGCAGATGTGATTTTAATGTGCAGTTACCATGTATATATACTCAGGCAGTAGCTAAGCAGATTACAGGCAGCCACCAACACAATTTCTGGCCAACTGGCCTTGCAAAGACCAATAAAGAAGCAGGCTGTGGGGCAAGTGCAGGGATTGCAATATGCAGCCTCAGCTTAGGGCTGTGCCTATGGGGTAAGCAGTTTGCCATTCATAGGCCTAGCACAGGGGAATGGTAGGCCACTCAGATGCCCTTAACATATGCCATGTATTCAGTACTCCATGCACTTGTCCCCACAACCTGTATCATTGGTTAGTGGATCATTATGTTCCTAGAATTAAAATAGACAGACAGGATGTCTACTTCTTCTAATTGGTACTTTCTCTATATAGTGGAAGAATTCTAGGTCAGCTGAACTAACATACAATTTAATAAAAAATGTAAAGTTATTGTTAATAAATTTGCAAATCCTGAGCCTCTTGAATAAAGGGGAGTCTGAATTCTTTGAGGAAGGTCTATGATTCCCTGTCAAAAATGTGTACTCTTAACCTTTCTCCCAGAATTCCCTGAAGAGACATACAGCCTTTTCAAGGGTAAATGCTCATATAGGGGAAGGAAATACTATTTTTTCTAGGATTAGTAGAAGGTTCATAACTGAGATTAAATCAAGAAAATTTAAAATGTCACTGTGCTCTTCCAGAGTATTGGCTTATAGAAATCAGATTATTCATAAAGTTTTTGCTTAGTGTCATCTCAAAATAGGTCCAGTAGTTTCCTGAATTGATTCTATGGTCATTTCCTCAAATATTAAATGTATAAATGAAATAGAATTACTTAGAAACTGGCATAAATATCATATTTGTTTCCTGACCAATGCAGAGCTAGCCATTATGTTGGAAAAACTCAGTGGAAGCAACTTGAACTGTTTCTACCTAGGAAATCATAAACCAAAAGTAATATTACCTTCCTGGAAGGATTTCAGAACTTAGTGCCACCATGAAGAATTTGTAGGATATATAGAGGTGGTAAGTCTTACTATATTTCCATTCAATTTAGGTCTTTGAATTTTGCAGAAAGAAGATGAATCTTAGAGAACAGCAGTAGTTTTTAATAATCAAACATAAGTGTTATTTCCAATTTAATCAGTTGTACCAGATGCATTGCTTGAACAAACTAATACATCTTCTGATGTCTGCCATGCAGCCATTAATAAGGCAAATACTTTTGTACCCATACCTGCAAATGGAAATTACCAGAAATATTTTGAATTCCATTGGCAAGATCACCAACACGTGTTCACTTTTATATAAAATTTAGAGCTTAAAAATGTACACCCAAAAGTCCTATATTTTTGAGCTTAAAAATATATACACCCAAAGGTCCATATGTTATAATCTTAGTCCCCAGACCCTAAATAGTGTATGGAGGATATGAAAGGTTTAAGGTGTAGGGCCTAATGGGAGGAAGTTAGGTCATTAAGGGTGTGCACTTGGAGTTAGGGACCCCAGCCCTTCCTACTTTTTCTTTCTTGATTCCTCACTCTGAGGAAAATGGCCTTCTCTACCCCATGGTTCCACCAAAATGTACTGTGCCACCAGAAGTCCAAAATAATGGGGTCAACTGATCATTAACTGAAAATTCCCAAACTGTGAAACAAAATAAACCTCTGTCTTTATAGCCTTTTTTTCCTAAAGTATTTGTTGAGGTAATGGAAAAATGACTAAAATACTGTCCTACCTCAGGGTTATATCATTTCTCAGTAAATAAATAAATAAATAAATAAATAATACAAACAAACAAAATTAATTAATTAAAATAAATACACCTTTGTTTGCTATAATGGAGTTCAACTTCTCATTGAAATACCTGAAGAAAATATTTTTTCCACTTCTATATTTCTTTGGTACATATTTTTTCATTAATGATCAGACTTACTATAGGTTGTTTTAGAGGTATTTGCTTTACTTCTGCCTTCTAGTCTGACCAATTAAAGGCAAACATTATGAAGAATTGTAAATGTTATAGCCACTATAGAAAGAGTTATGCATACATTATTTAGCTTAATATAACAATTGTGTCATGAATAAAACATCACTAGGCACCATTATTAATATTTTAAAGTTGAGGAATCCAGGCACAGGCATATTAAATTATCTTTCTCCATAGCAAACAGTAAGTAAAGAAATCAGAATTCAGATATATTTTACTTGATTCTAAGTTCTTTCTCAATGCCACCATACTGTAATGGGACTGATATTCTCTTAAAAATACCTATTAACTGCAGTTTTCATACACAGTAAAAGCTGAGTGAATGTTAATTTCTTGATCTTCAGAATGGAAAATAAATTTCCAGCTTAAATTGGAATCTTGTGTCTCACGAGAGTTCCTCCTAGCTTTACTGAAAAATAACTATAAAGACAGAGAAACATTCAGAAACTCACAGCTTTCTAAACTTGAAAGAAAACCATTATATTGCTATTGTGTCTTTTATTGTATGAACTATGGAGATTGAGAATGGTGATTTCTCTCCTGAGAAAATACTAATAGGTTATGATTAAAGATGAGGTGACTTATAGGTTTTCATTTTAACATAGCATTAGCCTTAAATTACCCAACATACACTTGCCTGTATGTTGGAAGCTAGAGAAAATAGAAATAATACAATAATGTAAATAATTATATAGCACTTACATGCCAGACATCATTCTCAGAATTTGCACAAGTCTATTCCCATTGCTACATTAAACTACCTGAAACTGGGAAATGTTTAAAGAACAGAAATTTGTTTCTCACCGTTCTGGAGGCTGAAAGTCTAAGGCCAAGTCACCAAGAGATTCACTGTCTCGTGTGCTGCCTCTTTTCTGGGCAGGAGAAATGACCACCAAGTCATCACATGCCAGAAGGACAAGAGGGCATAGCTACTTACTTCTAGTCCTTTTATAAGGTAATTAATATCACTTATGAGGATATTGTAAAGGCTTAATCCCATTCTAAGACCTCACCACTTTTTTTTTATGTTGGGGCACTCAACCACTAAGTCATATCCCATACCCTATTTTGTATCTTATTTAGAGACAGGGTCTCACAGTGAAGACACTTTGAAAGTACTTTACAAATTGTATTGCTTCTCGTGAATTTACATGTATTTGATGATACTTCAAATTTCACAACTGTAGTAGTGATAAAACTATTGCACAAGAAATACAAAACAAATTGTTCCTCCTCTTTGTTTATGCCTGAAATATGCCTAAAATAATTCATATGATACCACTTAACCCCATACTAGCCAAATTCCAAATACAAGAGTAATCTTTACATATTTGAACTTAAGAAATGTAACTGTAAAAGCAATTATAGCACAAAAGTATTTCTTAAAGACAGTAATTTCCCAAGAATAAGTGACCATTAAACATTTGTTGAATATAGAATGATTTTACTTTATGTTTCCTATTAATAACTAAGGGACAGCAAAGATTCACGATGGCGTCTTCATTCCAAATCGCCTGAAAAAAAAAACATATATACAAAATAAAGTGAAATCCAAATTAAGTGTTTGGATGTTGTCTTTCTGAAGTTTCTTGGGAAACCGTGAGAGTATTTGGAAAGATCTGTTTCCAACTTTGGGAAGTCTGACATTGCATAACTACAGTTTAAATGCCTTTCTAAATACAATGCACTTTTTTTGAGGAGGGGGAATAGTTAGAAGCCCTTTTTCTTAAATGCTAGCAGAATTGATGAAGTCTTTCTCTGAGTTATTGTACAAGGCACCACCTATTAGTTTTATTGGTCTTACCCTCAATGTGGCTCCAGCCCTTCAAGTGTGTCTTTGGAGCTCTTTTTGTTTGTTTATTTAGAACTTTTTTCCATTTTGTTTTAACATGGAATTCTTAGATATAATGAATGCCAAGAAGAAGAAAAACATGGATTTACCCCCAAGGCTAAACTTTCCCCAGAACCTCTCCCACTTCTTTTCTAAACATCACCAGTTGCATTCACCTTTATTTGAAAAGAAATTTCTTACCCCCTACACAGCCACTGGCAGTGACTGCCTCTGGCTACCTCAGCTTTTGAGACTCACATTCATTCCTTCAAAAAATAATGATGAGAGTTCTAATGCTGGGAATGCTGGAGGGATTCAAGATACCAATTCAAATGTTGCCTGTTATTATTTTTCAGGACCTCTGATCCAGAGAATTTATACACACTGGTGAGTGAGTGAAAGTAGCTACCCTCTCCCAAGGATGAACTGATGGCTCTCAGCTGGCTTGATTCTCAGAACTGGAGTTACAGAAAGAGGCATCAATATGCTGTGGACAAAACACTCCAAAATTGCCTTATTCCTTCCTGCCCAGTCTTTCTAGTCTACTTTCTTCAGTATTAATTAGCAAATGAACCAATCCAAAACCACTTAAAGGTTGGCTATTTACACACTCATCCTCATTTTTGAAGAAAAGAGGTTGATTAAATTACTTTAAAAAGAAGGGAGGTGGTGGTGCCAACATACTTAGTTCATTAATTTATATTTAAAAAGAAAAAAGAAAGTAATTGTTATTCCTCCTTCCCCCCACATTCCCCACACCCTCCATGCTTTCTACTTTCTCCCAACTTTGTATGGGATTAGTAAAAGGGAAAGAATGTTCATGGAGAAGTTATTACTATAATGTGCTGATTGTTACATTAATTCTTCCCTCCTCCTCCCCAGCTCTATTGCTTGGCAGGAATTTTGGAATTTACTCAGGAACTGCTTAGTGAGATTGTCAGTGGGTGGGGTTTGTTTAATCTCCTCTCACAAGCCTCTAAGCACTGGGAGAGGTTGTCTTGGAGGAGGAGCAGTGGTAAAATGGGGAGGGCAGGGATGAGAAAAAGAAAGGTTGCTGATGACCAATGGCAAAGTTTATTTTGTCTTAGAATTAGATTTGAATAGTGAGGAGAAGTGAGGGAAGAAAAACGCGAGGTGCCAGGCATGGTGGTGAATAAGAGTGTTAAATTGGGATGGGTTGGGATGATCTCTTCATGATTTTTTTTTGTGTCTGGAATGCCTCCAACTCCCGAGATCAATGTACCAATGAGAGGGATAAAAGATGGGGTGGTTAGGTTGATGATTACAATCTACAATTAAAGGACATTAAGCAAAGGTGAATAAAACAAGGGAAATTCTGGATATGAAGGGAGTGTGGGGGTAGAGATTTGACACACTTGTTAGGGTGTACTTTTTCTGTCATTAGGACAGGCTATCTTGTGACCCAGGAAGATTTTAATAGAGAATTCTTTCCCTTTAATCAATGTTATTTGAGAGTCTACATAAATTGAAATGCATGAGTTTTATGATACAAAGCTTGTAAAATGTTTTATGAACTCTTCTGTGCAAAAGAAATACAGAGTAGTTATCACTGTCATTGATTTCTCTGGACATGTCTGAGACAAATTCAATTTATATATTGAGAAGTGAAATATTAATTTTCATTTAATTAAAAACATTAGTGTATACCACTTTCTATCCCAAAGAACATAAATTTTTTTAAAAAAATATATTTTTTGTTATGCATGGACACCATACCTTTATTTTGTTTATTTATTTTTATGTTGCTGAGGGTAGAACCCATGGTCTCACATGGGCAAGGCAAGCACTCTGCCACTGAGAGAACACCCCAGCACAAGTGAAATTTTGTTGGTGAAGACAGTATGCTTCTCTTCATATTTTTATAGACAATGGGAAGAATTTTTAAAAATTCTCCTACAGTTTTGAACATAAATAACATTAAGTACAGACATGCATTGCTTAATGACAAGGATATATATTCAGACATGTGTTAAGTGATTTTCTTGTGTGAACATCGCAGTATGTATTTATGCATTTATACAAATCTAGGAGTATAGATCAATCACCAGATGTGGTGTCTTTCTTTTTTCTTTTTGAAAGTTAATTTTTTTTTACTATTTAAAGGTCATTTTATCAAAATCAAGCAATCAAATAAGAAAAGTAAACTAATTTAGTGAATGTGAGATATAATGAACATAAGATCCTGTTGACAGTGTAACACATCAAACTGTTTTACAGTAAAATTTTTCTTTATTAGCAGAAGTACACTATAAAACAGCAAAGATATAGTAAATACATAAACAAGTAGCATTATTATTATGATTATAAATCATGTTGTTATCATTATAAATCATTATGTACTATTCATAATTGTATGTACTATGTTTTCATATGACTGTGCAATAGGTTTTATTTAAATCAGTATCACCACAAACGTGGGTAATGTATTGTTTAATGATATTAAGTGTATGGTGTTAGTAGGAAACAGAAATTCTTGGCTTTATTTCAAATTTATGGAAACATTTTTATGTGTGGTTTGTTGTTGACCCAAACATAATTTAAAGGTGCATAACTATTAAAGATGAGTACAAATTTTATTTTTGCTCAAAAATAAAATAAAACCCAAGATACTCTCCTAAAATTATCTAAATTTGAAAAGTATAAAAAAATGAGAGGTTGGCTGGGCATGGTGGCACACATCTATAATCCCAGAAACTTGAGAAACTGAGTCAGGAGAATTGCAAGTTTGAGGCCAGCAGCAGCAAGAGAGAGAGCCTATCTCAAAATAAAAAATGCTGAGGATGTGACTCAGTGGTAAAGTGCCCTGAGTTCAATCCCCTCTAACCACCACTCCAAATTGAGATGTCGATTAAAGAACAATATTCATTTTTTATATTTTTCTACCAGTTACATTTTAATATTTACATTTTGTTTTTTTCATCCAGTTGATGAAGATTTAGATTTAAATTCATAAACTCACAGGTATATTGCACTCTTTTCCTACATATTTCTGGTAAGAATTTCTAGTTAATGGAACACACTTTTTTTTTTAGACCAAAGTATCATATAGGTATTTGGATTTTATTTTTTTTTAAGTACAGTACTTGTCTGGACTTAAAGGCTTGGGTTAGTTGAAGCAAAATGCCTTATCATAATAAATGTTGCTTAACAGTTACTAAATTTTTACCAATTAGTAATTTTTTTTTCGAAATAAAATGCCAGATTCTTTATATAAACAGGCAAGTTTATTTGTTATTAAAGGACCCAAAACACATCAAAATGGTATAAGGATTTTATTAAACCGAAAATATCTGAACAAACAGAAGCCACAGGAAGAAACTTTATCTCAATTTCCCTTTCCTGACATCCAAAGCCACCCAAACTTACAGCTTCCATAAATCCCCCACTGAGGGAGTTTCCTGTTCAACTTTTAGACTGATCTCTATTACTAGATGTGAATAATCAGCTGCTATAGTTCATCCATTTGAGGAGTTCCTGGCCAGGAAGAAGGCTGCCAATCAGCACTGGTATGAAAAATTGTGTAAATGAGCCCAGCAGCCCTTCCAGACTTTCCTCCTGAAGCCCTTAACACCCTTTCCTTTGATAAGTGGGTAGACAAGCACTTGCACCTGGCTGTTTGGGAAGCCACTCCTCACAGAGTACTGCACCTGTGTGAATTAAACTTTTATCCTGTATGACTGCTAATTTTTGTACCTGACAGAGTCACCAGGTAAAACATAATTCTGAGTGTTTCTGTGGAGGTGTCTGAGATGAGCTTAACATTTTAGTTAATTGATTGAGTAGAGCAGATTGCTCTCCATAATGTGAGTAGGCCTCTTGCAATCAGTTGGAGGCCTGAATGGAAAGAACTAATCCTGCCTGAAATATTAATTTTTCTGCTTGGCTGCCTTTACGCTGAAACAACAGTATCTTCAGGCCTTCGGACTAGAGCTACATTATTGGCTTTTCTGGTTCTCAGGTCTTCAGACTGAGCTCTCTTTTGACTGCCCTGAGTTTCTAGCTGGTCTATTGACAATCTTGAGACTCGTCAGTATTCATGATTGTGTGAGCTAACTCATTATAATAACTCTCTTTACCCATAAAAGTGCACACTGATTCTCTGGAGAACTCTGATAAGTCCTGCTAATCTATCTATTTATTGTCAATTAAATTGTGGACCCTGACCACCCAGAAGTGATTTAGCAGGAAAATATTTCCCTCCAAATGTTTTGAGAACAAGGAAAGTTCTCAAAGTATGGTCAGGACTTCCTGCTTATTCTGGAGGCTGCAGATAAAATCTAGGGAACTCTGATCAAACTGAAAAAGGTAAGCTTTCCCACAGGTCATTCTGCTGGGTCTCTGCTCAGAATCTGGTGGAGCAAGGTAAAAACAATCTTTACTTGCCCTTTACAAAAGAGGAATTTCCAAAATTTAGATTTACAATTTTTTTATTGTTGTTGTTTAGAACAAGTTCTTTGACTGTTCTGACTTGGTTTGATTAGTACTTCAGAGGCTTCCAAGAGATAGCCACTGTATCCATTTGTCTCTCTCTTGTGCTATTGTTCTGTCTTATACTAAGTGTACTTTGTTATAAAAAATGAGAATCAAAGGGTAAAACACAGTCAAAGGTACTATATATGTATGTTGTTTTAGTTGGCCTCACAGACACATTATCTAGAGGGAAAATACAGACCTATCCCATCAGTAGCCCCCAAACCTCTTTCTTGATATGAAATTGAAGAACTGGTTTAATTATAGATTTCCTTTTACAACAGGGTGTTCTTATCCTCACCTTTTCACCCCACACTACTTCAGTCTTTTCAGTGAAGAAATAAAGCACATTGGATTCAGGAGGAAGTCAAATCTATTAATTTGTGCAAAAAGTATGAATCATAAACTCTTTCATGATCCCTCACTACTCCATGGTCTTTGCCATGGCCCTTACTTCAATCCAGCTCTCATTCCTCTTCAGTGATGGAGATCCCCAGTCTATTCCACATGATTGCCTTACATCTATAGAAGTGTGCTCAGAGCTGAAAAAAAAATTATTCTCTCAGACACTTCCTTAGACTTAACCCTCTTCTTCAATATCCCTTGCAAATGAAATTTTTAGGGAAACACAATCTGCTGACTGATTCATGGATCAACTTGTTTGGACCAAGAAACACCAAGATTGCTGATAAAACATTATTTCTTAGTGTCGGTGAGACTGTATCTAAAAGAAATAGCATTTTAATTGGTAGTCTGACAGAAGAAGATCATCTTTGCTGATAGGGGTGAACATCATCCAATTTGTTGAGGGTCTGAATAGTATAAAAGGGTGGAAGAATGAATTTGCCCACTGTTTAAATTAATACATTCATATTCCCTGCTCACAGACACTGGAACTCTGCGTTTTCAGGCATATGGACTTGAATTGGGATTGACACAACTGCATCCCCCACCCCCAACACACATTCATACACCATTTTCAAGCCTTTGGACTGGGACTTAGACTTAGATCCTTATCTCTCCTGGTTCTTGGGCCTTTAGACAGACTGAATTATACTGTTGGTTTCTTGGTTCTCCAGCTTGCAGATGGCAGATGATGGTGTCTCCGGCCTCTATAAACTTGAAAGCCAATTCCTATAATAAACACCTCTCTCTCTCTCTCTTTCTCTCTCTCTCTCTCTCTCTCTCTCTCTCTCTCTCTCTCTCTCACACACACACACACACACACACACACACACACACTTATACAGACATGGACTAAGTAACATATCCATCAGCAGTGAACCATATATAAGGCAAGAGTCCCATAGGATTACAATGGAACTGAAAAATTCCTATTGCCTGCTGACATTGCAGCCATTGTAACATCATTGAGCAGACACACATGATGTATTACTTGTGTAAACAGACCTTCTGCCTTCCAATTGTATAAAGGTATAGCACACGACAATTATATACAATATAAAATATGTGTTAATGATAACAACGAGGTCACTGGCTTATGTATTCATTATTCTATATTTTTTATTGTTATTTTAGAGTGTACTTCCTCTATTTAAAGAAAATAGTTAACTGCATCTATCCTCAGGCAGGTCCTTTAGAAGGTATTCTAGAAGACATTGCTATTATAAGAGGTGATAGCTTCATGCATGTAATCATCTCTGAAAACCTCCCATTGGTAGAAGAGATAGAGGTAGAAAGCAGTAATAGTGATGATCCTAATGCTGTGTCTGCCTAGGCTAATTCATATCTCAGTTTAAAAACCAAAAAAAAAAAATTAAAGCTATTTGAATATGACAAAAGAATATTTTTGTAAAGACGTGCATTGTTTTGTTTCATTACAAAAGTCAAAATTTGTAAGTTTAAAAAAGTAAAATATTTTGATAAACTAAGTTTAATTTATTTAGCATTAAAGAAAATTATTTAATACATATACTGTAACTTCAATGTACATGGTTAACAAAGTCTATAGTAGTGTGATGGTTTGGATGTGAGGTGTCCCTCTAAAAGCTCTTGTGTGAGACAAATCAAGGTTCAGAGGAAAAATGATTGGGTTATGAGAATACTAATCTAATCAGTGAATAATTTCCCGTGATGGGATTAACTGAGCTGGGAAAACTGGGTGGGAACTGAAGGCATGTAGGTTGTGGCTGGACGAGTGGGTCACTGGGGGGCATATACTTTGTATCTGGTGAGTAGAATCTCTCTGCCTCCTGATCATCATATGAATTGTTTACCTCCTCCACACTCTTCTACCATGATTTTCTGCCTTATCTTGGGCCTAGAGGGATAGAGCCAGCTGTCTATGGACTGAGACCTCTGAAACCATGAACCCCTAAACAAACTTTTCCTCTTCTAAAATTGTTCTTGTCAGGTCTTTTAGTCACAGCAGAAAAAAAAAGAAAAAAAAAGCTATCTAAAACAAGTAGTCAATGGTAACAGCCTAGGCCTTCACATTTACTCATGAACATAGTGCTCACTGAGTCACCCAAAGCAAATTCCAATCCTATAAGATATATTCATTGTGTCTTAATAAATGTAGCCATTTTTATCATTTGTACCCTGCTTTTACTGTATCTTCTCTGCATAGACACAAAAATAACATTATGTTGCTGGGAGCCATCAGCCAAGTAGGTATGACAATCTCCTTGCCAGCTTACTTCCATGCTGTCTAGTGGAAGGACTTCTGAAAGGTGACCTTGCTCAAGGACCAGGGTGGTTTAGCATAATAGGAGATTAGGGTGTTCCCCCTTTAGAATAGGGCAGTTTAGCATAATAGGAGATTAGGGTGTTCCCCCCTTTAGAATAGGGCGTATCCTGCTGCTGAGTTCCTCTTGAGTTCTTAGGGTGAGACAGTATATTTTGGGAGACAGAAGCCCATGTGGAGTGGATTTGGGCAGAGTATTGGATTTGGGCAGAGTAGTGGATTTGGGCAGAGAGTGGATTTGGGAGAGAGTGGATTTGGGCAGAGAACGTGGATTCCCCCAGAACATGTTTGTAGACGGCCGGTGTGAGTTCGGGAATAAAGAATTGCTGTTTGAATCTACAAGCAGTGTGGAGACTCGTGATTTGTGCCCAGCCAGAGACTGCGGCATTATGTTACAATTGTCTATAGCATTAGGTATTCAGCCTAGCATGCTGTACCAGTGTATAGCCTAGGAGCAACGGTCTATACCATATACCCTAGCTATATAATAAGTTATTCCATGTATTTATTTGTACACATGCTCTGATATTTGCACAATAATAAAAATGCCTAATTACACTTTCTTCAGAATGGATCTCCATCATTAAATGACATATGACTATATATCTGTAGATAACATATATTCATACATTTAGCCACACATGTATCCTATTGGTTCTGTTTCTTCCATATACTCTAATGTATATAATAACTGGTTACACAATAGTTTTTTCACAAGAAACACCTGAGGCATACTCTTTGCCTTCTCTAAGATCAGCTCATTGTCAAAATGCTAGTTTTACTAGCTCTTATACTTTGTCAAAGGAGAAAATTGCCATATTTACTGATTCCAGACATAGTTTTGAAGTTTTGCATGTTATTGGGACAATTACAAGTCTTAGATTCTTGGCCTTTGCCAGCACTCCTATTGCTAATGGACATAAATATGCTGACCTATGATAGACTGTTCATATTCCTACTGAACTTGCTATTGTTCAGAACACACCAATAAAACTAATAATCTCTAAGAAACAATGGAGCTTAAAAAGCTGCTGAATGTATCCTGCATTTGTCCTTGATGTTACTATCAGGCAAGTGTTGAACAACCTGAAAAAGACAAATGGCTATCAAAGGCTGCCAAACAATGATTAGATGTGTTTATTATACATTGGAACAAATGCACATGCTGTAGCCCCCTATCCTTTGACTTTTATCTCCCATCTAGTAGGACATATGTAAAAAAGAGAGGAGGTCAGGAAACTTAATGACAATTGGTTCTGTCCTAAAATCCCAAACATTCTGACCAAGGCACTTCCCAATGCATTGTTTGTTAATCTCAACAAGTTTCTGGAAGTTATCATCATATTTCATGGAATTATTTAAGACACATTCTGCTCTTGGCAGTAGTCCAAGTATACTCTAAAAATTTATCTCCAGCCTTTGCATATTCTCACTCTTTGGTTATTGTCTGTCTGTTTGGTGGACTAACTGAAACTATCAAACCAGATATGCTGAATCTAAAATAGTGGTGAAAAAAATAAAAACTGAGGTTTTTCCCTTATTTTGGCATTCCTTTATAGATCAAATCAGATCAAGCCAGTTTACTGTAGAAATAATTTTGATGGAAAATACTAGGGTAGTCATTGAAATTTGATATCTCCTATCATTCTTAAACCTCAGAAGCAGAGAAGCATTACCTCTCTCCTCTTTCTCCTTTTATAAAAATCCAGTCCAATGCTGGGTGTGGTGGAACATCCCAGCAGCTCTTGAAGGTGAGGCAGGAAGAACCCAAGTTCAAAGTCAGCCTCAGCAACTTAATGAGGCTGAAACAACTTAGCAAGATCTTGTCTCAAAATAAAGAAAGAACTAGGAATGTGGTTCAATCCCTGGTACACTCACACACATGCAAATCTAGACTACCCAAATAGGAGACATGGATTCACCCTCTTTGAATTAGCTTTTGGTTGGCCTATAGTCAGGCATCTCTAAGCCTCTCATTCCAGGATTAAGCAAGCATTATTGGAATGTATCATCAACAGGTATAAAAAGTGTGGCTTCTACCCACTGACAAATCCTGCCATCTTTTTCAATGAGGAGATAGAGTACATATCAAAGTTTCTATTTATTTATTTTAAATAAATGTTATAGTGTATATTTAAGGTATACAACAGAGGGCTATGGGACACATAGAAATGGTACAATAATTACTATAGTGAAGCAAATTACTGTGTTCATCATCTCATAGTTACCTTTGTGTGTGTGCGTGTGTGTGTGTGTGTGTGTGTGTGTGTGTGTGTATGGCAAACTCTACTCATTTAGAAGAAATCCCTAATGCAATTCAATTTTTCCAACTATGGTTTTTCATGTCGTACACTAGTCTCCAGACTCGTGCATCCTAAATCTTTGTAATTTCTATCCCTTGACCTATATTCATTGTTCCATTTCCTCTGAATCCTAACCCAGGTAACTGTTCTCTAAACTCTGTATGTTTTACTTCTATTTTGGATCCCACAATCAGAGAGATTATGAAATATTTTTCTTTTTTGTCTGGCTTATTTCATTTAGCATAATGTTTTCCTGGTCCATTCATGTTGTGACAAATGACAGACTCTCCTTTTTAAGGCTCAGTAATATTCCATATTAAACATACACACACCACAGTTTCTGTATCATTTGTCCACTGATAAACACTTAGATTGTGTGCATATCTTGGATATTGTGAATAACGCTGAAATGAACATGGGAGTACAGATATCGCATCAAGGTGCTAAATACATTTCCTGTGGGTGTATACCTAAAAGGACAATTGCTGATGCACATGATAGTTCAATTTTTAAATTCTTTAGGAATCTCCTACTTTTTTTCCACAATAGCTGCATTAATCTACATTATCACCCACAGTGCGAAAAGGTTTTTTTTCTCCACATAGCTAATATTTGTTCTTTCCTGATGTTTTGGTACTAGCTATCCTACTGGCTGTGAGGTTATATCTGACAGTACTTTTGATTTGCATTTTTCTCATGAGTAATGTTAAGCACCTTTTCATTAACATCTGACTATGTTAGTGTCTTTTTAGATAAATGTATATATTAAAATCCTTTCCCATAAGTTTTTTTTTCTGTTATTGAATTGTATGATTTCCTTCTAAAATTTAGACATTGGCCCCTTTTTAGATATATGGTTGTAAAGAAATTTTTCCCAAATGGTAGATTCCTATTTTATTTTATTGACCCTTTCCTTTGCTATGCAGAAGCATTTTAGCAGTACTGAGTATTGAACACAGGGGTGCTCTCCCACTGAGCTGTATCTCCAGTACTTTAAAAAAAATTTTAGATCTAGGTACTAAGAGTTGAACCCAGGGGCACTTTATTCCAGTTCTTTATTTTTTATTTTGGGGCATTGACCCACCAAATTTCCTAGGCTGGGCTTGAATTTGTGATCCTGCTACTTTGGCCTCCCAAGTCACTGAGATTACAGATGTGCTCCACCATCTCAGCATGGTCTACATTTCATTGAGGTAAAATTACTGGAAGGAAATTTCTTCCTTTGAATTGAAAACATAAATGGCATTGAACTGTTCTTAAGTAAAAAATACCAAAGAAATACTATAATCATTCTCTATAATATGACTGCAAAGTAGGTTTCTTTCAGTTCTCTAATAATATCACAGGGAAAGAGAATGACATTTAGATGGATATTTGCTCAATCACAGGAAAATATTCCTGGGCTTAAGGCTCTACCAAGGGAACATGGAATAGAGCTTACCTATTCTTATCTTTCCTGGTGACCAGAAATATAGATGAGTACATTTAAGATCTGGAGTATCCTGATCGGGTAATATTTCCTCTGTGGAGGCTAAGCTGAAGGTTTCCTCTACCTTCTATTTCTCAATTTGATTTTGCTATTGTAGCCTGATGGAGGTGCAAGTAATACGGAAATGTATAGATGCTAATACAGCTGATGATAAATGTCATAAGTCACCAGACCTCATCCTTGTGGGTCACAGTTTCTAGCCTGACCTTGGTCATGTTCAACCTTGATCTCTTTATTTGTAATGACAATGAAGTATATAAAAAGTTATTGCTCAAGTGGTCAGGGCAATGTAGACTCAGATACCTGGTGCCACTTTCCTCACCAGATATCCTGCCTTAAATGCCAAAGTGTGAGGTCCTTTGTACACAAACATCACAGTATAGATGTACCAGGTAAGTCATCCTAGAAAACTCACTTTTGAACTGAAACATCAAGTTTCATTAAATAATGTGGATAGTTTTTCCAAATTGAGGACTTATGATTTAGAAAGAACAATTATAAGAATTTACAAAGCAATTATCTAGATATTTAATGTCTCTATGTGGTTCTTGGAAGCTTCCAGTTGTACTCTGAAATCATCCCATCTCAGATACACTGACTACCCAACAAGGAGAAGGTTGTGCAGTCTGCAGTGAACACTTCTGATTGTTTTTAAATCAGAAAGGACAAGTAGCATCTGATTTACACCATTTCAAAGATGGTAATATTCTATATCACATTAAGGAGACATAGCCATTTAATTGCATTGACCCATTCCCAGAACTATAAGACTGCTTCAATGGGGGTGGGGAAATGTGTTTAGATTTGTTTCTTCTTGCTTGTTCATTCTTTTAATCTATATTATTATTTTCCTTTTCAGATATCATACAATATAAATATAAACTTGTCTTTTCTTTCCATAGCAATTGGTTCAGCTCTTTGTGAAACTTCTTGTGAAGTTTCAAGTAGGGGAAATGAAGTAACCACCAACTCACCAGAATGGCATAAAAATGACTTTAAATTGAAAACATATGAACAAACAACAGTCATTGAAATAAACCTTTCCAAGCTTATCTTCATGGAGTTAACCAGAGCCTTCTGAATGCACAGCTGCCAAAAATCTCCCTCTTTGACTCTTAGCACTGGAAGGTGAGAGTTCACTTGCCATAAATCCTTCCCTGGTGAGCTCCCAACCAGGAAGGAGACTGCCCATCAGCGTCTGGGTGAAAAATGGAAGGCTCCCAATGGAACCTGCCATATGTTACCACTGAAACCCCAAACTCATTGTCTTTAGTTAAGTTTGTATATAAACATTTACCCTGGCTGCCCTTGGAGCCACTTTTTTTATAGAGTGTTCTCATATGCTCTAAACTTTTCTGTTAATCTGTCTGTTTGGGACTGTGATCTAACTTTAATTGTAGGTAATTTTTCTGATTTTGCCACTTCCTCATGCATTAGATATTGATTTATAAAAATTAGAAAATATGAGAATATGCATACTGTCTAATTTTGTTCTCATATTTAAGATTCTTGCAGCATAGTAGAATGGGTTCAGGCTTACTTAAAAGTGAACAGATTTTGAGAGGGAGAGATTAAAAATTGGAAAATAAAATCCCCAAAGTTAAATAATTTTAATAATTCTTTACTCAAATATACAGCATTGGGGAAAACTGATAACTCAAAATTTTATAGGATGGTGACAGATATTTCCAGGGATATTTTATATTTTTATATATGTATTATTTTAGTTGTTTAGATCTTTTATTTTATTTATTTATGTGCAATGCTAAGGTGCAAACCCAGGGCCTCACACATGCCAGGGAAGTGCTCTACTGCTGAGCCACAACTCCAGCCCCTATTTTAAATTTTTTAATAATGAAATACACCATGGTAAAGGTGACTTTTTTAGTCTTCCATGTGTTTCAAGTTGGTTGACTTGTTCAAGTTAATACTGAGATACTGTATTAGCTTTTAATTGCTGTGAAGAAAAGGTGCCTGACATGAATAACTTAGAGGAGGAAAGAATCATTTTGACTTATAGTTTCAGAGATTTCAGTCCATGGTCAGCTGGCTCCATTGCTCTGGGCCTGAGATGAGGCAGATCATCATAAGAAAGGTCATGGTGGAGAACAGCTGGTCAACTCATGGCAGCAGAAGGAGGGGGAAGAGAGGAAAAAGAGAGGAAAGAGAGAAAGGGAAAGAGATAGGGAGAGGGACAGAGAGAGACAGATAAATAGGTAGATAGAGACAGATAAAGGGTAGGATGGGGAGGGAGACAGAGAGAGAGAGAGAGAGAGAGAGAGAGAGAGAGAGAGAGAGAGAGAAACAGGGACAAGATAAAGTCCCCAAGAGTAAATCCTCAAGGATGCACTCATTTTTACTAGGTCCCACTTCCTACACTGTCCACTACCTCCCAATAGTCCATTCAAATCATTAGTCCTCACTTAACCCACAGATGACGGCAGAGACCTCATGATATATTCACATCCCGAGGATTCCCACTTTGGATACTGCTGCATTTGGGACCACATCTTCAAACACATGAGTCTTTGTGGGACCCAACATATCTAAATCACAACGTGCACTTTCCTGTCTGTGATGGAAGAATTTAACAAAAGTATCTTGCAGTTCTAACATTTTAATTAATGTAATAGTATTTCAAGATGTATTTCTTACACAAAGCTATTCTGAATTGCTAAGAAACATTTTTTTATATACTTCCAATAATACCAATCACAACAAAATAATTTAGGTTTAAGGTAAGTTACAGAATTAAAGAAAAGATTGAGGTGAAGGTGAAGCTAAGCTTTTTAAAGATATGCTATTTCCTAATTATGCAGAAGCCATTTTCCCCTTTGGCTTGATTCTAAATTGAAAAAAAAATGTGAATGTAAAACGAGAAGAGTATGTGTTTCAAAAGCCAAGAAAACATAGTTAAAACTACATAAAGCACAGGTCAGGTTTTCATATTGATCAGATTAAAGTAGATTAATGTTTGTTCTAAATTCTACTATACTTAATTAAATTCAGTAACTCCTTTTGTTAAAAACAGATCTTCATTCTTTTAAACAGTAAGTATCTATAAAGTGCTATTCAACATGCAAAAGAAACATCTAAGCGTGGCCCTTCCTACTAAATTTGGTGCTCTACTCACAAAGGAGTTGCATGATTCTTTCAATTAGCTTTAATAAATATAATTCTTATCATTCTAATTTATGGTGGGCTATAAAATTAACAAAAATGTTTTAAAAAACCCCAATTTGTTTAACGTGTATTCTATCTTCTAAAATAAATGAACCCAAAATAGAAACATTTTTTGGACAATTAAGTATTAGATATCAAACATTAATGAAATATCATTCTATTTACTTATTAATTATCAAGATTTAAATACATTAAACATATCCTCTCAAACCTGGCTGGCAAAAGAGGTAGATAATGTAATACTTACATAGCCAACTTAATGTTCATTATAAACAAGTAAGAAGTAAAGAGGCAGGAATCCCCATTGAACTCATATAACAAGTTAATGACTCAAAAGCCAATTCCATGATAATAATCTTTCCTTTGGTATCACTGTCATATGTCTTCATTTGATAAAATAAACCTGAAGTACATTAAGGCACAGAAACAACTTGAGTGAATGTAAAAAATAAAATGTTATTAACAAAGGAAACAAAGTCTATTTATAACATATTCACTAGGAACCACATGCAACTCTTAAATATTTGCATTACTTTTTTTATCAAATCTAATGTTCCTAATTACAGCCTAATTGTACTTGAATATTATATTAACAATATAGAGAAATCACAGTACTTTATCCACAAGTGTTCAGTAGCTGACTTTTAGTTAATAGTTTAATGAAATTTCATAATCAGTACTAAAATAAAATGATACAAAGTATATTTTTTATTGGCAATGGGTCAAATATATTATGACATACAAAAGTAGTACATTATATTATTTTTAAAAGCTTTTATCATTTGAGGCAAAAATTGAATAGCAAATCAGATAAGTCATGTTTTCATATATTTTAAAAAAGACAAGACACTCAAGAAATTGGTCAGTTTTCTTTAAACAGAATTGAGATCAATGAAGATACGTATTATCTGAAGGTAATACTAATATCTTTTCTTTTTCTTACATTTTCGGAATTTTTGGCTGAATTCATTTCCTCTATTATTTTCTGTGCTACTATCACTGTCACTGGTTTGCTTTTGCCTCTTTTGGGTATTCATCTAATAAGGTCAGAGTCACTTGGTTGTTGGATAGTCCATTCATAGGAGCTAGGTCCAGCATCTAGATCTGGAACATGACTCAGTGAGGAAGACCCAGACGTGCTACTGGGAAGTTGGGCTGTCATCTCATAGTAAGGAAGCTGCAGCACTGGATTATGTGCATGCTGCTGCTGTGGGGAAAAAAAAGTCAACTTATATACCAAAACAAATCCAAAATGCTAAGTTAAATGCACATTAAAAAGTCTAATGCATGTTAAAAGTAATATGAATTATGCAAATAGTCATGAGTAAATCAAATTGTATTTTGGTATAAGAAAGGCAGTGACTTCATAGTAGGAGTGTGGGAGCTTCCTTAAATCCTTAACATAAACATTTAAAGGTTTATTAGTTTACTACAATATAGATTATCAAAGAAATATAATGCAAACCACATATGTAATTTTAACTCTTCTAGGAGCCATAATATAAGAATAAAATGAAACAGATAAAAATTTTTACAAATGTATTAATCTCAATATATGATAGAGACATGATAACTAAAATTTCTAACTACTCACAGCAGATTAGAAATAAACTGTGATACCTTGAACTTGTCTTTCAACTCACTTCCATCTCTACTGGGGGGGGGAAGAAAGAGAGAGAGAGAGAGAGAGAGAGAGAGAGAGAGAGAAGAATAGAATGGAATATGTTGGGAAAAATACTTTCATAGTTTCAGGTAATGAGTGGTTGTTCATTAATATTAACTATATGAGCACCAAATACTATGAATGTTTTTCATGTTCTTCATAAATTTGTGTCATATATATGCTAAACTAAATGGGTATCAAACTTACCATTTTCTGAAAGAAAAAATATTCTTGAGGTAAAGCAGTATTATTAATGGGAAAAAACTGCATGGGAAAGGAAGATCTGCCCAAGATTTCTTCATTCCTTTTGAGAAATAAAATGGAAAGCAAAAAAAATCCTTAAAATTCTTAGGTACAAATATTCTTTTCTCTTAACAACTTAATGAGGATTGTCCATAATCAGAAACAGAGACAGAAAGAGCTTCTCTGGTAGCAGTTAGAATTAAATATCTTAAACAAAAGCATGCAAATAATGTTATTATATTGATAATGTAGTGTCAAAACAATACATTAATTAATTATTTTATTACTAAATATTGAAATTTCAACATTCAGAGTCACTTTTGGTTTTCTGATATGAAAATGTTAGACCAGCGCTTGTATTTATATAAAGACATACAACATTTAGATAGTAACAGAACAATAGCAAGTCATTAATCATCACTGGACATACACTTCAATCTTCTACAGATATAAAAACAAAGAGGGAGAAATTATCATCAATTTATTTTTAAAGTATCTTTACTATGTAAATATATAAACTGTACTCCTTCCTAAATGGACTACTAATGTTAACATAAACATGTTGACTGATATCTTCCAGGCATTAAGATAATCAAAACATCTCTAACTAAAAAAACTGTGGTATTCCCCACATTTCATTTATACATGTGATCGTTGCTATTATGGAGATGTTATAAATCCTGGCTAGGTTCTGCAGCTACTCTTCAATAGTCTACTAGCTCTATAGTATACCCTAATTTTAATGCTAACCACTAATCCTTAGGCTAGGAAGCATACTCTAAGGGAGGCTGAAATCAGCACTGGCAGATGGGAAGAAATGACAGAATGTAGTCAGATGGATGGGGGAGACCCCATTTATAAATACTGAGAGTAGTATCCCAGAAGTCAGTAGAAGTCAGAAGTCCATACTTCATTAAGAAAGAAATTAGAAAAATATAAGTTGTTCCATAGGGGTAAACTGAATAAACATTGAGGCTGCTGAATGGCTGATCAGAAAGTTCTCATCACCTTAAAAAGAGTAGCTCTCATATAACAGTGGGGTTAAAAAATGAACAGGAAGAAAGGATGTGAAAGATAAAAATATTTATTAGTGAGAGGAAGAAGAAAAATATGGGAGCCCAGTTAGGAGACAAGGTGAAAGGTGAAGGGAAATTACAGAGTAGGGAAGACTCCGCAGCAGAGGTGAGATAAGCTGCATTATGAAAACAAGTGTCAATTGTCTAAAACCAGTATTTTTCCCACGTGAATCTTTGGACACATAGTTGTCTGCATGGAGGAATCACATGTAAATTAAAAACTGTTATGGATTGATACATTCTCTTCATTTTCAGTTAATGAAACCCTTAGTACCTTAGAATGTGGCCATATTTGAAAACAGGATCATTGCATATATCATTGGTTAAGACATGTTAATACTGGAATAGGATGGATCCATAACCCTTTATGACTGGTATTCATATAAAAAAGGAATATTTGGAGATGAAAACAGAAGAACAACATGTGAAAATAAAGGCAGAAATGTGGGTAAAGCTTCTGTCCTTCAAGGAATACCAAGCAATGCTATCAAAACAACAGAAAAATAGGGGAGAGGCATGGGATAGATTCTTCTTCATAGCTTAGAAGAAACCAGTGCTTCTAATATTTTGATCCTGGATGTCTAGCCTCTGAAATTTTAAGACAATTAATTTCTGTTGTTTAAGCACTCTATAGTACGTTGTTACAGTGGCTCTAGCAAATTAAAAATTAGTTCAATAAAGAGCAAGGCATAAGAGGCAATAAGAAGTCAAAAAACCCATTTACAAGGAAGACTACTGAAGACTAGATTACATTTGCACATCACAACCAGGACATGATAACTCATTCTCATACTTCCTTTATGAAATACCAAATACTAGAAAAAAGTACTACCAATGAAATGTAGTGTCATGGGATATACAAACCATGTATCAAACATAAGATAGTTATACTGCAATCTTCTATTGCCTATCTAGTCTTTTAAACTCCAAATCCTACAAATATTTTGTTCTTTTCCCAAACCCAAAGAAAATGAAGTAGTTTTTTGCTCTTGGTATTAAAGAAGAGGGGAAGCTATTACATCACATATATGGCTCAATCCATAAGTCTATAATGATTTCCCTATCTTAGTAGTAATTTTCCTTTTGTTGAATACAGATTGTATGTTGAAATCAATACAATCCAAGTGGTATATTAAAGGTTCTCTGGAATTTTAAGAATACTTAATATGTCAATTTTTAATAAAGCAAACACAACCACGACATGTTAATAGTCAAGCTATAGGTTCAAAAAATTTGAGATGGATGGTGAGTCTATCACCATTAAACAGTGTAAACTTTGGAACATCATTTCATCTCTTTAAAGTGTATTCTCTTCATTTGTAATGTGGTATTTTTTCGTGATTATAAAATAAAATAATATTTGAAGAGCACACAGTACACACTAAACACTAGTTTATCAATTTTAACAAGTTTAAGTATTTTCTCCACTTCCACTCTAAGAGTCATATTCTTCTTTTATATTTTGGTGAAGATACACTTAGAATTTTATGGTACTCATATTCGTCTTGAGTCATTCATCTGACAATTGCTTCTCGGTATGTACAGTCAACCAATCACTTCACTTCTATTAACTACCTAAAATTCAAGATTAATCATTGCTGTTGACTGCTGACCCCTCCTCACAGTCACCCTTTCTCCATGAAAACATCACAGGATGATATACAGGTATATCTATCTTTGCTGAATGTTGAGATACCTAAATACCATAAGAAAGGAAATGAATTATTTTCACTATACTATATTTGAATTAATTGTTATATAAACAAAAGACATCAAAAGCGTTACATCTTTCAGTGGGGGAATTTCACAGATGTCTCCAGTTCCTATTTTGATGTTCCTGTCCTCACACTTACCTTTTAAAAATAACCCCACAGATAATATCAAATTTCTACCCTGTAAATGTCTATTTTTTTTTTAAAAAAAAAAGAAAGGCTACTATGTACCCATTGATTTGAATTCCCTCCTGAGTATGTTCTCTTTACTCTAAGAACACACTCTACGGTGTTACCAAGATAGTTCATGGTGGCCTTTGGCATTCCTAGACTCAAGGATTGTCCAGTTTTATGGGGTTGCTTAGATACCCTAAGTTGGTGGGCCCCCCTGAACAGGAGCTGAGCATGCCCCCTTAGCCTTGAGTAATGGAGGTGTGGAACTGGCATCCCATGAAGTGAGAAGCAAGTGGGCCTTACCTTTCCTGGACAAGGAAGTGAAGCTCTGGGATTGGGTGTCACTCAATGGGACTGGGCTACACACCACCCTGTTTGTTGTAACACAATGCCTTGCCTTATTTGGGTGGAATATTCTATAAAATGTCTTCCCCTAATAAATACTGGCATTCGGGTGTGCTTACTCTTTTGCCTCTTGTTTCCCTTGGTCTCTTTGTCCTCCAGCTTGGGAGCTGACACCTGAAGTCTCAGAGCTGTCCCTGACCCCTGGAAAAAGGTATTTCTGTGTTTGTGTGGTCTTTTACTTGCCAGCCCAGCCAGCTGGCAACACTAAGACTTGGAGTAAATTTTAGAGCAGCCACAAACAGACCAAGTTAGTTCTTTTGGAAAGTATAAACTGCACATAGGCACATAGTTTTGTTCTTCTTTATGTCCAACTTGTATTTTATTCAATGTCTTCAACATATGTACACTTACACCTGAACACACCCATTTCTCAGACACATTTCAGGATAGCACCTAAATATGTTTTGTGGAATATATTTTCCTAATAGCCTCCCAAATAGGTAAGACCATCTAACTTACAGTGAAGTTATTAGTTATAATTGTGTAGGTAGTTTTCTCATCGCATACCCATTCTCAAAGTGCATACCCATGCTAGAATTAAAAAAGATAAGCCTTTCTATGGATCAAATCCTACCTAGTGTTACTACTTTAGTTGTGCAAATACCAAGCTAAAGATTTTTAAATGTCACATTTAAGAGAATAAGTTCTTAAACATGACTTTTTCTTCCCCACACCTTCCGGTGGTGGTGGAGGAGAGGAGCACCTGGGAGAGAAAGGTTCTTTGTTTTGGAGTGGGTGAAACAGGATCTTCAGCTAATTACTATCATTGTTATCATTTCTTGTTAAATGAGTGTACTTTCCATTTGCCTTTATGGAAGAAACATTTACTGTAATTTCTTATGCAGTGATTTTTCTCCAGATGAATACTTTATCCTTAGGGGTTTTTTCTCATTATTTTAGATATTTAATGTACATAGTATATAAAACCACCTGGACTTCTCTATATTTCAATAAATAAATTGAATTCAAGAGATAAATATTTTAATTACTTATCTTGGTAATCAAAGAAGGAAAAGAAATCTCATGATACTCATGCATCTAGATAGCAAATGAAGAAGAGTGAAAGAAGGGAGAAAATTAAATGTGATGATTTGAGAGGAAACAATGAGTTATTCACTCTTCATCAAGTTGAGATCTAGTGTCAATTTTAAAGTAAATTGCTATCAGCAGAGATAATTTGTTCACCAAAAGGCAGATGAGAGAAAAATCAAATGGATTAGGTTGGATGGATGCCATCTTCTTAGACACTTCAAGTGAGATTATACAGACATTTGCATTCCAGGTATACTACTAAAAATTTTTTGGAATCAGAACAAGAGCTCAAAAATTACTCAGCTTCTACAGACTTTGGCAATTAATTGTTTCTTCTTTTAAAAAGAAAAGTTTTCTCTTACAACAACAAACATGTCTTTTATTTCAATTTGAAAAACAGTCATCCTTTAAATTAAATCATTGTTTATCAGGGGAAAGTTAGTTGAAAAACATGTTTTTCTAACTAAATGGAAGCCTGCATTATGCAGGCAATAAACATTCTTGATTGAAAGGAATTCTTGCTCCTTCTTCTAAAACTGCCATGGGAATAAAATAGAAAAGGGGGAAAAACAGGAGAAAAAAACCCCACACAGCCCTATAGTTGTGTCTAGTTTAGGAGCCAAATGGGATTTTGAAGCCTACCATTTTTCTATTCACTTCCAAATTTAGCACCCACAAATTTCCCATTTGGATAATCATGTTTCCCAAACTTGAGTGCAAGCCATTTTTTGAGGAATGCTAGTGTCAGTTGCTCCTTGTTAACAACCATAGCTAATCTAACAAACATAGGCATATCACAAATAGGACACTGATTTCTTTTTTTTTTAATTAATTTTTATTGTTGGTTGTTCAAAACATTACATAGTTCTTGATATATCACATTTCACACTTTCACTCAAGTGGGTTATGAACTCCCATTTTTACCCCATATACAGATTGCAGAATCACATCTGTTGCACATCCTTTGATTTACATATTGCCATACTAGTGTCTGTTGTATTCTGTTGCCTTTCCTATCCTCTACTATCCCCCTCCCCCCTCCCCTCCTCTTTTGTCTCTCTACCCCCTCTACTGTAATTCATTCTCCCCCTTATATTTTTGTCCTCTTTCCCTTCACTTCCTCTTGTATGTAATTTTGTATACCCCTAAGGGTCTCCTTCCATTTCCATGCAATTACCCTTCTCTCTCCCTTTCCCTCCCACCTCTCATCAATGTTTAATGTTAATCTTCTTCTCATGCTCTTCATCCCTACTCTGTTCTTAGTTACTCTCCTTATATCAAAGAAGACATTTGGCATTTGTTTTTAAGGGATTGGCTAGCTTCACTTAGCATAATCTGCTCTAATGCCATCCATTTCCCTGCAAATTCTATGATTTTGTCATTTTTTAATGCAGAGTAATACTCCATTGTGTATAAATGCCACATTTTTTTTTATCCATTCTTCTATTGAAGGACATCTAGGTTGGTTCCACAGTCTTGCTATTGTGAATTGTGCTGCTATGAACATGGATGTAGCAGTGTCCCTATAGTGTGCTCTTTTTAGGTCTTTAGGGAATAGACCGAGTAGGGGAATAGCTGGGTCAAATGGTGGTTCCATTCTGAGCTTTCCAAGAAATCTCCATACTGCTTTTCAAATTGGCGGCACCAATTTGCAGTCCCACCAGCAATGTACAAGTGAACCCTTTTCCCCACATCCTCGCCAGCACTTGTTGTTGTTTGACTTCCTAATGGCTGCCAATCTTACTGGAGGGAAATGGTATCTTAGGGTGGTTTTATTTCCATTTCTCTGACTGCTAGAGATGGTGAGCATTTTTTCATGTACTTGTTGATTGATTGTATGTCCTCATCTGAGAAATGTCTGTTCAGGTCCTTGGCCCATTTGTTGATTGGGTTATTTGATATCTTATTGTCTAATTTTTTTAGTTCTTTGTATATTCTGGATATTAGGGCTCTGTCTGAAGTGTGAGGAGTAAAGATTTGTTCCCAGGATGTAGGCTCCCTATTTAACTCTCTTATTATTTCTTTTGCTGAGAAAAAGCTTTTAAGTTTGAGTAAGTCCCATTTGTTGATTCTAGTTATTAACTCTTGGGCTATGGGTGTCCTATTGAGGAATTTGGAGCCCGACCCCACAGTATGTAGATCATAGCCAACTTTTTCTTCTATCAGACGCCATGTCTCTGATTTGATATCAAGTTCCTTGATCCACTTTGAGTTAACTTTTGTGCATGGCAAGAGAAAGGGATTCAGTTTCATTTTGTTGCATATGGATTTCCAGTTTTCCCAGCACCATTTGTTGAAGATGCTATCCTTCCTCCATTGCATGCTTTTAGCCCCTTTATCAAATATAAGATAGTTGTAATTTTGTGGATTGGTTTCTGTGTCCTCTATTCTGTACCATTGGTCCACCCGCCTGGTTTGGTACCAGTACCATGCTGTTTTTGTTACTATTGCTCTGTAGTATAGTTTGAAGTCTGGTATAGCTATACCGCCTGATTCACACTTCCTGCTTAGCATTGTTTTTGCTATTCTGGGTCTTTTATTTTTCCATATGAATTTCATGTTTGCTTTCTCTATTTCTACAATTTTGATTGGCATTGCATTAAACGTATAGAGAACTTTTGGTAATATCGCCATTTTGATGATGTTAGTTCTACCTATCCATGAACAGGGTATATTTTTCCATCTTCTAAGATCTTCTTCTATTTCTCTCTTTAGGGTTCTGTAGTTTTCATTGTATAAGTCTTTCACCTCTTTTGTTAGGTTGATTCCCAAGTATTTTATTTTTTTTGAGGATATTGTGAATGGAGTGGTTGTCCTCATTTCCATTTCAGAGGATTTGTTGCTGATATACAGGAATGCCTTTGATTTATGTGTGTTGATTTTATATCCTGCTTAGACTCTGTTTAAATTGCTTAATATTAGTTTACATGGCTGCCCTTCAACCAAAGGCCTTTTTTACTCCATTAAGAAGCTTTGTCTCAATCTGCCATGTACAAATACCTTTTTCTTCTTTCTTCCTTTCTCAAGCTTTTAAAGTAAGTCTAGTTTCCTCAAAATCTTTTTAAATGGCATTTCACAACTTTTTACTTTACCACATAGAGATTATCTCATCTAGAAACATTTCTTATTCTTTTAACCTTTTATATTAAAATATATTTCCACATCTTGACTCTATTTATCTATTTTCTAGCCATTAATCCTTTTTATAAATTCACATTCTGAAACAACTCTTATAAAATTTCTGATTTAGATAAATTACTCCACTTAAATAAGATGAAACACTTTCATGTTTTTTTTTTTTATGGTACTATAATACTATAATTGAAACCCAACCGAAACTTCTTATACTCTTTGTATATAAATTACACATGATAGAATCTAACACTTAGTAACCTTGTTTCGGCAAAGACACAGACCAAAGCAATAATAAACCTTTTTTCCATTTACCAATTTATGAAAACACACATAATGTTTAAATTTATTACCTTATGGAACTTAATAAGTAAAGAGTACTTGATTTCATATTTAGTGGTTGATATTTTAACACTTTAGCTTTGTAAATTAATCAGATGTCTGTAAAAAACAAGATCTTAGACAATTGTAGTAAACAGAACTAGCCATCTCTTTCTTGTTGAAGAAAAATCCTTCTACAGGATACCATGATGGTCCCATTGATATACTTAACAACTTTTCGTTAAAAAACCATGGGCTACATTTTTGTATTGTATCAACCTATGTTCTAACTGTTCTTGGTCTTACTGGGGTGCCTCCTTTCTCTAACAATTTTTCTTCCTCAGAGGCGAACAACTTCAAACCTGAGTCAGCCATTTTCCCCAGTTTGCCTGAGAAAGTTCTAAGAACAGGCAACTTGAAATGAAAACAAAACAAATCAAAACAAGAACACATTGTTTTTTGAAATGGTCACTCATTCTCTCGCCTTCCCTCAGGGGCGAGCAATTTCACTTACCCCCAAGCTTCAGGCATTCCATGTACGAGCCACCAAATGCTGCAGTCTGGCTGGGCCCAAAATCACAAGCCACTCACAGCTTGTAGATTCAAACAGCAATTCTTTATTCCCGAATTCACACCGGCCCTTTACAAACACGTTCTGGGGAAATCCACGTTCTCTGCCCAAATCCACACCACCACTGGGCTTCTGTCTCCAAAAAATACTGTCTGAATCCCGTGAGAACTCAAGAGGAATTCAGGCAGCAGGATACACCCTATTCCCAGCAGGAATAACCTTCCTAAACCGGGAACGCCCTAAACCCGGATCCGCCCTGGTCCTTGAGCAAGGTCACTGCAAAATGTCCTATTTCCATGAGTCCTTCCACTAAGCAACATGGGGTATGCTGGCAAGGAAATTGTCATACCTACTTGGCAAATGGCTCCCAGCAGGTTAGTACCTTTGTTTTACCATTAAATACAAATATTGTTTGAATTTGTTCATGAATAGACTTTTTTTTGTATTTCAGTCTTTTCATTTCTGAAGGTTTTGAAATGATTTTAACAGATGAGTTATTTGCAAAAACACTGCAGTTTCTTAGGGTGAAATGTGCTATTTATGTACATTCAAAAACAATGAATTGATGCTCAGTGAATTTTGTCTATTATTACCTCTATGTTCAAAGAAGTATTGTAATTTTAAATTTGGTGTTTTTTTTTTTTTTTTACTTTTAAAATGCATTTCTACACTTTCATTTGGTAAACCTTGGGTGATTTAGCCAAGTTTTAAGTGTATATTTTGAGATATGTTAATTCCCAAATTGTGCCTTTAATGAAAAGGGTATGTTTTGCCTCTATAAGACAAAAAATGCCACTTTCACTGTAATATCCTGTGGTGCCTAGTGTTACTGATTTGTCCTTTCAGGAATAAAATTGGTTATTTTGGCTAGATATGCACTGAGCCATGAGTGTAGCTCTTATTAAAAAGTTAATCAGACATGGACAACTTATATTATATTAATTGAATACCATGGAAAAATCAGATTAAATCCATTATGAGGTTCTCCTAATCCACAAGTTGTGTAATGATATAAATATCATGGCTAATATCTGTATGTTTGTCAATATCATATGAAGTAGAAAATAGATGTTCTTTTAATAATTAGGTGTTGTATAAGCAGTTGCATATTATATACTTTCAGTGGAGTATTAGAAATTAATTACTAGTACAAATATTTTAATTATGTGGAACAATGATTGGGTCTACTACAATGTCTAATGTTTCCAAAATAGACATTGGTGATTGGTATACAAACAGATATTTTCAGTAGTAATCATACAGAATCACTATCTTAATTGTCTTTATGTTCCATAATATTTAGAGAATGATAAAAGATAATCCAGTTTTTATTTTTTTAAATTCAAATGAAGCTAAAATGGAAAACAAACCAAACAAAGTGACAATAATGAAGCTTTCACTCAAATAAAAAACAGTTACTATAGTAACTTAAAATTGCAGAATTACAATGAAAGTGGAATGAAAAGATAATTTCAAATGCTATATTAATCTTCTGAAGTATGGGGAAGAAGAGTTGCTGTTTGATATTTGAAAGAGACTAGGTTGCTGTTTAACCTTCTAAGATGACTGATTTTGTCTTGTCTCTTAATAATAAAAAAATAAATGTGGAAGCCTCTGACTTCAGGAATTAACTATAAGAGAAGAGAACTATTGGTATTGGTTTTGCTTGTATAATTTCCCTAAGACTGATGACTATCACTTTATTTAAGGAAGTCATAATTATGTGTGGGAATGGAGGGCACACTGAATGAAGCAGTATATTTATAAATGGTCTCAAGGATATAATTTTTGTGTTTATTTCTACTTTATCCATCACTACAACAGAGGTACAGACACATGGAGACATAATATGAGATTTTACTAAAGAGGGAAGGAGGGGAAAATCCAGAATTTTGGATGAGTAAGAAACTACTCATTCAGTGGGTCTTATATATACCTAAAACCAATGGGATCATATTGTGTTTAGGTCTCTTTAAAATTTCATGCTAATGGCGCAGTAATTGTAGATGGTGTTAGCACATTTTTCTTGGGTCTGAAAATAGAGATATAAGTTTATAGTCAGAAAAGAGGTGATGCAAAAGCTAGGACCCACTCTGATGACGAAGGAAAATTTACAGCAGGTCTTTGAAGTCTTCTCTGTATTCCCATAAACAGGGGTAAGTCACTCTTTTTTTCTTTTTTGGTACCAGAGGTTTAACCCAGGGACACTGAGCCCACTCCCAGTCCTTTTTATTTTTTTTTTATTTTGAGATAGGGTCTCACTAAGTTGCTTAGGGGCTTGCTAAGTTGCACAGGCTGGTTTGAATTCAACAATCCTCCTGCCTTAGCCTCCCAAGCCACTGGGATTATAGGCATGCACCACCATGCCTGGCCACTCTTCTTTTATTCAATCTTCCTTTGCTTCCTGCCTCTTTTCCTTTTTTTTTTCTTTCCACTAATTGGTATTGAGCAAATTCTATGTGTCAGGTACTATAATGGCCACAGGGGACACAGTAGTGAACAATATAATATAGTCTTGCCTTTATGGAGTTTATAGTCTATGGAGAAGACAGACAATAAACAATTACACTGATAATTAATTACAATTGAGATTGAGGCTAGTTGTAAAGTAAAGGGTACACTGAGAGTATATCACATGAAGAAAACCTGAATGGTTAGGAAAGAGTTTTCTTCAGATGCAATATTTTCATAGATTATTATAAGTAAATAAGACTTAGCTAGTCAATGAATGTAAGAAAGAATATTTTTGGAAGAAGAAATAACATTTGCAGAGGCTCTGAAGTTAAAACTTAGAGCATTTGAGGTAAAAAGGAGGCTAATGAGCTGAGAGGGTAGAGACCAATATGAGATTAGAAAGGTAAGCAAGGGTGTTGATCCCATTCTACTGCAATTGTTTGTATAAATGATTACAGAGACATTTTTCCCTTTTCATTTTTGTATCCTAGATGTCAAGTATAGTGCCAAATATATAGTAAGTGCCCTATAAATGCTTGTTGAATTAATGAAGTAAAGGAAAAATAGCTCTCTCACAATTGGAAGGCCACATCATTACAAAGCTCAGCTTGCATGTGACTATTATTTCTCTTATCATGTCTTATCACAAAAAACACATTTATTTAAAGAATAGGTGACTTTTTCATAAGCAAAGAGACTGAAAGGGACTGGTTGGTGACAGTGAATTCCTAAATTGTACTAAGAGGAAACCAATTTTCAAGGCAAATATTCTTTTTTTATAGTTAAAATCTATACCATAGTAAAAACCTCAAAGTCAAATTTTCTATATGAACTTTGGAAACAGAAGCTAATAAAACTTAATGAATCCTGCTTCTGAAAGCCACATAGGGTAAAGAGAAAAAAAAGATGTGCAGCTGTTAAGAAATTAAGACCATAAGATACATGGGTTTTTAAATTTCTCTAAACTTTGTTCCAGTTTTATTTTAAATATGATAATATATGATTAGGTATACCAATAAAGAATGAAAAAAGTACATTGACATAATTATCCCAGAGTTATGAAATAATAACCAATACATTATTATCTAACAAATATCATCTGGGCTGTGATGCAGCTGAACTCCCCAGTATAAGGAAAGCACTTTTAAAATTGTAGGCTTGCAAAGGTGTATATACAGAGGAATCTCAGACCCTCCTCTGAATTCCTGTTATCATCTGTTACACTTACTTGACACAGGTGTATTGTCATAGTTTGACCATTTTGTGTATGCATCTTATCTCCTCCATTAGACCATAAGTCCTTTAAGAAAATAGCATTAGGCTTCACATCTCCAACAATTCTATGTATAGATGGTGTTAATTTAGAGTTTTACTGGAAGATGCATAATATACAGATTTTATTCTAAGTAATTTTATTGCTTATAATGCCTGACAATAATGAAAGAGTACTTTAGTAATATTGCTCTATGAGCTCAAGAATAATTTAAAATTAAAGTTACTAAAAATGAAATATTAGTGACTAATTTAGTTAGTTTTGCACATAACTTTTTGGTGTTTAATTCTAATAAAAATGTGGTTTTGATAATCAATCTCATAATAGAAAGGCTAAACATAATACACATGCCTTTGCATATAAGTAGTCTTAGATTTTGTTTTTGTTGTTACCAAGGTTTTCATTTATAATCTTTGAAATACTTCCATAGTTAAATTACATTGGAGGAGAAAAGCCATGGAAACATTTTATTTTAATCTGTTTACTGAATTGTAGAGTTGCTTTTTTTGACCTGGGTTTTCAGAGAAATCATATTCAGGGCTTGCTCTGGGTTATTCAACCTCCCTAACACAAGGTTGTCTTCTTTTTCTATATAAGGCACATTCTACTTTGTTTAATTCCTGATGGATTAATTCAACCACTTATTTGAGACACTGTAAAAGAAATAAACACTATGAAATGACACAAAAAAGACTTTGTTAGAATCACAATGTCTGGTTTGTGGGCTCTATGAAGACATTTAGATGCTAGAGTTAAACTATGTGCTCCATTAACGATTAGACATAACACCCTTCCTAGCATTTTCTTTTGTCTTTCTCCATGCCAATATAGTTTCATAAGTATAAATGCTGTCTGAACCTCAAAAAATTATAGAGGTAACCTTCTGCTGTCATTGTATGTCAAATTACTAGATCATAGGATTAACAAAAGAAAAACCTAGAAGCTGCTGACCAATTTTTGGCATCCCTCCAGCCTTCTAAATCTTACAGGGATCTTTAGTTCCTCTAAATTTATATGACCAAGCAGATGTTATATATAAGCAAGATGTTTATTGAGCCTTGGAGGTTACTAATAGCTTTGCAATTACCTCTCGCATGGGAGGGGGAAATAGACGGTATCTTTGGTTCTTTACAATTCTAGTATTTTAATAATTCTGACAGTTATGAGAAATAGTTGAGCTACTTTGAATAGTTACTTTTGTCAAATGGCAGGATTTCACTAAGTATATTCACTAAGTATATTCCACGTACATCACACATGACAGCAAGTTTCTTCAAAGAGCCCTCTCCTAGGTATTTCTGGAAGGTTTCAAGGGCTCCCTCATGTGTATTCCTGAACAAATCACTAAACTCACCAGCCTTCTACCAGACTACCTGTTGTTTTCCTTTGCTCTTATTTGTCTCCATGTTACCCTCTGTATATAAGGGAACCCTTGCAAAAATGCCTACACCTCCCCCCCCCAAGAACTTAGGAGTTCAGGACTTAAACATGAGTCAAGTTGGAGGCTACATTCAAGATACCAAAACAAATAACAGCCACCACATTTTACCCAATATCACTTCACACTTTATTTTTTATTTTTTTAAATATCTTTTTTTAATTAAGTGGACACAATATATTTTATTTTCATGTTGTGCTGAGGATCGAACCCAGTGCTTCATACATGCTAGGCAAGCACCCTACCTTTGAGCCACAACACCTGCCATATCATTTCACAATTTAGAGGACTTCTGGATCCCTCTTCTCTCAGGAGGAATGATTCTAATAGGCTCCTCATACACATGGACTTTGATTGAGTTTATTTGAATACTGTGCTGGACATGTCTATTATTGTCTGGATCATGTAGCATCTCAAGTTGGGACTCCAATAATTTTATTTTTCAAATTATAAGCAACATCTTTAAGATGCTTTGATGTAAGATCTGGCAGGTGTTAAGAGCCACTGAAAAAAGAGAATTGTTTTCTGCAATTAAGTCACCTGGTATTTTCTGTCCTTGGTGATTCAATTCCATCCCTTAATTTATATATCCTGATTCTCCCATCCACATGTTTCCCCGCTGCTTGAACTCACTCTATCCATGGCAACTTTCTATGCAAACTTTTTATTATTGCCCTCTGTGATTCTGGCTCAAGGAAGAGATATGGCTCCAGAATGCTTTTTTCTCAATCTATTCAGCTCATATCTTACGAGGTACAACCAGTGAAGTCCTTATCCCAACATATTGTGATTGTTTAATGCTGTCAACTCTGTCCCAATTTCTAATAATTTTGGTAGTGGGGATTGCCAGGTGCTTTTTTCATAAGCAGTTTTCCCAGGCCTGTTTCTCCCCATTAGGAAAAGTAGGCACAAGCAAACTGACAATTGTCAGAGAAATGGCCCCTGAATATTGCAATGAAAAGTCTCTTTGGCTTGAGAGACATTAATGAAATAGGAAGTTTTTGTGAACTTCATTATTTAAATATTTTTCTAAGAAAATGGATTTTTTTATTTTACAGTTTTATTGAGATACAATTCACATATCATACATTTGTTTTACTCTTTCAAAGTATACATGTTAATGTTTTTCAATATATTTATCACCATAGTCAATCTTGGAACATTTTTATCACCACACAAAATCAAAACAAAACAAAACAAAAAACAACAGCAAGAAAACACCCTGTACTTTTTAAGCTATTGTCTTCATGCTCAAGACCTCACCAGTTCTAAGCAACCACTAAATTACTATCTCTACAAGTTCAGCTATTCTAGGAATTTCATATAAATAAAATCATATAACACATGGTCTTTTGTACCTGGCTTCTATAATTGCTTAGCATAATATTTTGAGGGCTCATTCCTGTGGTAGCATGCATCATTTTGTTCCTTTCTATGACAAAATAACAAAGTAGTATCACATTGTATGGTCATACCAATATATATATATATCCATTCCTGCGTTGATGCACTTATGACATTTTGTTGTGGTTGTTGTTGTTGTTGTTTTATACCAGAGATTAAACCCAGGGGTGCTTAGCCACTGTGCTACACTGCCAGCCCTTTTTAATATGTTATTTAGAGATAGGGTCTTGCTGAGTTGCTTTGGGCCTCACTAAGTTGCTGAGGCTGGCTTTGAACACACAATCCTTCTGCCTCAGCCTCCCAAACTGCTGGGATTACAGGAGTGTGCCACCATGCCTGGTACTTCTGCTTTTTAGCTAGTGTGAATAGTGATGCAATAAGGATGCGTGTACATGTTCTTATTTAACTACCTGTTCCCAATCTTATGAATATATTCCTAAGTGTAAAATTGCAGGGTTATATGGTAATTCTATGTTTACCTTTTTAAGGAACTTCCAGTTTTCTACCTCACCAATCCATTTTTATTTCCACCAGCAATGTCTGAGGATTCTAGTTTCTCCACATCCTTACCAATACTTGCTCTTTTTCTTTTTTTCAATTATAGGTATCTTTAGTATTTGTCAACTGGTATTTCATTGTGTTTTAAATTTTTATTCCCAATGTCTAATAATGTAGAGAATCTTTTCATGTACTTTTTGGCAATTTACATATCTTCTTTTGAGAAACATTTAAGTTTTTTGTTCATTTTTAAATGTTTGTGATATGGAGTTTTAACAATTCTTTATATTCTAGATACTAGACCCTTATCAGATACATGATTTGAAAATATATTCTTCTCTTCTTTAGATCATTTCAACACATTGTTTTTAATGTCCTTCAACGTAGAAAAGTTTTTTTTTATGTTGATGAAGTCTAACATCAGTGTGTTTTTTTTTTCTTGGTTATGCTTTGAATGTTATATCTAACACTCCTTTGCCAAACACAAGGTCAAGGTTTACTTTTATGTTTTCTTCTGAGTCTCTGGTGTTGTCTCTTATATTTAGATTGCTGATCCATTCTCAATTAATTCTGAATCAATTTTGGTTATGGTTTGGGGTAGGTATCTGACTTCATTCTTTGCATGTGGATATCTAGTCGTCACAGAACAATTTGTTAAATATACTGTTTCCCCATTGAATGAGCTTGGCCCCTTGTTGAAAATCACTTGACTTTATACATATGGTTTATTTCTGGAATCTTAGTAATATTCCTGTGGTCTATTTGTCTATCCTTATGCTAGTATCACAATGTCTTAATTATTATTGTTTTGTAGTAAGCTTTGAAATTGGAAATTGTGTCATTAAACTTTTGTTCTATTTAAGTTTGTTTTGATTATTCCCTTATATTTCCATATTAACTTTAGAACCAGTTGTGAATTTTTACAAAGTTCTGGTAGGAATTATGTTGAAGATGTTGGTAAATGAGGATTGTTGTGTGAAATCTTCTGATTCATGAACTAGAGATGTTTTTCAATCTATTTACATCTTCTTTATTTTCAACAACATTTTGTAGATCTTAGAGTATAAGGTTTGCATGTAAATTATTCTCTTTTAGTTTTATTTTAATTTGTTAATAATAATTGTATATATTTATGGGGTATAATGTAACATTTTGATTCATGTATATATTATGATAAAATAAAGGTAATTGGCACATCTTTCACCTCAAACACCATTTTATTTGTGGTGAGAATATTTTAAATCATTTATCTTGGTTATATTTAATAATAATAATACATTATTATTAACTGTAGCCACCTTGCTATAAAATAGAATATCAAGAGTTATTCTTCCTATAAAACTGTGACTTTTGTACCTATTGACCAATGTTTCCCCTTTCTGTATCCATTCCCCTATCAGTCTCAGATAATCATCCTTCTATTGTCTACTTCAGATATTTTAAGATTTCACACATAATTGAGATTATACAGTATATGTTTCTCCATGCCTGGCTTATTTCAGTTAATATAATGTCCTCTAGGTTCTTCTATGTTGTCACAAATGATGCAATTTCCTGTTTTTTTTTAACTGAATAGTATTCTGTTGTTTATATATACTACATTTTAAAAATCAATTAACCTCTTGATGGGACCTTGGGTTCTTTCCATTTCTTGGCTATTGTAAATATTGCCATAGTACACATGACGGTGCAGATATTCCTTCAGCTTATTGATATTGTTTCCTTTGAATATAGACACAGTTGTGGGATTGCTGGATCATATAGTAGTTCTGTTTTTATTTTTTTTGAAGAACCTTCATGCAGCCTTCCAAAATGGCTATACTGATTGACATTTCTACCATCAATGAATATGGAATCTCTTTTTCCCTCCTATTCTTTCCCACACTTTTGATAATAACTGATCTAACAGGTGTGAGTTAGTATATCCTTCTGGTTTTGATTCAATTTTTAGAGATGTTAATCATTTTTTATGTATCCATTGGATGTTTCTGTCTCTTCATTTGAGAAATGTCTACATTGGTCTTGCTATTTTTAACATAGGTACATGTTTTCTTGTATGGAATAATCTGAGTTCCTCTCATATCTTAGATAATAGTCCCCCCTCCCATGTATGATTTTTTAAAACTTTTTATTTTTTATTTTTAGATATACATGACAGTAGAGTATATTTTGACATTATTATACATACACGAAGTATACCTTCCCATCCTTTGTTGTACATGTATGAACACAGGAAAGTTATGTCCAGTTCATTCTACTCTTTCCTATTCCCATTCCTCCTCTCTTCTCTTCATTCTCCACTGAGAGAGAACATTTGGCTCCAGTGTATAATTTACAAATATTTTCTCTGTAGGTTGTCTCTTCACTCTATTGTTTGCATTACTCCCTCCAGTCTTGGTATTATTGGTAAAAATTGCATTGGATGTTTAGATTCTTTTGTAATTCCATGCCAATTTTAGGATTTTTTTTTCTATTTCTGTGAAGAATGACATTTTTTAATGGGGATTGCATGCATCCATAAATTGCTTTTGGCAGTATGGACATTTTAATAATATTAATTATTCTAATTCATGGACACTGGATATTTTCCATTCATTTGTGTCATCTTTAATTTCTTTCACAAATGTTTTACAGTTTTCATTATAAAGATCTTTTATTTCCTTGGTTAAATTTTTTCTTGAGTATTGTTTTTGATGTTGTTATAGATGATTTTATTTTCTTAACTTCTTTTTAGGCAGCTAATTGTTAGTGCATAGAAATGCTGCTGATTTCTATACACTAATTCTGTTCAGATATCTAATTTCTTCATAAATCAGTCTGAGTAAATCCTATGTTTCTAGGAATTTGTTCATTTCTTCTAGGTTGCCATGTTTGTTGGTGTATGATGGTTAATAATACCTTCTTATGATCCTTTGTGTTTTGTGTTATCAATTGTACTGTCCCCTTTTCTGATTTTGGTGTTTTTGTTAATTCATTTTTGAGAAGTCTCTTTTTTTCTTAGATTAACTAAGAGTTTGTCAAGTTTACTTAGTTTTGTTGATATTTTTTCTATTGTTTTTCTAGTTTCTATTTCATCTACTCTGATCCTTATTATTTCCTTTCATCTGCTAATATTGTACTTTATTTACTCTTCCTTTTGTAGTTATTCAAGGTATAAAGTTAGTTTGTTTGAGATCTTTCTTCTTTTTTGATGTAGGTATTTTTCACTATAAAGTTCCCTTTTAGAACTGCTTGTGCTATATCCCATAAGTTTTGTATGTACAATTTCCATTTGTTTGATTTGAGTATTTTTTCTTTTCAGTTGTAGATGGACACAATACCTTTAAAATTTTATTTATTTTTATTTAATTTTTTATGTAGTTTTGAGGATGGAACTCAGTGCCTCACACAGGCTAAGCAAGTACTCTATCACTGAGCTATATCCCCGGCCCCCTGTTTTGAGATATTTTTAAATTCCCCTCTAATTTCTTTGACCCAGTATTTGTTGTGGAGTATATTGTTTAATTTGTACATATTTATTAATTTTCCATGATTCCTCAGATTATCAATTTCTAGTTTCATATCATTGTGGTTGAAAAACATACTTTATAAGAATATATATATATATATATATATATATATATATATATATATATATATATATATATATATTTGTTATTGGACACATGCCTTTATTTTATTTATTTTTATGTGGTGCTGAGGATCGAACCTAGTGCTTCACACATGCTGGGTGAGTGCTCTACCACTGAGTCACAGTCCCAGCCCCTTGATATGATTTTGATCTTCTTAAATTTGTTAAAACTTGTTTTCTGGCCTAATATCTGATCTGTCCTGAAGAAATTTCTGAATGTACTTGAGAAGAACATGCATTCTGTTACCATTGAGTAGAATGCTCTGTATATGTCTATTGGGTCCATTTGTTTTAAAGTACATTTCAAGTGAAATGTTTCCTTGATTTTCTGTATAGATGATCTGTCCATTGTTGAAAGTGGGGTATTAAAATTTCCTTCATGTTGCAGACTGTGTCTGTCTTCAGATTTCTTAATGTTTGCTTTATATACTTGGAGGCTCCAATGCTGGCTTCGTATATACTCGCAATTATTGTACCCTTTTGATGAATTCACCCATTTTATCGTGATATAATGATCTTGTCTCTTTTTACATTTTTTGACTTAATAACTATTTACTCTCCTTTGGTCTCCATTTGCCATAGATTATCTTGTTCTATCCCTTTACTTTCAGTCTATGAGTGTCCTTTAAGTAAAATGGGTCTCTCATAGAGGGTACATAGTTGTTTGTTTGATACCAGGGAATGAACCCATGGTTGCTTAAGCACTAAGCTGCATCCCCATTTTGCCAACTCTTTTTTATATTTTATTTAGAGACAGAGTCTTGTTAAGTTCCCTTAGAACTTTGCAAAGTTGCTGAGGCTGCCTTTGAATGTGTGATCCACCTGCCTCAGCCTCTATGTCACCACTTTTTTAAAATCAAGATTTCTGCTACTCCTTGCGTTTTGATTGGAGAGTTTAATCCATTTACACTCAAAGTAATTATTAATTGGTGAGGACTTACTAGTGATGTTTTGTTAATTGTTTTCTGGTTGTTCTTTTTTAGCTTCTTTGTTCCTTTCCTTATGAAATACTTGCTTTTGTTGTGTTTTTCTGGCTTTCTCTAGTGGTGTGTTTTGGATATTTTCTGATTATATTTTGTGTATCTATTATAGGATTTTGCATTGTGATTACGAAGAGGCATACATGAATATTTTATACTTATAATAGGTTATTGATAACTTAATTTTGATTGTAAACACAAGCCATACACTTTCACACCTCCTTTTCTAAAGTTTTATGTATATGATGTCACAGTTCACATTTTTATATGTACTCCTTAACAAACTTGTAGCTTTTGCTTTTTAAAAGTAGCTTTGCCTTTTAATTTTTAGAGATAAATTTGATTTATCCACTGCCATTAAAGAATTAGAGTGTTTTGGGTTTGACTAGTGAGTTTTATACTTTCATAAGTTTTTATGTTACTAATTAGCATTCTCTTCTTTAAGCTTAAGTATGTCCCTTTTTTATTTCTTATAAGGCTTGTCTAGTGAAGATAAATTCTCAGTTTTTGTCTGAGAAAGTTTATTTTTCCTTTATTTTTGAAAGAAAGGATTGTTGGGTGTATTATTCTTGGTTGACGATTTTTTCCCCCTTGGATTTTGAATATATCATTCTATTCCTTTCTGAACTACAAGATTTCTAATGAGGAATCAACTAATAGTCTTATAGTAATTATCTTATATGTGACAATCACTTTTCCCTGGTTGCTTTCAACACTTTCTCTATAACTTAACTATTTGATCATTATGTGTTTTGACATTGGTCTGTTTGGATTTATATTTTTGATGTCCTTTATATTTCCTGGATCTGGCTATTTCTTTCCCTTAATTTGGGATGTTTTCTAGCATAATTTCTTTGAAATATTTTATATTTTTGATAATACTAAAAGTTATTTTATTTCAAATTGATCATTTCAAATGTAGAAACATAATTACTTTTGTGCATTGATCCTCTTTTCTGAAGCCTTGTTAACCTTGTTTATTAGTTTTAGTAGTATTATTAAAAATAAATTCCTTTTGATTTTCTATACATGAGATCATGTCATGTACAAATAAAGATAGTTTTATTTCTTCCTTTCCAATTCAGATGCACTTTATTTCTTGTTTAAATTTCTCTGGCTAGAATTTCCAACACAAAGTTGCAAACAAATAAGAAGAGTGGAGTCCTTGTCTTGATCTTAGAACGTTTGTTCTAAGATCTAGTCTTTCATCACTAAGTATGGTGTTAGCTGTGAATTTTTCGTAGATGCCTTTAACAGAAAAGGTATTTACTGAATAATTTCTTTTATAGAGCTTTAAGAAATTATCTTTTAAAATAAAATATCTGCAATTAAATTTAGACATTAAAACACACTATTTCTACATTACTTGGGGTTTCATTATTCTGTTTAAAATTTCAGAATATTGGAATGCCCTAGTCTTCTTGAGGTGGACTTTTGAAATTTATTTTTCTGTCCCCAAATCTCTCACTCCCTCCCAATGTTACCTACTGATTTTTTTAAATACAAAATATACTCAAATGTGAATTGTTATGATTACATATTGCAATGGGTAGGGATTTAAAATAACAAGAGACTTTCTTTACTACCTCCAAACTATTAAATAGGTTAGAATGGAACTAACATCCTTGCTTCAATATGTTCCCAAAATAGAAGCAGGGAGTAGCTAATCTTTATTCCTGGGTCTATTATTTTTTTCCTTCAACTTGAACTATGTCATGTACCTTGTTTCTAAGGTCTCTGTTGCCACTCCTTTGGCAATGTGTTGTTCTTGTTTCTGACTCAGCTCTCTTGAGGCAAGCAGCTTCTGTAACTTGTCTGTTGCAGCAATAATAAAAAGAAAGATTTTTTAAATACACTTATGAAAATTAGTGGATTCACTGCTTAGTAACTTTAATAATTTAAGATTTCTATTCCAGAAATTGAATCATTGGAAATATTTCAAAGCTAGATAGACTGCATGCAGTCTGAGGGTTGTTTAGCATTGTTCCAATAATTGGAGAAATATAGCTCATACAGATCAGTCAGGGAAATGCCACAGAAATTTGAGGAGTAAATTATCTCTGGATCCATATAGGAAAAGGCTCCATTAAAAAAGATAACCATATTTTTTTTCTTTAAGCAGAGTGAAAGCATGGATATTTTGATTAGCATTAAAATGCTGAATGTATCAGAAATGCTTTTAGTTGCAAATTACAGAAAACCTGATTAAGAGTGGGTTGAGCAAATAAGGATTTATTTTCCTCACATAAGTCTCAGTGTGGTTCTTAAAGTGTGATCCATGGACTCCTGTGAATCCTTGAAACCCTTTAAGGACAATAATAATAAGAAATGGTTTGATGTTTTCACTGTGTCGACATTGGTACCAATGATTCAAAGCAAAGGAGGTGTTTTAGTCAGCTTTTTATCACGGTGACCAAAATACTTAACAATTATTTGGGGTCCATGGTTTTGAAGTTCTCAGTCTATAGATGGCTCCTCAAGGTGAGGCAGCACATCAATGGGGAAAGGCCCTGGGGAAGAAAGCTTCTCAGCTTGTGATATGGTCAGGAAGCAGAGGGGGAGGGAAAGGGCCAAAGGAAAGATACACCCTCACAGGTCACACCCCTGGTAACCTACCTCTTCCAGCCATATCTTACCTGCCTACAGTAACTACCTAGTCAGTCCATTCAAACTAGTATGGACTGATTGATTAGGTTATAGCTCTCACAGTCCAATCACTTTACCTCTGAACATTCCTGCATTAACACAGGAGCTTATGGGAGGAAACCTCATATTCCAAATGATAACAGAAGGAAGAAATTACTAGAAATTTAGCACAAATCACAGGAGTGTGGAGTGGATTGGGGAATGCCTGATATACTTTCAACTGATCTTTAATAAGCAAGAAAAAATAATAATTTTATCAAATCTCAACCCTTGATTATTTTTAATATTCTGTGGGATGAAATGCAAAGTTTGCAGAAAGTACTTCTCAGTACACTGGAGCTTAAAGAGCTTTCACAGTTGAGAAGCAAACCAACCTGGCTGTTTTTCTTATGAAACATCATTTTTACTTAAAACAATGACATACAGGCAAACTATGGTAATAGAGACTTGAGTATTTGGCAGATACTATTTTTAAATAAATAAAAAAGTGAACCTGTTATTTTTTAAAAAAAAAAAACAACAGTATTTCTTTCCAATAACATTTAAGCTTCCAAGTAAGTATAAGAGATATTTTATTTTATTTTATTTTTGATAGGGCTGAGGCTCAAACTCTGGCCCTTGTGCATGCTAGGCAAATGCTCTCCTACTAATGTATGTCCTCATCCCAATACATATTATTTATATGTTTTTCGAAAATTGGCAAATTTCAATAGATATGTTCCAAGCAAGTCAAAGATTTTTTGGGCCGGAAGCCTCAGTGATGTTTTTAAATTTTTTACTTTGAAATAATTTTAGATTTATGGAAGAGTTGTAGATGTAAGAGTTCCATTTATCCAATTTCCTCTAATGTCATAGCCATGTCTCATTTCTCAAAGCTAAGAAATTAACATTCCTCAGTAATGGGTATAATTGTAAGGGTTCTGAGCCCTAGAAGTTTGAGATCTGCTGGTCTACAGGTAGGCAATTGTTGGTATTGGTTTTGCTGGTCAAAAATACCATTGAAGACCTAGACATTACTGTTCTATAAATTTTGATTTCAAAATTGTCATCTCACTTTTTTAAGATGATTCAGAATTCTAGGCTTTGCTTCTTAGTCTAAGGCTAGAATAGAGAAGGAAAGTATCAGCAAACTCTTTTAATGCTCTGTCCTTTTGCCAGGAAACAAAATGTCTCTTAGGAATACCTATCAAAAATAATAAGGTGCTGGTACAGACTAGAGGACACAGAGATTAACCCACAAAATTACAATTATCTTATATTAGACAAAGGTACCAAAAATGTGCATTGAAGAAAAGATAGCCTCTTCAACAAATCGTGCCAGGAAAACTGGAAATCCATATGCAACAAAATGAAATTAAACCCCTATCTCTCACCATTCACAAAACTCAAAGTAGTTCAAGGACCTAGGAATTAAACCAGAGACTCTGCATCTAATTGAAGAAAAAGTAGGCCCTAATCTTCATCATGTGGGATTAGGCCCCAACTTCCTTAATAAGACTCCTATGGCACAAGAATTAAAACCAAGAATCAATAAATGGGATGGAATCAAACTAAAAATTTTCTTCTCAGCAAAAGAAACAATCTGTGAGGTGAACAGAGAGCCTACATCCTGGGAGCAAATTTTTATCCCTCCCACATCAGATAGAGCACAAGTCTCTCAGGTGTATAAAGAACTCAAAAATCTAAGCACCGAAAAAAAAATAACCCAATCAACAAATGGGCCAAGGACCTGAACAGACACTTCTCAGAAGAATATATACATAATCCATAACAAATATATGAAAAAGTGTTCATCATCTCTAGCAATTAGAGAAATGCAAATCAAAACTACTCAAAGATATCATCTCACTCCAGTCAGAATGGCAGCTATTATGAAGACAAACAACAATAAGTGTTGTCAAGGATGTGGGGAAAAAGGCACACTCATACATTGCTGGTGGGACTGCAAATTGGTGCAGCCAATATGGAAATCAGTATGGAGATTCCTTGCAAAACTGGGAATGGAACCACTTTTTGACCCAGCTATCCCTCTCTTCAGACTGTACCCAAAGGACTCAAAAACAGTATACTACATGGACACAGCCACATCAATGTTTATAGCAGCACAATTCACTATAGCTAAACTGTGGTGCCAACCTAGATGACCTTCAGTTGATGAATGGATAAAAAAAATGTGCATATATACACAATGGAATTTTACTCAGCAACAAAAGAGAATAAAATCATGGCATTTGCAGGTAAATGGCATTGGAGAAGATAATGCTAAGTGCAGTTAGCCAATCCCCCCAATAAACAAATGCTGAATGTTTTCTCTGATATAAGGAGTCTGACTCATAGTGGGGTAGGGAGGGGGAGCATGGGAGGAATAGATGAATTCTAGATAGGGCAAAGGGGTGGGAGGGAAATGGAGTGGGCAGCAAGGATGGTGGAATGTGATAGACATCATTATCCAAAGTACATGTATGTACATGAATTGGTGTGAACATACTTTATATATAACCAGAGATATGAAAAATTGTACTATATATGTACAATAAGAATTTAACGTATTCCACTGTCATTTTTTAAATCAATAAAAAAATAATAAGGTACAGTGAGAACTCAAATACATGTTCAGAAGTGGTCAGCAAGGCATGTACTTTGCAGAAGGGTGTGCTCCCAAAGGGAATCTGGTGAGCAAGCACACCTGGGTGGGCAGTCTGCCAACATTTATCCCTCACAACATATTGCCTCTCATTCCTGATAGGAAGAGCTCAAGGGTATAATCTATGTGATTAACTAATTTAAAATTGGAGTGGACAAAAGGGAAGAGCTACAATTGTGACTGGCTAATTGTTAGGGAATTTAAAAAATGGCATCTCTGGTCACATGATTCTGTAATTTCAAGATGGTCCTAGTTTAATCACATGATTAGTTTCAAGATGGCTTCCTTCTGACCACAGGCTTCCCTAAATTAATATGGCTCCATTATACAAGGGAAACAAGTTATAGTAACCATGTTGATGTTAACTTTGATAGAAAAGAAATCATAAATCTTACATAGCTTACCACACTTCCTTTTACATCTTACGGATCATAAGTCTCTGGGCTATGGGCTCAACCCTAGAAAAAAACAGAACTAAAATGATTAGAGCAAATAATTTATTCCCAGGAGTAAGGTAAGGGGTCCTTCAACCTTGAGATTAAGGGATGTCTGCCTATGTCCTGGGAAAAAATAGCTACTATTATTAAGGACAAGTAGAGAGAATAGTTTTTAGGTAGATAACTGGCATTTTAAATGTTATCTTGAAACTTCTGTAAGAGATTGCAGAAATTAAAAAGCAAACTGGCTACTGACTATATCCGGAGTGTGGAGAAAGTGGTGGCATTATTTGGGACTGTCTCTAACTACTTTAAACACCTGACATATGAATGTCCACATTAGGTTGTAAATTGCTATTTTCCAGCACTCATTCTACACATGCACAATAATTTATAAGAGCAAATGAGCGAGTAACTCCCAAGTCCAATTTATCCCCCTTGACAATCATTCCAGGAAATCCCAAAACATGAATTGAAATGACTGTCTTTTTGTAACCTGCCAGGAGAGAGGGTAGAAGGTGAAGTTGAAGAGGAAATTTAGGGTGAGGACCTAGGTGTTTCTCTATTTCCATAAAATATGGAGTGAGCAGCAAGAGGATCAGTGCATCATAAAGCTGGGTGACTCAAGGTGATTCTGAGAATAATGGAAGAAAAATGCTATGTCAGAGAATCATAATCAAAGGATTTTTGGGGAAGAGGATCATTACCAAACCCCACTGTCAAATTGCCTATCATGATAGTAATAAGAAATCTGGAAAGATTCCAACATGTATGGGTTAATATACTTTGAGTCTGCATACTGAGAGAACACACAACCCCAAATACAAGGTGCTTTTAACTTTTTGGTAGGAATTCAATATTTTATCATCCTAAATATATAAAAACAATAGTATATATCTGGCCCTTGAGAATAACAAGAGTTATTCAGGAAGAAATACAAGGGAAATGTGCTTTATTCATATAACTTTGATATTTGCCACCTTCTGTAGTGAGCTGGACATATGCAAGCCTGCTTTTCTTTGACCTAAGCCTCCTTGTAAGCAGCTTATTGTACACCTTTAGTTCCTTGGAATCTTCTTAAAAGAAGAGTTGGAATGAGACTCCTCTTTTAATTAAAATATGCAAAAGTATTTAAATCTAGATGTCATTGTTGCATACTATAACAGTGGATGAATAGCTCTGCTAACTTGGTCATTCTACAATAAAAGTATTCATAGCAGTCCCACCTATCCCACCCAGAAGCAAAATGCATAGATTTACTAATTTACTAATAGGAACTAATTATTTAGTCCACTATCCCAGGCTTATCTTGAAATTGGAATGCATCTGCTTTCTTGGATGTTATTGGGAATCACTTCCATATATAGGTTACTCTGTTTCCGCTAATGAGCAGTAGTAACAGACTACTTTCAAAACAACCTTGTATGTTGTATGGTGCTAATCTCCAGCCCTTCTTTATGAATCCTTAGCAAGAAACCAAAGTATTTATATCACTAGCCACAAGAGTTAGGGATCCCTGTTCTGGAATTCTATGTGAGTTTTTTTTACCCTGGCTGGTGAGTGCAAAAATGGGAGAGACATGAGAATATAGGCTTGGTTTGTTGTATTCACAATAAATGAAACACCTACCCACAGTGCTACTCATCCAAGACCACAGTAAACCTGTATTTCAGGGTGTCAGAAAGGACCTTCCTCAGCCTTAGAGTCAGAATGTTCCTAAGCCAACAGGGAGGAGTTAGGGAAGTGGCTACACTTTTACAGCATTGGTGCTAACAGTTTTGGCATGAATATGATGCAGTAACCTTGGTGCATAATCAGTGTATTAGTTTCCTAAGGCAACCATATCCAATTATCACAAACATGGTGGCTCTCATACCTTCTTGATCTTTAGTTTAGTTCTATATTCAAAGGCCCCATTTCAAGAAGGTCACATTCTGAGATTCCAGGTGAACATGGAACATGGGGAGGATATTATTAACTCATTATAATAAGTAATATCAAAATGGGCATCTATAATACTATTATAAGAAAGGATTCAGCATCTGTAATATTGTCTCATTCCAGCAAAGAAGCTAGGCATTGGAAGTTTGAATAAAAATGTTAGGATTCTAAAACCCTCTGCAAAGAACAGCAGTAGGAAACATCTTAAAAGAAACTGAGGAAAGGAGAGATCCTTGTAATAAAGGCCAGAATCTGGATAAATTTGTCAAAAAGCTCACATTACATTCCTGCTTGTTGATCCCAATTTATTACAACTAAATATCATTATATTAAAATCAAAAGTAGGACCAAGATAACAAAATGGATATTGACTGGATCCTTGCAAGGAAATTCTAGGAAAGAAGGATGGACTTTATAGTGACAAGAAAAGCAAAGAGAAGTTAACTAGAGGTAATAAACTTTATATGAAATTTTTTTAAGTTGGTTATAGTATTTCTTCAGATTTATGAATGGGATTTGTTGTATATCTAACTTTGCTGGAATTTTGGCCACCACCACCAGTTAATAAACAGTAAATGTGTAGATTGCTGCTAGTTAACAGGAAGATAGGGTACAATGATCAAGAAAGCCACCAGTCAATAGGCATAAAGGATGTCACAAGCAAAGAGCAGGGATGACTAAGAAACTCAAAGGAGAATAAGAAGAGATTTAAACAAAGGGTATTTTAACCACTTCCATGAGGAATGAATAATCAAGAAAACAACATGCTTTTTGTTATTACAGTCTTGTCTAGTATCACCTTATGCTGGATGTGAATGTAGAAAGTACTTGGAAACACTGATCAATTCAAACTTCAGAAAGGAAATCCATAGACAAATACCAACTGTACCTACCTATTTTCTAGGTTTGCAGTACTTTCTGCTCCACAATCCTAAAATTTTTCAGAAATAATATTAACACAAATAATAAATGTACCAATACCACTATACATGACTGATACAAATAAGGCTCAAATTAAAGGGTGTTTTTTCCTCCAGCACTGTTTTTATTAACATTATTACTGCACAACAAAATCCATGTACATTTTTTATACTCTGGCCAAAGAAAGCTATTTCTGTCCAACTCAAATATTCGGAAAAATAATCTACTGAACATTTTTTTCTGATTTTTAAAAATGATTTATGAGTGTTCTCACAGAAGAATAAGAACTAGATCATCTTCAGTCATACATTTCAATTCCTCTTATAGAAAATAAAATAGTATATCATTGGAGATTTTCCACAAATTCAAGAATGCACTTTTGCCTTAGTTGTACAATTAACTTTTTGATAACTATTTCAACTACATTTCAACTAACACCTAGAATCTGTCATCCCCTTGACCTTATTCTCTATCTACCCTGCCAATATACAGCATTGGATAAACCCAAACATCTGTTTTGTTTGCTGGTGCTAAGTTCTGCTACAGAAAGTTGAAGAAAAGTGCCAATTGGCTCTACTACAAATTTATGCCATTTAATCTCAATTGGGCCTTCAATGCTGCTTGGCAATTCTTCATTCATCCCTGTGACGATGCCCCCAGCAGCTGTTCAAAATCTTTTTTACTTTCTAAAAGCTCTCAATCCCCAAAGAAGAAAATCATGGGAAGAAAACAAAACCATTTCTACAAAGTATGATGCAAGAAAACTTCCCTGAAATAGGATTTAAAACTGCACATTAAAAGAGCACAACTACGTGCCTGAGGAAATTGACCCAGATCAATTAACACAGAAATATATTCTAGTAAAATTACTGGACTTTAAAGGGGAGAGCTTTCTGTTAAAAGGATCAAAGTCACTCATACAAAAGAGAAAATTAGATTATCATTAGACTTTGACAGCAAAGCTTTATGTTAACAGAAAAGTAGCATACTTAACACAGCCAAGGAAAGAAAATGTGAGCCAAAGATTTCACATCCAGACTGACTTTCAAATAAAAAGGCCACAAAATATTTATCAACATGCAAGAACTCAGGAAATGTTCCCATGGGGCTTTTCCCATTTAGAGAACACACTTCTGATAGCAAAAACATCTGAAGACATCCTCAAACTCATGCCTGATGGCACTGATGGCTAAAAGAAGTATTCATGGAAAAAAGAGATGACCAAACATTTTATACCTCCAATAAAGGAATATTACCACCACCTAGGAAGCCAAAAAAAAAGAATCAATTAATTAAAATCTGACCAAGCCTATGGAAACAACTACAGATTTACAGGAAACACAGGATAGATACAGCAAAATCTGAGACTGTGGAAAATTCTAAAGGATAAAAGACACAGTTTCTTCAATAAATAAATTGCAAGAAAAAGTGATGCAGGGAGAACTTTGATTAAAAGAGATTTAAGAATTATCAAAGGGAGGCCTAAGTTAAGTAAATTTTTACAACAAACATTGGCGTAACAAACTTATAAAGAAAATGAGTTGATAACCATAAAGGTCAGGATTGAGATTATTTCTGAGGAGAGAGTTGTGATGAAGATATGGCTGGAAAAATTCTAATTTTTTATCTTGGTGGTTGTTTACAAGGGTGTTGACCTTATAACAATTACATAAGCTATATATTCATCTTATTACATTTCTATATCTGTTATATTTTATAATAAAAATGTTTTTAAAAAAGAAAAACTACATAGTTGTTTCATGTTGATTATTTTTTTGTTTTAGAGCAGTGAAGTAAATAATTTTAGAGCAGAGCCAGAAAGGGCAGGGCAAGAATTGCCTAATTACTTAGGAAATCAGCCACAACTGTAGGATTGTTCAGTGTTCTAGAGGGAAAAAATAAATTGACCACATTCCTCTGCTTTTGTCCACTTTACAAGTCTCATCACTTCCATTATTTATTTTATAAATGTGGTTTTCTCCCCAGTAATAAAGGTTGTATATAAAAATTACAGTAAATTTTAAACTCATAGATTGAGTAGCACCTGGTTAAAATTGGCATTTTCACATAAATTTTGCAATTTCTTCTTTTTTTTAATTCAGATCAGAAAGGTACATTTATTTTTATCACTTTATCTGTTCAATCTCATATAAAATTAGGTCACCAAAATAAATTCAATTATGTTCATATATACAAAAATAGAAGAAAGTAAAATCTCCCAGATGTGTTACTTGCACTTAGATTTGTTACTTTATTACTAGTTAACTCCTATTACCCATTAAGCTTGTTTTTTATAATAATCATATCTTTAAACCTTTGACAATGGAAAATTGTAGGTATATACAGAAGTAGTTTTAGTATTATCACGAACCTCCATGTATTCATGATGTACCCTTGGTGAATATCAACACATGACCAATCTTGTTTTACCTCTATACATATCCAATGCCTCTTGTCACTGAATTATTTTGAATTAAATATTAGCCATCATTATGTTATGTTCATCCCAAGGCATGCTTTCCAGAAAGGAAGCAAGAGAGAAAATAGCGTGCTCAAAGACTGGGCCAAATACTACCAGTTAAGGCCAGTGCCTAAAAGAGACCAAAGCCAACAAAACCCTGTAGCTCTACCCAGAAAACTTTTAATATCTTGCTAAAGTTTTTAACTTTGTGGTTGTACTTATATTACCAGTTATCACTCATGCTATCCGACACCAAAGCTAACAGATGTAACAAGGTTATCCAGGAAGTTCCCCATATCTTACTAATGTTTGAATTTGCAACATTTCAGTTATAAATTCAAATCCATATGGACAATCGAAAGAATTGACCTGAAATTAAGATTTGGGTCAGTCTCAGCTCTGCTAATTTATTTTGCTCCTTCCTTCAGCAAACCACTTAAAAATTTGGGGCCAATTCCTTCAGAGGATGAGAGTGATATCTCAATTTTCTTTAAGCACTGTATCTCTAAATTGACTTTTAGTAGCACTATCTCTTTTTGGAGTTAGAAGATAAAGCTTTAATGCTCTTCAGAAAAAGTTAACTATAGTTGAAAAATTCTCTAAGAATGAGGTTTAAATAAAGTAGCACTTTAAGAAATATTTGAAAATACTAATTTTAGCTAAACATGATCATTGCCATTCCAAGAATCTGTGGCTCATGAGGTATTTTCTGGCATAGGTATGGAGACACAAGCAGAAATTGCTCTCTAAAGAGCTGGAAAAGCATTAAAGTACTATATAATGAAATGCTCATCTAACAAATGCGTTAAACCAGAATTCACATTCAGATAAATTTCAGGTCCAGATTGTCACTCTGATCTTAGCAAGGTACCTTAGAATATAATAATGTTTACCTTCAAAATGTACTTAGCAATGACATTTATAAAACATAATTGGAATGCAAAAATGCATCTGAGTAAGAAAAAAACTCTGTGGATTGAAAATGCTTACTGTTAGTTTGCACTAATAGTGTTTCAACCCCCAACTTCCTACCACCATGAGAAAATCCAAGAAATGATATGACTGAGCCCACTATGATTTCTCTCCTTTAGTGCATTGCAATTGTTGTCTCCTGAGAACATGCTGCTCATAAAGATGAAACACAATACCTAATTCTTTCCAACTATTCACTAAAATCATTGGAACAACTTTGACTTATATTTTGATATCTTGTCCATCCTCAGGATCTTCAACTTCCAATTCATCTTCTGGGACTTATGTTGCTTCTTTTACCTGGGATTCGGGGGCTCTGCAACACACTAACCCTTTTATCAAAGTCAAGAGTCAAAGGTCATCTTTAGGACCTCTATCTCTGTTTTGCTAATTTTGCAAATCATGGTTAGTTGGCCACTTTCTGCTTTTCTTTTCATTTTGTACCAGGGATTGAACCCAGGGGTGCTTAACCATTGAGCCACATCCCCAATTCTTTTTTTTTTATTTTTTATTTTGATACAGGTTCTATGTAAGATGCTTAGGGTCTCCCTAAATTGCTGAGTCTGGCTTCGAACTTGCCATCTTCCTGCCTCAGCCTCCCTAGCCACTGAGATTACAGGCATATGTTACTGTACCCAGTTCTGCCTGCATTTGTATCCAATTCAAGGTCTGTTCAGTGATTTCTAACTACAGGGAATTTCCTGTCCTCTCCTAGCTGCCCCTCATTCATTTTCTACAGTGAAATTTTTAGTTGCTTGTCTATGATCTGGATTCTCCGACTGTAGAGTTATCGACTTTACTTTCCACTAAGATAGTGAATTTAATTTCTAGTGTAGTTGAACCTTCCTATCTACTGACATATTTCTTGTCTGCTAATCACCATAGTTTCCTGCCCAATTTAGTGTCCCACTTTATTTTCCATTTTAACCCAGAATAACTGGTTTGCTGGAGTGTCCTGCCTACTCTGAGACAAGACTTGTACCACTTATGACTATCATAGCTTGCTTCTATCCTACCCTGGTATTTTCCTCACACTGGGAGACTCTCTCACACTCCTACACATTTTTCTTCACCAAAATTACACTTTGAAACAAAAACCAATGCCAATCAAGTCTATATAGTCTTTTCTACAAACATGGGGTTTTGTTTCCTGTACTTCAAAGATAACATTTAACTTACATAGGTCAGACAACATGAATACCTGGTCTATAAAAAATATATCTTTGGATTTAATATTGGGGATGAATTCCCCCCTTCTCCTTCAGAGATGCATGTACTTATATGGACCAGATCACATGACTAAGTTCATCTGGAATCTAATATCTCTGTAATTAATTTGGTAATGGCAGTTTCCCCTCCTCCCTCCAATAAGCATTTACTCATGTTGATCAGATTCCTGACTAATTTGTTCAGAATCCAATATCACTGGAATTAATTTTGATTGTGGCATTTGTCCTCCTTCTGATTCAGGTAATCCTTTACTTATCTAGATCAGACAACAACAACAAAAAACTAGTGAAACAAATGTTTTTGGGTGTGATTTGTGGGTGAATTTATTATTTCCTTTCTTCATTCAGAAAGGTGTGCACTTATTTGGATTATACCACAAGACTAACTCATCCAGAATCCAATATCATTAGAATTCATTTTTGATGGTTTTAATTTTCCCTCTCTTCTTTCAATTAAGTCTGTCTTTATATGGTTCAGGCCACTGTCTAATTCTTCTAGGATCTAATATTATAGGAATTAGTTTAATGGTGACACTTTTCATTATCATCCTTCATATATATTTACTTGTATGAATCAGACTAATTAACCATCTCACTCTGGATCAAAATCCAGTGGAATTGGTCTGGGGCTGTAGCTCGATGGCAGAGCATTTGCCTAGCATGTGTGAGGCATGGGGTTCAATCCTCAGAACCACATAAAAATAAATAAAATACAGGCATGCTGTCCATCTACAACTATGAAAAATTATTTTAAAAACAGTGGAATTAATTTTGGTATTCATCTAGAACCTATACTTTCCACTGTTTTTTTTTTTTTTTTGACCATTTCTTTGTGTAAATCTAAACTGAGCCTTCCCCTAATTCTAGTAGCATCCCATTTTACCCTTCACCACCTTTTCCCCAATTCCATCTCTACAAGAATACCTTCTTTGGACAAGGACTTCATAAGTCCCTTGAATGTCAATCTAAAAAGTGTCTAAATCCTGCATACTTTATCCTGGAGTTTTAATGCACATTATCCATGTTTTAAAACTATAAAGGCAGAAAAGAAAAGTAGAAGGAGAGCAAGGAAAATACATTAAAACTGGTACCACAATGTGACCTAAAATCAGAAGTAGACAGCAAATGCTAACTTTGAAATAATAGACAACAAAAGTCTACATAATAAAGGGAATTAGTCCTCTGATGCATTCGCAACTTACTATTTACTATTTATAAGCTTCTTATCACATATTGATAATAATTCTGTCCCTGTGAAGTAATAGCCTCTGATTTATTCTGTCTTCCATTACATAGCTCTTTTCCAGAAATACTTGTTTCTTAAATCCTCACAGAAATCTCCAAAGGAATAGAATAAATTCTTCCCTATCCAGTCATGTATTGAGCCTACCCATGACTTTACTTCTTCAGCAAAGTTCTGTCCTTACACCCCCGACTCTACAGGTACATAAAAACCCTAACAGAAACCCCAGAGGAGAGAACTTAATTCTGTTCTTCAATCAATTTTGTTACAAATTTCCTTCTTCTAGGAAGTTCTATGCTCATACTGATACTTTATCAGAAACATTCAAGAAAGGGAGCTTAAATCAGTTTCCCTCCAACCCAACATGTTCAGATATCATTCAAGGCCTTTACTTTCCCCCAGAAAAGTTTGTCCTTAAACATACCCTCACAGAAACACCAAGGAATGTGGGATTATTCAGTTCTTCTTCATCAAACTGCATTCTGGCCCAGTCCACTGACTTGTTTAATTATGCTTGTTAGTCACTTAAATGTCTTCTTTTGAGAAGCATTGATTCGGATCATTCTAGCAAGCATAATTGGATGGTCTCTCAGACCTTACTTTCCCAGAATGTTCTGTCCTCATCTCTGCACCTTCACCCATACCTGTGTTGGAGAGGTTTCATTAGGTTCCTTCTGATAAAATCATGTTCTGAATCTTAACCTTTGGTCCTTACTTCTTCCACAAAGTTTTTCCTTACCCCCACCCCACACTTACTCTTTGAGAAATATCAGGGGAAGGAACTTAGCTCAGTAGCACTTCAACAAATCACATTCTGACCCTGCTGCTTGACCTATTCTCATTCCCTCATTCCTTAAAGGACTGTTCATATATGCTCACTCTGGTAGACACATCCAAAGGAGGAAGCTTAGTTCATATTTCCATCAATCAATCATGTTCAGACCACATCACAAATTTGTTGGCTTCTCATCTATCTATCCTCACAGAAACTTGCAAGATGGGAAGAATAAGGAAAGGACATCTAGGAATAGTATAAAAAATGAGAGGGGATCAGAACAGATTGGTCTTTCTTCTGGGAATTGCTGATGCGGCAAGGTCAGGAGAACAGATTTTCTGGAAGAATTTAGAGGGCAAGAAGTATGAGGTATGATCAGAAGAATTCATAGGTCAGAGGGCAGGAGGTATGGTCAAAAGATAATCAATTTGCAGTTTGGATGTGGCTCAAGTGGTAGTGTGCTCATCTGGCATGCGTGTGGCCCAGGTTCGATCCTCAGCACCACATACAAACAAAGATGTTGTGTCCGCCAAAAACTAAAAAAAAAAAATAAATATTAAAAAATTCTCTCTCTCTCTCTCTCTCTCTCTCTCTCTCTCTCTCTCTCTCTCCTCTCTCTCTTTAAAAAAATAATCAATTAGTTGAAGGAGAAATGAAAATCATTTCCCTGGTGATTTCTATAAGGGTGAGTTTGTGGAAGGGAAGTAAATCTTTCCAGAAAGTAAAAGTCTGGGAGCATACTCAAACAAGATTAGTTGAAGGAGTCCTATACTAACCTCCCTACTCTGGATGTTTCTGATAGAGTATTAAAACAGAATTTTCCTGAAAATATAAAGGTCAGAAATGTGAATAGTTGAAGGAGACATCAACTAAATTCCCTTCTCTGTGAAAGCATGTGTATAGATAAAGACAAAATTTTCTGGAAGTAGTAAAGGTTATTGGTTTGACTCAGAATATAAATGGCTAAAGAAGTCATAAATATTCCACTTTATAGGTTTCTCTATGTGTGCTAGGAAGCACACAGATATTGCTGGGAAAAGTAAATGTCTGGGAGCAGATCATAACTTGATCTGTTGAAAGGGATCTGAGCTAAGCTTGCTTCTTTGGGTATTTCTAATAAAGTGAGTATATGAAAACAAAACCTTCTAGAAGAAATGATCTGACTTCACTGGGGGTCTCTGAGGATGGGGGCAAGGGAAATGAGGTCAGAAACTCTGGACAAAGTAAAGACCTGGGAGCAGATGTAAACAAAATTGGGTGAAGGAGAACTACACTAGGCTAAGTTTGTTTGACATTGTGAGATTAGGAGAAAAAAACTCTGTGGAAGAAATAAAGGCTAGAAGATGAAGTCAGAATGCAGTTGATTAAAGGTGAACTGAATTATGTTCCTCCCCTAAGGTTGTGAGGTATATGTGGGGTTGGAGTGAGGTATGGCTAGAATTTGGGGGGTAAGGAAAATAAAAGGTCAAGGATTAGGCTCACAGCATCACTAGATGAGAATGAATAGGAAAAGCCCCATTTTTAGGGGCTAGGGTTGTGACTCAGCAGTAGAGCGCTTGCCTAGCACATGCAAGGCCCTAGGTTCAATTCTCAGCACCACATAAAAATAAATAAAATAAAGATATTGAAAACTACAACTAAAAAATAAATATATATATAAAAAAAGCCCCATTTTCTTTAGGGGTGTTGCTGTGCCGGGGCTCTGACCCAGGAAACAGATTTGGGTTTTGGCAGATGGAAGAAGATGCAAGATGCAGTTAGGATAGAAGACATGCTTTATTCAGTGGTGGCCACAGTCATTACCAGCCCCCATCCAGTTCCATTTTAGTCCCCTCTTGCCCATTTCTATAGGACCTTTTTATATGCAAGCCAAACAAGGAAGGCAAAATGCCAACAGTTTACACAAGGGGGTGAGGCACATGCTCACAAGTTAATGTTTATGAGTATATGTGCTGAATCACAGTGTTTCTGGCCTTGACTAACCATAATATATAGGCAGTTTCCCAATCTGGCTACACACTAAAAACATTACATAGCCCTTGGGAAGTCTCCATGAGAGAGCCTCACTACAGCCATTTTGGGCCTGTCCCAACAGGTGTCTTTGAGGTTAGAGGATAAGAATAGATCATTCTGATAAAAGTATATGGGAGACATTTGGAACATGATTTGTTGTTAGTGTTTGTAATATACTGAGTAGGAAGCTTATTCCATTCTTCCTTATCCAATCATGTTCTTAGTCCAACCACTGCTCTTTATTTCTTCCAGAATATTCTATCTTTATAGCTTTTTCACCAGTATGGACCCTGTTTTACTTAGATTTTTCATCACTGTGACCAAAATACTCAACAGGAACATCTTAGAGGAGAGTAAATTAATTTGGGCTGGATGATATGAGAGGTTTCAGTCCATAGACAGCTGACTCCATTGCTCTGAGACCAAGATGAGGCAGCACATGATGGGGGAAGGGCCCAGTGGAAGAAAGCTTAGCTCATGGTGGGGTGAGGAAGCAAAAAGAGAAGGGGAAGGGGCCTCAGGAAGGAAAGAAAACACCCTTTCAGGGCATACCCCCAGTGGTGTACCTCCTCCAGCCCTGCCCCACCTGTCTACAATTACCACCTAGTCATTCAGACTAGGATAGACTGCTTTAGGTTACAGCTCTCATAATCCAATCACTTATATTTCTGCATTAATACAGGAGTTTTGGGGGACACCTGATATCCAAACCATAACAGACTCTCAAAGAAACCCTGGGGAGAGGGAACTTAGTTCACTGTAATCCAATAAGTCAACCTTTGACACCTACTTTCTAGCCTTTACATCTTCCAGAAAGATATCTCCTTATGCTCTCACACTCTAGGTGTCACCCTTGGAGAAGAGAGTCCCAGTCAGTTAGGTTAGGACTGGTTCCCAAGTATTTACCATTGATAGAAATTTCTGTCCTTATCACCCCACCCTCACATAAATACTCATGAGTTCTGGGCACTTCTTATTTATCCCATTGGTGAAAGTAAGACCCTCCAAGGCAATCTTGCCACGGAAAGGTGGTTTTTTTTTTTTTTTTTTTTTTTTTTTAACCAATCCCATTCTGTCAATTTTCCTGATCCATACTTCAAGAAAGTTCTATGTTCATTCCTCCATCCTTGCAGAAGTACACAGGGATATATTAGGTAAGTTCTTTAACCAATCACCTTATCATAGCTTTCCCTGATTGTTTTTTTTCTTTCAGAATTCATTTTCACATTCTCCTTTCCTCACAAAAGCACCCAGAGGATGGGGGCTTTGCTCCATAGCCTTCTGATATCTCTACCTGAACTTTACTTTTTTCAGAATGTTCTTTTTACATTCCCTCATCCTTGAAGAGGCATCCAAGGAAGGTTCTGATTTTATTTCTCCCTCATTAAACATTAATTGGGACCAATTACCTCTATCCTGGTCCATACACCTTAAGTGGGTCCAGCTCTGACTATCCAAGCAATAATCATACAAAAAAACTAAGTTGAATAATTGTACTTCATAAAACATATAACTATATAATCTTATTTTCCAAATATCCCTAAAGATTTTTTAGAAAGTAAAAGAAAGACTGGTCTATTATTATCATTTTAATAAAAATTCTTCCTCTTTTCATATATCCCTTGAAGTTGGAAATAGTTGTTTATACAGAATGCAACTGTGCCTTCTAGGGTCTCTCCAAAAAGCTTGTTCAAAAAGTAAACACATGAAGCAAAAAGTAATGCTGATGTTTTTCAGTTGTAAAAATTTTTGCTGTGAATGTTTGATTGTGAATATTTAAAAATAATTGTGGATTTGCATGTAATTGTAAGAAGTAATACAGAGAGAGTCCATGTACCCTTTACTCAGTTTCCCCCAATGATAACCATTTTCAGAACTACAGTACAGTATCATAATCATAATTCACCTATTACAATCCACTGATGTCATTCAAATTTCCCCAATTTCACTTGTATTGATTTATGTGTGTATATTTATTTATTTCTACAAAATTGTATCCCAAGTATAGATTCTTGCATCTGTTAGCAAAGACAAGATACAAAGCAGATTCATGTGGCTTCCTTGTGTTGACCACTATTACTATCTTCTGCAACATCTACCCTGTCCCTAAACTGTTAACTACTAATCTGTTTTCCATTACTATGAATTATTCATTTCAATAATATTGTATAAAATAAATCATACCTCTTAGGAATGACTTTTTTTTCACTCAGCTGAAATCTTTGGAGATTCATTTAGATCATTTTCTTTATTAATTGGCCCTTCCTTTTTATTGCTGAGTAGTTTTCCATGATATTGATATACCAAAGTCTATTTATCCAATCACCTCCTGGAGGACATTTAAATTGTTCCCACTTTCGGGCTACTTTAAATACAGCTGTGAGCCTTCCAGTGTAGGTGTGTTGCATGAATGTAAGTTTTCAATTTTGTAGTATAAATTTCCAAGAGTGCAATTCCTGGGTTGTATGGCAGTTCCATTTTTAGTTTATAAGAAACTGCCATACGCTTGTTCAATAAATAACACGTTAATCTGACCATATGCTAGTTTTATCTTTGGGGTAACTCTCTAGTGTTAACAAAGACTTCAATACCTTATTTCCAGACTTAAAAAACAACAAAAACAACAACAACAAACATTATGCAAAGTGACACCTGAGAGTAATGGGGTTTTTTTTTACATAATAGCCAAATCTCAAACGTATAAGGACAGAGTAGGGTCTTCACAAATGAATGAATTCATTAATTTTATAAATACTGTGTACTTGTATTTTATATTTAGAAAGAAAATTTGTTCAGAAAATCGTGATAGTAAGTCTCACATTGTTCTTTTTTAAAATATTGTTTTAGTTATAGATGGACACAATACCTTATTTTTTTATTTGTTTATTTTTATGTGGTGCCAGGGATCAAATCCAGTGCCTCACAGATGCTAGGCAAGCGCTCTACCAGTGAGCCACAATCTTGGTCTCTCTCATTGTTCTTAACAACAATAAAATGTAAATTCAAAGTTCATTTAAGAAAAACAGTTGTTGAATACAAATAATTTATACTTTCCATTAATTCTAGGGTATTGCTTATATTATCACATGACCCTTGATAATCACTAAGATTTACAGAATCAAGTTCTGACTGAAAATGTTTAATAAAATGCCACAGAACACTATCATATGGCAAAAGTGATGAATAAAAGTTTAAACAATCAGTTTTTGATGAGTAATGACCATGCTGATCAAAACTTAAGTGAATTGTTCTATGGTACTATATATATTTTTGAACAAATATAATGATCTAAAGCTTTTTCTTGTAATTAAATAAGTTTTTTTTGTTTTTATAGTTGAGTTCTCTTAATTTTTAATAATTAGCCTATAATTTTATTCACTTAATCACTGATTAATTTATTTTGAATGAGGTTTAAATTACATTCATATAAATGCAGCAATTAAAATATTTTCAAATGAGTCTTTTAGAATTTTTAAGATAAAATAATGCAGAGCTTGGGAATATAACTCAGTGGTAAAATGCCAGCCTAGCATGCATAAGGCCCTGGGTTTGATCCCCAGCATCAAATATATAAATAAAAATAATGCAGTTATAAAATGTTCAGTTTGCTATTACTTTAAAAATATTTTTTCAATGTATTGTCCTGAATTAGGGGCCATTTTTTAAATATGTTTTTTTAGTTGTAGATGGACAAATTATCTTTATTGATTTATTTTTATATGGTGCTGAGGATTGAACCCAGTGCCTTCCACATGTGAGGCAGGCACTTTACCACTGAACTATAGCCATAGCCCTTAGGTGCCATTTTTGACAAACCAGCTGTAAAATTTTTTTTGTTGTTGTTCAATTGGGGAGAAATTTCAGTGTGGTTTGAGTGTTAGATGAGATGAAATATTGAAAAGTATAGATCACTGACTTAAGAAAAGCAGGTGTTAACTTGGAAGGCTGAGGCAGGAGGAGCACAAGTTTGAGGACAGCCTGGGCAACTTAGCAAGACCCTGTTTCAAAATAAAAAAAGTAAAAAGGACTGGGGATGTAGCTCAGTGGGAAAGCACCCCTGTGTTCAATCCCCAGTACCCCAAAAAAGGGAAGAAAAGTAGGTGTTAAACAGTATGATCTTATTTGGGACAAAACTATATAAACTTACCTATTGTATCTATACATTCCAAAGAAAGTTAAGTAGCATATATATTCATTATAAAATTGACATAGGGAATGTTGGGGGTAGCAATGTGAAGGCTTAGTTTTAAGTTTTTGCTTACTTTTATTTTCTAATATTTTTATAATGCACATATACTATTTTGCAACAGTTAATTGCATTTTTAATTTTCTGCAAATGGAAAAGTTTTATGGAACACATCATGACACTTGACTGTGAATTATTTTTTAACAACAAAGAAAAAAATGCAAAAATTTTAAGTTAAAAACAATTTTTATGAGTTTAGCCCAAATATATGTATAAATGGATTTTAATTCATAAGTTAATCAGTTTTACTGTTAACATTTGGAACAGTCTATTTTCATATGCTCATATGTAGGTCAGGTTTTTGAAAGTGCCATTTTATTTAGACATTTTTGTTTGCTGTTTTACATTTTATTCTGGATGGTGGGTTTGCTTTGTGCATACCATAAGGTTTGTTGGATGTAAATAGAATATACGAGTACACTCTGAATATACCTATACTAGTTTTAAACAAATTTCAGTAGTGGTAATAAGGGAGTAGTGGTGGTATTTACCTACTGGAAAAGCTTATCATTGGCCTGAATTAGCTTGAAATATCACTTTAAGTACAACCACATAAATTGTCTTAAACCTGAGATGTATTTATCAATAGCTCACATAGGAATCTTCCATCTAATTACCAAGCGTATATTAATTGAGTGCTAACTCTGTGACAAATACTCTTCTTGCTTCTTGGGATATATAAGTGTATGAAAAACAAAAAGACCTGCCCTGGTAGAGTTAACAGTCCAGTGGAGGGAGAGTGTTATGGTTTAGATATGAGGTGTCCCACAAAAGCTCATATGTGGGAAAATATAAGAATGTTGAGAGGTGAAATGATTAGGTTACAAGAGCTGTAACCTAATCAGTGGATTAATCCACTGATATGGATTTACTGCTTAGTAACTGTAGGTAGGTGTGCTGGAGGAGGTAGGTCACTGTGGTGTGTTCCTTTGGGGTTTATATTTTGACCTTGGAGACTGGAGCTCTCTCTGCTTCCTTTTTCTATAGTCCTGAGTTGCTTTTCTTTGCCACATCCTTTCACCATGATGTTTTACCTCCCCTTGAAGCCCAGACCTATGGAGTTGGCAGGCCATGGACTGAACTTCTAAAACCATGAGCCCAAATAAACTTTTCCTCTTTTACATTGTTATTGGCAGGTCTTTTGCTCGCATTAATGAAAAAGCTGACTAAAGCAGAGGGATACATTTAACATAGCACATCAGTAAATTGTATGCTCTAAACAGGTTTCTACAGGGACACAGCCACATCAATGTTTATAGCAGCACAATTCACAATAGCTACACTGTGGAACCAACCTAGATGCCCTTCAATAGAAAAATTCAGTGAAGTGGGATAAAGAGATGAGGACTATGAGAAGAGAAAGTAATTTTTTTCAGAAAAATTCAGTAAAGCAGGATAAAGAGATCAGGACTATGAGGAGAGGAAGTTGTTTTATTTTTTTGAAAGAGAGAGAGAGAGAATTTTTAATATTTATTTTTTAGTTTTTGGCAGACACAATGTTTGTATGTGGTGCTGAGGATCGGGCCGCACGCATGCCAGGTGAGCGCGCTACCGCTTGAGCCACATCCCCAGCTCTAGGAAGTTATTTTAAACAGGGTGGTCAGGATGTGTCTCACTAAGGTGACATAATAAGCATAGACGTGAAGAGGGTAAGGAATGAGCTATATAGGTATGGGGGATATATGGCAGATAGAGGAACATTCTCCATGTGGGGAACATTCCTCATTAGTTATTAGAGACTAGTATGACTGGGGTGCAATGAATATGGGAGGAACAGAAATTCAGAGAATGTGGTCAGGGAGCTAAGATGGTGGTGGGTAGGGAGATCTTGTAGAGCTTTGTGGGCCATTGTGGGCCATTATAGGTAAGGTCTTTGGGAGCCATTGAAGTGGAGCAGGGGAATGACATGATCTGACTTAGATGATTAATGGGATATCTCTGGCTGCTAAAGAAATGTCCAAAATGGAAGAAGACAGTTTTTGTCATAATCTATAAAGTCATTGGCAGTGATTGGACCAAGGTAGTAGCAATGGCAATAGTGAGATGTGGTCAGTTTTTGAAGATGTTTTGAAGAAAAAGTCAGTAGGATTGAGATCAGAAAGGCTGAAGGTAGGGCAAGTTTAGGGAATAAAAGAGTGTTTTTGTAAACATAGTAAGTGTAAACTGCCTATTAAGCATTGACTCTAAATCTTATTTCTACTATTAGCACCAGTTACCTGTTAGCAATGACTACAGGGGGAAATAGTGAAGAACTGTAGAAAACACTTCTTTATAGCCAATATAATTTCAGTCTCAGAGAATCAGGGCACACACATAAAATTGCAACCAATTTTAGTATTTGACATTTATTTATTCACTCTGGGCAAATATTTATTAAGGTACTAGTAGATGCTCAGTATTGGTACCAGGGAAACTGGAGATCAACTGATAAGTTTTGAATCCTGGATTCAGCCACTTACTACTCAGTCTCACTGTGCCTCAGAGTAGCATCTGGAAAATAAGGATAATAATAATACCTACCTCACAGGGATACTGGGAGAATTAAATGAGATAATTATGTGCAAAGCATTTAGGACAGCACAAGATAAACACTATATCTCACTCATTATTCTCATCAAAGCCTCTGTTTTCCTTTCCAGTATATTCTCTCCCCTAACAAACCCTAGTATAAACAGAAAAGAATATCTGTAAAAAGAAAGGTATGTACATGAGACAATTGACATGTTTATTTGTTTGACGACAGTAATCCTTTCACTGTGTATATACATATCAAATTAAGTATATGAAAACAACATTCTGGCTGGGTTTATTGGCAACCACCTATAATCCCAATGACTCCAGAGACTGAGGCAGGTGGATTGCAAGTTCAAATCCACTCTCAGTAATTTAGTAAGATCCTAAGCAACTCAGCAAGACACTGTCTCTAAATAAAATATATTAAAAAAGCTGGGGAGTGGGGGTTGTGATTCAGTGGTAGAGCACTTGCCTAGCACGTTCAAGGCACTAGGTTCAATCCTCAGCACCACAGAAAAATAAATAAATAAAATAAAGGTATTGTTTTCAACAACAACTAAAAATATACACATATTCATCATTTCTAGTAATTAGAGAGATGCAAATCAAAACTACTCTAAGATTTCATCTCACTCCTGTCAGAATGATAGCTATTATGAAGACAAACAACAATAAGTGTTGGAGAGGATGTGGGGGAAAAGGTACATTCATACATTGCTGGTGGGACTGCAAATTGGTACAGCCAATATGGAAAGCAGTATGGAGATACCTTGGAAAACTGGGAATGGAAACACCATTTGACCCAGCTATCCCTCTCCTCGGTCTACACCCAAAGGTCTTAAAAAGAACTTACTACAGGGACACAGCCACATCATTGTTTACAGCAGCACAATTCACAATAGCTAAACTGTGGAACCAACCTAAATACCCTTCAATAGAGGAATGGATTAAAAAAATGTGGCATATATACACCATGGAATATAACCCAGCAATAAAAGAGAATAAAGTCATGTCATTTTCAGGTAAATAGATGGAGTTGGAGAAGAAGGTTGGGAGGGGAAGGTAGTGGGGTGGGGGTTAGCAATGATGGTGGAATGTGATGGACATCATTATCCAAAGTACATGTATGAAGCCACAGATTGGTGTGAATATACTTTATATACAACCAGAGATATGAAAAATTGTGCTCTATATGTGTAATATGAATTATAATGCATTCTGCTGTCATTTATTTAAAAAATCAATAATAAAAAAGGGCTGGTGATGTGACTCAGCCCTGGGTTCAATCCTTGGCACCAAAATTAAAAAATAATGAATACCTCACATATATACAATTTAAATAAAATTTTAAAAATACATGGTGGATACAGTGAGCAAGATCAAAGCTACAGTCAAAGTGCAGATAATCTAGAAGCTCAGGCTAGTTTCTACTGTTATACCTGATCCATACACTGACATATCTATATGTTAATTTCCCAGAGTCATATACCCTTGTAAAAATAGGTAAGGAGGCTTTTAGAACTCTCAGGACTCCCTGGGAATCATGAAGCTCTTCTGTTGTCACCAGTATGTAGAGAACACTGTCTCATCCAGTATACTCCTACTTGTCCCTAAGCACGCGTGAGTCAGAACAGAGAGCAGGCTGCCAGTCACCTTTCGTGTCCTACTTCAGCCATGCTTATATGTGAACCATCCCATCTGTTCTCCTTTTCTTCATCTCTAGGCCTAAATTCTGCTGTTTCTTTATTTAAACCCAGTTTGAACTTCAAAGGTCAAATGCTGACCTGTGACTGATCAGATTTGCAATGGTTTATGCCTGACCGCCTGGATCGACTAATGTAGAATCCAAAGTTGGGTTGTGTCATTATATGTGGCCTGACACTATAAACTCAGACTTTGACTTTTCTTTCAGGATAATGAAAACCACATGCCTTTTCAAATATTTAAACCAGCTTCCTAGCCATGATCACATTCTAGGTTTTGCATTTCTTTATTCTGCAAGCTATATAAGGGTTGAGGGTGTAAAAATATAGTGCAAATGAGGTCTGGGAAACAGTGAGTGTACTCCTGATATCCTGAATAATTTCTAGGTTCTTAATAGCTTAGTAAGAAGAATATTGTCAATGATAATAATTTGCATTTAATGAGTGCATATATTGGGCCAGTGCTCTGTTAACTCCTTTATATTCATTATTATCTTAATTAATATAGTAAATAGCTTATAAGAAAATTTTATTATTTTCTTCATTTTATATATGAGAAAATAATATGGTTTGAGTATGGTTTATCCCCAAACTTGTGTAGAAGTTTAATCCCCAAAGTCCTATCCTAATGGTGTTGAGAGTGAAAAATGCATTAAACAATGGTGTTCAGAGGTGGTGCCTTGGAAATGATAAGATTAGTATATTAGAGTAGAACTACTATGATTGAATTATTAAAGTAGAACTACTATGATTGAATTCTGATAGCTTTATAAGGAGAGGGAAAAGAGATCACACAGACACAGAGATGCACATGTGTTCCCACTATGATGTGATGCAACCAATGGAAGTCCAAACGCCATGCTGTTTGGACTTCCAGTCTCCCAAACTATGAGCTAAAGAAACATCTTTTCTTTATAAAGTAGCCTGCATCTGGTATTTTGATAGGAATGAAAAGCTGATTAATAAAGAAAATACAAGTATAAAGAGTTGCATTAGTCAAATAGTAAGTTGCAAAGCTTAGATCAGGTTTTCTGGGTCAATGCTAGTACTTTTTAAAATTTTTTCTTTGTTTGTTCTTTTTAGTTATATATGACAGTAGAATGTATTTTGACATATCATAAATACATGGAATATAAATTCCCATTAGGAAAGTTATGTCCAATTCATTCTACTGTCTTTCCCATTCTCAAGTATACTACAAGATTACGGGCTTCTTAGGCCTCTTCTTTTTTATTGTTTTTGTTTTGTGTACAATTCATTACCTCATCATTTCCTCATAGTTATTCTTCAACATTTGATGAATATGGGGGGACAAAAAGACCCTTTATAAATGTTCAGCAATTCCTACCTTTTACTAAAAGAAAGTCCTTTTCTCTCTTTGTTCTTGACATGAGGGTTTGTGATGTTAAAGGAGGTATATTCGTTTTGCTAGAGCTGCATAAAAAAGTACTGGTGGCTTAAATCATGTGGCTTAAAATCACAGAATCTTATTTTCTCATAACCTGGAGGTGAGAAGTCTAAGATCAAGGTACTGGAAGGTAGCTTCCTTTTTACCCTTTTTACCACTGAGCTCCATCCCCAGCCCATTTTTTAAAAAAATTCTGAGACAGGGTCTCACTAAGTTTCTGAGGCTGATCTATAACTTGTGAGCCCTGTCCCCTCAGCCTCCCAGATTGCTGGGATTGCAGGCATGTGCCACATGCCCAGTTCACATGCCTTTTTATCTCTGTGTGTGATTCCTGGTGTTTCTCCCTCTTCTTATAAGGACAGATTGCATTATGGCCTGGCCATATGACTTCATTTAACCTTAATTACCTTTTTAAGGCCCTATTTCAAAATATACATTCTGAGATACTGTGGGTTAGGACTTTAACATATAAAATTGGGGAAACATAATTTAGTTTATAATGAGTGCTTTCCTATTAAGTAAATGTTCCTCATCTGGTAGATTTGAAAGCTATAATCAAATAAAAGAAGTTTCTAGAATGACTATGAAACCTGTATAAATCAGAGCCATCATCAAGATTTAAGCTTGAAACAGTTTTTGAAATGAAGAATCACAATAAACAGATAAACATAAGCTTGAACCTATCCATTGGTAGAAGGAAGAAGAAAGAAGGGAGTTAAAAAGCAACTAGATAATCTGGGAAGACATAGAATTCCCAAACCTGCACGATATGCAACACAAATACTAGTAGACAATGTCACAATATCCCAGTTGATCTCTGAAGAAAATCAATATATGACTACACTTAATATTTATGTAAGGTTCTTATATTTTGGCCAATTGCTTATTTTGAGTTATGGCTCTAAAAATTATTATCCTAAATCATAACTGGATTTTAGAAAGGGTCACACCAAGGAAGACCAGACCCTCTATCTGATTACTAGAAGAGGAACAGAAGAATATAGGATAGGAGACTCAAAAATGGGATCAGAGGAAGTCTGCTAATTCTTTAAAGATTCTTTTAATTGTAGATGGACACAGTAACTTTAATTATTTATATGTGGTGCTGAGAATTGAACCCAATGCCTCACATGTGCTAGGCAAGTGCTCTACCACTGAGCTGCAGCCCTAGTCTCAAGGAGGTCTACTATTGAGTCCTGAGAGACAGTGCAGACATCAGTAGAAGCTCCTGACTTCAGATAAACCTGTGGGCATCAGGAAGCCAGCAATAGGAACTGAGATTTTGGATGGACTTGAGGTTCTCTTAGGATTCAATAATCAGTCATATTCCTAGACTTAGAGACATGTTCTAAAAACTAAGTCAGAGACTTAGTTGCTGAGGCAGAAAAACCAAGATCTAATTATAGGTATTAGGCCACATACTGGAATTTGATACACACACACACACACAAACACACAAACAGTATAGCATAGCATAGGGATACCAGCAAAGCAGCTTGATTTTTGAACAGGTCAGCTTCTGGCTGTCCTAGAGCTTCCTAACTTTCTTCTGCCTAGGAGCATAACTGATCTGAGAGTCTGGGGTAAGCAATAAACTGAGTTTTGAGAGTTAAAAGGCCCAGAAAGGCTTAGTTATAAGGGACTCAGTACACCATTTGTCCCTATGGTATAACAAATGTCATAGACATCTGTTCATTTCATTTTGCATTTAGGTTAATCAGAACCAGGAGCAAAATATTCCAAAAATGCTTCTAGAAAAGCATTTTCCTTGGCAGTGCTGAATTGACTCATCATTTTCTTTTACATGCATACCCCACTGGCTTATAATAGAGCTTGTCATACACTGTACTTTTCTTAAGACACCCCTACACAATCCTGCTAGTGTGACTGGTTGTCAGTTCAGAGTAGGGATAGTGATTTCATCTAACATTAGCATCCATGTAAATATTCACGTTTCATCAAATAATAGAAATTATGTACTCACTTCTTCCCAGGACAAATTTACAGGGAAGAAGGAAGGCAATTAAGAAGCACCTGGATCAATGAAGAGAAGAAAAAAAAATTAAAGTTTATTTCTGTGATATATGTTGTCCTGAGGCTACACTGAAACAATGCAGCCTCCCTGGGGCTTCTCTTGTAAACCACCTGGAAGTGTCAGTTGGTACAGATTGTAGCGGACTGTCTACTTAAAGACATTGACCACATGGAGCCTGTAACATCTGTGGTTTTGGTCTTTAATGACTGTGTACTTGATTCTAATTCCGAGATATGTATTTATCCAATGTAGGATCCTGAGAATACTTAAAAAAGTGATATTAAAGTTAGTAAATTGAATCTCTGTGCTTACATCTATTGTGTTTCATATTTAGTCAGTGTTTTAAAATAAATCAGCAAAATTAATGATTTAGAATGTAATGGGGTTTCTTGCTCAACATTTGAATAGAAAAATTAAGAAAAGATAGAACCCAAAGGGGTATCCAGACATCATTTTGCCCAGTGTGGTGGGTTGAATTATCTCCTCCTAAAAGATACATTAAAGTCCTAGTACCTGTGAGTGTGACCTTATTTAGAAATAGGGTATTTGTAGGTATAACCAGATTCAGATGAGGTCATATGGAATGAGGGTGGACCATAATCCAATGTGAATGTTGTGCTTATAAGAAGAGGACAATCTATAGAGGATAGGAAAGGCAGCAGAATACAACAGACACTAGTATAGCAATATGTAAAACAGTGGATGTGTAACCGATGTGATGCTGCAATCTGTATACGGGGTAAAAATGGGAGTTCATAACCCACTTGAATCAAAGTGTGAAATATGATATGTCAAGAACTATGTAATGTTTTGAACAACCAACAATAAAAATTAATAAAAAAAAAGAAGAGGACAATCTAGACAGAGAGATGGTGGCCATGGGAAGATGATGGCACAGACAAAAGTAATGCTGCCACAAATCGAGGACAGCTGTCAGTACCTTGATTTCAGACCTTTATCATCTAGAACTATGAGAGAATAAGATTTTGTGGTTTTGAGCCACCCAGTGTATGGTCCAGTTTTTACAGCAGTCCTAGGAAACTAGTACATCCAGTTTTGTATCTCTTGTCAGAATTGTACTTAAACAGGGTCAATTAGATTTTAGAGCCTGCCAGGCAATTTTAAAGATCACTGGCAACTGGTCAGTTCTGGAGTTTGATTTCTGGGGGGAAGAAAGCCACAGAGACCTAAGCTACCATATAAAATTAATGACTTTTCAGGAAAATGCAGTCAAATGACTGAGAGCAGCTAATAATATTTCCTTTGTGAGTGACTGGAGTTTTTAAGCTGCTGGATTTGTGTGTGTGTGTCTCAAGAATATTATAAGTATAGAAAGAAGGAAGTTGGATTCTTAAATCATTCTGTTTATATACATTATCAACTGCAATGGACTGAATGTTTGTGTCCTCTCACCCCAAATTCATATGTTAAAACCCTAATCCCAATGTGATGGTATTTGAAAGCAGGGCCTTTGGGAAGCAATTAGGTCATGAGGGTAGAGCCTTCATGATCAGGATTAGTGCCCTTATAAAATGAGGAGACGACATGTGAGATCTTCTTCCCTCTTCCCTTTCTGCTGTGTGAGGATACAACCAGAAAATCGCTGATTACAAACCAGAATGTGGGCCCTCCACAGATTGACTATACTGGCACTCTGTTCTTGGATTCTGCCAGCCTCCAGACCATGAGAAATAAATGTGTGCCGCTTAAATGACTCAGTCTATGGTATTCCATTAAATAAACTGAACTAAGATATTAATAGATTAAAAATGTACAAATAGTGCTATGTGTGGAATTAGATGGTTTGCTTTTTAGTCAGCTTTCAAATTCATTTCTGGCAATCTGGTTCATGTCTCTTCCCTTGTAAGGTTTTCAACTTTAGGCTATTATACATTCTAGCAGAGATTCTGCTTAAATCTTAGTAGTAATAAACAAACATCATTATTTTCATCCATGATTGATTAGCATTCTGACATCAGTGATCAATTCCTCACCATTCTTTTAGCAAGGTCAGTTATGGGTATATTTATAATACCATTGAGTAGTTGAGGAGTTTGCATTATAAATGTTAGGACCATACAGGATAGAAGGGACAGGCATATAGTTAACCTTGTAATTCCATTTGGTGTTGGGGCACAGAAAAGAGTCAGAAACATAAAGCTTCATCCTACAGAAATATTACCTTCTTGCTATATCCTGACTTTCACCCTATATGCTCTGAAATAGCAATGGTGTTTTAGTGTAGAACATTTACAAAGCTGTACTCCCCCTCCCCACCCATTTCCATTTCTCTGCTTCAGCAGCTGTCACTGCTTACCATACCAGGTGTTCCCACAGATCCACAAAGGTAAGCAGTTCACTCATTTTATAAGGGGTTAGAACTTGGGAAAGTCAAAGACTGAGAATTTCCTGGAGGTTTTCAGAAAGAAACCATTATTGGTCATAGAAATTATGCAAGTAGCACATTTACATTAATTTGTGTAGGGACTCAATAAATAAAACTAGGAATTAAAGTAGCTCATTTATTCAGATTTTTCAGAAATAAGTGAAAGCCTTTATGTATTTTGGATGCCTACAAGCTAGCACCCAGTGATCCTACATACAGATATTTCCTGTTCAGCATTATTGATAAATGGATAACAAACCCTGTATTTTCAAACTGCAGTGGGAGTATCATATTAGCAGATGTTATTACAATATGAATATTTTGGCATTTTTTTGTTCTTAGAATGTTACTAAAATAACTGAGTCTTATTAGAGAATATATGAGCTCGTGAAATTTATATTTAGAGAAAATTGAAAGCCAAGTGAGTTGGGACTACCAGAAGCTCATGAGTGGGTGTGAGATTATTTAAACTCTCTGAAAGCCAGAGACAAGTAGTGGAAGTGGGGTGAGAAATTCAGTGCACAAGTTTTGACAGCATCTGTAAATAATGGTATACATTCTCTTTCTCTTGTTATTATTTAAAGCCAGCTAGTAGACAGGAGCTATAAAAACAGCTGGCTAGGATAACTTTTTTTTCACTTCTAAAAACTTATTGAATATTTTTAATGCCAAGATACTGTATCTCTGTGAGATTATACAAATACAGATTATAGAAAGAACACACGACCCCTTTAGTCTCCTGTGTTTTTCAATTAATTTAATTTTAAATACTGTTATTTGAATTGGCATATACATTATCACTGAGGAAATGAAAAAAAAAAAGTAAGCCAGAGATATTAGCCAAGCAAGATTTAGTTGTAATTCCCATTTTGTGTATGTTGAAATAAGCCAGTCTTGACCTAAAATTGTAGAGTACTGAACTTGGAAAGGACCAGAGAAACAAACAACCATAGGCACCCTCCCCCTTTTTTAACATTTTAATTCATTCTTTTGACAAATTATTGAATGGCTGCTATGTGCCAGGCTTAGTAATAGATGTAGGGGATACAATTGCAAAAAGATATAGTCTCCATCTTCAAAAATCTCATAGTCTAGGGTAGTTCTTCTCAAACTTTAATGTGATATAGATCCACTGGGGATCCTGTTAAAATGTAGACCTCTAATATAGTAGGTCTTGGCTGGGTCCTGAATTTCTGCATTTCTAAAATGCTACTAGGTGATGCCCATGTTGTTGGATCATGTACAACACTTTGTGAAAAAAGCATTGAGAGAGTGAACATGTGAGAAAACAAGTCTAATGTTGCCAATGACCTGTCCAATATCTTACAATAAAGGCTAGTTTAGTGACTCTTAGCTCAGTGCCCCCTTGTATTCATACTGCTCTGAAGATTAGAGTTTATTATTTGCCTTAGGCACACACTTGAAGTTCTAATAATTATTAGAATTAAATGCTGCTAATTTAATGATAAGAGATACAGTTTTATGTTTGCATTGGAAGGTGAATTGAAAAGAAAATGGTTGGAAAGGAGGCCCTTCCATGGAAATTCTAGAGCCCAGGAGAAAAATACCCAAATCCAAGAAGGGTACACAAGGTGGCTATAAACAATCCATTAATTCATTGACTCATTTGTATATAAAACATTATTTATAATCTACTCTATGCACAGACAATATTTTTACCTACTTCTATATCTATAATGCACTGTATTGTGCTAAGAGCACAAAGAGATGCCCATGGTTGCATGGTAGCATTACTGTGGCAGATATTATAGGAGATCAAATGCATTATTTGAGCTCTTTCCTCAAAGAATTTGAAATCCATTTGTGAGAACATGCCTCATTTTTTGTTATTCCAAGAAAATAATTTCTATATCCAAGCAAGATCATGATTTTATATGAACAGCTGATAAGTGCTAGAGGAATTTGAAGTTGTGGAAGTTAAATATGAGCTGGCATTAGTCAGAAGTCTTGATAAATGCATGAAAATTGAGCTGAATTATAAAAGAATTAGAGAATTTGTGAATTGATTGAGGAGGCATTATGAAAATATTTAATAATGGGGGAAACTCATGTAGGAAGGTACAGAGATAAAAATAATTATGAGAAGTTTAAATGATGGTAATAGGTTGACCTACCTATGGAGGAAGTTGGAATGTGGGGGACCTGATGTTAAGAAAATGGGAATATGGATAAAGGATTAACATGTCTAAGAAAGGTTCTTTATAAACAAACAATAGAAATGTGTAACACAAAGACTTTCATCTTGTTCTGATTTTTTGTTTTTGCTAAATGTCCTGCTACCATATGATCACTACCTTATTAAGATTATTAATCAACATATTTATTTAGTTAGTATTCTAGATTTATGTAACAACAACATGTAAAAAATAATATGAACAGATGGGCACTGGTGGTGTGTACCTGAATTCCAGTGAATCTGGAGGCTGAGGCAGGAGGATCATAAGTTTGAGACCAGCTTCAACTACTTAGCAAGAACCAATTACAAAAGGAATGGGGGTTGGGTAGGGATATAGCTCAGGGGTAAAATACCCCTGGGTTCAATCCTTAATGCTGGGGATGGGTGGAGTAAAGAAAGTAATATGAACTATATTGGAACTTAAAATATTTTTTTGTTTATGGAGTGAGGCTTTAAGCAAGCTCTCTAATATCCAGTTATCTGGCTGTTTTGATAACAAAGTAATCTTTAAATGCACAGCACTTACCAACATTGTCTTGTAATACATTTAGAAGACAGTGGCAGCTATCCAGTGCAATCTTAGATTTATAACTCCTCACAGAATAAATCCATTGAACATTTTATACATTATTTCTACAGTATGTCTATAGTTACTACTAAACACTTAATAATGGAAAGATAATGAACAAAGATTTACATTTTATTGTGAAAGTTTTCTACATAAATCTCAGGATATTTCCATTTTTCATGTATTTGGCCCATGAATGACTTAGAAGATTATTTTAAAAAGGAGTGAGAGAAGATAAATCATTTGGCCAATATAAACTGAAGCAAAAAATAACCCATTGATAATAGTTGATGTATTCTAAAATTCCTGAATTCACTTTCCTGAATTTATTGTGAACTTGACTCAAATGTGTGTCAATCTTTACCAGTATTTGTAGGGATTCTGACTGTGGAAATGTACAGGGAAGCAGTCCCCTGGTGAGAAAACTCTCAGGGGTAAGAGGCACCCTGTTTCCCACCCTTAGAATGTCCTATAATCTCTCTTAGGATCTAATAATATAGGAAACATATGTGCTGTGTCTAGCTGGTATTTCAGTGCCCTAAATGCCTCTGTGTTAGAACCTCATCAAGCCTCAACCTTGATTACAGGCACATGGCTCCTGGGAATAGAGCTTGTTTGCTAATAACTACAATGTTTCACTAAGCTCCGGTGTTCCTGGAGCTACCACCTATCAGTAACTTCAGACAATGGACTTTCTTGAGAACTGCATAAAGTTCCTAACATTACATATTGTAACTATAAAATGTAAACTATAGAATAAACAACCTTATTGATACGCTAAACAGTAATATGGTTATGGTGCTAATGACCTAATATAACCTATTATATAAATAAATATGGCCACTTAGACAAGGAGCCACTCTGCCACCTTCCTTGCCTCTACACCTTGTCTATGTCTCTCTTTATTATTATTCTTTACTAGTATTAATTGCTTGGAATTCTCTATACTATCTTCTTGGACTTTGCCCTCATATTTTCTGTTTCCTTTTAAAAACACAGTTTTGACTCTGACTGATCAACTTCCTGATTTATTAGCACATGCTAAATTCAGTTTTATCCCGTCTAAATTTTCTGCTTAGAAGTTATTCTTTGCGGGGGCTGGGGTTGTGGTTCACTGGTAGAGTGCTTGCCTGGCATGTGTGAGGCACTGGATTGGATTCTCAGCACCCCATATAAATAAATGAATAAAATAAAGGTCCATTTTAAACTAAAACAAAAAAACAAAAGGAAAAAAACATTTTTAAAAAGCTGTTCTTTGGGAATTACTGCAATGAGAACTTCACACAATGTGTATGGAATATATGTTCTTACTTGTGCATAGACTATGCTGATCATCTATGTGGCCTAGTCCATCTGGTTTCTTCATATATTCCTCTACTTAGAAGGTTAATGCCTGTCTACACCCCAGTGTATTTCCATACTCAGACACTACAAGACAGAAATCCCTTGGGTCTTTCTACCCTTTGTTTGATGCCTTTAACTCTTGGCAGCTTCAATTCTGTCTCTGGCAGCTGTTGGGGAAAGTTTTTTTTTTTTTTTAATAAACCTTCCCTGAGAGGCCCTAAGATAATTCTGGGAAACTTTACTAACTTGCCCTTCCACCCCGCCCCCCTTGTGCTTTCTTTCCTTTGCAGATGTTTTGCCTTTTCATAACCCTAAATGTATTTCAGATGAACCACTGTAGTTTACAGTTGCTGTAGATTTTCTCATACTAAGATTCCAAACAAGTTTTAACAGCTGCTAAGGAGGCTGGCAAAATGCCTTGATTGCTAATTCTGTGCTAAACTGCTTTTCACAATGGAACATTCTATAATATTTGATTCTGTATTTAAAGCAAATAATTTCTACCTTATATTGTTACTGCCTGTATTGCACTTACTTCCAGCTTCAAAAATATTCCAAGTCCATACTTTCCTAAATGGGCTTGATTTTATTTAAAACTCTTTAGAGAAGTTAGGGGTTCCCAACATTCTAGGGAAAGTTATGGAGAAACAGGTATGAGTGTTATAAATAGGGTCAGGTGAGTTGTATGCCAATACACTAAATTGTACCTTCTGGAAACATGATCTCCATAAAGATGAAGGTTTGTTCTCTTGGCTGTAATTTGTAAATAGAAAGAAGGAAAGCTGCTTGGATAAAATTGAAGCAGAGAGATTCAGATGTCCTTAGTGTGTTTCTAAGCATCTTGGCTTGGGGGCTGCTAAGCAGTCTGAGTATGAGATGAAGATGTGATCTGAATCTCACAAATAACTCCACACTGCAGTAAATCTGCTGCCAAACAATGGAGAGTTCATTATATGTGTAACAAGGAGAGAGATGCTGTGCTAATGAGAAAATCATTGAAAACAGAATCTGAACTATAACTTCTAAAGGTGGCCACAATCAGTTGCTCTGTTGCATATATTCCTGATTTCAAAACAAATAATAGCTGGGTGCTGGGAACATGCCCATAATCTCAGCTACAAGGGAGTCTGAAGCAGGAGGATCCCAAGTTCCAGGTCAGCCTGGGTAATGTACAGACCTTGTCTCAAAATAAAATTTGAAAAAGGCTAGGGATATAGCTTAGTGATAGAAAACATTTGCTTAGAATGTGCCAGGTCGTAGGTTCAATCCCTAGTACAGCAAAAAAAAAAAAAAAAAAAAAAAAAAAAACTAAACTGGAAAAATAAATTGATAATCTGATAAATAATTGCTAATACCATATTTAACAATGAAACTCCAGAGCACTTTTTTCAAAGTATCTTTATGTACACATTCCATAGTATGCTTATAATTTTATGAGAATAGAACATTCCCAGTAAGTTTTGAAAATGCGTTAAGTCCAGCATGATGACACACAACTATAATCCCAGTGACTCTGAAGGCTGAGACAGGATGATCACAAATCAAGGCCAGCCTCAGCAACTTTGTGAGACACTGTCTCAAAATTAAAAATAAAATAAAATAAAAATGATTAGGGAGAATGTATGTATAATATATCAAAATACACTCTACTGTCATGTATATCTGAAAAGAACACCACCAACAACAACAAAAAAGGGGATTGTGGTTGTAGCTCAGTGGTAAAGGGCCCCTGGATTCAATCCCTTGCATCTCCACCAAAAAAGAATCCAGAAATGCTGCATTCAAACAAGTTTTTATTTTAATGCAGAACTTTTCAGAACCTTTACTATGTAAATTTTCATATTACATAAATATAATAAGAGGGATCTACCATTTGCTAGTATCACAGTTTATTTAACCACAGAAATATTTTTCTAGAGCATCTCCAGCAGGCAGAGCTCTTCTCATATTCTCATATGAATATTCTCAGGAATATTAATTCCTTGGCAAACACTGACACAGTTTTCAGCCAGTCCTGAGCCAGTATGCCCTAAATTTCCCTTAGAAGTTACTCTTGTATGACTCACCACAGACAGGTATCATGCTAGTGAAATGGCTAGAGTTTGTTTTGCATCAGAGTCAGCTAAGGATAATTGCCAAAGTGCAGGCTCTGGGCTCTACTCTGATTCAGCAAATCTGAGTTGAATTCTAGGAGTCTATATTTTAATAAGCATCAAGTGAGGTTTCTGATATAGGTGTCTATAGTTTTCATTTTGAGAAACATATCAGAAAGTGTGGGTCATTAATAAATGGTAAAAGAAGTGTGTAACTGATTAATGTCATTTTGATCTCATAAATTTAGTAATACTGATATTGCAAATTAAAACTGGGGTGTTATGAAAGTTTATTGATGAAAGGGCAATATGGATAAAATTTCACATTCAAGTAAGTCAGATATCAGTCATTATGAATACACATGTGGCATCTATGAGCTTGTTGACTTACTGACCCCATAAAATATTCATGTAACTTACATTTTTGTTCATGTGGCACATAACTAAAAGTAAAGAAGATGCCATTCCCTTGACTCTTTAACTTGCACTTCCTCTTCTGGTAATGATTGTAGTTATCTGCATATTGCATGATACTTTGTGCTTCATGCCTCTGCTCATGCTCTTCCCATTGCCTGAAATATTTGTTTCTTCCTCTGGCAAATTTGTTCTCTGTTAAGTGTGAGTATATATGAGTGGCTTGGAATGGGCATAATATTTATACAGGTAAACAAGTAGTGCTTGAGGCTGGTAAAATATTTGTAGGTATGTAGTTGTTGGGGCAGGAGTAGTATTTGTTAGTCTGAAACAGTTAATAAAGATAGCATTAAGTTCCAAGACATGTTCATAAAGATGCAGGTGATTCACCAAGCTCCAGAAATTCAGCAATTCAAGAAGGGATTATTCTGAAGAGAAGTAGTTGAAATTGAATCTACTTTCTAAGAAACACTTTTTTTAACCTCATTGAATTTTTCTGATTATGAAATTTGGTTTGTTGGTTGTTTGGTAAATATTTCATTCCTTTTTGATTCTTACTTACATGAGTGCATCTCAATAACAGCACTTAGACATGCATCCGCAATGCTTATGGACTAAATGGGATGATCCTGCCTTCTAGGTAGACTTGGATATCAATCAAAGCACTTATTTTTAATCATTTTGAAAATAAAAACAAATACCAATGCAATCATATTGAAATCCTTTAGATCTTCAGCTAAAGGAAGCCACTTGCCTTACCATCTCCATCATTCACATTTGGTAGTTCACTTTTTGTCATAATGCTAAATATCTGCCATGGTAGACATATCCTGATAGATGGATTATGATCATAATGTTTGATAATGGAGCAGAATTCTATTGAAATTTTTAGAGATGTTAGATGTCTCTCCCTTCTAATATAAGACCTTTTTCCAGGGAATAGAAAAGAAAGGATATTGCATTTAGTTGTGATTTATGAATGTCAGGATTCAAGTGTTGTAGGGCTTTGTGAGAACGGAAGAAATAGTGGAAACAGGAAGCCTGGCTGCCATAAGTACAGACATAACAAGTAATTAATTGGCTACTGACATGAGGGAACCTACAGAGAACATTAGAAAATAGTATTGTACATGAAATGTATTAACGTTAATATTGTGAACAGCTGGATGGCTGGATGTTTGATAACGAAGCAAGTCATTTTAATTTGATTTAAGCTTCAGCTTTTAATTGAATTTATCAGAACATGGGAGAAATTAACAGGCAGCTTCTGGCAATTCAAAAACAATATTTTGGCTCAGAGTCTAAGCTTCTCTCTAAATTTGGGAAATCTGGCTCTGGATGTAGACAGAGCAAAGAAAAATCATGCTGTAATAACAAGGATGGCAGATTTATGTTTCTGATTCCAAATAAACTAGGATTGTCACTGTTTGTTGGAAAGATAACTATTTCTTAGGATATAATCATATCTTATATTGATGAACAGGTCAGTTCTAATTATTAGATGGTTGGTTGAATCAGCTACGTGACTTTTTGCTCTGTGAAAAGTCAAGAACATCGTGTAGAATCATTTTTCAAAGACCTTCAAAAGAGAGCAGTGTGCTGAGGCCAGAGATGAATCTTCTTGGTTAATAGACCCCAGAAGAGCTGGGCAAAAAAACTTTTTTTTTTTATAATGGGACCCTGTGTCTTTTGACTAGGGCTAGCTAAGACTTATGTGTTCAAAATTGCTGCTTTCTACAAGAAATATAAAGAATCATCAGTTTTCTTTTCCTGAAAAGGGTACCCTCGGCAACCACATTTGTATCCTACTAACCTCAATGTATAATCTAACCTATCACTGTTTTGCATCCTCAGATAAAATGCTTTATCATCTTGCTCCATCATTTGGTAGAACAATGCAAGGCAGAACAAACTATTCAGTGGTGATGATATGAATCATATTCTGGAGAAGAGGGGGGTGCCTCAGGATGAAATGTAGTTTTTCTTCCCCCTGCTGAGGTGATAGATCTCTTTTGCTCATCTTTTGTCTTATAAAAGAACAGATTCAGTTGTTTTCATACAGTTCCCAAATTATAACAAACTGAAAGTTTACTTTTTCAAAAATTGTGTGGACAAATAAGGAATAAGACATTTTAACAGTCATCTGCTTAAAGAAGTTTCCCCCTGATTATCTTTGTCTCAGTTGATTTCTCCCTTGTTTTCTGTGGCATTTAATATATAATTTTGAGTGTGCTATTAGACTTATTTTTATTCTTTTACTTTACATATGTCTATCTTAGATCTCATTCTAAATAATAAGCTTGTGAAAAATAGGGATTCTTATGTTTTGCATCTTCTATACAAAAAACCCTGCTATATACACTACAGGTGCTTAGCAGAAATTATTAGAATATGTTCATATGTGTTTTTGGGTAAACCCTATATTGGCAAAGGATACTTAAATATTTATTTGGCATTTTTAGGAAAAAGCATGGAAGTCCTTTTTGTTATTTTTCCTTGGTAGAGACATTATGTAGGTGCTCTGTCATTTCTGCAACTTGATATTTTTTATTATGAAAATCGTAGGTTGGAAATAGTGGATTGATACTTGGAGATAAGAATTTATTTTAAAATGACTTTGAAAATGCAGCAATGAAGGCTTCGAGTCTTACAAATATTATATCTTAAAAGGACCATGTCTAAAAAGTGGTAAATAACCAATCTCTAAACTAAGAGTTTATGACAAAACAAGGTTCAGGCTTTTCAGATAATTATTGATGGTGTCTTCTGATGCAAGTGAAGAGCTCTAATGATTGCTTTGGTTCACTGTGGTTGGTAGGACAGAGCAGGTAGGATACAGAAAAACACAGCTACTACTGAAGCCCAGGAATGAAAGGAATTTTGGAAGATACAGTCAGCTTCTGATTATCTATGTATAGATAACTCACACCCCATTATGTATTTTAAATTTTATCACTGGATAGCTTTCCTGTTAACCCAGTCTCTCACCTTTTCCTCTATCTATTTTGTGATCTTTGGAAACTTCAATTAATTTGATATCTAGATTAAACAAATAATAAACAGAAAGTACATTTTTGGAGGAAATAACTACACAGGACAAAAAACAAAATACAAAGCTGCAATATGGTAAATGCAGGGCTGTGGCTGAAATGTGCTGCTATAGAACTTTCTGTGTGTTTTGAAGGCAGCTTTCCCCAACACAGGTTGTTTAACAACCTCATTTGCATCAGTATACAGGACTCAACTGACTGAGCTAATTAGAAACTCTATAAATAATACTGACTGCTATTCACTGTTACTATAGATATTAGACAGATTTGGGACCCCAGATATTATATATATTCAACTGTTTAATAAATTGCTGAATGATATACAGAAAAAAAAAGTTCTTTAAGGAATCCATGCAACAGTATTGATAAATTCAATGTTTCTGAAAGTATCTGTTGGTGATTTCTCTGGTCTTGACCTTGTACAGAATTCACTCAAAGTAGAGAGAAAGATATCCTTGTGGGAATTTGACATGGTATAGCTGAGGAGAATGATACTGACTGTTAACCCTTAACACAGTACATGTGTTAATCTTTGCCAAAGTACATTATTAATGGGATGTCTTTAAAAGATAGAATTTATCTGACTATAAATTTGTTTGGAGCTAGATAACTCAGATTTGTGCTTTTTAGAACTAATTTACCCCCTTATATTTGTTTCAACTCTTTCTGTGTATTTGTCTTGTCTCTACAAGTCAAGTGTAAATGTATTAAGAACTCAGACTGTAGCTCATTCACTTATCTTTCATATTCCCCATAGTCTGTAGGGGGAACATTAGGTGCTGGATAAATGGTGTTTGCCTGAATGAATTACTTGATGAATCTATTTTCTTCACATGCATCAGTGTCCATTTCATTCAAGACAAAGAGGCATGTTTTCTTAATGAAATCAGGAGTCAGAAGATTCCATGGCCCTCAAATATTTGTCACAGTAAGAAGGGGTTTATCCAATGGCTGACACCCATACTATTTTCTGTGGATAAAATGATATGTATATATATTTATATATGTTTCTCTGTCTTTCTATATATATACATATATATATGTATATGTGTATATATATAATGACATGTATATGATTTTAATATTTCTTTACTGAGACTTCTTTTTTTTATTTCTTTCATTTTGCTTGTACTTTATCATAAAAAACTTTAGTTCTCTAAGAGATAACCTCCATTTTCTTCTTTAAAAAATGTCAGTTCTCTGACATTGTCCAATTTTTTTTTCTCCTTTCCAAACATGGCTGGTTACCAATATTGAATATACTTTGCTATCAGAGAGTAGCAGTTTTATTTTAAAATAGCTGTAAATATTTATTTTTCTTCTGGAATGGAACCAACATATGACCCAGTTATCCCATTCCATGGTTTATACCCAAAGGACTTAAAATCAGCATACTACAGGGACACAGCCATGTGATGTTTACAGCAGCTGAATTCACAATAGCTGAACTATGGAACAAACCTAGATGCCGTTCAACAGATGAATGTATAAAGAAAATGTGGTATATATATACACAATGGAATATTAGTCTGCCATAAAGAAGAATAAAACTGAGGTATTTGCCGGTAAACAGACGGAACTTGAGACTGTCATGCTAAGTGAAGTAAGCCAATCCCCAAAACCAAAGGCTGAATGTTCTTTCTGCTATGCAGATGCTAAAACACAATAACAAGGGGAAGAGAAGAATAGAAGTTCACTAGATTAGACAAAGGGGAATGAAGGGAAGTGTAGGATAGGAATAGGAAAGACAGTAGAATGAATCAGGCATAATTTTTCTATGTTCATATATGAATACATGACTGGTGAAATTCTACATAATTTTCAACTACAAGATGGGATATTAATTAGAATAAGTTATACTCCATGTATATATAATATGTCACAATACATTCTACTGTGATATATATCTAAAAAGAACAAATAAAAATAAAATGAAAAAATTAATTTTTGTTATTGATAATTGTCTTTAAGCATTTTAGTAGCCCAAGACTTTATTGAACATATAAATTAATTAATGAGAGGATCTTGAGTTGTACTTGTACCAGAAAAAAAAATTGGATTTCTTTATTATCTCAGCTATCCCCATAAGCACAGAAACTATGGAAGTCATCTCCATTCTCCAGAATGGTGCTTGAAACATAAAATATGATCAATGAAAATTTTAAAAGGAATGAATATAAATAAAGGCAATATGATCAAGTAGCCATACTGATGTTCTAGCTGTTTCTGAAACCTACAAAGTAATTTTCTACCTCATGGCCTTTGCACTGTTTCCTCAGTTCTCAATGTTCCATATGCCCACATGATTAATCCCATCATTTCCTTCAGCCCTTTATTAAAACATTACTTCCTTAAGTATGTTTCCTTTCTATGGTCTGTTAAAACATTCTTTCTCCAACTGCCTCATTCCAATTACTCTTATCTTGCTTCATTTTGTGTTCTTCATAGTACACATTACTCTGTATTATTATACAGTATGTGTTTGATGTTGCCTCTTTTCTTGCTCTGCCATGCTGTCACAGTAGGATTTGAGGTCTCTGATTTCTATGAATGTATCAGGTCAAGGTCTTATCAGGAAACAGGAATCACTGTAGATAGTTCAACTAAAAACAATTTAAGGAATGATTACTTACAGCAGTTTAGACAGGGACAAAGGAATAAACAAGATATATTGAAACTTGACCTGAAAGGACAAGAGGAAGAAATTTACTACAGCTCAGTGGGAGTTGGAACTAGCATGTGGGGGTTGCTTGAAAAAAGATGTACCCTTGTAGGGACTCACTTCAGGTTCTCTCTCTCTCTCTCTCTCTCTCTCTCTCTCTCTCTCTCTCTCTCTCAGATATATATATATATAACGAACCCAGGCCCTTGTACATGCTAGGCAAGTGCTCTACTACTGAGTTACATCCCCAGCCCAATAAATATTTTTAAAAATAGAATAATCAACAGTATATCAGGGTTTGAAAAAAGCATCAGTGACATTGATCTAACATGTTATCATTTAAGGTCTTGATTCTTTTTCTGGAGGAGATGGTAGGTGTCTGTGGTATATGTTTAAAGAACTTCATAGATAGCTATGCTGAGAGATATTCAGAGTCTTTTGTTTATTATTCAAACCAATCATCACTTGTTTATAATTTATGAGTTATATCTCAACATTCAATCCTGAAAGAAAATTTTCAATAAGAAATTTTTGGTTACTGCATGATTTTATTTCTCAGGGTAAAAAGTATTAAAAGATACCTACTAAATAGCTTTATTATTATACAAAGTAAGTGAGAAGGATTTAGTGACTTTACTGATTAATTAGCTTAAACTCCCACCTTGATTATGAGGATTCAGGAGGATGAACAGCATAGACAGGGGACATAGATATATCTACAGGGGACATAGATATATCTATGATTTCAATTCTAAGTCAGCTGCGTACCTATACTTTTTCACTCTGCTTTATTATAAGAGCCATTCTGGCATTAATGTGGATGACAGACTACAGGAGAGTGTCATTTGCTGATAAATGGAATTCAGGAGGATCTAGTATTAAAAGTGAAATGATGACTTTAGTTTGGATATATTGAGTCTGAGGTATCGGATACACAAAAGGCAATATCTTGCTGGCAGCCAGCATACACAGTTCTGAATATCAGGAAAGAAGCCTGAAAATTATGAACACATAAATTGTAGCTGAAATCACAACAGAATAAAATCACCTAGGGATAATTTGCAGCATGAGAAGATACAAAAGCTTTTTTGGTGTATGGTACCAGGGATTGAACCCAGGGGCACTTAATCACTGAGCCAAATCCTCAGCCCTTTTTATATTTTATTTAGAGACAGAGTCTTGCTAAGTTGTTTAGGGCCTCACTAAGTTGCTGAGGCTGGCCTTGAATTTGTGATCCTCCTGCCTCAGCCTCCCTAGTTGCTGGGATTACAGGGAATGACCACATGCTCAACTGTAAAATCTTTTTAGATGTATTCTCCAGGCCACCTCAGAGCAAACCAGAAACCAGCATCCTCACTGCTTAAATGTCTTCAGTGAATGCATAGGTTTGGAATAATATGTTCCATAGGCTGCAGAGAATGGAGCTTAAAGTGATCTGAGAAGTAGTGTCAAATCATGAAATTGACATAATAAGCATCTCAGACAACTCCTGCTAAATGGTCCATTTGAAGGGGCTAGGCAGAGAGACAGTCCGGGTGTGAGAAAATAATTCTGATAAACCATGAACAGCAGGTTGGAGTGCATGGTGCCAGTGACAGGATGTGTGTGTGTGTGTGTGTGTGTGTGTGTGGTGGGGGGTAGGTTTCTTGAGTGCTGAGGCATAGCCACCAGAGCCTATCACAGGACATCTGCATCTAAGGTGGAGGGTAGAAGGGAGCTGCCAAAGGTGCTGAGCTGACCTAGAATAATGACTAAAAGATCTTTGAAGGGAGATTTTGCCAGAGCACAGTTGAAGCATGATGAAATAGAAAAAAAGAAAAAGAAAAGAAATAATTTGTTATGGTTTACATATGAGGGTCTCCAAAAATCTCATGTGTGAGAAAATGCAAAATGGTTTAGAGGAGAAATGATTGGGTTATAAGAGCCTTAACACAATGGTGAATTAATCCCCTAATAGGATTAACTAAGTGGTAACTGAAGGCAGGTAGGGTGTGGCTAGAGAAGGTAGGTCATTGGGAGCCTGGCTTTGGGGTATATATTTTGTAACTGGCTGAGGGTATTCTCTCTTTCTGCATCCTGGTGCTATGTTCACAACTTCTTTCCTCTGCCACACTCTTCCACCCTGATGTTCTGTCTCATACCAGGCCTTGACTAATGGAGCTAGCTGTCTATGGACTAAGATCTCTGAAACTGTGAGCTGCCAAATAAACTTGCCCTCGTATAAAATTGTTCTTGTCAGATCTTTGAATCACAGCAGCAAAAAGCTGACTAAAACATACTTTCACATTATTGATTTTAAGGAACTTAACCTGGAAAGGGAAGGAGAGGGGTTCGTATCTTGAAAATGAGAGAGAGAAAGTTGGGAATGGGGAGAGGAGTAAAGAGAGAAAAAAGAGAGAGGGAGTCGGGGGAGAAAGAGAGAGGGAAAGAATGAAAGATAAAAGAAAGAGGGAAAGAAAACAAAAAGAGAATACCAAATAAGCAAGGTCTAAAGCATTGAAGGAACAGGGTGGAAAGCATGGTGGAAGAATTTGTCTGGAAGCTAAAACTGAAAAGTGAGACCTTTTATTCAGGGATTGCATTAAATACAGTGAGGATAAAGTAATAAAAAGATTTTGGGTAGGGCTGTGGCTGTGACTTAGTGGTAGAGTGCTCATATGGCACATGTGAGGCACTAGGTCAGTCCTCAGGACCACATAAAATAAAATAAAGGTATTGTGTTCACCTAAACTAAAAAAAATACATATCTTAAAAGAAATTGGGGATATTGAATTGGGACATTGAGGGAGCTGATATTTCAATTCCCTCTAATGAAAAGGCAAGGATAAGATAAGAGGATTTGGTGGCAGTGGTGGGTTGCTTTGAAAAAGGTTGTAAAGGTTTGGAAGAGAAAGAGCCATAAAGGTGAGCAAGGTGTTACACACCTGTAATCCAAGTGGCTCAGGAGGCTGAGGCAGGAGGATTATGAATTCAAAGTCAGCTTTAGCAATTTAGTCAAGCCCTAAGCAACTTAGTGAAATCCTGTCTCAAAATAAAAACCAAAAAAGGGCTGGGTATGTGACTCAGTGGTTAATCACCCTTGGGTTCAATCTTCAATCCCTGGTACCAAAAACAAAAGCCAGAAGAACTGGAGAGGCCCATACAAATCACTTAATTCTATGGTTTTCAAACTTTTTTTTTTTTTGTCAGTGAACCATTTCTCCAAATGAACTCTTTTGCAGAAGTCTAGCATATATAAATGAGTTAAAAGTTTAACCACTCAGCTAAAAGAGATGGAGAGAAACCAGTCTGACAGCCTAAAATGTTAAATGTTTCCTGTTATGCCCCTGCTATTCTTCTCATTGCCAAATGCAGTTCTAGAAGCATCTCTGAGAAATGCTCAGGATTCCTTTGAATAGTTTTAAACCCATCAATGTCTGAGTTTGATCCCCAGCATCACAAGGAAAAAAAAAAAAACCTTATATCAACAACAAAAAAACCCTCAAAACCATCAATGTTGTTTTTTTGGTGAGGAAACAGACCCAAAGAAACAAATTAAATTGCCCACAATAGAGCAAAGACTGTAATCCACCTCTCCTAATTCCAAAGCAGAACATTTACTGTATTATGCTATCGCACTGAGTGTGAACTTAAAATCAATTGCTTTCAATAAAAGTCTCCAAGAATCCTGAAGTTTTCCAACAATACTTACCCTTAGATAATTTCGTTCCATACCTCACATTTCTTATTTGTTAAAAGATATTAGAAAACATTTCCTATTAAACCTAAAACTTTAGATTAGATAAGACAGTGTGTTGTGTTTTGAGATCCTTGCAAGGAATTTTGTGATACACTTTTAGTATTTTACTTGTGAAAACATAAAGGTTTTTCTGGGGGAAATCATCAAGCAGAAATGAGAATAAGAAACATTGGAACATTAAAAAAAGCTAATGGCCAGGTACAGTGCACATACCTTAAATCCCATTGACTTGAATTGCTGAGGGTTGAAGAGTGCAAATTTGAGGCCAGCCTTGGCAACTTAGTGAGGCCCTAAGAAAACCTAAAAATTAAAAAAATAAAATAAAATAAAAGAGCTGGGAATGTAGCTGAGTGGCTGAGTGTCCCTGGGTTCAATCTGGAATATCAAAAAAAAAAAAAAAAAAAGGATGCTAATGTACTTCATGTGGTCTTTAGTAACTTATTCTCTCACCTGGAGTTATGATTCTGAAATTTATCATGTAGCTGTAGTTCATTAATTTTTAACATTATTAGTAATACTTTAGTGCAATAGCATTTAAGTATGATCTTAAGGCCACTGGCATAAACATCATCCAGGATCTTGTTCGAAATGCACATTTGGGTCTCATCCAAATTCCCTGAATAGGAAAGTTGGGGGTGGGCCCAGAAGTCCATGCTGTCACAAGCTCTCCCAGCTGATTCTGATTATGCTGAATTTTGAGAATTACTCCTTCAGTGTTATGCTGGATAACTTACACATAAGCTTCTTTTTATCTTGTTTTCTCTCTCTCATTCTCTCTTTCTCAGATTACATAAAAATGAAATAAAATTCAATTAAATTTTTAAAAAGCATCTGAGCCATGGCTAACCAGAAATAAAAAGCTACCAGGATACTAGAAGTGTTTGATAGCTAGTCCTTTTGTAGGCTTACTCAGAAGGGCAAACGGTAGGAAGAAAGAAATGAAGAATGGAATCATGGAGTAATTCAGGAAGAAGGTGAAGGTGAATTAATAGAGAATCCTTTTTGTAGCTATGTTATTATTAAAATATCATTGAAAATATAGAATACACATTAAAACATACATATGTGTATATCTATATATACACGTCCTTATTTGTGTGCCAGTGCATGCGCGCATAAGCACACACCTAAAATGATACATGCTGCTTAAAAAGGTTAATGTGCCCCATTGGTAGAGATATTTCTTCCCCTCCCTACTTACCCTTGCTTCTGAATAATTTAGACCCAGCAAGGAGTAGCTTATTCTCACCACAGGACACAACTGTTGTTATTCAAATAGATCTTGCTGCCTTGGCCAGGCATTCTAAAATGAAATGAATCTTTATCTATCCATACTACTTTGACTCCCTTTTTTTGATTTTGGAGCTGTAGTTGCCTTTGCAAGCCATCTCTTTTTCCTGCTGCTAGCATCACATATCATCATACTGAAAGTGAACACACAAAAAGGAGGGAAAAAGCATATTCTTTGTTTATTTGGAAAGAAACCAGTTATTAACTGAACATTTATTCTTAAATGGCTTACTAGTGTTCAGACTGCACAAGGGTAGTCCACTCTGAAAGGTACCACACAGATTAACAGTTAAAGATGTCATTGTTGTACACAGAGGACACAGAGGACTTTAACCTACCAGCTGCCTGGGGATACTCAGGGAAGAATCTCTTGAAAGAAATTAATTGTGCAACACACACACACCAAGGAAAACACCTCTAGCAGACAGAAAGTAGCACCAAATGAGTTTTGTACATCTTTGGGATTTGTCATTTGCAACATGTTTGGGACCATAGAGATACTGGAGCAATAGTTTATCCTCTTTGCCTGACTTCTATTAAAGGAAACTAGATGCCATTTGAAAATCTCTTGTCCCCACCCTTGTCGAGGTCCTTGTCACTCTAATAACTTTCTGAACAGACTACTCTCCTCCTACATTATCCCTTCTCCTATCCCCACTTCATGTCATTGCTGGACTGACCTTAGAAAAGTGCAATTTTGATTAGGTCACCAGTCCATGTATTAGTGAGGGTCCTCCAGAAAGAAACAATAGGATGTTTATACAGTTATGTGGAAGAGGATTTATTGGGAATTGGCTCAAAAGATTATGGGGACTGAGAAAGGACATGATAAGTGATGTGCAAGCTGGAGACCCAGGGAGGCTGGTAGTGTGGCTCATTCCAAGTCTGAAGGCCTCAGAACCAGGGAGCTGATGATGTAACTCTCAGTTCAAGACCAAAAGCCTGAGAACTCAGAGAAGGGGGCTGCCGCTACAAGTCCTAGAGTCTGGAGCCTGGAGAAGCTGGACTTCTAATGACCAGGGCCATATGTTGATGAACATGTACCAGCTCTCAGGGGAGATACCAACTAGACTTTTATATTTGTTTTCTGAGTTGGGTAGATGATGCTCATTCACATTGAGGTCAGTTCTTTCTCACCTAGTTCACTCAGATTCACATAGGTTTCAAGGAATTCCTTGATCCCGTGTAGTTGATACCAAAAATTAACCTTCAAAGCTGCTATAGTTTGGATCTGTAATGTCTCCAGCTTAGTACTATTGGGAGATGGTAGAAACATTAAGAAGTGGGGCCTAATGGGAAGTTTTAGGTCATTGGGGGGTGTGCCCTTGAAGGGATTCTAGAACCTTGGTCCTCTTCTTTCTCTCTTTTTTTGTATCTCCATCATGAAGTGAATGGTTTGGCTCCCACCATGTGACACACCCACAGTCCCAAAGCAATGGAAACAACCAGTCACAGAATGGAAAGTCCAAAGCCATTAGCCAAAATAAACCTTTTTTCTTTATAGGTTGATTTATCCCAGGTATTTGTTACAGTAATGGAAAGCTGAATAACATAATAGTCCACATATTACATCTTGGTGTTTGCTTTGATAAATTAGAGATCCAGAGCTGACTATATGCCCCATTGTTAATAATTGTGCAGAACTTCCTTACCCATTTTTTGTGCACTATTCAATCCTGGTGTTTTCTGACAATTTTATTTTTTTTAAGTTTGTGCATATTTTTTAATATTTATTTTTTTAGTTGTACACAATACGTTTATTTTGTTTGTTTGTTTGTTTGTTTATGTGGGGCTGAGGATTGAACCCAGGGCCTCACGTGTGCTAGGCAAGTGATCTACCGCTGAGCCACAACCCCAGCCCTTATTATTTTTTTAACCTTCTTATCTTTACATGTTTTTTCTTATTATTTTGTGTTTAATTTTGGTAGTTGCCTCAAATTTCTTTTGGAAATGTGGAAGGTGAAAATAAACAGATGCATAAATGAATACAGTAAGTCATTCTCCTTCTCAGAGGCTTCCATTGCTTCTTTATTATCATTGAATAAATTCTGAATTTCTCAGTCAGTTGAGGTTCCCAATGATATGGCCTTAACTCACTTGCAGTTTTATTGCCTTCTACCAAAGTATGTACATCCTTTGTTTATCAGATCAAGAAACCTGTCTTTCTCCAAACTTTATCCATGTCTTTATGCATGTTATTACCTCTACCTGAACCATCCCCTTTTTTATCTCTGTATGTTGAAATGTGTTCTATTCAATTTCATAGCTCCTCTGCTTGCTTCTCCCTGAATCCTTCCCTGTGCCAAGTACCATTTATGATTTGCATGCTCTAGAACATTTATTTGTTGCTGTTAATATATTCTGAATTGTATTATAATTATTTGTATATTTAGCTTACACTGCAGCTTCCTCCATGCCCTGAAAAAATTCTAAGCTTCTTGAAGGTAGGAACCATACCCCATTCATCACTGCATTCTCTCGACAGCATGCACATCAGTCTATTGGATATTTTAGGTGCTCAACAAATGATTGTTGAACAAATTTAGATGACTAAAAATAATAAATGCCACTGTATTTCTGTTTGGATAAGAGACCTCATCTGGGTTGGGGCTGTAGCTCAGCGGCAAAGTGCTTGCCTTGCATGAGGGAGGCACTGGGTTCGATCCTCAGCAACCACATAAAAAAATACACAAATAAAATAAAAGCATGCTGTCCATCTACAACTACAATTTTTTTTAAATACCTCATCTTTCAACATTGGGTACATGCAGAGAAATATGGAAAAACTCAGCACAACCCATTTCCACTACTGGAAAGCCCCAAAATAAGGGGTAGGTCCTGCTGTCACAGGGTGAGTAGCCCTTGCTCCTTTATGAAAGATAATTAGCTTCTTTTTAATTCAAAAAAACATTAGCCAGTGTGGATTGGACAATTTGGGAGAAAAGCTCTAAAGAACACTAAAAATATACACATGCATGGAAGAAAATACAGACACAGTAACATATCAGTGCTAACCTCCTGGCAGACAATAAGGATATGACTTATTTGTTCTCCTGTACTATAGCCAGTGAAATAGTTGTTGCCCAACCTATCTGAGAAGTCACCAAACACTCTGAGTCAGTTTGAAAAATTTGATAAATATGCCCTTAGAGATGGAGAACAGGATACAGAGGCCAAAAATAGATCTGATGAGTGAGTGCAGCAGAATTCCTAGTATGACAAAATCAGGAAGCCGAAATTTACTGAGCTGAAAACCATAACAGGAAAGCAAAAGACAATGATAATGCTTCATTCTTAAAGTTGATGCAGTTAAATAAACATACTAATGTGCTTCTTTTTCTCACTTTATTCCTAATTTTTATATACCATGTTGCTTTTTAAATGACTGTTTTTGTTGTTGTTGTTCTTGTTTTTTTGATACTGGGGATTGAACCCAGGTGTACTTAACCACTGAACCACATCTCCAGCCCTTTTTCTTTTTATTAATTTACTTTTTTTAAATTCTGAGGCAGGATCTTGCTAAGTTACTTAGGGCCTCACCAAGTTACTGAGGCTGGCTTTGAACTTGCAATCCTAAGAATTACATTCTGGAAGTACATTCTGTTGATGCCTCATCATATACTTCATATTTACCAGTTAGGTAAAGGGAAATAAAGGAAAATGAAAAAATGACATCAGCTGGGAAGCACAAGGAAAAAGGGACAAAAATAATTTCCAAGTAATTATTTTGAAGATTTTTTTTTAGGCTTGAAAAAATGGCATTCAGCATGCTGTTGCTGAAATATGGTTCCCTCTATGACCCTCAGAACCAAACAGTATGAATAATCCAAAGCTTGCCAGAATCCAAGACTTTTATATTAAAGTCATTCTTTTTTTTTCTCAGGCATTGTGTAGCTGCTTTGCTGTACAACAATGGAAATACATTCCCTGCCTTTTTTCTCTTTTTTTTCTAATTCAAGAGCAAGCTTTAGAGTTTAAATAAAATTTCTCTATCAAATAAAGTGGGACAGCAGTACTTAGAACTATTTCTCTGTTTTTATTAATGACCTGGGTCACAGAAGAATGCTAGCTTTGAAGTCTTAAAAAAATTTATTTTTCTTTTTTTATGTTCAGAAGATATCACATTTGTCTTCCACAGTCTAGTAAGGATGTTTGATTTTATTTCTTTGTATGCCCTCTGTTAGTAATGATCCAAATAGTAACATGTGTAAAATAAAACTGCCTTTTTGCATATGATTGATAACTTTTATATTTGAAAAACTAACCTGGCAAAGCATTTTGTTTTTGCTATAATTCTTCATAAGTCATACATATAAAGGATGCTAAACAGGAAGAGGTAATAGTGACATTGCACTTAAGTATTCAGGTTCTATTTTAATTGCTGTAGGATTATCAATATTTTTCCATATAGAATTCCATTTAACAACCAACTAGGTGGTCTTAGTGTTTCATTAATGCTGATCACCTTCTATCTCCCTATTAGAGACATCTTCAAATTCATTAAAGGGATGATATCACTCACCTCCTCAAAAACCTTTAGTTTCTCACCATTGTCTACTGATTCTCTTTAGTCTGGCTTTCAAGGCCATTCATGATTTGGCTCCAATTCTTCATTCTAACTTTACCTGTCATTAATGACTCCCCTGCCTATACTTATATTTCAGCTAAACATACACATTTTACATACCCCACCACACATTTTCTACCACCATTACTTTTGTTCTTATAATACTCTCTATCTGGATCATCCAACCCTTTATTTCTACCTTTATTTGAAGGCAGAAATCCTACCTATATTTCAAAACCAAGTCTAAATGTCCCATGCTTAACAGTCTAACTTGTCCTATTAAAGTTTTTATCTTATTTTTTCTATTATTTTTGTTCTTAACAATTCCTTTAATTCTGGAATCTAAAAATGTTTATAATGCTATAGCAGTGTACCAGCCTTTCTTATTCATGCCAATTGTTCACTTTGTTAAATGATGGGTGTGAACCCTCAATATCTGTCGGGGACAGTTCCTGTGGCCTAGGGCTGTCCCCTGCCCAAGGAAAGATGGGGCTTGGTTTTGGGCCAAATCAGCCACCTTTGGCGTAAACAAGTTTGTGCCTGTACCAGGAAGTCCACCCCATTGGCCGGTAGAAAACACAAGAGCTCGGGCCCAGTAAATGCTTTCTGTCTTTCCTATTATGTGTCCACAAGGTTGAGATGTGCCCTCCTCTGTGATTGGCTCCTATGTCCTATATATACTACGCACTTTCTTGGTACCGGGTTCCTCTTGTTGCGCCTTCAATAAAACCTGTCACAGTTCCGCCGGGTCCTTGTCTTTCTTTTGTTCGACTCTGCTGGACGGAGTCGACAAATATCTATCACTGGATCTTTGAACCTTTCTTTCTTAATTATATATAAATGTCCATATGGTTCTGGTTAAGGGAACCCAGCATCCTAGCTATCTTTTTTTCCCCCTTAAACCAGGGTGTGTTATTTTTTTTGTCACTGTGACCAAATTACCTGACAAGAACAACTTGGAGGTGGAAAAGTTTATTTGGGGCTCATGGTTTCAGAGGTCTCAATCCTTGGTCAACTGACTCTCTGACTGTTGGGTCTGACTGTCAGACAGAATATCATGGCTGCTCGCCACTCAGAAGCAGAGAGAGTGCATCAGGAGCCAGGGACAAGATATATAATCCCCAAGAGCATGTCCCCAATGACTTACTTCCTCCAGCTATGCTCTACCTGCCTACAGTAGTGCATTCAAATTATCAATCTAGCAAATGGATTAATCTACTTATTAGGTTATAGTTCCCATAATCATTTTTACCTCTGAACATTTCTGCATTGTCTAATATTAGCTTTTTTGAAGGACTCTTCACATCCAAACAACATAGGGGTACCTAGTGACTTTCAGATAGTGATGCTTTTCCTCCACTGAGATGTAATGTTCATTATGTATGGAAATAACACAAATTTCATTAATGGAAAACAGAGTATAGAACAGAGAGTTTGGTCTCTGAATCAATATTAAAGGTCCGCATAGCACAAGAGGACAGTAGTCTCCTCAAACATTTGAAGGAATGACCCACCCATCAATTTAGACTATGGAATATGTGACTCTGCAGGAGACAAAGCCTTAGATCCATCAATACAACCACACTGGCAAACCTGAGATAAGAGTCTCTTTAGCTTCAAGCAGAATTTGCATAACTTCCAGAACTCAAGCCTCAGGTGCCAACAATGCTCAAAATAATCTTTACAATTGTCTCAGTGTTTAGCTATCTCCCACTGATAAAGGGTGTTATTTATCATTTCTTGACTCATCCTTTAAAAGCAAACGTCCTGGCTACATGTATAAAAGATTGTGAGTTCCCTTTCCTGTTTATTTGATGAGTTAAGTTGGCAGGCAACCACCAGAGGGAAATTGATGTCTGTTAGTGCCACAGGTGTGATTTTTGTAATCTCTCTTTCTGGAAAACCTCCAGGATTTCACTGTTTCCCCTTGGGAAAAAAAAAGTAAATGAGTCCTGCACTATTGTCATGTGGAGCTGTAGAGAACAGCAAGGGCTAAAAGCCTCTTGGGAAATAAACACAAGTGACAAAGGATTAACTCTTTGGCATCCTTTGTAGAAAACCATGTTCCTTTGTAAAGAGAAAAACTCCTAAAATTTGTCATTTGTGGGTTCATTATAAGACCCTCTCTGGGGAACAAAAAAAAAAGAGCAGCCAAATGATCTGATTGTATGGGTGGTCCGACAGCAACATCTGTCACCCATTGGCCTCAGATGTGTCACAGATGATTTGGCTGCCTAGTGTACTGTTGCCTTCCTTCTTCAGTGCTCCATGCATCCCTCCTAAAGCTGCGTCAAATTATTTGAGATTTAAAAAACAGCTCCTTATCTTTGATAGTTTTGATTAAAGAGCCACAAACTAGGTATGGAGGAACTCAAAGACATTAGGCATAGGCAACTGGGGAAGGAGAAGGTCACAGGGCTAGAAGATTAATCTAGAATCCTAGATTAATAATTTATACAAACCACTTATTGAAGGTCCATATTCCTAGTGTCATAATAAACTTGTGAAATATTTAGCTATGCCACTAGGAGTTTGTCAGTTATTATAAACAAAACAAAGAAACATGTCAATGCTGTGAATACCAGCTTGAATTTTTTTCAGTGTTTTTCTCACATGGATGGATCAAAATGTGGGTAATGTAGGTTAAACAAGTGCAAAGTCTTTTTGATGTAGCACTTCTCAAAATCTTTATTCTGTTCCATGTGCTTTTGTCCATCACTAAGAGGAAGCTGAAGTGGGCAGTATTTCCCAACTTTTTGACCATGAGACCCATTACTCAGGGTCACCCAGTGATATTAGCTCTTCTCTTTCATGAACATGGTGGTAGACTGAATATTCACTTAACAAAATCCATCAGCAACATTGCTACTCAAGAACAGTTCACTAATGGCAATGGGGGGTCATGGGAGGAATGGAGAAACTTTAAATAAAGCAAAGGGGAGGGAGGGAAAGGGATGGGACAAAAGGGTAGGAATGACAGTAGAATGAGTTAAACATCATTACACTAAGTACATGTATGAAGACACCAATGGTGTGAAAATACTTTGTGTACAACCAGTGACTTGAAAAATTGTTCTCTATTTATGTAATATGCAATGAATTGTATTCTGCCGTCACATATAACAAATTAGAATAAATAAATAATTTGATAAAAAGAAACAGTTCGCATGGTGAACTAGCTTTGTTTTTTTCTGCAGATGGAACTTGTTCTAGTCATCATAACATTCTGTCCTTGGCTTAACATGCAGCAGTGCAACTAGCAAAATCCTGCATATTTTTTGTTTTAGGTCACTCTGAGAAGTTAGTTTACTTATATTCAGATAAATAATATGTTTTGCACTTATGAAACATTCTTTAGTGAGTTTCCTTTTAGAGTCCTCACACAACTTGACTAAAACCTTATTTCTGAATGGAAATCTGGGTCTTTACTAGTCTGGTAGGAATAACAATTAGATTTTGCTCTGGTTGGAGTGGTAATACTAGGTCTGATGTAAATGACTCCATCTTTTATTCATTTCTTTAATAAATATTTATTGAGAGCTTACTATTCCTAGCACTCTTTTAGGTGTTTGGGACAGAATTGTTAGCAAAGTTCTTCAAGCTCATGGTGGTTACATGCTATGGGGGAAGAAGATAAGCAAATAAATACATTCATGAATAAATGATAGGTTTACAGATCAGATAATTAATATGAAGGAAATAAAACAAGGTGGTAAACTGGAAAATGACTAAGGAAAATGGGTTCATTATTTAGAAAGTATGATTCATAAGTTTCTGATCTCTATAATGAAGTTCAATGATAAATGTGATATCTCTTATGAATATGAGGAGGTTAGAATTGAAAGAGGAGGTGAGCCAGTCATATGGAGATCTAGGAGAGCAATTTCCAAGTGTAAATCATAGGAATTACAAGGACCCTGAGGTAGGTTCTTTACCTTCTTTTAAGAATAGATAAAAAGCAATTGTAGCTGGAACATAGCAAGCAAGTGAACACATAGTGTGATTTACTAGATCAGTGGTTCTCAAAGTGTGGTTAAGTACCTTGGTAGCCATAGACAGGCTAGTAAGCTGTTCTGTGGAGTCCATGGGATAAGAGATTATGTCCTCAGGCATCCACCCAATTCATGTAGGTCCTGATAGTTCTTTGATTACAAAAAAAATCAGGGAGATACTATTCAATACAGTGGTTTCTCAAAGAATGATCCCCAGGACATCAATAGCAGTGTCATCTGGAAAGAATAAATTCTCAAGCCCATTCCAAAACCACTGAATCAGATACTCTGGGACTGGGGGCTAAGAACTTGTGTTGTAACAAGCCATTTAAGTGATTCTGATGCTATACAGAGCTACAGAATTACCGAGCTGGAAAATAACTGGGGGTGTGGGTATGGAGAAAGAGTGTCACTGTAGAGTAGGAAGAAGTGTCTTATTTCATTCATAAATCTTTCTTCTCCACTTGTGTCCTTGCACTAATCTCCAACTGAGGAGGACTTAGCTTAATATTTCTTTAATTATTCCTGCCTGTATTAGGAATAAATAAGCAACACTCTCAGGGTTATACATAAGTTATTTCAGTTTATCTTTATAATTACCTTGTGAACTATGTACTTTTATCCTTCCCATTTTACAGATTAGGAAAAGGGAACACACATAAGAAACTTGTCCTAGGTCACACAAGTACTAAGAGGAAGGATATGAATCCAGGAAATCTGATTCTAGAGCCACATCAATAATTATTTCTCTATACTGTCTCTCACTAGACACAAGAATAGTTGGGTGATATGATCTTAGGTAACATTGTTCAAACAATTGCATCCCCTTTTGACTTTGAATTAAAGTCACTGAATGATTCTCACAGAATCATCTAGTGATTCTTATACTCCAAAGTCTTGAGAGGTAAAACAGCTTGCCTAAGATTATACAGATGGTTAGTGTCAGAGCCAAGACTTAAATCCCAACTCTCTCACTTTTGGACTCAGTGTTAATACATTTGATTAGCAAAAAAAAAAAAAAAAAAAAAAAAAAAAAAGAAAGAAAGAAAGAAAGAAAGAAAAAAGAAAAAACCCACAAACCCACAAAAAAAAACCAAACAAACAAACAAAAATCTTGACATAACATTATAAAAACAACAAAGTGAAGACACATACCTAGCAGCTCATGCATTTACCATCCTGGCTATTGTTAGCACAGTAAGTTCTTTTCTGGATTCTGGTACCCACAAAGGACTACAGGACAGGGTCCCCTAGAGAGAATAATGCTACACTTTGCAATAAGAGTAAACATAGTTTCTCTATACACAGAATTTGTCAGTCTAGGATAGAAGACTTGAACATTAAATTTTATTAGTAATATTTCATTGTGAAATACATGAAAGCAAGAACATGTGAGCACCAAAGTAACTTGTCACCCAGTTCATTTTCTGTTTGTTTGCTTGGTTTTGTTTGAAACTCCTCTTCTTATTTTATCTGCAGTGAAATTTTGCAAAGAAAATGTATGGAAGTTGATATTCTGTATGTTCTAAGATTAAGGGCTTATCACAAAACTTCAGCAATATTAAACTTAAAATCTTCTTTTAGACATATAAATCTGAATGTAACCCAGATTTTCTGTCTATACCTTCTGTTCTACATTTACAAATGTGTGATGTATAATTTAAGTTTTTAATCTCAATGTGTTTGCTCTATAATAAAATTCTGTAATAATAAAACGTACTACCTCAGCTTCATTTTCTTTATAAACATACTAACTATTCTTGTCATTTTTTCTTTATTACAGTGAGCAAATAAAATAAATTATTAATTCTGATTAAAAGTCTAGTCCTTACTAGCATGTTTTTCCCCCATTAAGGTCATTCAAGATACTTTTTAGCGGTTTCTAAGAGGCTATAAAGAAAAAATCAAATTTTGTGGATTAGATGTAATTATAAAATACATTTTCTATTTATCATTGGTCTCCCAAACTTCTTCTATTTAAAGAAAAGGCAAATGTCTTCAAAATATTTGGGGATACTTTTAGAATAAAATTTGTTTCATTCATTTTTGGCTATCCTTAAAATATAGTATCTACAGGAGGGAAGAATGTTCCCTTTAAGCTTTCTGAAGGGGAACTCTTGGAGATCATTTCTTAAGTATTTTTAAGACTAGAGGGTATGTCAAGAAAAAATGGCCATCCTTTTAGTAAGGCTCTGAGGAGGAAGTATTTTACTCAAATATCAGCTTCCCTTTTTCACCTTCTTTGCTTTCAAGTAAAATTAAGGCTTTAGCAAAGAATAAGAATAAATGTGAGTCATTTTACTTCAATGCTAATACTGGGTTTTGTGCTGCAACAAAAGAAAACATTTCTAAACAGTTATAGTTGCTGAAAACTGTGTCACAGACCAGTGCACAACAATGTAGAAATTCTGGGTGTACAAATAGCTTTAATTAAGAGCTAGTTAGATTTTCAGGTAAATTAGTATCTTCCTTCCCCAACACAGCATGTTAGCAGTATTACTACAACTTGAAGAATTACTAGAAAGTGTTTTACTTTTCTCATTGCTGATTAACAAGATTTAGAGCAAAGGCTCACTTATATTCCAAGGGGAGGAGTTCTTATACTAAGATTAAATGTCTCCACAGGAGGTCAAGGGACAGTTCCCCGCCCCCATCAGGACATATATAGTTTTGTTTCATCAAACAATATATTGCTAAATAAATAGTTATATACAGCCATTCTTACTCCTTTTCTCCAACATTTTAGAAGCAGTACTGGACACTAGGATGACCAGCCATCCTAGTTTGCTCAGAACAGAGAGTTTTTTCTGGAATGTGGCGCTTTCAGTGTCCTTGGCAATTCAACCTGGTTAGGTGCAAGAAAGTAGTTCTGATATGACAATGCAAATGCTTTATACTCAACTAGAGTTAATTCTGGGACTTGAAATGGGGAAATTTGGGAAGATGATACTTCTAATATTTTCAACAGTAGTGAAAATCATCAGTCAACTACAGGCCCAAGAACTAGTTAAATATTAAGGTCAGAGGTAACAGCAAAAGTATAAATCATAATCTTTGGTGATTTAACTTTATTCTGGGTCTCAGAATTTACTCTAAGTGTCAAATAAACAATGGGGTTGATATGTTGAGCTGAATGATAATAGAAAGGATTATTAAAAATATCTGCATTATTTTTATCTGCTTGAAGTGCAATAAAATGCAACAGGCTGTGAATTATTGTGTAATGATTACCACATTGTGTCATTAGATGTGAGACAGACAGCTGAGATCCAGTTAAATGCACTGTTGTTTTCAGCCTATAGAATTATATTATATTCCAAGAGAAGAATGCATTTCAGTGTGAAATCTAGTATTGAAACCAAGAGTCTTTGGATTTTTGTTGTTGTTGTTGTTGTTCTTTGATCCAGCAAATGTTACATGCTTCCAACCAAGTTGCTTAAACTTTGTGCCACTGTTTTCTGGTTCTTTGACTTGAGAGAGCACAAGATATCTCTCAACTTCTTGACCGAACAATTTTGAACAGTCCCTAAAAGTAGTGGTCATTTCAAGTTAAGACAGGAGAGAAGTCAGTTTTAGTATTGGAGATGTGTTCTGTGAAGATGTGAATTAGAAATAGAAATAGTTTTCCCCCAAGTTCTCTGCTGTTAAGAAACAATATGATTAGCATCAATTGGAAAGTTCTTAGTCTTACCTTCATTACCTGTTCCCAAACTACCTATCAAGTCTTATTTCCCACTGGGCTGTACGGCATGGAAGTCCACACATGCATCCAGGATCCAGGTTTCCTGGTTTCAAAACCTTGCTCTACCGTTATTAACTCTGTGACCTTGGTCAAGTTACTTAATCTTTCTTTGCCTCAGTTTCCTCATTTGCAAAACTGGGCTTGGATTAATAATATGTAACTCATAGAAGTAAATATACAAAACACTAAGAATACTGCTCAGCACAGAATAAGTGTTTGTTATTATTGGTACTATTGTTGTTTTTATTATTCCTTAACACATGCCCTTTGTTCTGAGCCTAATTCTCTCTTCATCTACATCAAATTCTTTTCTTTGTATTTTTGCTTGTAAATGCAACATATTTTTTTTCTGTTTACACAAATTTATCCATCTTTTAAAGATTAGTTGTATTTCAGTCTCCTATATGGGACCTTTACAAAACTCATAGTTTGATAAATTTTTTTTTAATTACTACCAAAGCACATAGGTCAGCTTCTCAGTTCTTTTCTCCTCTGACAATCTACAAACTTTATGACAGTTGGGGAAATGTCTTGTCTATTTTATTTTGTTTCACATTCCCTAGTATATTTCTCAAGTAAACAGTTAATTGATTCATATCAGGAAACTAACACTTAAATTAGGTTCTTAGATTCTTTTGAGACATGAGTCTATCAATTACATCATTTTGACGATAGGCCACACAAAAATTTTGCTGAATTTACAGTTTTTTTAGCAGCTATGTGTTTGTAGTAGATTGCCATTTTTAGGTTGATTTTCATTCATGTTTGGATTCAGGAAAGAATACAAAGTGATGTTTTTACATGTAGTTCACATATACATCACTGAACCACATTTACTGGAGCCCATTCTAAAAAAGATAGGATAAATGGTGACTTAAAAATTATTATTTTTTTATTATAGGATGCTATGGTTTGAATGTATGTGTTCCTCCAAACATGTTTTGAGTTATTCACCAATGTGATAGTATTAAGAGATGGAGCTTTTAGAGGTGATTAGATCATAAAGGCTCTGCCCTCATGAATAGGATAAATGTCCTTATATTAAAAGAGGCTTCATACAGCATTCATTCCTCTTGTCCTTTCACCTTCCTCAATGTAAGGAGGCAGAAAAAAAAGCAAAACAAAACAACAATAAAAAAAACCCTGCCATCTTGAAAACAGAGAATGAGCTTTACCAATGTGTGAGTCATGTTTTTCATTGCTGTGACTGAATATCTGATACTAACAACTTAAAGAAGGAAAGATTTTCTTTGGCTCACAAGTCAAAGGTTTCAGTCCATGGTTGGTCAACTGCTTTTCTTTGAGCCTGAGGTGAGGCAGAATCTGATGGGGGAAAGGTGTTGTAGAGGAAAGCTGCTCAGCTCATGGCAGCTTCTAAGGAGAGAGAGAGAGAGAGAGAGAGAGAGAGAGAGAGAATAAATATACCCTTCCAAGGCATATCCCCAGTGACCTAATTCCTCCAATTAGGCCCTACCTCCTATAGTTTCTGCCACCTCACAATAATGCTATCAAATTATCACTCTCTCAATGGATTAATCTACTGAAGAAATCAGAATCCTCATGATCCAATCACTTACCAAGAGCCCCAGTTCTGTACCCTACTTCATTGGGGACCTATCCTTCAACACATAAACCTTTGAGGGACATTCCAGATGTAAACTGTAACAACCAAATACCAAATCTGCTGGCAACCTGATTTTGGACTTTCTATCCTCCAGAACTAGGAGAAATCAATTTTTGTTCTTTATAAATTACTCAACCTGTGGTATTTTGACATAGCAATAGGAATAGAAATTGCCATCTACACAAAGAAATAGAATAATGTAATCAACTCCAGGTAACTATCACTAGCTTCCATAACTATTAATATTTTTCCAGTTTTGATTCAGCTATCTTACTCATTGTTTGTATGTAGGTAGGTACAACTGGAATATTTTAAAACTGATTCATCATATTTTATCTGTAAATAGTTAGTATACATCATTGACCCTTGAAGAGATATAAAATAATTTTTAAAAGGACTAAAACGTAATTCTCCATATCATGCTAAAATTATCAAATATTTTCCTACAATTTTACAACTTTAATAATACTACTTTATTCTCTTCTACCTCAAATATATAGGTAACCTCAGAAATAGATTTTCCTAGTGGATGACAGAAAATATATGTGAAACATGAAGGGTAGTTTATTGTCTCTGCTATGGTCTTTAAATTAAAGCAGGGACAATGGTTTGATAAAAAAAATACTGCATTATAATTTCAATATGATAGATTAGTATAATAATCAAGTAGAAATTTTATATTTATTTAAATACATTTTTCAGCTCTGTGATATCTTTGAATATCTTAAATTAAATGTAGAATAGGGCTATCCATGCTGATGACACAATATAGCTCATCAATCTATTTTAATAGGGCAATTTTTCCTAAGGATGTTAGAACTTAATGGCTCTAATTATTTGAAGACATTGTTTCACAAATGACTATGCTATCATTTCCTCCTAAATTGATCATAAAGTATAGCAGTGTTGTTAAGGTAGGTGTTTAAATAGCTATTTACCTTATTAAGTTTACCAAATACTGTCATATAAATGGTACTCATTTATAAATGATGGCAAGTTATGTTTTGTTACTATACTTTTTTGAGTTACAGTTTAATAGGTCACCTGTATGAGCTACATATAGTTTGTAAATCCTAAATTAACAATATTATACAAAGAGGCACACGATGAGAGAAAATTTTTAGAGACATACAGGTATCTAACAAAAAGTTGAATAGTTCTGTTATGTGAACCTGTGTTGGACATGTATAAGAAACAACATTTAGAATTTAATTTTATTAGCAATTGATACATTCTACCTGTATATTTGAAGTCTATTCTGTTTATATTCTTTTCTCTAGTCTTAAGCATGTATACTTAGGCAAATATAAACATCCCTGGTAGTATCATGAATCCAGGAAGGTAACAGCAGCATTAATCAACTAGAGTGAAATGTACTCTACTGGCTGTCAGTTCTTTTTGTAAGTTAGGGTTCAATGAACTCCCATTTAGGAATCTTCTAGAATGAACCAAATTCAAATAAAAACTTCCCTGTAGACATTTAAAGTGGAACTATAAGTATGTCTTTTAGTGATCTTTGTTCTGATATTTTTCTTTACATTTATAACTGCTTCCTCTGTGTATATTTTGACTTTTCAGGTATTCTGCTCTGACTTCATAACTTGATTTGATGTCATTAATTTTTATCAAAGCTTGTATGTATTCATATACTCTCACAGAATTAACTTTATGCTTTTATTTTTCCCTTCATTATGTGAATTTGACTAAAGCAGAGCTCTCTCCAAGTGAAAAGGTTTTATTTGGAAAATTCCTTTGAAATGACTTCTTTATTATAGCACTCTAAAATTGCCAGACTACAGCCATTTCTAGAATATTATTCCCAAAAAATTTCCCCACTAAAGTGAATTATGGTTTTCTGGTATGTATTTTTTTCTCTTGCATGGTAAATAGGGAAAAAAATAAAGAGGACCTTAACTTCAATTTTGCAGAAAAATGGTTTGGTCTGGTGCCCTGAAATTCAATCTTCAATCATGGGTACTTTGAGCTTAAAAAAATATATTTATATAAGAAATGTTGTTCCTCCTCCCCCTCATCTTTTAGGCTCTTGAATATGATTTTCTTTTAAACTATTATGGGAAATCTACTCTCTGAGTAATGTTTGCCATGAAAATTTAAAACACAAACAGCATATTCAAGATAAAAATAAAGTAAAGCAACTCAATAGCAGTCTGTCAGAGAGCTCGATTTTATGGTCTCATGAGAATAATTAGAAAAGTCAACCATGAAGCTAAGCAATACACTGACAGAGTTGAGAAAATGTTTTTCAGTAGATCTTTTGATCTACAAGCTTTAGGTTACATTTCTTTGTATTCATGAATGTCAGATATATTTAACAAATAGTCTAGAAAGTAGAGAGTAATTTTTAACATGGAAAACCAAGGTCAAGAAGGTCAGTAGGCTTATTCTGTAATTTAGTTCTGCAACCTATAGAATCACCTTACCCTACTCAACCTCTATTTTCTCAACAGGAAAAGGGGAACAACATCTATTCAGGTGAAGCAAGATAAATATAGTAGATGTGCAAACATTATGAGATAGAAAAATTCCAGCTATTTACATTATGAGGTGAAGAAAAAGCAGAAAATAGAATAGTGAGTGATATCATAATAGTAGAAATTATCATGGAATACATATTTATGATTTATTTTTCATAATCATGGAATAAAATAGTTCAAGGGGAGTGTTTAAGGTGATGATTTCAAAAGAAACTAAAATCTTTTCAATCAAAACAGTAACCACAATAATAAGAAAACTAGAAGACACAAAATGTTGGTTTTATGAAGAATCAGGTAGAAAATAACATAATGAGAGGAAACATCAGCAATTTCAGACTTATTGATAAAGGTATGTTCTAGCAGACAGCAGACCAGAGGTTTGGATTTTCTTGACAGAAGCACTATCTCCTTCAAGTCACTTAGTTTTCAGGTGACTAACTATACTGCTTTTCCAAGAACTTTCCCAGTTTTTACACTGAAAGTTCCACATCTTGGCAAACCCCTCACTGCCTTTGTCAAACATGGCCTGTTGCTCTCCCTATCCTGTATGCAAGACTTTGGCTATGAGTTTGTTCAGATATTCACTGGAGAATGCGGTTCAATAAAACTTTTAGCCTTCGTATTTTAAAAGACCGTTTTATTCTTTGACACACACATTCTCTGCAAATTAAATATCATTTTAACAGTTTTGTATTAAAAGTATCTGCTGGGCACAGTACACTTTGTGTTATAGAGTCGATGTTTAGGGTTCTGTGAAGAAACAGAACCAATAGGATGTTACTAAAGCTCAGTCCTTGTCCCCAATGCCAATTCAATGATGAGGACATGGTTTTGAGAAAAAGTAAAAAGAAGTTTTATGGCTTTGCTAGCAAAGGAGAAGCACAGGGGACTCCTTTCCCATTGGCTGTGATTCATCAGATGGAACAGAGGGTTTTTAAAAGTGATTCATTCCAGGTGTTCCCAGTTGGGGGTTGTGATTAACTTGTTAATTTGGGACAGAGCCATTCCTTAGATCTTCTGGCACAATACCTGAAGTCTGAATTACTTGGTTCCTGTGGTGGGTGTGGATTCAAAGACAGAGAACTCTGCCTAGGATAGGAAAAAGATAATCCTGTTGAAGCCAGAATTAGACAGTGTAGATAGGTAAGAGTCAGGTGGGGTCAAAGAGGCCAATTTTGAGTGAGTCTGGGGAGTTGCAGACTGTCCCTCCCCCCATCTTATCAAAAACCTGCCCCTGCTCCACCCATTGCCAAGGTAACCTGTCCCTGGAATTTCCCCTCCCTACAGGGAGCTATAAGGCTGTTAATGTGTCCTGGGCTGCAGGATCCTACCCTTCCCCTTCAGCTCTAGGGTTTCCCACCTTTTGTCCCTCCCACCAGCATTCCTGGGCCTAGTCACAAATACAGGAAGGAGAAAAATAAGGGGGAAATGGCAGGAGAACACAGGAAGCCTAGAACACGTAAAAAGGGCAGAACACCTGTCTCTGGGGGATACCAGGATACTTGCTATGGCCCCCTTCTCCCTCCCGGGAGAAGTCTATGTTACTCCTTTTAAAATAAACCCAGCTTTAAATGCTTGCCTTGACATGCTTCTCTAATGTTTAAACTTCAACATGTGGGGAAGTGGGACTCCTCATGGATAATCAGCAGTATGTATAACTTTTAGGGAGGGAAAGAGGAAGAAGAATCAAAGAAAACATGTCCATTTAAAAATAAGCCTCAGTGGCAGAGCAGAAAGGGCTATATTAAAAGCATGAGATAGACCACTGTTACTGGATATGTATATGGAAATGTTACCGCTGTTTACTTTGGGGAAGCCCTTGCTTCCCTGAATGCTGAAGTATAACACCAGAGAAGCATGCAGAGGCAAGTGTAGAATGCAAAGTGGAAGGCTTTATTAAAGGACAGCAGAAACGACTCCTTCCTGGAAGAAGAAGGGGACCCAAAAGGCAGAATCCCTGGAAGGGGGAGGTCTTCCCTTTTTTATAGTTAAATTCTTCTTTTAAGTCTTCCCACATTCCTTTCCTTTGTTTCCCTTTATCCTGCAGTGATAGAATACAGGTGGGAAGGCCAAAAGCTGGTAGATGTGTGGACTGAAGGAGTAATATGGGCAGGAAGTGCCTGCGGTGGTTTGATTGGTGGCACCTCCCTGTTTGCTGAGAGCTGCTTCATTAACCCTTTCTTAGAAAGGGTTCCCAGGCCTTGGGGACATTAACATTTCAATTTCTCCAAGTGCTCCTCTGCTTTCCTGGACTCCATTCTCTATAATGACCTCCATTTTCTTTATCTTTCTGTATTTTAGACCCCATTTACCTAACTACACTAACTACCTATCTTTATATCTGGCTTCAGAAAGAGATTTATTATGAGAACTGGCTTATACAATTTGCAATCTATAAACCTGGAGAACCCAATAAGACTGGTGATATAATTACAGTCTGCATTTGAAGGCCTGAGAATAGGGAAGTCAATGATGGAAATCCACCTTCAAGGGTAGATAAAGACTGACATCCCATCCCAAGTAGGCAGGCAGGAGGCAAAAGAAGATAAATTTCTTCTTTTTGTCCCTTCTTGTTTTATTCAAGTCCTCAGTGGATTGGATGACACCCACCACCATGGGGGGAGTAATTAAAATTTGCTTTACTGAATTAATATTCAAATATTAATCTCTTCCAGAAACCCCTCACAGATGAACCCAGAAAGAATATTTAATCTGAGAACTTCTTGTGTAAGGGTCCGGCGAAGCGTGGGAGGAAGAGACCACCAAGAGACTAACTTTATGCAATATGCAAGAGGAGTTTGTTTATTGGATCAGCGCGCTGAGTCCCCAGGCTGGCTTGCACAAAGAGGAAGAGCAGCCCAGGGCCCAGAGCAGAGGTTAAGCTGAGCTTAAGTAAACCTTTTGGAGAGGGCGGGGGGAGGGGGGGGGCTTTGCATACATCAGAACAAATCAACAGGAGATGCGGGAAAATTGAACAACTCTGAGTCAAGATTAGCACATTTACTGGCGGGAACAGATTGGACGGGGGTGATTGGTTACTTTTAAGTGGGGGGGGGATATTTAAAATGATTGGTTCTGGGCCCATGGTGCCTAGTGCCAGGCGACTCAAAGTCCCAAGTTATCAGACCACCAGAGGAGTCAGTGAGAATGTTTACTGGGGCAGCTCCGGTATTGTCCTAACAGCTACAGAGATCAAAGGCTCCGGGGTAGCTGAAGAATTTAACATATCAATGGTCTCTTACTTTACAACCCAAGTCTTGCAGTTTAGAAACTTCACAATGTCTGATCTTTTACACTTTTACTCAGGCTCTGGGCTTAGAATCAGCTTAAAAATTTCACCTTTTTCTGTTTATTTTAATCTTAAAAGTAATGAGTCATAATTATTGGAGGGTCTCGTTTTCCATATCTGCCAGTGGAGCATATTGTTGCCTGATTACCATAAGTTTCACCTGTCCAATCTGAGCTCGAAGGAAAGAAACTATGCGGTTAAGTAAACAGGGACCCACAGTTAGTAACAGTATAAGAATAATCAAGGGTCCAGCTAAGGCTGATAGGAGTGTAGTTAACCAGCGGGACTGCGCAAACCAAGACTCAAACCACCCTTGTTGAGTTTCCCTTTCTTTCTGGTGCTCTTCAAGGCGTTTTCTTAATTTATTCATGGATTCTTTTACAACTCCAGTATGGTCAGCATAAAAACAACATTCTTCCCTTAGTGCTACGCAGAGGCCTCCTTCCCTCATAAAGAGAAGATCTAACCCCCACCTATTTTGTAAAACAACCCCAGAGAGAGAGGTTAAAGACTCCTGCAAGGCTGTGATAGAGGTCTCTAATGTCTTCAAGTCCTGATCTATTGCTGTTTCTAACTGGGCCATTTGTTGTGACCCCGGATCATAGCAGCTGCTCCTGTACCAACTCCTGCAGCAGCTCCTATCCCCAATAGTATGGCCAGAGTGAGGTACACTGGTTCCCGTCGGAAATGGGTTATTTGTCCTCCTACTAAACCTTCAAATGATTCTGCATCATGGAAAAGCACCCTGGGGAGTACCTGCACCATCACACAATAATTTACTGAGCTATCAAACACCTGGACTGAAATGCAAGGAGTTAATCCTGAGTAACACGCCCACTGGGTTCCTTTCTCGGGAACTAGAAAGCCCTGTGTAACATCAATTTCTCTATCTGGGTGCATATATGTTGTTTGCTTTTAGGTGGGGACCCTATACATAAACCTGCCCCGGTTACTTCTGGGAGAGTTAACTTTGGATTTTTACCCCAACTACAGGTGGAACTCTGTGTCTTTACAGTGTAAGTCCAATTAACTGCTATCCCTTCATGATAAGGGGGTGTGGCAGAGAGGCATAGCCAGCAGGATTGGGTGAGGTCTGGCTGTGTGGAGTTTAGCACCTCGAAGGTTCCTTTAATTAATTCCCAGGGGGAGGAGTCAGCTGTACTCTGGACTGGGGAAGTAGGCAAAGACGGAAACCAGGAGGAATGAGATAGTAAAGGGATTCTGGTAGTTTTAAGCGAAAGGGGTTTGGGATGCTTAATTCATGGCTTAAGGGGATTGGGCCCTATTGCCATAGGATTTTCTTCCTGCTTAAGTCTGATGGTGAACCAGAGACCAAAGTCATAGGTGGGGCCATAAACATAGAACCGCATTCCCCAGGTATTTCCCGTAAGCCATGTCGTCCTGAGGTAGCCCCTTGCTTTGGAGGTAAAAGTTATGTTGAGGGGATTACACTCCACAGCGAGTGTTCGACACTCGGCTAGTCATACAGTCTCTAGGGTTTATCCAGGTGTTATTTCGACCTACCTGAATCATGCTGTCTGGGGAATTTGGTTTCCACCATGCAGCTCCTGTTTGTTCACAACCCCAAGATTCGCAATAAAAGTAATTGGGCCCTCCACAGGTTCGAGCCTGTTTGCGACTTTGGAAATCAGCTGGACACACATAATAATCAAGACTGGCTAGTCGACACCTATGATGTGGGCGATGACATCCATATGCATATGGTTACCCCGTGGGGAATGTTGTCCTGGCTTGGGGTTGAACGGGATCTGTGTGGGGTCCTCTATGTCAGGGAGGTCCCAGTCAAAAAGGCCTATGGCCAGTTGACAAATGTCAGGATGGAGAGATGGCCACCAAGTCCATAAGGGGGCTTTATGTGATATAGACCACACTACTTGTCCAGTGGGATTTATAATTTGCCAGTGTTGTTGAACAGGCTGATGGGGATTAGGGCTGCAGGTGGTCAGGGGAAGAATCCATAGCCCTACCCACACGACAAACACGCAACTTGAGAGGGTTACCAGTCTGTTCCAGTTTCCAGCCGGAGTCTGGACAGGGCGCAGGCTTGAGATGGGAGGCATGAATCCAGGGAGCCATCCCATCTACTTTTACCACTGTAGGCGTTATAAGCAGCACCTGGTATGGTCGTAGATGAAGTCTCCCACTTGGTATTGATGTGGGATTTCCTTGTCTCCGGGCTGATAAACAGTGGCCAGCTGTTTCCACAGGTATCGCTGGGTGTGTTCAAGGGCTTTAAGTCTGTTAAGCAAGGGGGTGTGAAAGGAATCATTAAGTCTCAGGGTTGGGGTCAGGTCCCTGATTGGAGGAGGGGCACCATAGAGAATTTCATAGGGGGTGAGCTTACACAAAGAGACGGAGGGGGTATTTCTTGCACGAAACAGTGCATAAGGTAGGAGCATAGTCCAATCTTTTATGCTGGTCTCTAAGCTTAATTTCGTTAAGGTCTCTTTGATGGTTCTATTCATCCTTTCTACCTGTCCTGAGCTCTGGGGTCTATAGGCACAATGTAACTTCCAATTAATCCCCAGGGCCCTGGCCAATCCCTGACTTACCTGGGCCACAAACGCCAGTCCATTATCGGACCCCATTACCTTAGGCAGTCCAAATCTTGGAAAGATGTCTTCCAGAATCTTTTTGACCACCATCTGAGCTGTTTCTTTCTTCGTGGGGAAGGCTTCGACCCATCCTGAAAAAATATCTACAAAGACTAGGAGATACTTAAGTCCATATCTTGCTGGCTTGATTTCAGTAAAGTCCACTTCCCAGAACTGTCCAGGTCTGGTCCCTCTCAAGCGCTTTCCTACTGGAAGCTTGGATGGGTATGCATTAACTAATTGGCAGACTTGACAAGCTCTAGTCACCTGTTCAGCTATTTCTTTTCTCTGCGAGTCCGTCAACAACAAGTCCTTTCTTTTGTATTTCAAGAGTGCCTCTAACTTCTTTGAGCCTAAATGGGTAAGCTGGTGTACATCTTTGACATAGAGTTGGGCTTTTTGGAAATGTAAACTTGGCTCTGTAGGATCCCAGAGTTCAGTATCTGTGTCCCCAGGCCATAAGTTGCCTGTATGTTCCCGCGCAGCTAAGTCTCCCAGTCGTTGTTCCCCCGGTGTGGAAACAGCTAACAGGGTCACTCCTTTTAGGGCTGCCAGCTTAGCTTCCTCATCTGCCCGCCTGTTTCGAACTGCCACAGGGTCATTCCCCTTCTGGTGCCCCTGACAGTGCACTATAGCCAATTCTTTAGGGCCTTTTACTGCCAAGAGAAGGTGGAGGATCTCATCTTTGTTCTTTATTTCCTTCCCGGTGGAGGTTAGTAGCCCCCTTTGCTGGTATATAGCCCCATGCACATGAGCAGTGGCGAATGCATAGCGGCTATCAGTATATACAGTAGCTCTTTTGCCTGATGCTAGCTCCAGTGCTTTTGTAAGGGCAATTAGCTCTGCTTTTTGAGCTGATGTTTCTTCTGGAAGGCCAGAGGACCAGATAACATTAGTTTTGCTAACCACTGCTGCTCCAGCCCGCCGCTTACCGTCTTGGAGGAAGCTGCTCCCATCCATAAACCATATGACCTCAGGGCGGGGCAGTGGCTGATCCTTTAAGTCTCCTTGTACACTGGTCTCCTCTGCCAGTATGTGATGGCAATCATGAGCGATAGGTCCTGATGATTCTTCTGGCAGCAGTGTAGCCGGGTTAAGTAGAGCAGGGGGTCCCAGCGTTATTCTGTCCTTGTCAAGCAAGAGGCTTTGGTAATGGGTTATTCTGGAGTTTGATAGCCACCTGTCTGGAGGCTAACGGATGATGCTCTCCAGGGCATGGGGGGCTATAATAGTCAGCTTCTGTTAATTTATCAGCATCCTTTATTAAGAGGGCTGCCGCTGCTATAGCCCTTAGGCAATGGGGCCACCCGCTAGCCACTGGGTCCAATTTTTTGATAAGTATGCTACTGGCCTTTTCCAAGGTCCCAGAGTCTGAGTGAGCACTCCCCGTGGTATTCCTTTCTTTTCCTCGATGTAGAGAGTGAAGGGTTTTTCTACATCTGGGAGTGCTAAGGCCAGGGCAGATAGCAGCACCCTTTTGATATTATTAAAAGCCTGTTGGTGTTCAGGGGTCCATTGGAATTGGGCATCCCCCATTATCAGTGGGTATAGAGGGGCAGCTAAAGATGCAAACCCAGGAATCCATAACCTACAAAAGCCGGCAGTCCCAAGAAACTCTCTGAGCTGTCTCTTATCAGATGGGGGCGGTATCTGCACAACAGTTCACTTTCTGGACTCAGTAAGCCATCGTTTGCCACCCCTAAGTGAATTATCCAGGAAGATTACTTCTTGTTGACAGATTTGGGCCTTTGTAGCAGAAGCCCTATATCCAAGCTGAGCAAGCTCGTATAATAGTGCTTGGGTCCCAGACTCACAGTTCTCTTTTGTGTTGGCTGCCAGCAGCAGATCATCCACATATTGGAGTAGGGTGACTTTGGGGTGTGCAGTTCTGAAGTCATTGAGGTCTCTGTGGAGAGCTTCATCAAAGAGAGTAGGGGAGTTTTTGAACCCCTGTGGGAGTCTAGTCCAGGTTAGTTGGCTGGATGTTCCTGTTTCAAAAGCAAACAACAACTGACTATCCTTGTGCAGGGGCAAGCAGAAGAAAGCATCTTTTAAGTCCAGCACAGTATACCATATCCACCCCAGATTCAGAGTGCTAAGTAAGTTATATGGATTAGGTACCATGGGGTGAATGTCCTGCACTCTGTTGTTGATCTCCCTCAGGTCTTGAACAGGACGGTAGTCCCCAGTTCCTGGCTTTCTTACAGGTAACAGGGGTGTATTCCAGGCCGATTGACAGGGCCTTAGGACCCCAAGAGCCAAGTATTTCTGAATATGAGGTCTATTCCCATCTCTAGCTTCTTTGCTTAGTGGGTATTGTTTAACACTGATTGGAGAGGCAGAAGCTTTTAATTCTACTACTATTGCAGGTTGTTTCATAGCTAGACCTAACCCAGCAGTTTCTGCCCAGGCATCAGGATAATCTTTTATCCATCTTTGGGGTAGTTTACCTATTTGATCGGTCCCAGGGGCCGTGAAGAGTTGATGGTCATCTTCTACTGACATAGTCAAAGCTGTGACTATGGGGGTCTTTACTGAGGGGTTTAGAAACTCCACTTGGGGACCATTGGGGTTAAAAGTTATTTTAGCCCGGAGCTTGGTGAGTAGGTCCCTTCCCATCAATGGGGCCGGGCATTCTGGGATTACTAGGAAGGCGTGGTGAACTTTTCCCCTTCCTAGGTCCATAGTCCTCTTTGTTGTCCAAGCCCGATATTTACTGCCATTAACCCCTTGCACCAGGGATCTTTTATTAGATAAAGGGCCCAGTGGGGCCTTGAGGGCTGAATATACTGCTCCTGTATCTACTTCAAAGTTCACTGGGGTCCCCTCCACCTCAAAAGTTACCCTGAGCTCGGGGAGGGGATCTGAGCCCCGACTTTCCTAGTCATCTTCTAGGGTCAGCATGGTAGGCTGATGTGACTGCTTCTTTTTGGGACACTCTTTGGCCCAGTGTCCTTTTTCTTTATAGTAGGCACATTGGCCTGAGGCCAGGGGCAGCCTTTGGCGTGGGCCCAGATATCTCTTCCTGTCTCCCTGCTTTCTAACTTCTGGCCTGTCTGTGGCTGTGACCAGGACCTTAGCCAATGCTTTACTCTGCCTTATGTTTCTCTCATCTTCCTTGTGTTCCCTTTCCTTTTCTCTCCTCTGTTCTTTCTCTTCCTCAGTTTCTCTCTTATAATATACTTTCTCAGCCTCTCTGACTAAATCTCTTAAGGTCATATATTGTAGTCCGTCTAAACATTGTAACTTTCTCTTAATATCTAGGGCAGCCTGCCCAATAAAAGCCATTGCAACAGATGCCTTTTGGTCCTCTGCCTAAGGATCAAAGGGAGTATATCTCCTACATGCTTCCATAATTCTCTATAGAAACATGGAAGGAGATTCATTGGGTCCCTGAATAATCTCACTTACCTTGGCCAAATTAGTTGGCCGCCTTGCGGCTGCTCGGAAACCCACTACAAGAGCCCGGCGATAAGTGGACAGATGCTCCCTACCTTCAAAGGTGTTAGGGTCCCAGTTGGGTCGGTTTAAGGGGAAGCCAGCTTCGATGATGTTAGGAAGTTGGGTTGGTCTCCCATCTGGTCCAAGAACATTCTTTTGGGCTTCTAAGAGGATTCTCTCCCGTTCCTCTGTTGTAAAGAGAGTCCCCAGAAGCTGTTGGCAGTCATCCCAAGTGGGCTGGTGTGAGAACATCAGCTACTCGACTAAACCTGTAAGTCGGGTGGGGTCCTCAGAAAAAGGGGTTTGTTATTTTTCCAATTGTATAAATCGGAGGAGGAAAAAGGCCAGTATTGGTAAGCTTGCATTTTTTCTCCGTGCCCATCATCTATTGTGGGCCCATAAGGACGGAGAGAAAGCATCACTGGGGCTTCTGAGTTGTTCATTGTCCGCCGCCTGCGAGTCCCTTTAGCTGGCCCAGGCTCCTCCGGTGGGGGAGGGGCTGCTGCTGCCATTGTTGCTGTCGCTGGGAAGTCCCTGGGAGGGCTTTGATCTGACCCAAACACCTCTAGCGGCAGGGTGCCCGAGTCAGCGGCAAGAGGGTCACCTAAAACAAATTGGGGGTTTGGGAGCAACGGTAAAGGATAAGGAGGGGGGGTGGTGGAGTCCAATAAAGTTAAATCCTGTGACTCAGGGAGAACAGAGGGATGAGGGGGAGGAGTGGAAGGTTTGAGTGATAGAATCGTGGGGGAAGACACTGGAATAGAAACTGGGAAAAGGAAAGGCTTCACCCATATGGGAGGAAATTCACAAAGGTCCTGCCAGGTCAAAATATATGGCTGCTGGTCTGGATGGCCACGTGGCCCTGGCTGAAAAACAGTATCTCTGACTTTGCAAACTAGAGGGAGGTGGAAAGACCCCCCTGGGGGCCATTCAACTCCTAGGGTGGGCCATTCTGAAGCACAGAGTGTCTGCCAGGTCCGGCGTTTCACTGTAAAAGAAAGATTTTGAGCCCTTGATTTTGAGCCCTTGCGCGGACATCCGTCCAATGATCAAGGGTCAGGGACAGAGACGTGGAATAGCCTTGTCCCATACTGAAAGTTACTCAAACAGAGACAGGGACGAGACAGTACGACATGACAAACACGGACACACAGTAAACATTTAACACAAGTTCAGAAGCAGAGATTAAAGACAGGCAGGAAATTTAATCCTGAGAAAAAGAATTGCAAGCAAAACCAAATGGATTGGCAGCAAAATATATCTAATGAGGTCTATTCCCTCTACCTGATGTGGGGGGGCTATTCTGTTTCCACCCCCCGCGAGTCCCCCAAGGCGTCCCTCTGAGGAACGTGGCCTGTGGCTTCTGGCACTTCTGTCTGCCACTGCCAGGGGAAGCTCACGCTCTCCGCTGGCAGTCACACGCTGCCAATCCAAACCAAACCTAGAAGGCTCTGAGAGTTCACACCCTCTGGGAGCTCACGCCCGCCATTGAGCCAAAAAAAAAAAACAAAAACAAACCTGAGCGATCGCAAAGGAAGAACAAAGAGAGAAAGAAGAAGAAGAAATAGGAGGAGAAGAAGAAGAGGAAGAGGCGCCTTACTTAAACTTACCCCTCTTAAAGATGTCCGTTGGGGTCTCCCTGTCCGGCGATGTGCGTTTCCCGGCCCATGCACCAAAATGTAAGGGTCCGGCGAAGCGTCGGAGGAAGAGACCACCAAGAGACTAACTTTATGCCATATGCAAGAGGAGTTTATTGGATCAGTGCGCTGAGTCCCCAGGCTGGCTCGCACAAAGAGGAAGAGCAGCCCAGGGCCCAGAGCAGAGGTTAAGCTGAGCTTAAGCACACCTTTTGGAGAGGGCGGGGGGGGGGGGGCTTTGCATACATCAGAACAAATCAACAGGAGATGCGGGAAAATTGAACAACAACTCTGAGTCAAGATTAGCACATTTACTGGCGGGAACAGATTGGACGGGGGTGATTGGTTACTTTTAAGTGGGGGGGAATATTTAAAATGATTGGTTCTTGGCCCGTGGTGCCTAGTGCCAGGCGACTCAAAGTCCCAAGTTATCAGACCACCAGAGGAGTCAGTGAGAATGTTTACTGGGGCAGCTCCGGTATTGTCCTAACAGCTACAGGGATCAAAGGCTCCGGGGTAGCTGAGGAATTTAACATAACAATGGTCTCTTACTTTACAACCCAAGTCTTGCAGTTTAGAAACTTCACTATGTCTGATCTTTTACACTTTTACTCAGGCTCTGGGCTTAGAATCAGCTTAAAAATTTCACCTTTACACTTGGTATAGTGGACATGTAAAATTAACCCTCAAAAAGGCATTATGTCATACAAATGTGACATATAATCAGTATGGTAACAGAAGAATGTTAATAATGAAATGGCTCTATGAGAAAAAAGATACCAAATACTCTACAAACATTAGAAACTAAACACAAGTTATTGTACTGTTGTTTTAAGTATGGGGTGGGGGAGGATACAGTCTCTCCTCTAGACTGAAGTATTAACTTTGAACGTCATTAATACAGTTTACCTCCTGGAGGAGATGGTAGCATTTTATTAAGATACAAATTGGCTATGTAGCAAAAAACTATATCATGAATTAGTGCAAACCTGGTCAGTCATAAAGAAGTATATCTGAGCTCAGAGGTTGGCATTGGGGCAGAAATGGTCTTTTACTCTTCTCTTTATTCACTTTGCAAATTTCACCTGCTATTAAAAGAGAAATAAAAGTAAAAAAATTAGAAGGAAAAAAGTAGGAAAACCACAGGAAGGAAGGAAGCAGGCAAGGGTTTTTCTGGAATGTTTATCATTCACTCAAAATTGGTACAATGAAATTAAAATCCATCAAAAGATTATTAAATCCCCTTTTGCCTATATTCCATTATATAAAGCCTATTTGAGTAGCATGTATCATCTAATATCCATAAGAATCATATTGAGGTGGAAATAATGCAACTTGATAAATATGGAAGACCTTGAAAATTATTTTCCAGAGAAGAGGTCCATTAGAGATCTTAAACCTGCCTTACATAGCAGAAACATAAATGTAGACTGTTGTGGTAACATGCTTGCTCATGTATAGCTGTGTTAATATAAGCATCCTATTTTAAATTCTGACTCACTTTTTGTGTTCCCCTTATTTGCATAATAATGTCAAAGCCTTAATAATATGTATGCTAGGTAATTCTCTGAGTGTCTTATTGGCTTATGACACATTTTTGAAAAGGAGAGGTGGCATGTAATTTCTTATTGAGGTTTAAAGAAGATTTTTTTCTACCCAGGAATAGACTCTTTGACCCTAGCTGGTATTAAAAGTCAGTGTACCTCCCATCTTCCAACACTTACAGGAAGTCTGATTCTGAAATTGTTCTTTTATAATCACCCACAACTTTTTTGGTGTACAATTTGCTCACTGGATATTGTTTTTCTTTTCTTTTTTCTTTTGGTACTGGGGATTGAACTCAAGGGTACTTAACCACTAAGCCACATCTCCAGCCGTTTTTATCATTTATTTTGAGGCTGGGTCTTACTAAATTGTTCAGGGCCTCACTGAGTTGCTGAGGCTGGCCTCAAAGTTGTGATCCTCCTGCCTCGGCCTCAAGTTGCCGAGATTACAGGCTTCTGCTACCACACTTGGCAGATCTTTTGCTTTCTTTATGGAAACTATGAAAAGATCAATATTTCTTGCTTAAGATATAGACCTTTGGGCTGGGGATGTGGCTCAAATGGTAGCGCGCTCACCTGGCATGTGTGCGGCCTGGGTTCGATCCTCAGCACCACATACAAACAAAGATGTTGTGTCCGCCAAATACTAAATAATAATAATAATAATAATAATAATAATAATAATAATTATAAATATTAAAATTCTCTCTCTCTCCCTCTCTCTCACTCTCTCTTTTTTTTTTTAAAAAAAGATATAGACCTTAGACTTAGAAATAGAGAATGTGAGCTATAACAATTTCCCCCACAAAGTACTAGCCATTTTCCTTGGAATGTGGAAGAGGAAAATTCCTTGATTAATTTATCAGAGAAGTATCCAACTCATGACCACTACAAACTGTAGAGTTCACAACTCCACAATGAATTGTATAATGTTATTTTTGGTAGTTGCAGATATTAAAATATATCTTAAAAGAAGACATTTTTTAAAGTTATAATGCTAATTTAAGGGCTAGAAGTTTAGTTCAGTGGCAAAGTGCTTCTGTAGCTGGTATGCAACCCTGGGTTTCATTCCCAGCATGTGTGCATATGTGCATGAACGCGTGTGCTCGTGCACACACACACATACATAATAATATGTTAAAATGTCATAAAGTCAGAAACTGAAACCCACTCAAAATTCAGTTAGTCAATTTTGTCCATAAAGGTACTTTCATTGTATCATATAGAAGGAACAGAGTGAACACAGAAATTACACATAAATGACATGTATGCTTATGTGGTTACATTTAGTTTTTCTTATATTTTTAGGAAAGATAAACATTTTTGAAAGTTTTTTTATTTTTAAAAAATGGCTAAAAGTAAATAGTAAGTCTAAAATTGCCCCGGTTTTGCTGGAATTAAATGACATGTAATAAGGAAAGAACATGTAATAAGAATAAATAAATAATCTAGTTCATGTTCTTATTGAACAAAACATTTATTAAGTCCCTACTGTGTGTTAAACTTTACTAGACATTTCTTTTGTAAAATTTTCAATTAAAAATTGGACATCCAGGTACAGAAGCACATGCTGGTAAGAATGCCTGAATTCTACCATGGATGCCAGATCATTGTGGCATTTTTTCTTTGTTTGAGTTTTTCATTTTAGTTTGTTTTTGTTTTGTTTATTTAGAATAAATATCTGTACTTTCCATAAGTTCACAAATTGAATCCCATACTACCTTTGAAATGACTGCTAGAAAAGAAGAGAATAAGTGAGACCTCAGATTAGGGACACTCTAGCCATTTGTATGACCTGATAGTCTCTTTCTTATGCAGCGCCCTTAAATAATTCCTTCATACTAATTTTAGATCTCTAAATTGCCCACACTTTGTGTGCAGAACCTGATTATGATTGTCATATCTATGAAGTAATATAGAACTAAGAAACTTCAAATCAAATATCAGAATTAGTAGCATAAATTAATTTGAAATCTGCTAATCTGAAAGTAGACCTAGCGTTCCCTTGAAGAAATGCTTGAAAAGTGGCGTCACTCAATATATTTGAATTTATAATATTGTATGGAAAGTGAAAGAAGCTACGAGTAACATTTTAGAGTTTCAAATAACTGAAAAGAGGTGTGTGTGTGGGGGAAGCCATTCTGTCTTATTATATAAGTTTTGGGATACCACTAGAGGCAGAGATTGAATTGACTATTTAGGAATGTAAAAAGGATTTTTGTGCCAAAATCATGCAAAACATTCTAGTCAGCAGTGGCTTGGTGGTTTCTTAAACAGAAACAAGAAATATATATTTAGATGACCAGAATCCCAAATCAAGTATTGCACTACAGTTAGAGTTGTTAAGAAAATCAGATATTCAATGGTACTTTCCCAAATTTGTATTTTGCTCTGTGAAATTGGAGTTGCATGGAATGTTTTTCCAGTGAATTGTGCTTCTGGTTTTCCTGATAGTCATTGGCTCCTAAAAGTGAGAAAACAGATGCACCATGGTAATGAACAAGAACAAAAATTGTTATCTTAGGTTGCTTTTTCCACAATATACAGCTGAAGCTGTACCTTTGTTTAATTTGAGAAGTCACACTCCCACCCAGGAAGGGCAATTCTTTAATTTACCTGTTTATGTAAATTAATTTACCTGTTTATGTAAATTTGTCTGTTTATGTACTTACATTTATAATCATTTCCATAGTGAAATACATATTATTAATTGAGAAAGTATTTTCCATGTTGCCTTCAGTGTATAAAGACCCCCTTTCCTAAAAAGAAAATGCAGGGTTCTAGGGGCTTCTTTTATCACTACATATGAATTGCCCTTCCTGTTTGGGAGTGTGACTTCTCAAATCAAACTATAAAGCTGTTTCTAATAAAATTAAAATTTATTCATTCATTTAATTTATTCATTCATTTGTTTTGAGGTATGGTCTTACTCTGTTGCCCAGGATGGACTCTAACTTGTGATCTGACTGCCTCAGCTTCTCAAGTAGCTGGGATTACAGGAGTGTACCACCACACTAGCCTTACTGTTTGATGACAAGGCATTAGAAATATTTCCATTTAAACAGGAAATACTTCCTCCCAGACTGTATCTTCCTTCTAACCTATGTAAGAAGTTAAGTCATTCTTTAATGGCTGTGCCATAATCAAAGACTCATAGAAAGGACCATAAAGGTAAGATAGACTCCTTCATTTTACTTTTCCAAGGAAATAAGGATGAATGAAAGAACTATAGCTCCATTACTAAAAAACATTTTTGTTTAAATGATGATTCAAGTAAACCTTTAGCAAAATTAAGTAAATATATAGGAATACAATTGAGTATATAGAGAATATTAGATAGATTTAGATTTATCTTCTTAAAGGTTGAATTAAATTCATCCTAGATGGAATGGGATGAATTCCTTTTCATATGTTAAGAAAAATATGCCAAACTCAGAAAGGTAAGGGTCATTTGCTTTCTCTCATATGTGGAAACTAGAGAAGAAAAAATAAAAAACTTAAAATAAGATTGGGAGGAGGATCTCATGAAAATAGAAAGAGACCAGTAGAATAGAGGAAGGGAACCAAGGTGAGGGATGAGTGAAGGGAAAGGGGAAATGCTGGGGTATAAAATTGACTGAATTATGTTGTTATATCATGAATAAGTATAAATATGTAGTAATGAATTCCATTATTATGTTTAATGTACTAATAAAAAATAAAAATAAACAAATTCATTTTGGGAGCCATCTATGACTGCAACTTCAGAAAACACATTTGGACCTCACTGTATTCCTGAAACAAAAGCTACGGTTTTCACTCTTGAATCTATGAAGGGTACAATGATATGTTAGAAAATTTAGTAAATGGTGTATCTGCTTTTAGGGGGTATATTCCCTTTATTTACTTAAAAAATGTAAGAAGGTGTATTTTGCAAAACTCAGTAGAGAGCTATGAGGTTATTTCCCCCTTTATTTAGCAAAGTAACTTTCTACATATATCCTTTGGTAATTATTTTGATATGAGTTATGGGAGAGAAAAATCTTATTCAGTTGAGAATATAGCTTTGGAATAAATCTAGAGTTGTCTTATGGCTGTTCATTAGAGATGTTTTGAGTCTTTTTAATTCAAGGATGTCTTTAGGACCCAATCTCTGAAAAAAAAAAATCTTAAATTACCACAAAAATGTAATTGGACCTTTGCAGTATGGTGCCCTATGTTTTCACTGTCAAGGAAAAGACATTCTGTGAGGCCTATTTAATTTTCTTAATAGAATGTGTTGAGTAAGCATTATGGATTATTATTATTATTATCACCATCATCGTCGTCATCATTAATTGTGTTAAAAGAAAACTTTGGGAGGCATAAGTGACCTGCTGGCAAAGATTACCCACTCTGGAGTATGCAGTGGATCAGTTTTGCTCTCAGCAGTAGGCAGCATTATAATTAATAGAAATTGCCCATATGGGGTTTAAAAGACACTGTGATAATTAAGTTCACCAGAAAGACCTGGAAAGTTTTGGAGCTTATTGTAAACTAGTACTGTGTGAACCTACTGCAGTTGACTGCAATGTTTATATTGAAAGGCAGAACTGTTTTTTGTTTTTTTTTTCAACCTGCTCAGGAAAAAAAAAAAACATTAATGGGCCTTTCTGTGTGTGGTATAAACATTTTTTTACTAAGAGTTTCTCATATTCTTTTGAGTAAATATTAAATTGTACCTTTCCATTGTTTTCTAATAGTCATCATTATTAAAAAATTTTAAAAAGCCAGGTGCAGTGGTACTTGCCTGTAACCCCAGTGACTTGGGAGGTGGAGGCAGGAGGATTGCAAGTTCAAGACCAGCCTCATCATTTTAGCAAGACTATCTCAAAAAATAAAAAGGGCTATGAATGTAGCTCAGTGGTAGAACCAGGTTCAATCTTTAGTACCCCCCCCAAAAAAAAGTTTTTAAAAAATGTATACCCTACATATCCATGGTTCAGGTAAATACTCTTTGCCCTCTAGAAAGTTGTAGCATGCACATTTTGCACACACACACACACAAACACACACACAATTATATATATAATGATATATAATATATATAATGATACATATATGTATAATGATATAATATATATATATATATATATACTCATTATATATATATATATATCACCCTGTGCCCAATAAATATGTATAGTAATTATGTGCTGATCAAATATTTAAAATAGCATCAATACTTTAACACTTTATATCTCAATAGACCTTTTTGATTGTAGTATCCTTGACTTAGTCTTTACATAAATAAAGGTTGGGATTTACATATAACACAAAGTCCCTTTCCACCAAGTAGGACTATTTTTTTTTAAACTCATAAAACCTTGTATGCTTGTATCATTTGGGAATAGGTTAATGCACAAATTTAGTATATTAGTAACCTTTTACATGAATAAATAAGAAGATTTGTTAGAGCATTAAAGGAAGGACCCAGGAAAAAATAACACAGAATAAATACCTAAATCAGTGTTTCCTAAGTGTTCATGACATAGAATAACCTAGGAATGTTGTTGTAAGAAGAAATTCCAGATATACTTTGATGTGTCTGGGTTTGAAAAACCTAGAATCAGTCTTGCTACTAAATAATCTGAATCTGATGCACATAGTTCCCTTATAGTACTTTAAATAATACTGCTCTAATCCTTATATCCTTAACTTCTACTTTCTTGGTCTGATAGGAAGTGCCTTTTTTTATTAGAATTCAGAAATTTCAACAATCACATGTATTAGATATATAACCTTTAGATCTTTACATATTCTGAGGAAACTCTGAAAAACCAGCCTCTACCTCAGAGCAAAGCCTGTCCAAGGAAGGGACATGACCTTTGTCCTTGGAAAAACCCACAGAGCGTTCCTAGGCACATTCCCACCCTGCTAAGTTGTTTATCTACAGGAGAGATCTGCTGTGCCAGGTGTCCCTGACTCAGTCAGGCTAGGTGGGGACCCATAGCAGCCCCCTAGCAGCCACCAATCAGCATGAGACAGGGAAATACCTGGGATGCCAGATGACCCTCCTAGTAGTTTATGATGTTGGGAAACCATGTAGTTCAGCACGTACACCCCTCTTGGCTTACACCAATCAGTTCAAATGAATACCCCCTTTGTACTGACCAATCACCCCTAGACAACTTGTTCCTGCCAGTAAATGTGGTAATCATGTTTTAGAGTTGTTATTTGATTTTCCTGCGGTGTGTGATGATTTGCTAAAAGAGGCTATGATGTATGTGAAGTCCCTGCCCTCTCCAAAATATGTATAAAAATGCTACAAACCCTGGGTTCGGGGCCTCTCAGCTTCACCAGTTGCTGTGTGTGCTTGCGGAGGACCGAGCTAGCTCGCAATAAACACCTCTTTGCTGCTTACATCGATCTTGGGTCTCTGGTGGTCTTTTGGGGGTCCCGAATTCGAGCTTAACAACTCAAGTTTGATGGATTTCAATCTGCTTTTTAATATAATATCATTTTCTTTGTAGCATGTAAGTATAATCCACTCTCCTACAACATTTCTGAGAGGGTGATGTATGTGTCTCTTCTTTTTCTAAACCATCTTGACATCTGTTTGTTCAAGAGGCTCATACTATTTCTGACTCATTATAGTTCACTGGGCTTAATATTTTCTCGTCAGAAACAATTTCAACATATTTGCTTTAAAGATGATTTCTCACATTATATACAAAAAGTAACTTTTCTGCCATGCAGAGAAATATAAGAAGGCAGTGTTTATAGAATGATAGTCAAAGATACCTCTAGGAGTGGGGCATTAGATTGTGTATTTAGTTGCCAGTTATAGATTATAGGAGTCTATCATGTTAAACTATTATATACCTGGAGTTGAAGTAAAATATGTCAGAACTTTTTAAAAATGAAATCTCAATTCATCCATTGTATGAAAAAAGGAATAGATTGCAGCCTACTTGCATGAAGTGATTGCATTAGTCAGGGAATTTTATTTTTAAAACCTAAAAGACAGACCTTTTTGAATGCTGCTATTATTTACTATACCATTAACAGTTTCTTCTTTCATGACCTGGCTGATATATTAAAGACCTGCTTCAATCAAAAAAAATATTCTCTATGGTTGCTGGCTGATGGTATAATTATACTATGTTGTCAAGAGACTATTTTTTGATTCCAAGGGTAAAATTTCTTTCTTTAGCTACTACAGAATTGACATGCTTTATTGTTCATTATTCATCATTCTTTTGCTTTCTCTACTTTACAGTCTGGATCAAGAAAAGTTTCTCTGGAGACTCTACCACACATGCTTAGGCATCTTGGTGAAATTTTGTTTTAGTTTTAATTTTTCTTACTTGCCCAAGGCTTCCTAACTACAGCTTGATCCGTGTGTATGTTCTAGGTAGTCTAATGAGGCTGAGTCACTTCTCCAATTCCTAGGCTTTTCTTTCCTATTGTTGTTTTGCTTTTTGCCTATGGCTGGAGGAGGTCTTTCTACAATAATCATACAACTCACCAAACACAAAAACAATCAAACCTGCTAGTTTTCCTAAAGAGGCTCAATGTTTAATTTATTCATTAAAAAATTTTGTCTTGTGTTTCTCTCCCTCCTCCTCAGCCTTCTCTTCTTCTTTCTTATGCTTATAGAAAAACTCAAGCAGCTTTTTGTGTTAATAGGCAGGGCCAAGGGCAGAGTTCTGCCTCTGGGAAATGTTTATTCTAGAAAAACACAGGAGACATTTGTTTGGTCTGACTCATCTTGAATATGCCATAATTCATCTTGGGTAAAAAAAAAGAGAAGATGTCTTAAATATTGATGCCTATGAAGACTAAATTTTGTGTTTAAAATACAAATAAACATGGCCAATGAAACCTCTTAACTAATCACCAAATATTTACCAGTCTCCTAATATTATGATTGTTGTCTCTCTTTCCAAAGATATGCATAAACTTCATGAACACAATCATTTTTTTGCTATTTACCTGACAAACAGTTGCTCTTGAGAAGTACCCATTTTCAAGCCTTCCCTAGCAATTTGAAGGAATAATGCTAAGGGAAAATCAATCTGTGTTTCTATGCATCCCAAAATTGTTTTGTGTCTTTGTTAGGGGATGTGGGGGATGGAGGGAGGGGAAGTCAAGTATAATACCCTGACTCTGCTTTGTCTGCTTAATCCTATCTTTATTCTTAAATCTCTGTAAATCTTCTGTCAGAGTCATGACCCAAAGGATTCTGATCCCCTGTTCCTGCCTCTGGTCAGCAGCCCAGAGCTACTAACATAAGTCATCTCCCCAGGTGAGCATGTTCCATTGGAAACAGCGAAAGGGAAAAACTAGTTGGACTTCTATCATGCTATCTTTTCTAACTTTTCAGACTAAACATAGAGAAAGTCTTCCTTTTAATCCATTTATTTATTTGTTTGGTCAGATATTCTTCACTCATTGTTTATGTAGAATATACTTATGATACGTTCAGTAACATGTAAAGTGTAATGGAATAATAATAGGGGGAGTACAAGGTGATGGTGAGCAGTACTGACAACAAAAAGGGCAAAGAATGACCTTAAAGAAACAGAAGTCTTTTCTGCCTTAAAATCTCACTGGGAAAAATGATATACCCAAGTTAAATAAATTAAAACAATTAAAAAGCAACAGCTAAAAAAATAATGTAAACATTATATGTGAGTGGTGATAGGGATGGGAGAGCCCACATGTATTTAATTCAGTTCAACATTTGAGAAGATATTATGTTCTAGGCTCTATCTATGTATATATGTGACTGCATGACCAATGTGATTCTGCAACCTGTACACTCAGAAAAATGAGAAATTATATCCCATCTGATTCAAATGAATGATATGTCAAGATCATTGTACTGTCATGTGTAACTAATTAAAACAAACCAGAAAAAGAAAAAAAAAAACAATGTGAAGTTGGGAATGGTGGCGTGTGCAGGCTCTGTAGGCAGTAAGATCACTAGTTCAAGGCCAGTTTAGCAACTTAGCAAGACCTCATCTCAAAATAAATAATAAAAAGGGCTGGGGATATAGCTCAGTGGAAGAGCACTCCTGGTTCAATCCCGAGTAAGGAGGAGGCACATCTTGAAAGAACATAACAGAGATAACAATCTGGAGGCAGAGACAGACATGTAAATTTATTATAAGGCACATTGCTGAATGTTTTAAAATCTGAAGTAGTTTGGCATGGTGGTGCAAGCCTGTAATCCCAGTGGCTCAGGAGGGTGAGGCAGGAGGATAACAAGTTCAAAGCCAGCCTTAGCGATTTAGCAAAGCCCTAAGCAACTTAGTGAGACCCTGACTCTAAATAAGATATAAAAAATGGCTAGAGATGTGGCTTAGTAGTTAAATACCTCTGTGTTCAATCCTTGGTACAAAAAGAAAAAAAAACATTAAAAAATAAAATAAAATCTATAAAGTACCATGGGGGAAATTGAAAAAGGATAAATTAATTTTGAGTGAGAAGGGCAAGGAAAGTTTTGGAGAAGAGGTATGGTTTGAACTTGAATGGGAAGGATGGGAAGGATGTATCTATTCTACAGGTAAGAATTTTATAGTGAAGATGGCAGTGGGGAGAAGCATAGGAAATATTCAGATATTTGTGTTTTAGTCATAATACATATGATAGGGTGCAGGAGGAGGTCAGATGGAAAGACAGGTTAGATGTGATGTAAAGACTCTCTAAAGCAGTGCTGAGCATCTGGAACTTTATTTTGTAGATAATGGCACTATTGATGAATTTTGAAAAAATCAGGTGAACGAGTCTATCTTTAGGATGTGGTTTATCATTATGGTTGAGAGTTAGTACTCACAAGTCAGACAAAACAGGATTGAATTACAGAATATTTCTTGAGCTTCTTCATTCCAGGCACTGTTCTAGTCTCTGAGGCCATAGTAGTGATGAATATTGGCAAGGTCTCTGCACTTATGGTACTTATTTTTAGTATGGGGCAGGAGAAGCAGATAATAATGACATAAAATAAATTTTTCAGATGGTGATAAGCACTATTAAGAGAATAAAATGAGGCCATATGATAATGGCTGTTAGTGGGCAGAGAAGCTACTCTACATTGAGCAGTTGGAGAAAGCCTCACTGATGAGGTGAAATTCGAGTTTAAGCTTGAATTTAATGATGGAATTAGCCAGGAGAATGTCTGGAGCAAAGTCTTCTAATTAAAGAAAATAATAGATTTAAAATCCTTTATGTGGAAATGAACCTGATATGTTCTAGAACTAGACAGAAGATTGTTGTGGCTGGACTAGAATTAATAAAGGGGAGACATGCATGAGACTAGATTCTAGAAGTAGGCAGGGGTCTGATTATGATGTCTTTGTACACCAGAGTAAGGAATTTGGTTTTTATTATAATTGTAATGGGAAGCCAATAGAGGAGGTTTCAATTAGGGTTTAATATTGTAATGCCAGATTTGTGGGACCCCCAGTAGACCTCCAGGAGCTGAATCCGATGCAATCACACAAGTCTTTATTGCAAGCTCAAGCCTGGACTCAAAACTGTTCCCAGGGAGTGAGTCCCTGGTCCTTTGTTCAGTGATATTTTATAGGTTTTGGGGGATACTCTATGCATCACAACATCACACAGCAAATCATTTCATACCGTGGGAAAATCAAACAACAACTCTTAAAATTGATTAGCACATTCACTGGCAGGAACAAGTTAGTTAGGGGTGATTGGTTAGTACAAGAAGGGGATTCCTTTGAACTTATTGGAGGTAAGTTCACAGTGGAAAGTAGAAGCTTTATTGAAGGACAGCAGAAAAGACTTCTCCCTGGAGGAAGAAGGGGACCCAAAAGACAGAATCCCTGAAAGGGGGGCGTCTTCCCTTTTTTATATCTAAGTTCTTCTTTTAAGTCTTCCCACATTTCTTTCCTTTGTTTCCCTTTATCCTGCAGTGGTAGAATGCAGGTGGGAAGGCCAAAAGATCAGAGATCTTTGGACTGGAGGAGTAATCTTGGCAGCAAGGGTCTGGGGTGGTTTGATTAACACCTCCCTGTTTGTTGGGAGTTGCTTTTTTAACAGTTCCTTAGGAAGGGTTCCCAGGCCTTGGGGACATTAACTTTTCAATTTCCCCAGGTGTTGCCTTGGATTGCATTCTCGATAATGGTCTCCATTTCCTTTATCTTTCTGCATATTAGACCCCATTTACCTAACTACACTAACTACCTATCTTTAAATCTGGCTTCAAAAGGGCAGTTTTCAGTTACTCATTTCTATTTTCTGGTTTTTATCACTCATGATAGGCTTAGAGAGACTGAACTTGAAAGATTTGTCTAATATTTATGAAGTTACCTAGATGACATGACATTAGTCATTAAGGTTAAAGCTTATAAATATTAAAATTTTTAAAAAGTTCCTTGGTGAATATGCATTTTTGTCAATTATTTCCTTACAGGCAAGTGATGAGAATCCAGAATTTTAAATACACAAATCAGGAAAAGACATAGGATTCAGAAAATCCAGCAGTTACAATTGTTATTAGTCCAGCAGTTAACAATTGTTATTTTTTGAGTTGGGTTTGTTTGTTTGTTTAATAATTAGCAAGTAGAACAAGAGAGGGAGAGAGAGAGAGAGAGGGAGGGGAAGAGAGACAGAGGGAGGGAGAGAGGAACAGAGGCATCCCAGGGGAGGTTGTTTACTAGTTATTTCATAAAACATCCAAAAGACTTTAATTGCTAATGTTATTACATTGTCATAGCAGTACTGATTCAATTTGAAAATGTAAAATGAAATGTTTTAATAAAAATTATATAACTGTGTGAAATACTGGCTCATATTGACCATGAGCATGACTTTAAACAAAGAACAACATATTCACCTTCAGTGTGTTTTTGTCACCTAAGTGTGCATAGCCATGATCATTGTTAGTCTTTATTTAATACTAGTGTATTTTCAGAAGTCACATTGAAACTGTGACTCCTATACCCTAGTCATCACTACTGGCTTAATTGAGCTTAGGTGTTATAGCCTTTTACTGTTGTGACTATTAGTATTCTGTTTTTAACTATCTTTGTGGTAAGTTTGGGAACAGAGACTATGTTAGGCTTTTCTATATCCGTGAACATCTTTCAGATGGAAAACTCACAGGAAGAAAATGATAAATAGCTTAACTCAGTAGGCTGAGGTCATTTTAAATAGGAAGGTGAGAGATTGAACATGAAAGACAATTTTGGTTTTCTTTTGTTCTTCTTTTATGTTTGCTTCTATCTACTCTGTTCTAATTTGTGAAGCACAAGGCTGCCTCAAGGACACCTAATATTTAATAAAGATGAATTGTCAATCCCTCACCTTCCAGAAAACTTGTGAGGTAGGTAAATTGTCAACAGCAATTATTTTTCTTATCATAAGCAGATAATTAGCTCCAAACACCGCTTCCATAACATTTTTTAAATTATATTCCTCTCACATTCAAATCTACCCTCAAATCTATCCAATTAAGGTGAACTGAAAATAGAATTACCATTTTCTGTTTCTATAATTACTATAAATGTCTCTAAATAGAGTCATATTATTGTATATAAACTAGTTTAACTATGAGCATTTTGAAAAATATATTTTTAAAATATCACTGGTCAGAAATTCATGATAGAAACTTTATACATTACCTTATTCTCACAGGCACCCACTTGAGAAGAGAATTACTAATCTTATTTTACAGATGAGGAAACAAAATTAGAGTGATACAATTCTTTGCTTAAATCACAGACTCTATATGGTTAACCCAGCATTTGAATCCAGGTCTGCCTCATTTGAAAACCTATTATTTTTAATAACTTTAATGCATTATAGATTTTCAAACTGCTTTTAGTCACATGACACAATTATCTTGCTTATTTCTCTCTCCCCCCCTTACCCCAGTATGTAAGCTTCATAAAAACAGACACTTTGTCTGTCTTGATGACTGCTGTAACCCCAAGTCACAGAAAAGTTTCTGGTACATTACAGGTACTCAGTAAATATTGCTGGATAAAAATAATCATTAGAGGTTTTTTGTTAATTTCAAATCAGGTGGTTGCATAAGAGGTACTGAAAATGTGAATGAAGTGCCTCTAGATGTAGACCTCAGGGAGAGATTATCTCAGGCTAGAGACTACTAGACTGGTGTAGCACAGACCATAGACATCCAAATAGGAATAACAGTGCTACCTCAGGGATGTGTTCAAAACAATATACTGGAAGGAAGAAAAACATGTTATAACTTCTTGTCATATTTATGCTTTAACTTATCCTTTTCCAATTTTTACATTTTCAATATTTCATAGTGTACATATTATAGTAATACCTATGGTATTATGTTAATATACAATAACATAATATCATATACACATAGTAACACACACATATGTAAAATGGGGGGACAAGTACTCACTTTTACTGCTATTTGTGTGTGTTTGAAAACTTCTGGTCCAGAGTGAATAAGAAACATAAGCAGATAGCTATAATTCAGTGTAATATCCACTCACAGATATCTATACAAATAGACAAGTATCCTTCATGGTGGTAGTGGTGCTGGTGGAAATTGTATATGGGTGGGGAAGACCTCAGAAAAAGTTCCATGGAGAATTCTATAGAATTAGGAGGTAAAATGGGATTGTTAGTTAGAGGGAACACTTACAAAGCTGCAGAGTGAAACATACTTGATATGTTTTAGAAACTATGAAATATCTGAATGGCTAAAATAGAAGGAATACAGTGAAGAATGGCAGTACATTATTTTTGGATTATACATATCTAACATGTAGATACATATAGGTTGAGGATGACTCTTCCTTTATAAAAAGCTGGGTGGGGTACAAGATCAAAAAAATTTAGAGATTGCTCTCTAGAACATAGGTAATAACTGTCTGAATAAGGGTGTTAACTATGAGATGTGAAGAAAAAGATATCTTTAAGTGATATTACAGCAGATTAAAGTATTTTGGGGAGGGAGGGGATAAATAAGGGTCGAAAGAGTTAAAGATCACTTCTTGTCTTCAACCCTGGGTGAAGTTATTATAACACTGATATGTACAATTATCATTAGGAGAGGAGGACAGTTTGGCGGTAAGATAATTTTGAGATATAATATGTTCAAAGAAGAAACATCCAAATGTAAAGGACCAGTACAACTATAAAAATGGGAGCCTAATAAGAATAAGTTTTACTCCAGGTATGTATGTCAAAATATACTCTACTGTCATGTATATCTAAAAAGAACAAAATTAAAAAAAAACCACAAATGTAAAGGACAAATAGGGAGCTGGAGATAAAATATGAGACAGAAACTCTGGAACAAATCAGGTAGGGGTTGGGAATTGAGAATCATAACTATTCATTCACGAAGCATTTAATGAGTGCCTATTCTATGTCAAGCCCTATGGGGCTAAAAGGGGAATGAAAAACATGGCACCTGCTTCAAGTTGCTTATGGTTAATAGGGTAAGACAGATAATAAACAAGGAAAATGTTTACTTATAATTATAAACCATGGTAATTCTGTGAAGGAGGGACTACTTTAAGTGGTCACAGAAAATATGGGAGATGTTCTGTTTACCTGAGAAGTGATAGATGAGAAGGGACAGGACAAACAAGAGTGGAAAGAAAAGCATTCTAGGAAGAAGATGTAAGGAGGACTGGATGTGGAAAAGATCTTGATGTGCTGTAGGAATAGAAAGAAGGCCAAAGTGGGTGGAGCTTACTGAGTAAAGGGCACAGTTTCAAGCTAGAGAGAAAGACAGAAGCCCAATCAGGAAGGACTTTGAAAACCACCTAAAGAATTTTGAATTCTATTCTTCTTATAATAGAAAGTTATTGAAAGATTTTGAACTGAGGGCAATAAATTGATCTAATTTACCTTTTAGTTTCCTTTGGATGATATAATGGAGATAATTAAGCTTTGAGAACAGATGCATGCTCAGAAGGAGAGAGCATAAACACAGAAATAAGAAGGTGAAGGCTGAATCTTAGGGAATGCTTATCATTATGGCAGGATGGCAAAAGAGGAGGCAGCTAAGGGTCAAGAGGAGGTTTCAAACAAGTGGGAAAGGTGTCACACAAATCCATCAAAGGGAGTATTCCACAAAACAGTCTGGTCAACATTTTTACATTCCCAAAACATCTTAGGAAGGAATGAGATCTGAGAAGAGGCCTATATATTTGGGAGTAGGGAACCATTTTGAAATTGTAACTTCCATCAAAAACAATGAACTCCATAGTGAGTAGAGACCACGTTGCTGAAAATTCATTAGTCAATGGGATTTTTGAGTAGAATGATTTGTAGAAGACTAGCAAGTCAAAACTTTTCAGACTAGTTGAGACCTGTGAGAATTTGGATTTGGAAGTGGAGTATGAGAAGCAGAAGGGAGGGTAGGAGGGCAAAAAGAAGCAACTGAAAATGTTTGGGAACTGCTCCAAAGATCAGAGGGTAATTTAAAGGCCAAAAGTCTGGAGCACACTGAGATAGACAGTTGAGATCATAAGTATTAGAGGGATTTTTTTTTCACTGCTGGGAAGCAACCCTGGGCCTTACATATGCTGGGCAAGCACTCTACCACTGAGTGATAGCTCCTAGCCCACTAGTGTGAAATTTTAAAGGAAGAAAACCTTCTTTCCTCTGAAGCTGGAGAAAAGGAAGAGAGAATAGGTATAGCAACAGAGAAACAGCATTGAAGTAGTAGAAAGACTAGGGAATCAATGAAAGTTGAAATTGATTTTTCAATCAATCAAAATTAGCACACTAATTTTCTGTGTAAGTTCAATATAACAAAGCCTTTTTAAGGGCAGGAAACAGGGGGCTGTCTTGTTTGTATTGTTTGATTTTTATTTTCCCCATAGTATCTATTAGCATTGTGTATGTGGTTGGTGCTCAGTTAACATAGTTGGGTTATTTGATAGGATCATTATTCTTGAGGAACTTACAATTGGTAACATTCAAATAATATACACTGTATGGTAATTTCTAAAAGAGTAATATTACTAATAAGAGTTGCAGGTTTTGAGAATATTTGCCTATAGATTGGATTGATGTGGGAACGCTTCATAGAGGAGCTGATTTATCTGGGCATAATGCTTGCTTAACTTTAAAGCATTTTTTGCAATAAACTATAAGTGGATTCCTTCTGTATCTTGGGGTTAGACAGTAGCCTTATTGCTAATTGGAAAGACATGACCACCGTAGAAACTATACTTGTCACATCTTCTTGTTACATGTTCTTAGACTAGAAACTGTTTCATGAGCATCTTGTATATTTTCTAATCCCAATTCCTCTTCTCATATATATTTCCTCCACTTCTACTTTGATCTGTGTCAAAATCTTACCCTTTCTTTTAAGAACTATCTCAAATACCACATTCTCTATAAAGACTCTTTGTCTCCCTCTTCCCAAACTGGATTTTCTTTCTTCTACTACTTTCTATGGTACTTGGGAATTCCTAAACAAATTTATAATGCAGTTATTTGTAATTTGACCTAATGCCCATGTTCATCTTTTAACTCCCACTAAATTTCAAATTTCTTGTAGATAAGATCCGGATACTCCTAGTTTTTTTATCTCTTTTTAAAAAAAATTTCAATATTTATTTTTTAGTTTTTTTTTTTCGGCGGACACATCTTTGTTTGTATGTGGTGCTGAGGATCGAACCCGGGCCGCATGCATGCCAGGCGAGTGCGTTACCGCTTGAGCCACATCCTCAACCCCCAATTTTTTAATCTTTTGAAAAGTCAGCATAGCCAGGTTTGACATGGACTGAGCAGAATTAGAATGAGGTGAGGGACAGATGTAGCTGGGGAGACATCACTGAAAGATCTTGCTAATAAGAGCTCAACTTTTGTCTTGAGGACCTCTCATTGAATCATTTAATCTTCAATGCTAATTTTTGACACATGTGAGTGATTTTCCTCATCACCATATATGCCCAACTTACAGATTTCCTATTGTAGTACTAATAGATTTTGTGATCCATTTTGAGTTATAAGTTTACTGAGCAGAATCATATAATGTTTACAGAATAATAGGAAGAGGTAACAACAGTGTAAAGAGGGAACACCTTGGGTCTCTGGATATGGCTCAAGTAGTAGCGTGCTCACCTGGCACGTGTGAGGCACTGGGTTCGATCCTTAGCACCACATAAAAATAAAATAAAGATACTGTGTCCACCTAAAGCTTAAAAATAAATGTTAAAAAAAGAGGGAACACTTTGAAGGCAAACTGATATGAGTATAAATTCTTGTCCTCTTACTTAGTAGCTATGTGTAATATTTTTGCCTGCTCAATACCTATTTACTCTTCTTTTAGTGATTATGGACTGATATTTCTTTTAAAGAATTATTTCTTTTTGTCACTAGTTCATGGGGCTTACAACTCTCTTGTCCCCAGCTTCAAGGGAAGGCATACACCCAAGGTCTGGAAAATCAACATTGCTATGGTTTAAGTGTGTTTCTCAAAGTTCTTGCGCTGGGAATTTCATCTTCAAATTCATATGTTGTTGATATTTTGAGGTGGGGCCTGTGGGAGATCATGAGGGTAGGACACCATGATGGGATTAGTGCTTTTATAAGAAGAGGAGGAGAGATCTGAGCATACCTGTTTCTTCTTCCTCACCCTTACCATGCAATACCCTCTGCCATGTTATGATGCAACAAGGAGGCATTCATGAGTTGCTACCATGTTGATATTGGACTTCCTACTCTCTAAAACTGTAAGAAATTCATTTCTGTTGGTTATAGATTACTCAGTCTGTGGTATTCTATTGTAAAAGCAGAAAAAAGATTTCAGACAAATGTATTTCATATCTATGACTAAAGTCAAACTGATGATCATCAACTGAGAAAATGAAGAACTCTACCTGTTGAGAGAATGGGGAGTAAGAATGAAGTTTCTGGCTGTTATATTTATACAACCAGGACAAAGCCTGTCTGATAACACAAGCAATGCAAAGGAAATCAGAGTTGATGAACTGAGATAAGAGAAGAGACTAACATCATTTAGCCTGTGGAACTAGCCATGGTTGCAGGGAATTCACACCATCTTTTCCCTCCATCCTTATCCTAACATATTTTTACTTACATGAACCAATGAACAGCTTGTTTATTCCTTAAGTCAATTTGAGTTGGGTTTATTTTGCTTGTATTCACATAACAACAAATAGATACGTTATATGACCTTATAGTCTAAGACTCAATTCTTCTGTAAAAGAGAATGATTCCCCTTTTACCTACCACATAGAGACATTAGGAGGTTCACATATATGTGAAATGCACATGAGAACATTTTGACTGTAAGTGTTCAGGGAGAAAAAAAAAGGATAGATATTAATGTCTTTTAAGGAAAAAAAAAAGATAATGTTTACTACAATTGTGTTTTCTTAAGAAAACAAAGAAACACTATTCAATCAACCATTATAGAAACTGGAAAAGCATAAGCCCGTGCCAAAACCATTAGAGTTAAATGTCTCACCACAGGATTTCACTTTGATGACTAAAAACCACAGATTTTTTTCCCCTTTCTTTTCTTTTTCAAAGAACATGAAAACCTATTTATTATTCCACCTAGAATATGCATGAGCTAGCATTTAAATTTAAGGTTGGTTCTTAAAAGCCTGCACAAAAATTCTGAAATAAAGATTTGTTGCTGTCTCACATATTCCTCATATTCACATTTTCATTCTGAGTACAGGTTGTAAATATGTTTTTACAGCAAAGCATTTAAGAAATGGCAAAATTCAACCTTGGAACATTGCATTAGTCATTCAAAGGAGATATATTTTCAAATTGGTTCAAATACTTGTCTCTACCACCTTTTCCCTCCCACTCCTTTCTTTATATACCATATCATATTTGATGAACCAGACACTTAAAATGATAATCTGTGTTACCTGATAAAGTTACTGCAATTGCCAAAGGAGACTAATTTCTATTCTAGCATCTTCAGGATACAGAGTCATTTGTATTACTTAAAGATACCACAATTATAGGAAGAAATGTGTACATGAGTGTGGCTGTTCAGGTGTGGGATGGGTGGAGTATCCTGTTAATATATCTAAATGTATGCTAACCTTAGGAGATGAACTATTGTCTTGTTCTTGGCCTTACAAATCTACCTTGAAGTTTTTGGACCCATGGATTGCATATTTAATTTTCACCTGTTTTGTAGTAAGGGACTGTCATAAGAATGGTAAATGGTACTTGCAAAATTCTATTTTAAGGCCAAGAGATAAGCTAGTACAGCAGAATAATATTTAGCAAGTAAGCACAGGGAGTTTAAACAATTGTCTCCTTTTGCCAGAAAGATGGTCTTGCTCTTAACTTTTTTCCATCCATTTTCACTGGCTAGAAATGCTAAGAAATGCAGAATCTTTAGGGGGAAAATTTTTCTGTGTGCCACAGTAGTCTATGCAAATGAATCTTGAAATGAAAAAACCATCACTCATGCATCTATGAATATAGTTTCTAATATTCAGTATAGATCCTGATGTACTCATCCTAATTTTTTTCCAGTACCTTAAGAAAAAAGTCCTTCAGATGCTTTTTAAAATGCATCTGTGAAGAAAGCAAATATATTAACTCAGTATTTGCCAGAATACATGCTTTTAGTATATGTAATTTTGATGAAATTCAGGAATATTTCATTCTTTCCAAATGAGTCCTCCAATGAGTATAAGGGTTCAAACCATATTCCTCATTATTAAAAGACTATCAAATGCCTAATAATAACATCTATCTGTGGCCTCTGTATCTTTAACTCAGGAAAGGAGCTGAAACATTTCTTTCCACATGGAGACGTGGAGATGTAGCTTTTTTAAGTGGTTTCAATAAACAGATAAAGCTCCTAATGCTGTAAGTAGTTGTTCTTACTACTGCTTCATGTCTAGCAACCCTAGATCTCTATTTTACAGAAGAGGTATGCTGATTTAAATGATGATGGTAAGTATCAGAAAGCTCAAATGATTTGTGTACCATACTAGAGCTAATAGGTGGTAGATACAGGATTCAAAACATGGTTTGAAAACAAGAAAATGAGTCTGTTAAGCTGGTGTTCTTAACTACTACATTGTCCTGCATCTCACACAAAAAGCCATTCAATATTTCAGTGCAGGGTCTCTTTCTTTCTTTCTTTCTTCTTTTTTTAATTGGGATTGAACCCAGGGGCACTTTCCTAATGAGCAACATCCCAAGTCATTTTTCATTTTTTATCTTGAGATAGGGTCGTGCTGTATTGCCCAGGCTGGCCTTGAACTTGTGATCCTTCCACCTCAGCCTCCTGAGTTGCTGGAATTATAGGCAAGTGCAATTGCACCCAGCTGCAGACTAGCCATTTCTATAAGACCAACTTGGATTCTTAGAAGGAACCACACTAATTGTCTCCACACTAGTTCTCTCCACTCCAGTTCTCTCCACTCCTTGATTGCCATTTGTCACCCTCATTCTTGTTTCTCTACCTCCCAACAAGATCATCAATAAATAGTTTTTAGTGTGATCATCAAAGTATAATGAGCTTATTTATTTTAAAAATGCAAAAACAGAAGGAATAAAAGACTTATTCAAGGTCACATATCTAATTAAAAGCTGTACAAACATCACATCTTCTGCTTGTTCAGTGCAATGCTATCTTGCTACAGGTACAACAACTCACAACACTTATGTTCCCTTATGATGGGACACACACATCTGATCACACTGAGATTTAATAAATGATGAATAAAAAGTGCTTGGAGCTTTGCAGGCAGTATATTAATCTCAAATAAGTCTTACATATGTCTAAAACAGAACCCTTGTGTTTCTCTCTCCAAACCTATTATTATTACCTATCTCAAGAAATAGCTACCACCCTTAGGGTTAGGGGAACAAAAAAAAGACTGGGGTGATCAGAAGCTGAAAATTAGGAGGGCCATATAGATCTGTAATCTAGATTCTTGAGGTTGGCACTGGACCACTGGTGCTGATGTCTGTTCCCCACCCACCCCTGGTACTGGGGACTGAACCTAGGGGTGTCCTACCACTGAGTTCCCTCCCAGTCCTTTTTTATTTTTAATTGTGATACAGGTTCTCACTAAGTTGCTGAGGCTGACCTTGAAATCACAATCCACTGGCCTCAGCCTCCCGAGTTTAGTGCTGGATTTCAGAATTGTGCCACCACACCCAGCTTAGTGTCTCTGAAAGTGGAAGCGATTGGGTCCCACTAGAATCAAAGTCTCAGTTTTGGAAAAGCGCAATTTCAGAGATGCCACTCAAGGGTCGGGGAAACCCACAAGAAGGAGTAACACCTTCTTCTCTTCTTCAACCCTTGGGTTCTCTCTCCAGCGCCCCCTAGCTCCAGCGTCCAACAGGAAATCAGCCATAAAAGCAAGGAGGCAACACAAAACAGAACGCGAAAGGTGAGTGTGTGAGACACTAACTTAATAAATGGCACCGAGGATCATAGTGAAAGGACAGAAGTTTCCCTTTCCTGTAGCCTTCCCCATTTCCATGAACTTATTTGTAATCTCCCATGTGGTTCACAGCAGAAGGAACAATTATTTCTGTGGGAGGCGGTAGTATCGTAATATTTTATGTTTCAAATCCTTTCCTGATCTTCAGGGATATCCTTTATGTGTTCGAGCTTAATGGATTCTTGGCTTCTGCTTCTACCACTCCACTGAGATTGCTCTAAGATCACTTAATAACTCCCTGTTTGCCAAATCCAGTGGCCTCCTTTCTGTGCTCATTTTGATTTTCTTTGGCATGTAATATTGTTGACAACTTCCTCCTGCTTTAAAATAAACTCTTTCCAAAGCACTTTTCTTTTTCCTGTCTGCCTAATGCCTTTGTTTTCTCAGCTTTCCCCACTCCTCTTCTGCCCACTACCCAAAACTTGGTATTTCTTGAAGTTCTGGCTTCAACCTCTTTTCGTTTACACTTTCTTGGGTGATTTCATTCAGTTATGTGCTTTTAGCTATAACCTGTATATCAATGACTCTCAACCTATCTTGATAACCCACATTAATTTCTTGAAATCGGATATTACACTTAAATGACACATTGACATCTCAAGCCTAAAAAGTCCAAAACAAAACTCATTATCTTATCCCAAGAAACTCATTTTTCCTTCTGCATTCTCTTTGGTTATTAAGAGCAATGCCTATTAAATACCCTAGGCTAAACATTTGGGGTAAATTTGACTAATTTCTCTCCTCCTCAGCTCCTGAATCCAATCAGTCATTTCATTCTATAGATTATCCTGACCTTAAAAGATCACCTGACTCTTTCAGCCCTTTTATTCCTAAAGGAGCTGCTTGGTTCTTATTTTCACTGTCTTTTGCCTTGACTCTTATGATAAACTCCTAACTGGAATTCTAGCTTCCAGTTTGCCAATTTCTGTTGTCTTCCAAACATCCTCCAAATGATCAAGTTTAGCTTTCTGTTTTCTGGGGGGGGGGGGGCGGTGCAGTGCTGGAGATTGAATCCAGGGTCTTGTCTTGCATACACTAACCAAGCACTTTTATCACTAAGCTATACCCTCAGCTTCAAGTTGAATCTTGCCATCAGTGAGGTATTCATATGTATGTCAAATGGGTCTTCATTTTTGGCGAATTTCCAAAGCCAGAGAGTACTTTTCAGTTCTAAATATTGTGTAAATGCTTTCTGCCTTTGACAAAGCTGATCTCTACCCCTTTTCATGATTGTACAGGACAAAGGGAAAGAATTTCTACCAACCAGTGTCTCTCTCTCTCTCTCTCTCCCTCCCTCCCTCCCTCTCTCTCTATCTCTCTCTCTCTCTCTCTCTCTCTCTAGATGTAGATGGACACAATATCTTTATTTATCTTTATATGGTGCAGAGGATTGAACCCAGGGCCTCATACATATTAGGTGAGTGCTCTACAACTGAGCCACAACCCCAGCCCAACTAGTGTCTCTTTTGATCTTCCTATACTTATAGAAAAAAATTAATATATTTATTGGTAATGAATAACTGATAAAATTAGAATAGTTATTTTTCTCTAGCTGTGTCCTGTTAAGGTATATTGCTTATTTAGCATATTAACACTAGAGATTTCCCTAGGGAAGAAAAGCAGAGGGAAAGTAGAAATTAGGTACCTTCCAGCTCTGTAGTGCTTTACTAGGTTAGTATGATGAGGCTATAAGATGAAAGAGATGTCTTGGTATGTTATGGTTCATGGGTGACCTCCCAGTGAATCAGACTCCATTTCCTTAGAAGTATTTCTTTGGTGTTTCATGGCTGATAGGACAGGAAGAAGTAGGGATTAGTGTGTTATATATATTTTTGTTATTTCAATTTTCTTATTTTTTTCTTTTCTCTTTTGCCACTCTTTTCTACCACTCTTAATTTTTGGTTCCCCTTATGCAGCTGTGTTCATGTGGGAATGGTTAGCTCATAAATTTAAATGAATAATGCTGGGTGGATAAGCAAGTAGATTTTCTGTCATATGGCCTCCACTCCAAGCAATAATATTTTCAGTGCTTATCCATAGATTCTTGCAACATATCTGAACTTCCCTGGCCTGCCCAAATCTATCAGACTAGATATCCCCAAAGACCAGGCTATTCTCTAAGATTTACGATTCTTGTAGTTTTTAGTCAAGTGGAGACTGCATCTATCTTCTGGTAGATAAGTATTTTCAGTTCCACTGTTGTCTGAAATAAGGTGGTGCATTTTTTAGAGAAAATATAATATAAAGGAAGGGGCATTGACCTGAGAATCAGAGACTTGCTTCAAGTGCTAACTTACCTACCAACTACTAATGTGACTTTGGTAACCTTGCACTAATCACTTACTCTCTATGGGTCTCAGTTTCCTTATGTGAAAAAAAAAATACATGAGTCTGTTTGGATTTTAAATTTAGATTCAAAAAGTAATTGATAATGTCAGCCATTTTTTCCCTCGGTTCAGATTGAATTTGAATAGTTAAAATAGGTACACATTGGGGCTGTGATTGTGGCTCAGCGGTAGAGCACCTAGCATGTGCGAGGTGCTGGGTTTGAGCCTCACCACCACATAAAAATAAAAAAAATAAAAAAATAAAGGTTTAAAAAATAGCTGCACAGCATATAGAATAAAGGATGTACTGGACAAGAGCACTTATTTATTTGGCTGAAAATAGTTATATAGGTATGTATGTATGTGCATATGCAAAAGTACTTGTGAGATATCATGTCTTCAAAAATAATATTTTTCCCACAATATGAAAAATACATGTCCTATTTTAGTTATTTAGTATCACTTAATAAACTGCCAGAATTTGGAGTCTTAAACAACAATATTTATTTATTTAACATTTATTTATTTTTTTAGTTATAGTTGGATACAATACCTTTATTTTATTTATTTATTTATTGTTATGTGGTGCTGAGGATCGAATCTAGGGCCTCACATGTGCTAGGTGAGCTCTTTACCGCTGAGTCACAACCCCAGCCGAAGCAACAGTATTTATTTATTTAAACATTTTTTTTAGTTGTAGATGGACACAATATCTTTGTTTTACTTATTATTTTTTTAATGTGGTGCTGATGATCAAACCCAGTTCCTCACGCATGCAAGGCAAGCACTCAACCACTGAGCTACAACCCCAGACCCAACAATATTTATTTTTTATCATTTATTTTTGGATGACTTGGTATTAAATGGATGGTTCTTCCACTGCACATAATATTGGCAGAGGGTGCAATAATCTAAGGGCTTCCCTGGATTAGACAGTTCAAAACAGTTTTGCTCACATGTCTTGGTGGGCACTGCCGGAGATGGGTTTAGCTAGGATATTGGCAAGGCTGGGCCTTTCTTTTCTCCATGTAATCCTGGGGCCTCTCTCTCTTTATATGACTTCTCTGCCTGGTGTCTGCATGAAAGTACCTGGACTTCTTGCATAATGGTTCAGGGCTCCCAAAAGCATAGAAGTGAAAGCTTCTAGGCTTTCTCAAGTCTTAGGCTTTGGAACTCATCTTCTACTTCATTTATTAAAGAGTCACAGGCCAGCCAACCTTCACAGAGATAATTCATTGAGGATCATCTTTAGAGCTCTACTGCTTATATTCATAATTTTTTAAAATTAGAAAATATAGGAAATTGTCAATAAGAAAATAAGATTAATTATAAAGATCTTTATGGATAATATAAATTACTATGACAAAATAGTTACAAAATAATATGTTCCTTATAATACGATTTTGGTTGAAATGTGCACAAGGGTGAAATTACACACATAGTAAAAAGTATGCAAGGATAGCAGGGCATGGTGGCGCATACCTGTAATCCCAGCAAATCCCAGCAGAAGGGGGGTTTGTTGAGGCAGGAGGATCACAGGTTCAAGGCCAGCCTTAGTGGTTTAGGGACAGCCTGTCTTAAAATAAAAACAATAAAGAAGACTGAGGGTTTAGCTCAGTGGTAGAGTGGCCCTGGGTTCAATCCCCAGTACCAAAAGCAAAGCAAAACAAAAAAACACCAAAGGAAAGATAAACAATAAAAGATTTAAAGTAGATACTTTTGTGTTGTACAATTATGAATGATTATTTTCTTAGATTTATCTGTTTCCTAATACTTCTCTAATGCATATACATTATTTTTTACAAAACATTGAATCAATTTAAGTCTCATGACCCAGTGATAACCACTATTGATATTTGGTGGATTTCTTCCTAGTCATTAAACATTCTTTTAAAAATGATTTTAATCATGTATACTCTATTTCATAGGTATGATTTATTCATTTTCCTACTATTTCACATTTAGATTGTTTACTTACTTATTGTCATTTTAAGCAGTATGATTAATATTTTTATATATATTTGACATATGTATAATATTTAACACAATATTTTTATACATACACATCAATTTTAATTTTATACATATTTATCAATTTTAATATTTTTATACATATATAGCAATTTTTCCCCTGAAAAAAGATTTTTTTTTCATTTGGGAGAGGCTCCAAGGTAGTTAAAATGTTGCCTAGGAACTGGAGAGAGAGGCTCAGGTCAAAGCCCTGATGCCAGGAGATGCAAAGGACCCCATGAAAGGCCACTGGGCTCCAGGGTCTCGTAAGTCATGCTAGAGGGTGAGTCTTTCAAAGAGATATTTGTCCAGACTGTCCTAGAGTCCCAACAGATGGGGGAGGTTAGTCAGATGATGCCCTATCTTCTTGATGAGCTTCAGTTCCTCATTGAGGAATTAGTTCTCCAGGAAGTCACAGAGATGTGGGCCTGTGCTAGTAGAACCCAAGGTGTGAAGATCCAAAATGGCTTGGTTCAGGTTCTTCTCCAGGGCCAAGGTCGCTTCCATGGCATCAAGGATCTTGCCCCACTCATTTTGAAAATGTTTCTGCATGTCCTAGAAGAGGTTGCTGTGCTTGTTTTATATATTCAGGGGACCCAGTGTCCTGGTGCTTCTCCTCTGCCAAGTCTCAAAAGAAGTAGCCATGCCTTCCAGAGATACATTGGTCAAGGTCTTGAAATAGTAAGCACAGAGAGAGGTAGATGTAGGAGGTGTGCAGAAGCAAACCAGATGGTTGATAGCAGCCTCCACCTCAGTGGAATAATTCTGATGAATTTGGGAGGTCAAGGTTGGTAGGCAATAAGGAGCTAACCACAAAAAGCAGAGTTGGCTGGTCCTGGAAGAAGGAGATGGGCAAGAACATGGTCTGAGAAGTTGCAAATGGAGATAAGATTGGAAGGTGGTTGGAATCTCGAAGAAGAATTCCCATGGTCTGTTTCATTCAAACACTGTTGAAGCAAGAGACAGATCCATGGGACCTCTGGGAGTGTTGGTCTCAATTATGATTTTTTTTAATAGAAATAAAGTTTCTGGGTAAAGGGAGTTTTAAATTTCTCTATAAATGTTGCCAAACTACTTTCCCAAGGGTTAAAAACCCTTCTAGTTTTTTACTATCTCTGTAGAAATCCTCATCTGAATTAGTGTCAACAGTTGTATATTAATTGAAAAAAAATTAGAGGATAACAAATACATACACACACATATTTTTTATTTTAATATGCTTTCTTATTTTAACTTAAAACTCATGAATACATGTATGCATTCCCCAGCCTGCTATAGGTTTAAGGATAGCTCTTTGAGTATGTTCTCATGCAGTTCCATTTTATTTATTTTTTTATTTTTTAAATTTTTTTTAAAGAGAGAGAGAGAGAGAGAGAGAGAGAGAGAGAGAAAGAGAGAGAGGGAGGAAAGAGAGAATGTCAATATTTATTTTTCAGTTTTCGGCGTACACAACGTCTTTGTTTGTAGGTGGTGCTGAAGATCGAAACCGGGCCGCACGCATGCCAGGCGAGCGCGCTACCGCTTGAGCCACATCCCCAGCCCCTCCATTTTATTTTTTTAATGGTGTGTTGATACATGTTGAACAACCAACTCTCTGGGGGGGGAAATGGGCCTGATTATTGTGTTTCATGATTCCCATGGTGTCAATTCTGTCACCTTGGCTACTTTTAAGCTACTAATGTTGTACTGAATACAGATTTGAGAAGAAATGTGTAGTGGTACCCTATTATATAATATTTCCACTATACAGATAAAATAATTTAAATAACCTCAAGAACAGAAAATTATAAAATGTGACAAAATAGGACTGGAGTTGTAGCTTAGTGGCAGAGTGCTTGCCTAGCATGTGTGGGGCACTGGGTTCGATTCTCAGCACAGCATATAAATAAATGAATAAAATAAAGGTCTATCAACAACTAAAAAATATTTTTTAAAATATGGCAAAATAGGAAGTGATGAGTCTTCAGTATTTAAGAATATTTTTTTACTTTAACTTAAGTTTCTATCATTAATTATTGATAATGGCAGCATTTAGTAACAGGCTCTAAAAATTATTGAAAATTTAATAATTGTCTCTTGTGAACCAATACATTGCTGGTTTTGTTTTTCTCTCAGAATCCACAATATAAGGGCTAGAATATAGCTCAGTGGTAGAGCCCTTGGATAGCATGTGTGAAGCCCTGAGTTGGATCCCCAGTACTGAAAAAAAAATCACAGTATAATGCACTCACTATGATTTCCAGTTTTTGTTTCTTTGAAGCACAACACCAGTTTAAAAGGAATTGTTAATAATTTTGAGTATAGAATTCTTCTGTATGTTTATGAGTCCTACCCCTAACTAATCTTTTGTAGTTGATTCAATTGCATTTAATTTGCCAGCCTCTCTCTGTCTTGTAACTTGCCTTTACTGAGTAGTGATGTAGTTTTTGTGGAAATGAACCTCTTTACTTTCTCTTTACCACTTAATGTAACATACAAAGTACAGTTAGCATCGATGGACTTGTGATAACTGCACCTAGCTCTTGGTGAACAACTCAAGGCATCCATGACATGAAAATCTCCTGGTCATGTGCATTCACTGTGCCATTGACATGGAGATGAGTTTGGCAAGTATTATATTTTGGGTTCTGTTTCTTTCATCTGAAGGACAATTAGGTCTTCAGCACAATGCAGCATAGTGAGCTGGATAATACAGATTTCTACCCTGTTCCTTACAGTAGGGATTTATTATACTGGTTCATCCCCACTGTTTCCCCATGACCAATAGGAGTAGGAGTGCTAGGTGAAATTATAGGGAAGGTTTGTGGCAGCCAACTAGCCTAAGAAGCAATCACATCCGTGACCCTGTGCTTTGGGGTTGTTATCACTTGTTTCTAGCCAGCTGAGCTAATGAGGCTCTTGACATTAAGTTTTTTTCTTGACATTTGTTTCTTCTCCTACTTTATATCCCATTGAAGTAGTTATTAAGTCAAATAGTGTGAGAGCCAGAATGGTCCTTATAAAGCAACTCCAATGCCCTGATTTAATAGAATTTCTCTCAAACTCTGTTCCAGGTCCTTGCCTCTCTTGTTATATTGATGTGAGCATCTCAGGAATTTGGACTTGTAATGTTAAAAGAATTTCCTGCAGAAGATTGGCATTTTGTGTTATGTATCTGGGTGTCCCTCTCAAATGCATGTCTAGATAACTGAGGTTTGGGGATGCTCAATACTTAAACACTTGGAGAAGAATTGATAATGCTAGTTTTTTTTTCTTATTAGAAAGGTAAACAAGACTCCATGAAGTGAAAATGCCTACAGACATGCGTGAAACTTTAAAATTTCCCCTTAGACTTAAGGTGTCCAAATGACCAAAGGCAATCCATGAGGAGAGTAACTGCTCCTTTGTTTTAAGTCATTGTTGCTTGAAATGCCATTTCCTTCCTGCTTTCTGGCTGGAGGCTTCTTTCTAACTTTCTGTAAAAGAGGTTTTCAAATTCTTAAAACTTCAAATATACTTTTTTTTTTCTGTCTTATCCACTTTCATGATTACTTTTTCCTCCTTCTGCTTCTTCTCCCTGATATTCTTAATTCTATAAGGTCAGAGACCTCTAGTCAAGAGGAGCTTTGTAGGTCCTGGGCATTTGGAAGTATTGACTTTAATGATAAATTTTCACTGTTTCATCTGTCAGTCCTTTTAAAACTCACTTTATTCCTGGGATCAGTATATTAAAGTTCAATAAATTTGAACATCTTATCCTTTGGCTTTTCCATACACAGTTGCTAATTCCAGGCCTACCTTTGTTCATGCCACTCTTTCCACTTGGTAAATGTTTCCCTGTCAGTTTTTTTTTTATTATTATTATTTTGACAGTCAGTATTCTTTCAGTGTGAACCTGAAGCAAAGGTAAAGTTTAACTCTGGCTTAAAAGGTTAATCTAACTACTGTCCGTTATAAGCCAATATGGGACATATACAATCAGGGTCCATTCAGTGCTTGTCATGGTAAATGCTCTCTGGTTACAGCTAGGAAGTCTTGCAAAGGGAAATATTCCTCAGGACTAAAAACTGAGAAAGAGGCAGTATTTTGAAATGGCTCAGTTGTACATTTCTTAATAGAAATTATATTATCTTATTCAATTCTTGATGATTGTGAGGATGTCAGAGTCACATATCTATCAAGAAATGGTGCTAGGATTCCAATCTAATTCTTTCAGGTGTCAAATTCATCTTGCTTTCCAATTTACAGTTACTGCGGCATGAGTAGAGAATAAATGCTGTTTTGTACTGCTTTGATCTGGTTGTTCAATTTTATTAAAGTTGATTTCTAAGTTTTCTTCATAGTGACTTAGGCATTCATTTGAGAGCTAGGCAATATTGGCATCTGGAAATCTTAGATCTGTTCATCTGCCCCATTCCATTAATCCATATTGAGAAATTTTTAAAAACTAATCCCTACTATCAAGAAACTGGTCTCATGATTACAACTAGAGGATATTCATATTACTACATGCTGGACTGTCATGCACTACTGAAGCCAGATTTAAAGTTAGGTAGTCAGTGTAGTTAGGTAAATCGGGTCTAATATCGAGTGAAATCAAAAATGGAGGCCATGCTGGGAATGACTCAGGGAAAACACAGGACAACTCATGGAATGTTAATGAAGTCCTGAAAAGGCCCTAGGCTAAAGTCCACCTCAAAGAAATGTTAATGGAGCCCAGGAAAACAGCCCCAACAGACTTGGAGATAGCCCATCCCAAAAGGTGATAATTAAGCCCACCTGTAGGCCTCCAACCTACATTCCATCACTGAAAGAACTATAAAAAGGGGAAAGAACAGCCCTTCCACGGATTCCACCTCTTGGGTCCCCTTCTTCCTCCGGGAGAAGTCTTTTCTGCTGTCCTTTAATAAATTTCTAATTTCTACTCTGACCTTGCCTCGGCGTGTGCTCTCTGGTGTTATTCTTCAACATTGGGGAAGCAAGAACTCGTCACCCGTCAACAGCAGTTTCACTAGGTTTTGTTTTCCCGTTGAAAAACATCACAGAACATCAACACTAGAAAAAGTTACTCTGAGACCATGATGGAGTGAGACAAAAACAAGGTCACTATGCAACCAATACAATATCAAATACCTCTCTATTTTTCAACTAAATGAATGATTATTATTTGTTTACCAATTATAGCTTTAACCTCCTCTTTCCTCCTTGTAGGTAAATTTCATTGAGATACCAATGCAGATACAATTTTCTAGTAGCATATAGTCTAGAGGTAACTGTAGGCAGGTGTGGTGTGGTTGGAAGAGGAGGGTCAATGGGGGCAGGCTCTGGAAGGATTCCTCTTCCCTGTGGCCCCTACTTCTTCCCTTTCTCTACTTCTTGGCTGCCATGATAGAGCAATGCTCCTTTACCATGCCCTTTTGCCATAATGTTCTGCATCACCTCAGGTCCAGAGTAGGGGACTTGGCAGACCATGTACTAAACCTCTAGATCTGTGAGCCAAAGTCAACTTTTCCTCTTCTATGTTATTCTTGTGAAGTATATTGGTTACAGTGACATAATCTGACTAACAAAACCACTGTTTCCTTGATGTATGTTGTCCCTCACTACAATAAGTAATAAGCTAACTTGTGTCCTTAGTGGTCTTTGAACAGAATCAGCAACAGGTTCTAATGATAGAATGGGTCTTTTCTGTAGTCTACTACTTGCTTGGAATATCTGGTGAGTAGTTACTTTTGATAGATTTCTCTCTTGCTATGCCAGTATTTTAGACAGAATCTTGAAATTCTTAATGATCCTTCAGTGCCAGTTTAAAGTTCTGGGCATCATTAGCTGTTTCCACAGTTGAGTCTATCTAGGGAGAAGGGGCTTTCAGTAGAATGGTAGGGCTAATGCAAATAACAATGGATGCATTTGCAGAAAATTTGGCTTCTAGTTTCGTCTTGGTTGATAAATAGTTTTATGATTATGGCCACTTTGGGCCTTGGGATGTTAGCTCTAAACTGAGAGAGCTGGGCAGTAAAGGTTTCTGGGTGTCCTTCTGAACCTAATATTTAATGATTCTATTGCTCAAAAGCCACTCTGGGGATGTCCTCCACTCTCTCTCTCTCATAGGTAATACCATATAATTCCAAATAGTTTTGTGATATGTGTTACCCCAAATATTTTACTTTTAAAAAATATTGAAGTACATAAAGGTAAAAGTTTATAATTTTCTTCACAAATATTTGCAAACAGATGGCTAGCATAATTGTTTCTGGTGTAAAAGCAGACATTGTTAAAATATAATGAAAACCAGATAAATCTACAGGAACTCTCTTAGCTCTGTCTCCAGAGAATCAGTGCTAATAAGTCAAATTAGTCATTTTTATTTAGGAGATATAAAAAGGCATATGGTTTCATGCTGTACCAGCTGTCATAAAGTTTTGGAGAAAAGTATTGCTTACAAAGCTACTAAGGGAATGTTTCATAGAAGCATTTTAACCTTTATAGCTTATGAAACCAGTTGGTTTCCTTTCTTCATAAACTATTTTTGGCCTGAATTCTCTTTAACAACAAACATTCAGCAGGAAGGAAGACACAGCTAGGAGAAAAATAACTGGATGCCATCTAGAAAGGTACCTGTTAGAGATGGTTTTATATGGAGCTGGAAATTTCATGTGAATCTATGTGTGTAATGATGAAATATATTTAGAGACTTATTTTCAAGTAAAATGAGTATAAGGTCTAGAAATCTGTGCTCCACTGTTAAACCCTCATGCATAGTATGAATTAAAATGGTAACCACAATATATACATACTTTATATGCATACTTTAAAATCCTTATTCATGCAAGGTCCTTTCAATTTTGGGTCTCTCATCATATTTAATTGGGTGAGTGTTTGTGTGTGTGTGTGTGTGTGTGTGTGTGTGTGTGTAAGAAACTGTAGAGTCAAAAGATCTTTTATTTACTGTAATATATTCTTCTGACAGTTTCTCTATTCTTTTGTGTTTTATAAGTTCTACTCTTTGTTATTTCCTTATTTATTCACCTTGTAGATTTTTTCCTTTTAGTTTTTCATTAAAAGAAAGTTGGGCTAATAAAATAAAGAGTTTGAAATAGAAATCTAGAATCAGATGTTTAAGAATTTCTATGCAAGAGTGTCATTGCAATTGTGATTGGCCTCATGCCAGGAAAGAAACATGTAAAAAATAATAAGAGATTAAATTAATAAAGAGTCTTTGGAAACAATCAGAAAAGATAGTGGAATTCTCCAAAACTAATGTAGAAATTTAGTAGTTTCCTATGAGTTATGTTTATAGGGATAAATAATATTTGGAAGGTATTAATTATAAAATCTATTGATTTAGGTTGCCTAAATTGCAAAATTGGCATTTGAGTTGTCAAAGTAACTTGAATACATTTCTTCTTTGAACTTATTTTTGATTATGCAATTATAGAAGGCTTTCAACAATTTTTACCATACATTACATAGTGGCCGTGTGTCCTCAGTTTCTTTAAAACAAAATTACATTTCACTGTCTAACTTTTTCATTATAAAAAAACAAAAGTGTATTTTTATTACATTTTACATAACATATTTCTTCAAATCTGTAGGATAATGCATTTGTTAAATGGTTGACTTTTGCCATTTTCTCAATGGATTAGAGTAGTTTCTTCTAACATTTTCAAGGATGAAGATTTCTTGTATATATCAAAATACTTCTGGGAACTACTCCCGTTCTATTCTTGTCACCAAGAAAATAGCTGTTCTCTGTTTTAATGTCATATAGCCTCTATTAATGCATTATTATGGATTTACCTTTCACAAATAACTATAAAAACTTCTGCATAGATTAAAAAAGGCAGGTAGGTTATTTAGTTAGCAGATCAGTTGATAGATAGATTAGCAAACTCTTTTTAAGAGTTGATTAGCTCCTCAAGCATTTATAATACTTAGAAAGGAACTCCTCTATTAGAACTTGATGATAATGGATTGTAACTGCATTGTTTTTGCTGACTTAATTCCCAAAATAGTTCACCAGACTCCCTTCTCCAGATCTGACCCTGAAATGTTAGCAGTATGATATATCATTTTTGGCTACCCTACATCATGTTTCTCCTTTGAAATTTGTTATGGGAGATGGAGATGGGAGGGCTGGCCCAAATGGCCACTGATGAGTAGTAAATGGTGAATCTTGGATAGTGTGTGTTTTTAACTGTAGCAGGGAATTTTCTGCCCATGAGAAAATAAATTGTAAAAATCAAGGTTGTAGAGCCAATAAAAGAGGATAAGTTGGAATTAAAACATTTAGAGAAGCATACACAAATATAGGCTAAGCATCACTAATCTGAAAATCCAAAATACTCTAAAGTCTGAAACTTTTTTTTAAAGAGAGAGTGAGAGAGGAGAGAGAGAGAGAGAGAGAGAGAGAGAGGGAGAGAGAGAGAATTTTTAATATTTATTTTTTAGTTATCGGCGGATACAACATCTTTGTTTGTACGTGGTGCTGAGGATCGAACCAGGGCCGCACGCATGCCAGGCGAGCGCGCTACCACTTGAGCCACAACACCAGCCCAAGTCTGAAACTTTTTGATGTTAGAAATATTGGGGTGCCTCAAGGAATCAAACCTGTGCTTTGAAAGTAGCTGGGCAAAGCAATCTTTACTTCCGCAGAAGTGGGTGTTACCGACAAAGTCTGGCCTGCAGGCATACTTGGGTGGGCAGTCCACTCAGCACTCAGCACTGCCCCTTGCTCTGAAAGGAAGAGCTAGGGGTTAGTCTAAGTGATTGGCTAATTTTAAAATTTTGGTGGGCAAAAGGAAAGGCTATAGTTAAAATGGTTACAATTGCATCTCAAAATGGCTGAATTGGATCTTACTTCCCAATTAAGGCTAAATACTATATTCTGAAAATTGACCACGGAACTTTCTATTTCTCATATTGAGTACTGACCAGCGGTCACAAGTGGAAAATTCCATGCCATGAAACTTTGTTTCATGCACAAAATGATTAAGGAATTAAGGAATAAAATTACCTTCATGCTGTATATATCAAGTATATATGAAACATAAATTAATTTTGTGTTTAATCTTAGGTTTAACCCACGATATATCATTATGCATGTACAAATATTCAAGAAACAACAACAAGAAAAGAAATCTGAAGCACTTCTGGTCCCAAGCATCTCAGATAAGGGATTCTCAGCATGTACCAAATCCATAGGTAGAATCAGTTTCAGGATTGTTTAGTCAACTATCTAGGAGTTGAGTTTGGAAAATTACTGGGTAACAACAGGAACAAGTATGATACTACTTTCTTTATTCTACTTTTGAAATTGATCCAGTTTTGGCTATTTGTTTATAATAAATGGTAAAGAGATAATTGGCTTACCATGTAATGTTTTCCATTTGGTCTCCCAAAATATACTTCTTAGCTCTATTTAGAGACTGGAAGGTTAGTTCATTCCCTTTTTAAAATATATAAATAAAAGCCATAACATTGGTTTGGTTGTAACATAGAAAGTTGGATAATGGGTGTTTGGACTTTTATATCCACTTCCATAATTCTCAAACCTAAATTCTTAATTTAGTTTTTCTAACACAAATTAAATAGTTTACCTTTTCTTAAACCCTTTCCTATTGGTTTTCCTTCCCATGGAGAACAATCTGTTTTCTGTCTACAGGCTGTTCAAACAACTGTATCTAGCTGTCCTGTGGATATACAAAGCTGGGCATAGGGGGAATTCTATGTAAATGAGTGATCACTACTCTGATCTTTTTCTCCTGGTGTAGAAGCTGAGGAAGGCTCAGATGAGCTCTGTAGGGCTGGAAGAGGAGTCAGAAGCATCTCTCTACTATTAGCTCTGAAATTTTGTGCCAAAGGATGAATACCAAACCATCCAAATGCCAAAGGGTAAACCCAGAGAAAGGAGTGTAAATGGCATTTTTAAAGCAAGAAGGCCTATGTTATTACTTTATGTATATATGTGACTGCATGACCAATGATTCTACAACTTGTGCACTCAGAAAAATGAGGAATTATGCCCCATGTATGTATGATATATCAAAGTGCATAAATGCATTCTGTTATGTATAACTAATTAAATAAAAAAGAAGGCATATGTTAAGTGAAGTTAAATAGAATACTGCATTATAGTAGTATTTCTATGGTAAGGGAAATATGACTCTCCTAAGATGGGGAAAGGTAATGTCCTCTTTCTAAAATTTATTTGATTATCTATTAGTCTGTTTCTCATTGTTATATAAAATACCTGAAACTAGTAATTTTATAAAGAAAAGAGGGTTATTTGGTTCTGAAGTTTCAAAGACCTACATATACTGATAGCTTTCTTGATGGCAGAATCCCTAGTTGGTGCAGGGCATGACATGGCAATGTTACAGAGCTGGGTCCTTCTGGAAAACTGAAGCAATGTGAATACCACCCCCGTCTTCAAACCCTGATTCTTGTGATCAAGTCAGAAAGATTTAAGACATGTTGCTCAGAATAACAGAAATGAGTTTATTGAATGGATAGGAAAAGGGAAAGGGGGCACTCTCAAGGGAGAGATTGGATCCTCTCAGAGAGGAGAGGGACAACATACATTTCCTGCACTCCAGTTTTATTGGTGATCCCAGAGAAGTTTCCAGGGAGACCCGCCCAGGTCCACCTTTGACTTAACTGACAGCCAGATGACATCAGACTTTCAAGTCCCCACTGCCATGACAACTCTAGGTCAATTTGGCCCTAATTGGATTCCTCTTCATAAATTCTGACAGACTTTATGGTTAGGAGGAATTATCTTTATCTCCTAGAGTTTCAGGATCTTGACAGAAAAGTCTCCATCTTCAGGGTAACTTGGGTTCCTCTTATCAATATTATTTTGGGCCTGCATTTCTCTTGCAGTGAACAGGTAGTTTACTGAGGAATGTGACATATCCTGTCCACTTAGGCCAGGGAAATCTGCAGGTAAAGTATTTCTTGCAAAAGAAAGCATGTGGGGGTCAGTGCAGTAGGCTCTATTTTTTTTTTTTTTTTTTTGGGTACTGGCGATTGAACTCAGGGGCACTCAACCACTGAGCCACATCCCCAGCCCTATTTTGTATTTTATTTAGAGACAGGGTCTCACTGAGTTATTTAGTACCTTGCTTTTGTGGAGGTTGTATTTGAACTCGCAATCTTCCTGCCTCAGCTTCCCAAGTCACTGGAATTATAGGCATGCCCCAAAACACCCAGTTAGTAGGGTTATTTTATACAATTATTCTCTTAACTTCATGTTTCCACCATCCTCATCTGTCTGTTCCCTAACATTAACAGACATTCTGTGCCTCTGGTCTCTCTCCTCTTACAAAGCCACCAGTATTCAATTATGAAGTTTCCAAATGTAACAGTGGTCCACTTTACCTTGTTAATACAGCCCTCACTGCTCTGAGCTTATTTTAAAAGGAATAATTTTTGTCTCTCTTTTCCCTCTTTCCCTCCCTTATAGGATTAGGGAGACAGGGTTACCTTTTCTGGTTATCTGTCCTTTGAACACACAGGAAAGACAGAGCCCCAGATCTAGGGATGATTATCTCCCAAATTAACAGGTGAATCACAGTACCCTTACAGGGAGCATCTGGAAGGGAGTCTTTGAATAGCTTCTTTTAATGTCTCCTATTCTCAGGGATGGGCAGAATCAGCCTCTAGCATAGGAGTCCCTTGTGCTTCTCCTTTGCTAGCAAAGCAATAAACCTTCTTTTTTCTTAAAACCATATCCTCCTTAATAAGTTGGCATCAGGGACAAGGACCTTGCTTTCAGGAACATAATCTGATGATTTTATCTAATCCTAATCACTTTTTAGCCCCACCTCTGAACACTATTAGTCAGATTAAGTTTTCATCCTCTTGATAACTCCCAAAATGTATTAAATTTTAGCACATAAATCCTTGGTGGACACATTCAAATCATGTCCAAATTGAGACAGACAGGGACCAGACAGGGGACAAAATGGTAGATAAATTCTTAGAATGCCTTAATAATATTCTGTTGCTATTTTCCTACTCCCCTACTCTCACAAGTTATGTCATGTGCCTTTTCATGACCTCTTATTCTTAATCAGATCAACCATAAACACCAGGTGTAGGGTGACCAAGAGGTGCTGGTTTCCTCCACAAGAAAAGAAAAGAAATGAAAACAATCTCTGGAAATCAATTTTCATTCTTTTTAAATGCTGAATAATATTCCGTTGTGTATATATTCCACATTTTCTTTATCCGTTCATCTATTGAAGGACATCTAGGTTGGTTCCACAGTTTAGCAATTGTGAATTGTGCTGCTATAAACATTGATGTGGCTGTGTCCCTGTAGTATGCTGTTTTTAAGTTATTTGGGTATTGACTGAGGAGTGGGATAGCTAGGTCAAATGGTGGTTCCATTCCAAGTTTTCTAAGGAATTTGCATACTGCTTTTCAGATTGCTTGAACCAATTTGCAGTCCTACCAGCTATGTATGAGTGCACCTTTTCCCCCACATCCTCACTAACATTTATTGTTGTTTGTCTTCATAATAGCTGCCATTCTGACTGGAGTGAGATGAAATCTTAGAGTGGTTTTGATTTGTATTTCTCTAATTTTTAGAGATGTTGAACATTTTTTCATATATTTGTTGACTGATTGAATATTACTCAGAAATAAAAGAGAATAAAATCATGGCATTTTCAGGTAAATGGATGGAGTTGGAGAATATAATGCCAAGTAGAAGTTAGCCAATCCCCAAGAAACAAATGCTAAATGTTTTCTCTGATTCATTATGTGGTGGTGGTGGTGTGGGGAATGGGAAGATTAGATGAACTATAGATAGGGCAAAGGGGAAAAGGGGAGTGAGAGGAACGGAGGGGACATGGGGTAGGAAAAGATGGTGGAATGGGATGGGCATCATTACCCTAAGTACATGTACGAAGACACGAATGGTATGACTCTACTTTGTGTACAATCAGAGATATGAAAAATTGTGCTCTATATGTGTAATATGAATTGTAATGCATTCTGCTGTCATAGATAACAAATTAAAATTTTGAAAATGAAAGAAAATTTTCATGAAAATGCCAGACCCTTCTCCACTCCCAGACACTGGATAAGAGGCTAGCTCATCCTTTCATTCCAGGTCGTGTGGATCTCTGGCCCAATCTGTTTTGTTCCTTTTCTCAAGTTGAAGTCCCTTCCCCACCCCCCTGCCTTTTTTTTCCTTGCCTGGTGTGGTGGCACATACCTGTGGTCCCAGTGACTCAGGAGGCTGAGACAGGAGGATTGCAAGTTTGAAGACAGCTCAGCAACTTAGTGAGGCCCTGTCTAAAAATAAAAAATAAAAAAGGGCTGGGGATGTTGCTCAGTGGTTAAACCCTTCTGGATTCAATCCCCAGTACCACAAACAAACAAACAAAAAACCTTTGCCCATATATTCATGCTCACTTGACTTGGAGACACTTTTTATCCACATTGAGTCAAAAATTTCCATCTTTGGTATCAAAACCATAGCAATCATTTACCCTCTGAATGTTCATAAGTGTTGGTATGGTAAGGTATTTTTTTTTAAAGTGACATCTTGCTAGATACCAGTGTTCCATGGAGCACAGTTTAGAGATTGCTGCCTTAATAGAAATATATTTATTTGTATTTAATTTCTTTTTTTGTGGTTGTAGATGGAAAACATGCTTTTTACTTTATTTGTTTATTTTTATGCAGTGCTAAGGATCAAACCCAGTGCCTCACACCTACTAGGTAAGTAGTCTGTAATTGAGCCACAACCCCAGACCCTAGGAATGAAATTTAAAATACAAGTACTGTTAACTGTATAGTCATCTTATTTTTGAATATGGAAATATGGATGTGCTTTAGAATAAGTAGAGGAAAAATCATGTAATTTGGACTGGGATTGTGGCTCACAGGTAGAGCGCTCACCTAGCATGCATGAGGCCCTGGGTTTGATCCTCAATACTACATAAAAATAAAATAAAGATATGTGTCCACCTATAACTAAAAAATTAATAAATATTAAAAAAATTATGTAATTTAATTTAGTAAGGTCTGTGAGGTGATAAAGCACATCAGTAAGACATTAAAACTGAGATGGCTAGATTTGCATCATTTCATCAAATCTCAGATGTTAGGGTGCTGACATGGTACTCAGAGTGTTACAGACACCCTTTGGCTACCCTGGTCACCATTCCATGTTCTCTATTGGTGTGAATAGGGACCCACATCTAATTTCAAACAAAGTCTAAGTAATAGCAGTGATTTTCCATACATTTCATTCTTAAAATCCAAATTAACTCCTTTCCTTGAAGTATCACAGCATATTATTTTCAATTCCAATTTTTTTGTGGTTCTGAATTTTCTCAGTGTCAGCATTTTTCCAACACAAAGCAAACCTATGTTTACATTAAAATGCACTTTTTAAAAAGTCCTGTTTACATCACTCACATCAGTAGGCCTAGAGGTACTTTCCCTTATGAGAAATTACAAATGTCACAGTCTTCTTCACTTCCCTCTATTCACCTTTCAAGGACAAAATTCTTCTTAATTAAGAGTTTAACTTGTGAGGTCGTATGTTTCAGTTGTCTGAATTAATGTCAGTGCGCCTTAGTATGCTGAGACATCTGTTCAGAACATGGGTCACCATCTCATTCAGTTAATTTGTACTGCTAGACATGGCTTCTACTTTTCTAAGGAAGTCATAGTTGGCTGCAGGCAAACTTAGCACTTGAGAATATTGTTTCATTAAGTGTGTCTCTACATTGCTTCCTTAGTATTTTGCAGGATGGATGAAGAGATGGCAGGTACAAATAGCTCATGTTAATGAACTTTCTTGAGCAAGTTCTGGACCTCTGGGTCCATGGCCAGCTTCACAAGAAGGCAGATCTTGTGCCACCCCCATCTGATTTGAAGTGTGCTAGTAAAGACTTTTGCCTTCTCCATTGCTTGACATAGTACCAACATTTCCTCTGTTGGAGAATTTGTTCCTTTGTATCTTGAAGATTTTGGTCTTTCAATGGATAATTACTAAAATACCAATACACTGAGGAAATGGGTTAGGATAAGGTTCATTGTCATCTAATCATTTATCCAATTTGAGTTTGCATTTCTTTGCAAGTAAAGTCCAGAACAGTTATTCATCTTGGAGAGCTGGTAATGCAGATGAATTCCAAAGGCAGTTGGAGGGAGTACTCCTCCTTGGCTCTGCAAGCAAGTCTTTTTGTTATATTCAGATCTTCAATGGACTGGATGAGGCCCACCAACATTATGGAGGGCAATCTGCAGTTTTCAATGTTTGCCAATTTAAATGTTAATATTATCCCAAAGCACCTTCTAGGATGTGAAGATGATCTGGCTGAGACATCTGTCCCCCTATTGATCACTAGGCTTGATTCGGTTGGACTGGCTGGCTAGGTGGGTGTCTTCTTCCTCCCATATCACTCCATGTGTGTTGTGTCCTTCCTGAAGCCCTGTGTTATTTTTAAGAGGATGACTTTCCCTGATAGAGGAGGATCATTTGGTCAAGCATATACAAGTAGCTGGGCTTCCCTGCTGGAACCTCTGAACAAGTGCTCAAAAACACCTTCCAAGTTGACGCATAGAATTAAACATCATATAAATCATAGTTTTCCCTTTTCCACTATAGGGGATCAGCTTGGTGTGGGGCAGTGCATCCACTGGAGCTAGGTACCTGACATATGGAAGGTTTCTATAGTTGGTAACCATCTGCTTCTCTTTTGGGCATTTGAAAAAATGCAAAGTAGGTCCTAAACTCCTGAGTGATTTCTATCCCTGTGATCACTACAGTAAGCACAGGCATGCTTCTCATCAGTGACAAAGCTGAGACTGTCCCCAATACTATTTCCTAATTTCTGTTTTTTCTCTAACCAGAGTATGATGTATCCTCTCTATTGGTATAATATCACTTTATTTTCACATCCATCACTATGTATTTAATTACATTATATGCAGGAATATACACAGTTGTGAACATATTTTATTCACCTGTTCCTCAGACCCCCTCACCCATCACTTACTTATGAGCCACTTAAAAGCAGGGTTGCATGTTATTTAACTTTATGTCCCTTATTGCATATGACAATGAGCTTTGCTCATAGTAGGTTCTCAGATGTTATTGGTTGAAATTAATTGGAATATATTTGTGGAGCTTCAGAATAATGTTGAATGGTGCCTACTTGAAGCAAATTGGAAGATATACTTCTCAGTAAACTACAGCCTGACAACCAGAGCTCTAGCATTTAACATTTCCATCCTTGTGTTCCTGTAGCTCCTCCTAGTGGATAGGGAGCAAAATCTCTTGGCTACTGCATTATCTGCACTGTTACTGTCAAAAACAGGAATCATCACCAAATTAAAAACAAACTCTTTGTAATGTTATAATTTACACATATTCTAATTATATGTATATAAAATTTTTCTTACCTGTTTTAAAGGTTTATATTTGGGTTCTAAGTTTCTAAAAGGTTTATTCAGCCTCCGTGAGCTGCAACTTGGGCTATTTTCAGGGAAGATTTAACCTGAGCACTATTGATAGAAACCATGGAGTTCCTTGGTAGCGTGGAGCCAGGTCTAGGGCTAAGAAGAGAGCTATTTGGCTATTTACATCTTCAGTGGGTGAGTCCCAAACACCTTTCACCATCTCACTGAGCTCTGTCCTGCAACTGCAGCCCAGCAGGGTGACAATGCAATTATTGCTGCATGACCAGGGCCCTGCATGTCTCTCCTCCTCTTCCCCTGTGCACCTGGGCAGTACTTTCTGCTTTGGTTCTGAGAGGTAGGTCAGTTGTTTACAGTCTGCCTGGCTGATTTATGCTGCTTTACAGTCCCTTAAGTCTGTGCTTCTAGTAGTCTATACTTCAGATAAAAGGCAGGGTTTGATTTTTACATTTCTCTATAGAAATCACAGCCTCTTCTCTTTAATCCCAATGTTTTGAAGGGATATCTGGGTATTATGTATGCATGTTTAATGATTCATAGTTCAAGGATTTTGAATTTATTCTTAACTGAATTATGTCTGTTCCCTCACAGAATTTTAGCAAGGTTGAAAATAATATAATAAACCTTTACAATGACCATTTTTAAGAGTTTCATTGTACTAGTTTTCTTTTTTAAACTAACTGATGGAAAAACTGCACATTTGGAAATCTACTGTATGTAGGATAAAAATCTTCAAATGGAAAAATCTTCCTTCTTTGCTGTGAGGAAAATAATTAGCCATTTGACCACTGATCCATACCAGTGAATGTGATGCCCCTTAGCTTTTCTGAGGTTATACATAACTCTTGTCTATCCAGCTTCATATACTATGGAATAGGCTTTCTGGAGACAAAACTCTGAGAGTGAATATTATAACATGAATCAGCCCTAGCTACAAATTTGATGTAGTGTTTGCTGGAATTGGCAGCAAAAGGCAACATTAATCCAAATACTAGTACAGCAGTGGTTTCATTTCATCCCTTTGCAAGTACGTGACATGGAATATATTTGTGTTTTCATTATATTTCAGTGCCTTTGAGCAGACAATATGGCACCTTTTTGAAACATGACATAGGTCTGAAGCAATGCAGTTTCTACCTGTTCAGTGCTACTCAAGAGGGAAGCCATTCTAGGTTAGGACTGTCATTTCACTGCCTGAAAATATAAAATAAAATCATACAGTAAGGATAAAGACTATCAATGTATGGTTGTCCCTGTTAACTGCAACTTCTGTGTTCCCTCTTGCAGGTATATTCTGCCTTGGCAGGGACTCTTCTGTGATCTTGGACAAGGTATGTGATTTCATTTTCTACTCTTAGATTAATTATGTGGGATTTGATTGCACATTGCTAAATTTACCTCAGAGTTAAATATGTATTCTCCTCTTCATTTAATCTAGTGATTTCACATTTGATTACCATGAGATAATTAGAGATGGAAGTTCTGTGGTTGGTGGGGAACACAATCAACAGTTTCAACATTTTGTTACAGATTATTACACCCACATATTTATTGAGGAAGAATAATGCAAATAAGAAGTGGTATTTTTTTCAGGGGGAAAACACCCCCCATAATTGGCTAAATCTCTTCAATCACAAAGCTTTTTTGAGAACAATGAAGGGAGTGGGCGCTATTTTTAAATTTTTGTACTCTAGATACATATCATTTGCCTTAATGCTTATGTGATTGATACTTGACATTTTTCTTATGTGTATCCTTTTCAGTATATTGACAGCCATTTCAACAAAGAATACATATATGTTCCATTATTAGGCTGTGTTAATGCCTAAGCTACAAACACAGCATTTTGTCAAGTTGTATTTTAGGGGTGGCTGGGCTTTCTCATCTGGAGAAACTTTCTGGCCCAACTTAATAATACTTATCAGAGAATATAAGCCTATTAGATACGTACTCGATCCTTGGACAAGTAGAAAATTAGAGTCTAATTGACAGATGTCTATAGCACATAGCCTATGGGTGACAAAGTAAATTGTAGACTGAAAGATGTACCTGAAAACTAATAGTTAATATGAAATGGCAGCTATGGATTTGTAGTACTTGTTTTATAGGTGTTTAGGGGAGCAAGGATGACTCCCTTTAATAAGGAGCTTCAAGGAGCTACCATTAATGTGAGAGGAGTTTAGATAGGTCTGGATCATTATAGGTTTTAGGGGAGTATATTACCTCTTTTTTTTCACCCAGGGATTGAACCCGGGGTGCTCAACCACTGAGCCACATCCCCCGTGAATATTATATTTTATTTAGAGTCAGGATCTTGCTAAGTTGCTTAGGGCTTTGCTAAGATGCTGAGGCTGGCTTTGAACTTGAGATCCTCCTCCCTCAGCTTCCTGAGTTGCTGGGATTACTGACGTGTGCCACTGTACCTGGGCAGTATATCACCTCCTCTTGTTGAGTAACTACATTTTTTTTTTTGCTGCTGGGGCTTGAACTCAGGGGTGTATTACCACTAGGCTACATCCCCATCCCCAGTACTGTTTTAAATTTTTTATTTTGAGACAGGATCTTACTAAATTTCCCAGGCTGTCCTCAAATATGTAATCCTCCTGCCTCAGGCTCCAAAGTTGCTGGGATTACAGGCACATGTTACCATGCCTGGCTCTTAATTCTCTTTATCTTTATCAATCATCCTTTATTTTTAAAGGGTCACAATGTAACCTTTTCTCTTTCAGGAAAATCTTTCCCAAAACAGCTTCTTGACTTTCTCCTCATCTTCATCAGGAGTTTATTCACTATCACTTTAACACTGAGGTCTTGGACCATCCCATTTACATTTTTAATTTGTCCCACCCTGTCATATATGCCCCCACACACACATTTTACCTCTTCTTCCCTGCTTTGGTTTTTCTCTTTGCACATATCACTATGTAGAATGTGTGTATGTGATGGGGGATAACATGTTTATTGTCTGTATAATTTACTCGAATATAAGTTCCATAAGTACAGGGATTTTTGTTTGTCATGTTCATTATTGTCCTGGTGATTTGAATAGTATTTGGCACATTTAACAGTGAAATAAAATTGTTGAATGATTGAATGAATGAAGGGATGGGAGGACAAAAAGGAAGGAAAATATTCTAGGGAAGGCATTGATTCCAGACTCCAGAGGCTCTTTTTACTTCCAAAATTAGGGTCAAAATGTTTCTGCCTTTCTTTTTCATTAAGATAGAGGTGATTTAAGGAATACTCTGTCTCTCCTTGAATGGAGAGGACTGCAATCAAATAGAGTTGTTGACTATTAGATGGGGGGGCTTCAATCAGTGGATTAGAAAAGGAGAAAGGATATAGGAAATCATCAGGGATGCCAAAGAGCATGTTGGTCAGGATTATTTTATTATATCCTGTTAGCTGAGTTAGAGTGCGGGTGTGGAAAAGGGCTACCATGGTGATGAGGAGGCGGGAACAGATGCGAAAGGGGTGTTAAATATACAACTAAATCACTTTGGTTATAAAAGCAAGGGTTTCAAACAAAATAATTTGCAGGCAGGGTGCTGTGGCACGTGCTGTAATCCCAGGAACTGGGGAGGCTGAGGCAGGAGGATTGCAAGTTCAAAACTTCAGCAACTTAGTGAGGCCCTAAGCAAATCAGCAATACCCTGTCTCTAAATAAAGTGTTTTTAAAAAAGAGCTGGGGATGTGGCTCAGTTTTAAGCCCACCTGAGTTAAATCTCCATACTAAAAAACAAAACCACATACAAGTGGATTTTTTTAACTATTTGCTATGTGGTTGTAGATGTTCAAGGCCTTATTTTAACCTCAAGACATAATATGGTTTGTTAACACATACAAGATTGCAGTTTGTTAGGAGGAATAAGTTCCAGTGTTTTTTAGCGCAGTAGAGTAATCATGGTTAATAATCATTTATTGGGTATTTCAAAATAGCTAGAAGGGAGGACTTCGAGTGTTCCCAGTTAAATGATAAATGTTTAAAGTGATAGATCTGCTAATTATCCTGATATGATCATCAAACATTGTATACATATATCAAAATATCATAATATATCCCATAAATATATGCAATCATTATGTGCCAATTAAAAATAAAACAATAGCAATAAATAAATAAATAAATAGGGCTGGGGATGTGGCTTTGTGGTTAAGCATCCCTGGGTTCAATCCCTGGTACCCCCAAAAACAAAAACAAAAACAAAAAATACATATAATACAGGAACTCTTGGGCTTATGATCAATTTTATTCCTAAAATGGTGCTATAAATCAAAATTATTTAAGTTAAATGTGAATTTTTAATCAAACAATGGGGCTTTCCTAGCTAAAGATCTGCTCCCACTTTTGGGGGGAAATTACCAGACACTATGTTTCATTAATTAAAATTATAAACCTGCATTTATTTAAATATTTAAAAGTACATATAAATTGATCAACCATGAAAATATAGAAAATTGTGTTTATTAATAATATTATAATTTTTGGCTTACTCTTCATAATTTCTACCTTATTTTTATGATAAAACAAATGAGAATTGGAAGTTATGTCTTCTTTAGAATAGATTCATTCAGATGTTCTGCCTGGGGGAGATTTTTGTAGACATTTTAAAGGAGATTTTGGGGGTACCCATGGCTAAAATGGTCATAGAGGTCTCTGTTTTTAATTTTTTTTTACACTAATGGAAATGACCACGAAGCCAACAATTTCTTGCCTGTTCTGCTGCCTTAGAAAGGCTAAGTTGAGCTGCCACCTCATTGGTACCAGCCATTTCATTCATGTCCTGACATTATGCAAAGGTAGATCTTATGAATTCACCTATTTGCCCAGAAATTTTCATCCATTGATCCTTACCTTGTTCCTGCTTCTCACTGTCAAAAAGCCTCAAAGCCTTGGCTTGGCCATACTTAATGGTACACAGGGCTGTCCTTGATCTCAAATCCACAGAAAAGAAAGCTTTTCCATCTCAGGCACAAGTTCCATATGATGTCAGTTAGTGGTAGATTGTAACTGTCAGGAGAATACAATTTTTCCTTTTTAGAAATAATCTTAAGGTTTGAATACAATAACATAACAATATTTTTTGGTGATAAATGTGCCATAGCTTCTACATTCAGGTGAGTATTTCCCTTAAAAGTAATTGCACTGGGCAAAGATAAGCATTTAAAATGGTATTGCCCTAGTTCAAACACTTTTTAAACCTTTATTAAATTGATTTCAGAAATTGTCAGCAGCACAAACTCAGTAAAACCAGAAGAGTGACAGGATAAGTCTCTTATCCCCTCCATTCACCTTATTTTTCCTTTATATTTCTCATTCTTTTAACAATTAATATCAACCATGCATTAGATTCTGGGTGAATAAGCTTCTCCCATAATGCCTAGCAAGAATAGAGAAGATATGAGCCCCTCTGGGAACACACTGCTAGCTTATAAGGGGGGAAAAGAGTGAATTGTTTGCTTCTCTATCTCTAGCACCTAGCATGGTGATTAGTATATAGTAGGCAGTCAGTCAATGTTTGATTAATAAATCTGGTTAGTGTCTGTTAGCTTTAAATGCCATAAATTAATAATATGGGATAGTGAAAGTATCATTGGAAACTGTTATACTATAATTTGAGGACTGTCAATGATAAGGAAAAGTTGTTCTAAATACTGACTTTGTGGTCAGAAACTTCTTACTGGTAGAAATAAAACAGGAGGTAACCCTGTGTGTTTCAGAATCTCAATAAATATACCCAAATGGTCTCTTTCACTTTGCTTTCAAGTATGGTATGATATGGCTCCTGAAACAGATACTGTTAATGGCTTACCCATCAGGTGCTTCCTTTTTTCCTTTAGCATGAACAGAACCCAGATTTTTGTCCTTGTTTCAATCCTCCTTGATAAGGGTGACCCCCTTATAGCCACAGTGGGTGGTGGGTATGTCAAAGAGTCCTGGCAGTCCCATTCTTCTTGCTAAAGATTGACTGGTTTAGGCATAAGTACATGATCCAGTTCTGGAAACACTTCTGGGGAATGAGTGTTTATTCTCCTCTGTGAACTGCTACAAGCCTGAGGGGGGAAATCCACAAAAAGAGAAGGGCAGAGACTAGGGAACCACAGAGAAAGAGAGAAGGGACCTTGACATACCACATCAGTGCCTGCCCTACCTGTAGACTTCTTAGTATGTGAGATTTCAAACATCTTATTTTTAAAGTTTTTTTTAAATGCAGACTTTTCTGTTACTTGCAACTAGAGACAATCTGATACAAGTCCCAGATCTCTTGAATTGCAGTGTCCCTCCTTCTCTCACAGATAGTGCTGGCACAGTCTTAAGGAAGCTATAAACAGTGACTAGATGGTTACTCCGCTGTGCTTAGATGTGTTTGTAGGTAACTTCATATTGCAAGGAATATCAGCAATCTCAGTTTTCCTTAGGAAATGTGGTTGTTGTAAAGATATGTAAGAAAGTAAGGAGGCACAAGAAACTGTTTCAGTACTTGGGCAATTTGTCTTCACAGATGGCTGAAAAGATCATATTTAGGATACTATAAACCTCTAGTGCACCAAAGGCAACTCTAATAGTAAATAATTCTCTTGATGCAGTTTCTACCTTCTGCTTTTACTACTTTCTACCATAATTCTGTCTGTTTCTATTGTTGATAAGGGTTCTGAGCTCTCAACTTCATGATTCTTCCATTGCCTTGTGGATTCTGCTTATAGCCTTCTCTTCATGCATCTTTCAGCTTCTGTCTTTATTTTCTCTCAACTGTTTCCATGGTGTTATTAGTTTAAAATCCCCAGGTAAGGAAATGGCTTTATCTCAAGAGTGAACCATGAAGATGCTTAAGGTGGGGCCATTATCCAAATCAAAATTCCCAGTAGGTCAAGCTCTCTTGCCACTTTGTCATAGGTTGTTGGTGTCTGCTCAAGTCCAGCTGCCTTTAGGTCAGGTACATAATTTCTTCAATCTATGTGCCTAGGCTGCAATATCATATAATACAAAACATGGAGATTTGTTTAGAGGAGACTTCTTTTGGCTGTTTTTTTTTTTTTTCAGAAGATGAATGCATGTCACAGATGCTGTAGAATATCAGAGTGTCATAGCTTGTTTAGTATATTAGGAAACCAGGAAATGTGATCCCTAGCCCTTGACCTCCTTTGGAAATACCCATCCTTCCAATGGTGTCATGTTGTTCTTCCTCTACTGCTTCTTTCTCTTTCATTTTCTATTTTCAGTTGGCCAATGAGCTTTCCATAAATCTAGCCAAACACTTATTTAGATACTTCTCTCTCTAGATTCTATGAATAGCTACCATACCACACTTTCTACTTTTCCACTCTGATCATGATGACCTGTAATCTTTTGGTCAAAACATGGCAAATGCAAAATTGTGTTCAACAACTATAATTCCATATCGGTATACTAGTATGTAGTGGAAGAATTAACATGTACTTAGTAACCTTACCAGGTCCTTTGTGTGGTAGGAAAGTGGTATCATCATAGGCATTAAATACCCATAGTGAACATTTAAATATTATTTTTGGTGATTATGATGATGAAGTATTTTTTTGTTGTCATTTGTGTTTGTATTGCTAAATCATAAAAGGGATTTATTTTCCTCAAAAAGAGTCCAAATATATTCAGAGTGATACCATTAATATTATATTGCTTTAAGACCCTTTATTAGTCACTTTGTACACTGAATTTTTCATTCCTGTTTAAAAAACAATGAGGAAGAAAAAAAAAGAAGCTAAGGTAAATATTCTTAGCATAGTTCTTTTCCTTGCTACCTTCTCTGATTATTTAGTTTCTGATAACATCCTGAATACACCAGGTGCTGAAATGAACATGCACATTCTAGAAGAGTTATATTTTGAAGTAATTAAAACATCCAATCTTGCAATTTAAAAAGATTGTTTATAGTCCTATAACAGCTGATTTCCAGACTTAGAAATTGGTTTAAGAAAATTTACTTTTAGAAAATAAGGGGAAAAAAATCTCTAAACCAGGAAGCAGGTAGGCATTCTCACTGAGATTTGTAAAACAAAGAAAAGGGAATGGAAATGGGACTGCTTATAAGTAAAGCACTATCTATCTCAAGGGCTATTGTTAAATAACTATAAAATTCATGTCCAGGTTTATTCTGTCTATTTTTCTTTCTACTGTATTTTTGTGTCTATCACTAAGACATAGATGTAAGCCTTGAATTGCATTATTGAAGTTACTTGTTCAATTACCTTTCTGAGATAATTACCTTTGTAGTAAAAAGTTTTAAAAATCAATAGAGTGTTCTTGGCAATATTCAGTAATAGTTAATTAATAATACAACTCATGTTAACAAATAGTCATTCTGCTTAGCAAAACTAGCATGTCTTCAACTAGTCAGAAAAGCATCTGGACCAAAAGTATATTTCTTGAAGGATATACTTTAAAATAACTGCCCATTCTTGGTAGAGTTGAGAGTGGACTCCACAAATACCCATGACTTTAGTTGAAGGTAACAAACAATGAAGCTGTCATTAATAATTTTAATGTCAGAGGTCTTTAAATATTCTCCTGTCCTGAGTCTTCCCAGAGGCTTAATTGATTTATCTTGTCAACTACCATGTTCTTGGGGTATACCAAGAATTTTATTAAGTAATACTTGATGGAATTGCAAGTACAGATGTTTACTGACACCCTGGTTATACTTATGATGATTTGACTTCAGATTTTTTCAATTTTACAATGGTACCAAAGTTATGTGTTTTGTACAAACCATGCTTGGAGGCTTGAATTTTAATTCCCTCAGGCTGGCAATATGTGATTTGATACTATGTCATAATGCTGGGCAGTAGCAGGGAGCTGTAGTTCCCATCCATCCAGGTGATCCCAAGGGTAAACAATGGATACTCTACAGTGTACCATGTTGCCACTGTACAGTTTTGGGATATTGTGGTTTTTGTTTTTACATTCCATTGTATCTACAAAATGCCCATCTGTTGTGTATGTGAGACACTCAATGCTTTATTAAATTAGGCTTTGTGTTGGAGATTTTGCCTGACTGTAGGCTAATGTAAGCATTTTGAGCACGTTAAAGGTAAATTAGGCTAAGCCATGTTGGGCAGGTTAGGTATATTAATGGATTTTTTACTTAAAATATGGTGTTTTTATAATTATTATTTTAATTTTTAGTACCAGGAATTGAACTCAGGGGCATGTGACCAATGATCTAGACATCCTCAGCCCTTTTTTATATTTTATATTTATTTAGGCTCTCACTAAGTTGTTGAGTATGGCATTGAACTTTCATTAAACCTTCTGCCTCATCCTTCTGAGCTGCTGGAATTACAGGTGTGCACCACAGCACCTGGCTAAAATATGGTGGTTTATGACCCTATCAAAACTCAAGAAATATGATATATCAGTTCCAATGATATAAATAACTTTCAAGTCTCAATTTTGATCCATAATTATTATGGATGATTACATGTAAATAAATGACCAAATAAAAAAAGAAGCTGGCTATCTCTAATTGGTCTTAAGTTTTTTCATCAATTGAATGAGGATAGTTACTGAAGGTCTTATTTGGATTGATATGTGGAATAACTAATACAAATGAATTACTAAAAAGTTTGCAAATATGAAAATTCTATAATTGATATTAATAATAATTTTAGATAGGCACTTGTAATTTTAACTTTGGATGAATATTTTATGGGTTGACTCCTCCTTTACATTAGAGTTTGCTCAAATACTTTCAAAATAGCTCCCTGTTCATTGACATCTTTAATTCTATTTGACAGAAAAAGTCAAAACCTTTCCTTCAACAGAATATTCAGTAACCTTCACTAAATAACTATTAATTAAGCAATTAAAGTAAATTTAAAGAAAAAAGAATTTTGAGAGGAGAACAAAATTAACTCAAAAGATAGTTTAAAAATAGTTTTATATCACTTCAGTCATTATTGACCAAAAACTTCCTAGGGGATATTAACAATGCATTTGATAGTTGCCAAGGAAACCTTAACCTTTCCTGAGAATGTCTGCCCTTCTGCATTGCACCTGATTGTCAGAATAACTTCAGCAACTGATTATAACTGAGCCATTTTCAACGTCAGGCTTTTTCTTGTCAATTCTTCTTCAAAGTACAAGATCAAGAACTCAGAATACCTTGCTCTGTATCTGTATTTATGTTTCAGAGGATTTATACACCTTAAATATGGAGGCTTTTTACAACGGTTTCCCCAATCAGTCTTTACCACCATAAGAGATAAAGTATAGTAACATAGAGACAAAGAGACTGAGGTACAACAGTGTACTTATTGTATGAGAATGATTCTGTCATGAAGCTTGCTGGTTTCCTTTGTTCAGAGCACAAGAAGTAAACAAATATCTTAACAACTTTTAAAAGCTTGTGTTTTCATGTAGGTTGTATAGCCAACACTTAGGGTCTCTGAATCATTGGAAAAAGCACCATATAGGGAGTCAGGAAACTGACTTACCAGGTTTGTGGCCTTGGCCAACCTAATTGATGTGTTTTTTCATCTGTTAAATGGCAGTGATAATATCTATCTCTTAGGGATGCTGGAAGAATTAGTGCTGTAGTGTATGTAGAATATATGACATAGCTAACATGTTAAGTATTCAAAATCTAAGAGGTATTATTATTGCTGAAGGGGTGAGAACCATATCAATAGTGAATACTGAATTGAGGATTATGATATATTGAAATATATGATGAAATTAGAGCAATACATCTAATATTGGAACCATTCTAGAAATTCTAAGACATAATACAATACGTATTGGGCAGGATGGGAACTATTATTTATTAGAGTGTTAGACACTATACTAAATACTTTGCTTTCTGTTATACTGTATATACATATGTTATCTCATTCTGTAAGTTCTCACAATCTAAGGAGATAGGTTGTGTTACTATCTTTGTACATGTAATATCAGTAGACTTTAAAATAAAGATGGAAGCCTGAGATGGTGGTACTTGTCTATAATCCCAGCAATTTGGGAGACTTAGGCAGGAATATCCCAAGTTTGAGTCCAGCCTCAGCAACTTAGTGAGGCACTATCTTAAGAACTGGAATATACCTTAATGGTAAAGTGCCCCTGTGATACTGGGGATTCCCAGTATCACAAAAATAAATAAATAAATAGATAGATAGACAGATAAATAAATAAATCCATAGGAATGGGAGGCGGCACAATGTAACCTTTGGGAGAAATATGAAGAATTAATTTTCTCTGTGATAGAGCAGATTAATGTTTTTTTTTCTGTGCAAATTGTGCTAATTACTTCCATGCACAAAGTGGTCAATAACAATAAGAAAAGAAAGGTAGGGAAGAGTGATATAGTAAGTAGATTATTGCTTTTTATGTTGGTGAGGATACAAGATGTACTGAAAGCAAAATTATTTTAGATTGAAAGTGGAGTGTTTGTATTTTTGTAAATCTAAAATTGTTAAAACAAAGATTAAATTATTTGTGTGCAAATTCAGGCAAAAATCAAAGATAACACAACAAAAACCACTGACTCCAAACATTTATACCTAGGTTATCTAGCCCTCTGCATTTTATTTTTGTGGTGTCTTTGCTAGTTGTGTCTGCTGTAAAGGAGGACACCTGTAGGCATTTATAAGCAGTCTTCTAAATGTAAAGATGCTATAAAAGTGGGGTGAATGTAGAGAATCAACAAAATGAGCAGTTCTACAACCTTCTTTCATGTCATGTCTTGCACAGATTTAGAGATGTCCACGAAACCCTAGGATCTGTGAGTGATCTCAGAAAATATGTTTTTCTTATGGTAAAATACATTTAAAAGTAAACGTTTTAACAACTTTTTTTTTTTTTTTACAATTCTGTGGCATTTCATACCTTGACATTCTTGTGTAACAATACCACAACTTTTTCATCATTTCAAACTGAAACTCTGTATCCCTTAAATAGTAATGCCCCATATCCTCCTCCCTTCTACCCCTGGTAACTACTCAACTATTATTCTACTTTCTGTCCCTGTGAATTTTAGTTGTGGTGTACCTAGAAGAGTAAAATTCATACATAGTGTTTGTCTTTTTGTGTTTGGCTTATTTTATTTCACTTACCATGTTTTAAAACTTCATTTAGGTATAGAATACATTAGAATTTCTTTCTTTTTAAGGCTGATTAATATTCCAGGTACGTGTAAGAGGTAAACTGTCCCTTATCTTGGGACCATATTTCGGAAATGGTTGGAACCAGAAATATTTCAGTTTTCCTTTTTTTGAATTTTGGAATATTTGCCATTATATATTGAGATATTTGAGAGATGGAACCCAAGTTGAAACATTTTATTCCTATGTGTATATATACTTTATACCCATGGCCTGAAAGTAACTATATAAAATGTTTTTAATAACTTTGTGCATGAAATCAAGTGTATGTACACTAAACTATCAAAAAGCAAATGTGTCATTAACCCAGCCACCCACATGGACACTCTGTGCTTGTTTGTTACCACCATCATTCTTGACTCTAAATTTATACACTACAGTTATGATTTAGATGTGAGGTTCCCCAAGAGCTCATGTATGAGGCATTGCAAGAAGGTTTAAAGGAGAAATGATTGGCTTATGTGAGTCAACCTAATCAGTGCATTAATCAACTTGAATGGATTAACTGGGTGGTGACTATAAGGCAGGTAGGGTGTGGCTGGAGAAGTTACATCATTGGGAGCCTGCCTTTGGGGTATATATTTTGTTCCTGGTGAGCATAACTCTTTCTCTGCTTCCTGATGCCGTGTCCTAAACTGTTTTCCTTCTCCATACTCTTATACCATAAAATTCTGCCTCACTTTGGGTCCAGAGCAATGGAGCCAGCCATCTATGAAACTGTGAGCACCTAATAAACTTTATATCCTCTAATTATCCTTGTCAGGTCTTTTGGTCACAACATCAAAAAAGCTAACTAAGACAGCTACCAATAGATAATCCTTTTCTTATATTCTCACTTAAGTATGTAACTGTGGAATAGGTCATACCATTATATGGTGAAAAAATAATGTATTTAAGGGAATTAAGCAGCTTATAGCATCAACAGAAGACCTGTAATCAGTTTTTATTATTTATTTTTAAAATATATTTATATATTTTTTATGTTGGACACAGTATCTTTATTTTATTTTTTTATTTTTATGTGGTGCTTAGGATTGAACCCAGGGCCTCACGTATGCTAGGCGAGCACTCTACCGCTGAGCCACAACCCCAGACCTGTAATCAGCTTTTAAACAACAGTAAACAATGGAAGCTTTCAGTCTTTGTCTGTGATGCTGTGTTTGATTAAAAGGCTACTGTACACTGTATTTTATCTTTCTAGGTGAGAAGAAACACCAGAAGCAGTTGAGGGACCAGGAAGTGGATTTTATAGGGATGAGGAGGAATTTTGCTGGATGACTTTTAGAAATATTTCTTCCAATGTCATCTGCCCAACTAGCAAGTTTTTGTTGTTGTTATTGTTGTGTGTGTGTGTGTGTGTGTGTGTGTGTGTGTATGTGTGTGTTAGTGTCTCTCCTCGATTTTATAAACTGATGGGATTTCATGCTTGGTTTTGAATGCACACTGCTTTCTTCTTTCAAAAAGTCCACTAAACATTTTCAGTGTTGTTTTGCACACTTTTTGTATAGTATTAACAGTGTCATCTCAATCATCACTATTATTATGAACATCTTTGTTTGGAACTATTTCAATGATTTCACCATTAGTCAATGAACAACTGTAACCTCATTATCAATGTTAAAAATGTATTTGATATCTACTTCTTCCAGATTACTGATGAACTTTAAAGGTAATTGTTTTGCACATGTAAGGAGATCAGATGTGATTTTTTCCCCTTATTCAATAAATAGAATACTTTAAAGTTATACTTTGTTCATCATTATCACTGAACATAGTTGCAGATCAGAGGTTGTACTTGGCATAAACTCTGTCTTAGTCACTGTGTTTCAAACATGGGCAACAGCATGTACAGTATCCTTCATCTTGACCTCCTTTTGAAAACTTTTACTGCCATGCCTCTGTTCACTCCTGCTAATATGCTGTTTAATAAGGTGTTTTCACTGTTCATTGATCTAAGCGTATCCTGGTCACATAGTTGAATTAAGCCACATTTGGGGAAATAATGAAGCCACATTTGGTGGAAAATATATAGAATAATTTTTTATTAGAATTTTGGTTGGAGGATGAGCAGAACAAATGTCAAGGAATAATAAAATCTTGCCATCATTATCCAGTCCAGTTTTGTGAAACTAATTAGAAAGATATCCCTGGTGATATATGCCTTTTTGTGTGAATGATAATGGACTGGCAAGAAATTAACTTCTTTAAAGCAACAAGGACAAGGCAAGCTTTTGCCTATCACAGCAAGTATAAATCTATACTTGCCTGCTATATTAGCACATCCCAGCACATTTTTTTTCTATCCTTGGTATCCTTGATTCCTATGAGGACTGCCTCATCAGCTATAGTTTGTGTCTTTCTGGGGCAATAATACCAAACTAGTGATATTTCATCAGAATTATAGACTTGTTCTGGTGTCAGATTTTCATCAGCATCAGCCTTGGCAACCTTAATGGGTTTCTTTGCTTCTTCATGTTCAGCCAATGTTTTATCATCATAAATCTTTAAAAATTTATGCCGTGTTTTTTTCTTATACTCCTACAGCTAGCTTATTGAATATTCACAATTCCCTTCAATTTTTGGTTCATCTTGATAGATCTTTGCTTAATGATTAGCATACCATTAAGTGGCATGTGTTCACTGTGAGGCTGATGGATCTGTTCTTTTAATACACGATCAAGAGCTTCATTTTTACCTTTGTACAGCTATGTCTTTTTAAAAAAATTTCATTAACTTCTGTTTATTTCTTTTGACATAGAATTCCAACACTTTATCCTTCTGTTTCTTCAGCTCCTACATAGTGGGCATTCCAACATCATACTCTTTTGTAAGATGTTCAGTTTGACTTTTTGTGCTATAGGTATACATAAGTGCTTTCTCTTTTTCTTCTCACTGTTATCCATAGGGATATCTTGGGAGTCCTTTTTTACACTTTTAACAATACCTTTACACCAGACAGCAGAGAATAAGCAAAAACAAAAGCAAAAAACAAACAAACAGAAAAACAGTGAATAACATATAAGTAGGTATTGGCCTGTGTGAATCATCTTAGAGGACCTGCTATTGATGTATCCAACCTGCACACATGCCATTTTATTACTCTTATGGGCGTTTCTTATTGGGGAATCTGAGCAGGCACAAAAAGATAAATCATAGGTAAAGAGGGCTGAGACAATTTTTCCTGCTTTGGAAACACTGAATAAACTGCGTGTTGTATGTCTGTATTTTGACTTCGATCTGTTGCATGAGGTTAGGTGTAGAATTTTTCTCTTGTGGTGCCAGGTCAGTACTGGAAAAATTTTGAATTATGGAGCATTTCAGATTTTGGATTTTGGGATTAGGGATGCTCAGCCTGTACTTTCCCTATTTCAAGGCTATTACCTATTTAGGTACTCACGCTTTAACAGGAAGCAGGAAGTAGGGATAATTTTGGATTGGGAGGTATGTTTTGAGTCTTTAAGTGTCACTATGAGGTAGGTTGCTGCTCATCCCTATGTGAGTGACCATATTGATGAGAAACCCATAGACCTACATCTCAAGATCCTCAGAAACTGGTTTTCTTTCTTGATTTCCCTCCAGAGCCTTTAAATCCTCTCTGACAAAAACCTTTAAATCTAGTGAAATCAGTGAGGGAGGGTCAAGTTTTAGCCATAAGAACATGGTGTCATAAGAAAATGTCAAGGTAGTGGCTGTGGTTGTGGATCAGTGGTAGAGCACTTACCTTGCACATGTGAGGCTCTGGGTTCCATCCTCAGCACCCCATAAAACAACAAATAAAATAAAGGTATTATTAAAAAAGAAAAAAGAAAATGTCAAGGTAGAGAACTGTAGTAAGAGAAGGAAATGAGGGCTTGGGGTGGAGCTTAGGTGTAGAGTACTTGCCTACCATATGCAAAGCCCAGAGTTCTATCACCATCATTGAAAACACACACATACACACACACATACACACACACACACACACACACACACACAAGAAATGAGATTTTATGAGATGAAATAAGACTGCATGGTACAACTTAATCAAATCAGCATCTTTTTTTGTATGTGTGTGACAGTAGGAATGTTCAGCACAAATAAAAAAAATTATTTAAAAATTTTATTTCATATCATGCTGGGATTGTAGTTCACTGATGGAATGTTTGCCTAGCATGTGCAAGTTCCTGGGTTCTGTGGCCAAAACTGAAAAAAATAATACTGAAAACCAAAAGAAAATTTATATAATATATTCACTGAAATTTGTGATGAGTGTTGAAATGGCCCTGTATGAATAAGATGCTCACACTATATTGAATTTGCACCTTAGTCTTTGATATAATTAAATCTCCCCAAATAAGTAAAACTCACAGTGATAATGGTGTGAGCAAGCTGATGTGGATGTGTCATGAATTATTTGATTCCCAGTTCTTTAGCTTAATGACTGACTTGTGGATTAGATGTCCAGTTGCCCCCAAATATAAAAAGATCACTTTGTATGTTTGAATGGGACAGAGGTGATAGAAGAATTTTTTTCCTCTTGCAACACATGAGAATGGAAGAAGACAGGTGATCTCCCCTTTGTAGATCCAGTGTTTCAAGTAAAAAGTAAGAATGAAAGTGGTTGTGCGCAAAACCAAGAATCAAAAGCATAGGCTTTTATATTTTAGTTGTCCCTCAAATCTAAAAATAAGTTTCTTTAGGGACAGAGAGTATTAAGTCCTGATGGTTGAAACACACTGGCTTTATGAAATAGAGAACATTTTTCTAAATTCATTTTAAACTCAAAAGTAGTAAGTCTGGGAAAAGGGTGGAGTGTGTGTGGAAAAAGGACAGAATGATTTTTGAATACAAATTGAAGAAAGGCTAACCTAAGTCTCTTTGAACATAAATATAAATTTGCACTTGGAATTGACAACTCTAACTAAATGAACACTCCTTTAAAAGAGAAAATTAATTCTTATTCATGTTTTTAAATAGAAATTACATGGATGTGGTTGTTAAAAAATTTATATTTGTATTTCACCAAAAAGTAGGCCATTATGTTATTTAAGCAAAGATTCTAAAAAAAGTAATAAAACCACTCTATATTCCTATAAATCTTTATGGTTTATGAAACACTTTCATATGTATTTGTACTAAAACTGCATATTAACCCTTTGAGGTATCATATTGAATCCAAGGTTTGGAGAGGTTTTATGACCTACCAAAGAACAGGAACAAATTAAGCATCAGAGGTAGGACTGAATGTAGGTGTTCTATCTGTAAATTTTATCTTCTTTTTTTGTGCATATTGTGTTGCTTAAAAGCTTGAATTAAAAGCAAGCTAAAAACTTAGGTTTCCTTAGAAATATAATTAGTCCTACATGAATGTGAAAACTCGTGAAATATCTACTAATTTGGTGTCTATGAATTAGATAGGAATTAGCAACTGACTTCATTGCTTAAGATTTATCAAAAATTGTAACAATCTAATCAAACTACTATAATGATGACAAAACCAAGAAAGTTGAAGATGAATTATAAAGAGTTTTATAGATTGTCTAAACTGTGTAACAGCTCAGCTGAGACCATATAACCTCCTCCTTTGGAAAAGTCTTCTGGTCTTTTTATCTATGATTACATATAAGAGTAAATTTGGGGGCTGTGGTTGTGGCTCTGAGGTAGAGTGCTTACCTAGTATGTGTGAAGCAGTGGGTTTGATTCTCAGCACCACATATAAATAAATACATAAAGGTTCATCAACAACTAATAAAATATTTTTAAAAAGTAAATTTTGAAACTTCTGAGTAGTATTTGTGCATTTATGTATCTGTTGGTAAAGAGGGGCATATTTGATACTACATATAATCAATGTATTATAAAATTGAATAGATCCAGGAGCAGTGGTGCATACTTATAATCCTAATGAATCTGGAGGCTAAGGCAGGAGGATCTCAAGTTTAAAGCCTGTCTCATCAGCTTAGTGAGGTCATTAGCAACTTAGGGAGACACTGTCTTCAAATAAAAAGTAAAAAGGGCTTGGGATATAGATCAGTGGTAAAGGACCTCTGGGTTCAATCCACAATACCACTAAGTAAAAAATAAATATTGAATAGGTCAAAAGCTATGAAATAATACTTTTCTCCCTGACTCCTAATGGCTTTTAATGTTAAATTAAATTAAAAAATCATGTGATGATCGTTATACCAAACTTGTTGTTCAGTTCACTAGGATAAAGAAATGAAGAAAGTTTTATTAATAAATATATCTTTGCAATTTCATGTTTTGAAGTCAAATTTTTTAATGATTTCACTTTTTAAAAATTGGCGCATTGGGCTGAAGCTGTGGCTTGCACGTATGAAGCACTGGGATCAATCCTCAGCACCACATAAAAATAAATAAAGATAGTTTAAAAATTGGCTCATTACATTTGCACATAATGGTGGGATTTATCGTCACATGTTCATATATGCATACAATATAACAATACAATATAATTTGCCCAATATCATTCCCCAGTATTCCTCCCTGCCCAGTCCCTTTTCCTCTACTCTACTAATATCCCTTCAATCTTCATGAGATCCCTCTACTTTTATTTGCCTTTTATCTCTCTAGCTTCCACATTTGAGAGAAAACATATAACCCTTGACCTTCTGAGTTTGGTTGATTTCACTTAACACAGTTCCATCCATTTTCCTGCAAATACCATAATTTCATTTTTTTCTTATGGCTGCATAAAACTCATTGTGTGTGTGTGTGTGTGTGTGTGTGTGTGTGTGTGTATCTTTATCCATTCATCCATTGATGGACACCTAGGCTTGTTCCATGCTTTGACTATTATGAATTGTGCAGCTATAAACATGGGTATGCATGTATCATATGGAGAAGTCATATATGTTTTAGATGAAATTTAGGAAAGTTTTAACATATTTAGAAATCAGATTTCTAGTTTAGAAGAAAACTTTTGGGTAGTGATATTATTGAGTGGTAGAATCATATATTTTATGTATTTTGTTAGTTTTAAGGCAAACTCAATTTTCTTTTTTATAATTATGAAAGTACATTCTTGGGAAATTTGGGTAATACACCGTAGCTGGGATATTCCCCACTCTTCCTATTAGAGGACTTTATCCACTTGTTATTGTTATTTGTTTTAACAGCTCTAATATTGTTATACATTATAATAGTAGATAATGCCTAAAGGATACCAATGCCCTAGGTGCTTTGTATTCATACACTTTAATTTTGAATTTTCACAATTCAGATGAGTTATTGTTATTTTCATTTTTATAGCTAGGAAATCCAAGCACAGAGGAGTTAAGTAAATTACCCAAGGTCACTGACCTGGTGAATGCTTAAATGGGTCTTTAGGGTCCTACTCCAAATCTCTGTGTGTGTGTTTTTTTTAAGTCCTATGCAATTATTTTTTTCAAAGGAAACACAGTTTTCCTTTCCATTTTCTCTTTTTAGTAGGGTCTTTATAGATAGCAATAAGAGTGGTATCTCTGGAGTCAGTCTGTTTGGGTTTAAATCCTTGCCCAGGATTTGGCCAGTTACTTGACTCCTTTGCATGCCCATTGGCAAAATGGAAATAGGAATTGTGTCTACCTCTCAGGTCATAGTACAAATGTAGATATTATATGTAAAACAGTTAGGAGAATGCCTGGTAAATATGCAAGCACCTAACAAATGTTATCTTTATCTGTTCCTCTTCCATCTCCTGTTGTATCATCATCATCATCATAATCATCATCATCATCATCATCATCATCATCATCACACTTCATGTCTCCTTAGAACTCCTGTTTTCTCCATACCCCAAGGTGCTCTTTACCATGTTAGCTAAATATTTCCAATTTAGATATTTTCTGTTCATTATTTATGATAGTGTTACTCCTTAATGATTAAAGCTATGATAACAAAATACCATTTGCAAGAGGCTGCCTTAAATTTTGCTAATATTTCTCCATAAAATGTTTTTTTAAAAAATATCTTCTAGGTAAATATGAATTTGCAATTGAAATCTATACAAGAAGGCAGAAAAGAAGCTGTGAAATTTGCAAACAACACTGCTTCATTTTAATTTTAAATAGTAACATTAGAAAGATGTTTCAGAAAGCCCAAAGGGGTGGTGCATGCCAATAATCCCAACCACTCCCATTAATTCCAGGTACTCTGAATGTAAAGGTAGGAGGATTACAAGTTTAAGGCCAGCTTCGGAAATTTAGTGAGGCCCTGCCTCAAAATAAAATTTAAAAAAATAAAGGACTGGGGATGTAGCTCATAGGTAGAGCATTCCTAGGTTCAATCCTCGGTTAACCCCCACCCCCCAAAAAAGAATATATAAACATAGAATTAAAATAACTTATAGGTGATTTCAGTTGGGGACTATTTTATATTAAGAAAGGGCATGATTTGCAATGAAGATGAACCTTTGTGTACCACATATATTAAATTATTTAAAGCAAATATTGTTAAAACTTCAAGGATACATTTTTACAAAACAAAAAATCATGGTGGGAGAAACACCTCTCAGTTTTTAACAGATACCATTAGACTAAAAAATAGTGTCACTGAAGGATTACTAATACATACCCTCAAAGTGTCACAAATTATTTTCAACTACCTTAACTATTTATTTTGAACAGTGATTGCATATTAGGTGATAAAAAACCATAGTTAATTCCAAAGAGTAGGAATCATGCAATACATATTCTGTGATCTCAATGAAATAAAATTAGAAATGAATAACAACAGGATAATCAATAACAAGTATAAAACTACTTGGAAATTCAAGCTGTTTTTCTGTGTATATCTTCTGAGTGAAAGGGGCAATGGAAACTAGAATTTTAGGCTATTTAGAAATTAGCAATGAGAACTATATTACTTGTAAAAAACTTATGGGAAGGGGTCAAAGCTGTGCTCAGAAAATTCATGGTAGTAAAATATTTGTTTATTAAGCTGGAAGAACTAAAAATAAACCTAGCATTAAAGCCATCGACCTATGAGATGAGTAACAAAAATAACCCTAAGTAAAACAAAAGGGAGGAATTAATAAATGTAGAAGATGCAATTAAATGAATTTTAAAAAAGGTAGGCTCTAGAAATAAGTCTGAGATCTCATGATTTGTAAAAAAAGGAATTTCTGAAAATTAAAATGGAAAAAAGTAAAATTCAGATTTATAACATTAGAAATGATAATGGTAATATAATCCCTTATATGTGAGGATTTTTAAGTGAATAATTTATTGTATATTTGATAATAGCTAAAAGAATTTTGAATGTTCCCAACAAAAAGAAATGATAAATGTTTGAGGTGATGGATATGCTAATTACCCTGATATGATCATCAAACCTTGTATACATGTATTGAAATATCATGTTGTCCCCAATAAATATGTATAATTATTGTGTTAAAATAATTTAAAAATACTAGATAATGCAGTGTAAATTTATACTTCAAAATATTTAAAGATATTGACTAACACACTTTAAGTGTTTTATGAAAACAGATAGTGTCATGAATTGAACAGAAAGCCTAGAAACAAAACTGTAAAAGAAATTAGAATGTAATATATATGATATTCCAAACCAGTGGCTAAAGGATAGTGTAATTGACACCTATTATTGGAACAACTGGCTAACTCTAATAAAATTTAAATTAAGTACCCAAATAACACCATTAAGTATATATTAAAATTGAGGAAAAGAACAAAAATATGCTCGAAGAATGTATAAGTGAATATTTATATAGTCAGAGGATGAAGAACATCCTTCTGAGCATAACACCAAAGTCAGATGCCATATAGGAAATCACTGGTAGACTTGACTATAAAACAAATTAAAACTTTCACACATAAATCACTGATATTGACAAAATTAAATGCAAGTTACACACTTAGAAAAAATTGCAACCTATATGATAAAGGATATTCTGTGTAAAAATATGATTTGGGGGGCTGGGGATGTGGCTCAAGCGGTAGCGCGCTCGCCTGGCATGCATGAGGCCCGGGTTCTATCCTCAGCACCACATGCAACCAAAGATGTTGTGCCTGCCGAAAAAACTAAAAAAAAAAAAATAAATATTAAAAAATTCTCTCTCTCTCTCTCTCTCTCTCCACTCTCTCTTTAAAAAAAAATATGATTTTGGTCTTAGATAATAGTTCCAAGGGTACAAAGAATTCCTGAATTATTATTCACCCAGATAGCCAAATGTCAATATATTTTATAGTTTTAAATTATTTTCTGAGTCCCTTTCTTCTTCGCTCCTTTGCACGTGTGCATGCACACACGCACACACACACACACACACACACACACACACACACTTTTCCCATACTGTTTTAAGAGTGATTTGCAGATGTGATTCTTCCTCCTCTCTAAACATCTTATTGTATATTTTTTAAGAATGAAAATTCCCTTTCATAATTAGTTTGCACTTATCAATATCAGTATCTTGACATTGATACACTATTATCTAGTGTACAGATCTTACTGACTTTTTGCCAATTGTCCTAATAAAGTGCTTTATAGCAAAAGAAAATTCAAGATCATATACTGTGTTCCATTAAAATGTCTTTTTGGATTTCTTTTCATAGAAAATATCCTGAACCTTTATGTGTATTTTACAACATTGGCATTTTTGAAGCACACAGGCCTATATTTTTGTAGAATGTCCCTCCATTTGGGTTCATCTGATGTTAGTCATGATCAGTTTCAAGTTAAGCACTTTTAACTGGAATACTACTGAAGCAATTCTGAATTCTTAGTGCATCATACTCTAAGCCTGTATAGATAGATGCTGCTGCAGTTTGGGTTCCCCAGAAAGCAAGAGGATTGTTTATTAAGGAATACTTTCTCTTTTTTGAAAAAAAAAAGTGGCATATAATGATTGTGCATACTTTTGGGGTACATTGGTAAATTTTTTTTTGGTTACTTGGGATTGAACCCAGGGACACTTTACCACTGAGCTATACCCCCAGGTATCTATCTATCTATCTATCTATCTATCTATCTATCTATCTACCTATATATATATATCTATTTATTTTTTGAGATAGGGTCTCACTAAGTTGCCCAGGCTGTCCTCCAACTTGATGATCCTGCTGCCGAAGCCTCTCTGGTGTCTGGGATAACAGATGTGCTATACAGGCCCTGCTCATTATGATAGTTTGATATATGTATTCAATCAAATTTCAGGTTCAAATTCCTGTAATGGGAAAGGAGAGAAACATGATTGGGCCAAGGGAAAAGTCATGCTGCAGCATTGGTCACAGCGAGCAGTCCATCTAACTTTTCAGGGATGGCCCTTCCTGGTCTTTCAGATTTGAGGAAGTGAGGAAAGAGGAGGAGGGGAAAACTTTATAGTGACACAGCAATTACTCATTATATGAAGATTGTCCCTGGCAAGGGCCTGTGGCTTTTGATAGATATTTCTCTTCAGCCAAGGAAATTCTCAAGGAGTGCCAAAGGGTGAATGCTGGCAGCCACAAACTCTCTAGTCTTGGGGGAATTAATCCCTGAATGGAGATTGGGTACCCAATGTAGTACAGCATCCACCACATTCACCATAATGTTACTTATATAATTACTGATTATTTCTAAAATTTTTATTTTTTTTGGCCTGGATATCTTAAGAATATTCTACAATGAATGTGTATAGTACATATTATTAGGAACAAATCAAGAAGTTTTTTCCCAAAGAGAAAATTTCTATATTGCTTTGACAAAGAAGGACTGTATGCTTGTATTTCTTTAGAAGTAACATGGCATAATGAGCATTGGTACTATATGAAACTAGTTTCAGATCTAGTCTGCTTTGCAGCCTTAAGCTTTAGCTCTTAATATCTTACTTAATATCACAGAATTTCAGATTCCTCATTTGTAGTTGGGGAAGGCTGAGTGTGTGGTGGAAGGGTTGGGAAAGGGGGAAGGGAAGATAGGGACACCTATCTTGGAGGAATGTTGTGATTATGACAGTTGGATTTAATACTGCTAAATTGCCTACCACATGATAAGACCCCAATAAATGATAGCCAATATTTGTTTATTAACTTAGATTATAAATTTTGTTAAGGCCTCTAGATTTTGCTCTAATATTTGTTGAAAATTATTATCTACATATTTGATAGCTTCAAAGAAGTTCTTTCTCCATTAAAGGATAGAACAACTAAAAACAATTTTTTCCAAAAATATTCAGTTTTTCAATCTCTTAGGAACAGAATCCAGGCAGGCATTCTCAGGGTATTTGCTTAACCCTTTATTTTTAACTAAATATTCATTTATCAAACAAATGAACTGACAACAAGGGAAAAGCAATATTTTGTGTTCTGTCACGTATAGAACAACTTTCTAGATTTAAAGGTATATAATTTTTCTTGGTTTTGTTCAATACTACACTTGTTTTAAAAAAGTTGCTTTAATACCATGTTATAGACATTATAGAATAATCAACCATCTATACCAAATTTATCTTCTCATGACTACTTGTTGAAAAATTTGTAAGAAAGCACAGTGTGGTCAATTAAAAGAAAATGATTTGTCTTCAGCTTTGGTATGCTAGGTAATATTAACTGGAATTAAGTCTTAGAAAATTTAATTGTGATTTTTATGCCATACATTCCTTGCCACTCCCAGTACCTCTGAATATTCTAACCTACTATTCATTGTGTAAATTATGTTTTCTCTTTAATGCATTTAACTTTTACTTTAAATCATTGTCTTGAACTGATGAAAATAAAAATACAATTTTACATTGATAGCATTTTATTGCTCTGTTTGCCTGATACATTCAGCAATGCTCTTTGATCAAATTTTAGTATTAACAGCAGGAGAGATTGCTCATAGACTTTCAAATCTACCACTGTATAGTAATGACCTTCTGTGTTTGGGAGTTTTGACGCTTTTCAAAAATTACTGGACTATAAAAATTCCACTCGATTTAATCATAGTCCTAACTAACTATTTAGAAAGAACAGGGCAATTAGTTTATTAAAACAATTGGGAACTTTCCTAAAAAATAAAGTCAAATAATACTAAACCAAAAGCCTGCACACAGAATCCTCAGTCAAATCATTTAATGGTATTACATAGAAACATAAAACAATCAATAGCATGCAAGTTCCTGGATTTAATCTCCAATGCCACACAAAACAAATAAGAAAACCAAAAAATTTGAATATATTGTAGTTTTAATGAATTATGGAATTTTGGTAACATAATATATGTATGATATTTTACTATTTATAATGGTTAACTTTACTTGTCAACTTGACTAGATCACATAGTGTCCAGATGTTTGATCAAATATTATTCATAGTATTTTGAGATTATACTAACATTTGAATTGACTGAGTAAAGCAGATTACCTTCCCCAATATAGGTGGATCTTATCCAATCAATTGAAGACCTGAAAACAGTAGAAAGCCTGACATTCCCTGGTGTCCTTTTTGAAGAATTCTTCCTGCCTGACAGTGTTTAGACTGGAGTGTCAGATACTTTTTTTCTTGCCCATAAACTTGAACTAAAATATTGACTCTTCTGCATATCAAGCCTGTCAACTTTCATACTAGAACTTCATCTTTGGTCTACTGGTTCTTAGGCTTTTGGAGTTTGACTGGAACTAAACTGTTGGCTCTTCAGGGACTCCAGCTCATAGATCTTGGGATATGCCAGAATCAATGATTGATTGAGCCCCTTCCTTACAATAAATTCCTTTTTGTAGGCATGTAAATCTTGTTGCTACTTCTCTAGAGAATTTGACTCATACATTATTTCAATAATGTAATTAATCATATTTTAGTGTATATAGTATGTTTTCACTTTTGTTGTATGTTAAAACAGTCAAACATTTAACTCTCACAACAACATGATGAGTGAGGCACACTTTTTGTGTCCATTTTTAGAGCAGGAACTGAGCCCTGAGAAAGGTAAACAATATATAAAATTGTTATACAAAATTACACACGGTCACTGAGAAGAAACTTGTTAGTTTGAATCCATTGCATTTATTGATTCTTGATTTTAATTCTTGTGCTGTAAGAATCTTATTTAGGAAGTTGGAGGCCTAATCTCACATGATGGAGAATAGGACCTACTTTTTCTTCTATTAGTTGCAGGGTCTCTCGTTTAATTACTAGGTCTTTGATCCATTTTGAGTTCAGTTTTGTGCATGGTGAGATATAGGGGTTTAATTTCATTTTGTTGCATATAGATTTTCAGTTTGCCCAGCACCATTTGTTGAAGAGGCTATCTTTTCTCCAATGCATGTTTTTGGCACTTTTGTCTAATATAAGATAATTAACTTTGTGGGTTAGTCTCTGTGTCCTCTATTAAGTACCAATTATCTACCAGTCTATTTTGGTGCCAATACCATGCTGTTTTGTTACTATTGCTCTGTAGTATAGTTTAAGGTCTGGTATAGTGATGCCACCTGCTTTACTCTTCCTGCTAAGGATTGCTTTAGCTATTCTGGGTCTCTTATTTTTCCAGATGAATTTCATGACTGCTTTTTCTATTTCTATGAGGAATGTCATTGGGATTTGGATTGGGATCGCATTAAATCTGTATAGTGCTTTTGGGAGTATGGTCACTTTGATAATATTAATTCTGCCTATCCAAGAGCAAGATAGATCTTTCCATCTTCTAAGGCCTTCTTTGATTTCTTTCAGTATTTTTCATCATATAGATCTTTCCCCTCTTTCATTAAGTTGATTCCCAAGTATTTTTTTGAGGTTATTATAAATGGGGTAGTTTTCCTAGTTTCATTTTCAGAGGATTTGTCACTGATATACAGAAATGCTTTGATTTATGAGTGTTGATTTTATAACCTGCTACATTGCTGAATTAATTTACTAATTATAGAAGTTTCTGGTGGAACTCTTAGGGTCCTCTAGGTATAGAATCATATCATCAGCAAATTAGTGCTAAGCTGAGTTTTTCTTTTCCTATGTGTATCCCTTTAATTTCTTTCGTCTAATTTCTCTGGCCAGTGTTTCAAGAACTATGGTAAATAGAAGTAGTGAAAGAGGGCATCACTGTCTTGTTCCAGTTTTTAAAGGGAATACCTTTAATTTTTCTCCATTTAGAATGATGTTGGCCTGGGATTTAGCATAGAGAGCCTTTATGACATTGAGATATGTTCCTGTTATCCTTAGTTTTTCTAGAGTTTTGAACATGAAAGGGTGCTGTATTTTGTCTCAACAAAAGAAACAATCTGTGAGGTGAATAGAGAACGTACATCTTGGGAGCAAATTTTTACCCTTCACAATCATATAGAACACTAATCACTAGGATATATAAAGAACTCAAAAAGCTAAACACCAAAAACTACCTCAAAACAAAACAAAAATAAATAACCCAATCAGTAAATGGGCCAAGGACCTGAAGAGATTCTTCTCAGAAGATGATGTACAATCAATCAACAAACACATGAAAAAATGTTCATCATCATTAGCAATTAGAGAAATGCAAATCAAAACCACTCTAAGAGTTCATCTCACTCCAGTCAGAATGGCAGCTATTATGCATACAAACAACATGTTGGCGAGGATGTGGGGAAAAAGGTACACTCATACCCTGCTGGTGGGACTGCAAATTGGTGCAGTCAATATGGAAAGCAATATGGAGATTTCTTGGAAAATTGGGAATGGAACCACCATTTGACCCAGCTATCCCTCTCCTCGGTCTATACCCAAAGGACTTCAAAAAAGCATACTACAGGGACACAGCCACATCAATGTTTATAGCAGCACAATTCACAATAACTAAACAGTTGGAACCAACCTAGATGCCCTTCAATAGATGAATGGATGAAGAAAAAGATGGTATATATACACAATGGAATATTACTCAGCAATGAAAGAGAATAAATTAATGGCATTTGCAGGTAAATGAATCAAGTTGGAGGAGATAATGCTAAATGAAGTTAGCTAATCTCAAAAAAAATGTCAAATGTTTTCTCTGATACAAGGAGGTTGATTCATTGTGGCCAGGGAGGGGGAGCATGGGAGGAATAGATGAACTCTAGATAGGGCAGAGGGGTAAGTGGGGAAGGAAGGAGACATGGGGTTAGATATGATGGTGGAATGTGATGGACATCATTATCCAAGGTACATGTATAAAGACATGCATTGTTGTGAATATATTTTGTATACAACCAGATATGAAAAATTTGTGCTCTGTCTTTGTAATATGAATTTTAATGCATTCTACTGTCATATATAAATAAAATAATTTAAAAATTACATACTGTAATTTTGAAGTATTGAAGCAGGTATGCATGCTCAGTACCTTTAAATGGGGCAACTTGTGTTTTAACATCTGCCCCATTCTAGAAGTACTATGCATAGAAGTGTGCTATAATGTACCTCCATCTCTGTTGAAAATCAACAGGTAATCTCAGAAGGAAGTAGATGAGTGAGTGTATTTATCAAATATCTTGTTGTACTCCTGCCCCCTTGAGTAGGTAACTAGATATTATACAGGTGAGTTTGTGTTACTCTCTTAGTGGAATTTGTGTTGCAATTTCAGGCCAGAAATTTATTAACATTTATAATATTGAGATAATAAAGTTTAATTATAAATTTTGGTGCAGAAGCATTTGAGTTTGATGTAATTGCATTTGTCAGTGTCAGTTTGTATTTCCTGTGCTTTTGGTGTCCTTTTTGAAGAAATCATTGCCACAATCAATGCCATGAAGTTTTTTCCTATGTTTTCTTTTGGAGTTTTATAGTTTTCAGTCTCATTTTAAAATCTTCAGTCATTTAGAATTTATTTTTAAATACAACATAAGACAAGGAATCCTATTTTACTCTTTTGTATGTGGATATCCAGTCTTTCCCACAGGATGTGCCAAACAGACTCTCATTTACCAATGGTGTATCCTTGAAATTCTTGTCAAAGATGAGCCCATATAAATGGCCATCAGGTATATGGGAAAATGCTCAGAATTACTAATATTCAGAGAAATGCAAATAAAACCAATCAAAATGAAAAAAAAAATAAAAGGAAAAAAAAAGCCCAAAATGAGCTATCACCTCAGAACTATGGAGATGACTATTGATAAAAAAAAGTTGTTTGTAAGGATGTAGAAAAATTGGAACCCCTGTACTCAGTTGGTGGGAATTTGAAAAAGATGTACCAACTATGGAAACCAGTATGGAGGTTTCTCAAAAAAGTAAAAATAAAACCACCGTATGATTCAGTACTGTCATGTTTGAAATAATTGAATCAGGATTTTGAAGAGATTCTGCACAACCAATTTCATCACAGCATTATTCCCAATAGCCAAAATGTAGAAAAGGCATACATATCTATTGATGAATGGATGTGTAAAGAAAATGTGGCATATAAATACAATGGAATATTAGTCAACCTGACAAAAGAAATAAATAGGCTATTTGAAGGGGACAAATACTATATGGTTCTACTTTGATGAGGTATCTAAAATAGTTTAACTCAGAAGCAATGAATAGAATGGTGGTTTTCAGGGGCTGAAGGAAAGGGGAAACAAAGAATTACTGTTCAGTGAGTATAAAATTTTAGTCATACAAGATGAATGTGTTTTAGGGATCCTTTGTATGACATTGTGCTTATAGTTAATACTGTAACATACACTTAAAAATTTATATGGGGGCTAGGTTTATAACTCAGTGGGAGAGCACTTGTCTCACACATGTGAGGCACTGGGTTCAATCCTCAGAACCACATAAAAATAAATAAATATATTTTAAAAATTTATATGGTACATCTCCTGTTAAATATTCTTACCATAATTTGTAAAAGTGCCTGATACTTACATAGCATAATTTTACACTATGTGTATGCCTAGTGCATTTAATTTATCTCAAAGAAATGTATACAGTGAGTAATGTATGCTAAATCTATAAATTTGAAGTCAAATATATTGCTAAGTATTATTGGACTTTTTATTGTGCTTTTAAATGGGTCCTCAGTGATTCTTCAAGTAAATCAGCCATTATTTCTTTCTCATACTGCTTAGAGGATTGATCATTGAAGGTCCACATTTCTTATTACAATCACCCAGATTTAAATTTTTGTTACTCTGATTTGACAAGAATATAAATTTCTGGATATTTTTTGCCGTGATGAGGGCAGGCTACTTGCATTTCAGCTTTGAATAGTTATAATTTTATGAATACCTTAATGCTTGCTGTAGTTTGTGCCCAGTAGAAGCTTAAAATTATATAGGTCTCTTCCTAACTCTTCCCATTGCAAAGATGAGACTCATACTTGTTTGAAACTTTATCAGGATATTTGGTTTTTACTCTCAAAAATTTCATATTGTCCACTAAATGTCCTGCATTTCTGAATTACAGAGAAGTAAGCAAAATCTTGGCTTATATTTAAAATTGTCCTTGAATAGATGGGCATGGATGCATTTTATGATAATCAACCCGTTTATTTTAGGAATGCATGCAGATTCCCTACTTATAAATTGTGCAGTGATTCCTTGATGGCAGTGTTTGCCTGAATGGAGTGAAAATATATAGAAAGTATAATCATCCACACGTTTTCTGAAAGATCGTGGCTTCTAATTTCTCTTACATTAAATAAGAATTCCCTGCTAATTTCTCTTACATTAAATAAGAATTCCCTGCTTCATTTACCATAGCAGCCAGAATCAGCCTTAAGGGCAGTTGGTAATCTAGGTATCTTAGACTGTACCAAACATAGTAAAAAAGTGCCTCAGATTTCATCAAGACCGATTAAAATCCCTCCATAAAACTTTTCAATGCTAATTAAAACATGAATACCCCTGGTCAGGTGTAATGTTATTACCATTGTTTTCAGTATATAAGTTTGTAGAAGTAAACAGGGTTTTCTTTCTTCAAAGACATTTAGCCTGCATTTAGCCTGCATCAGGAAACCTGCATCATATAAGGAGGAAAGACAGCATTAATATAAATTGGTGCCTAGTAAGTCCACTACTCTACCAAACATTTAAGTATATGATTAAGTCATTCACTTTATATAATATTTGTTCAGTGTTTAAAAACTCTCTCTCTCACACACACACACAAAAAACAGCTCTAGCATTTCTAAGGGAGAAAAATGGCTCTGCTGGGTCTGTGTGCCCATTCCTGAACTAAGTTTTAGGGCAAGGAATTTGAGTGCTGTGTTTGACTATATCTTGTCATGGTTTCAGACATGGGGCTAAAGTCATAGCAATATTACAATCATCAGAATCATATGACAGGAGGTTGTCACAGGAAAACAAAGAGCAGTTATGAGAAGAGAGAAACAGAGTCCATTAACACATTTTTGAAGACTTGAATGATAAAATTCTAAGAAAAGTTTTATTTAATGGATTTATCTAAAAGTAACTTGAAGGAAACAATAATATAAATAGAAGCAGAAATTAGTGAAAGTGTTAATGGCAATCAATAGGACAGAGTTAGGGGGGATCTAAGATGGTGGGCTAGAGGGAAGCGGCATTCTGTGTCACTCTGTGACCTGGAATTCAAGTAGTGGGAATACTGTTTCTCTGTGAGTTATTAGAGGGTCCCCAACAGCTGCTCCTGCACAGAAATCCCTGCTGCTGTACCCACGCATATCCCCAGGCCTTAGCATCAGCCCAGGACTCCCTGCTGCTCGCCCATTCAGGACCTCTGGCTGCCATGCCTGAGCAGGACCACTGGCATCAGCACCCTTGTAGGACCCTTGGCTGCTGCCCACACACAGGACCTCCAGCTGCCACTCCCATGTAGACCCCCATCTACTAATGTGGGGCTCCCCCAGTCACCTCCATCTTTGGTCATTGCAACCACTGCCATTGTCCCCTATATGTGGCAGCCTGCCCCTGTGGACACTGGACATGCACTCCACAGAGCTGCATCTCTGAACATGTGGCACAACGTCACCACCTAGCCCAACTGGTACAACACACCATCTGTGAAAGCAGCTGCCTCCAATTTGGGATATTTTTAATGCCAAAGTCTGGCTGGGCACAAAATCACGAGCCACTCAAACAGGAACAAACATTATTTCCAAAACTCCCGCGAAATGCCAAGAACGCGGCCTTCTCCCGGGACACACTACACCAACCGGAAATCCCTCCTCCGGAATTCCTTCCTACCACACTTCCCCAACCAATGGGAACTCTCCAGGAGTCCTGTGAGAGCTCCAAAGTAGCAGGCTGAGGCAGACAGCAGGGGTCTTATCTCAAATTGAATGCACATCTTAACATAATCATTATCATCTCAATGGCTTGCTGGCATCACCTTTCAACCAAAAATGCCATGCGTCATTCCTACTTGGCTATGGCTCTCAGCATCTCCCCCCTTTTGTTTAATTAAACAACAAGCAATGTGGCTTAGGGACCTTGCCTGTTAGGTTGTCTAAAACAACATATGGTCCTTACCCGTCATCGGATGAGCTGACCTCTAGGCGTCAGCCTCCTGTCTTAGGTTGGTACCACTGCAATTGGATCATACCCGTCACTGACTACCGGTCCAGCATACAGCCATGGCTATGGCTCTCAGCACTTTGTCACCATATTTAGTTGAGTAAACTACAAGTTTAGGACATTGCCTGGGGCCTAAAAGCAATATCAAGGCATCTATAGTACCCATTCCCCCCTCCCCTTCAGCCACTAACCCAGCACAGTTCTTACAGCTATGCAGCAGGTCTGTAGCTCACAAAGCCTGGTACTGAACTGCCCAATACAAAGCAGCTTTTCTCAAGAGATGGGCAACCCACAAGATCTTTGGAGAGTGAAGTCCCTGATTGGGAAGTAGAAAGGGAGAGGGTGAGTGAGATAAAGTTTAGAGACTAAATTAGAGACCAGGAATTGTGAGGTCTACAGGTGATATAAGGAGATAAGACCAGGTGCCCACATCACATGGTGGGCCCCAAAGGAGATCCTTGCGGTGCAGTGTTGGGACTGGAAAGTGCCATACCCCACCTCCAGGAGCTCTGCCCCCAAGACCAACCCTCCCACACTAACAACATTCATCGTCTTGAGGGAGGAGATACCAGCAAACAACAGACAACCCACCTATTGGATGAAAAGGGAAGCAGGAAAGATACTGATCTCCAACAAAAACAATTCTTTTATTTTCCTTTGAGATATTTTTTCTTTTCTGTTTTTCTTCTTCTCTTTCTCTCTCTCTTCTCCTGCCCTCACATCCTAAACATTTGTGAAAACAAGTACGTTTCATGAATTAGACTACTGAGGACTGGGACATCTGAATAGTTTATTACAGCTGTGTTGTATATTCTTTTATCTACTATTTTTATATTTTTCTTAATATTTAAGTTTGTTTTTTGTCCTCTATTGTCTTCCCACTTACTGGTCTCCCCCAAATCACTTTCTGTCTTTTATCCAGTTACTAACCAACTTCTTTAGATTCCTCTTTCATGCTTCGTAACATCTAATAACTATATCCTTACCTACTACCTCCTTAACATCTCATCCTACACCCCATCTGGTTTTCTCTTTGTCCACCATCAGAAACTGTAGACCCTTTGCAAACTTACTGTTTGTATTGTAGATTAAACTCAACATTTCTATATATTGTGACAAAACCATAAATGTCTTAATAGAAGCTATTTGGTTTAAGGCTGTATATTGTTTGTATTGGTTTGTGTTAATATTATTCTTCCCCTTAAAGGATAGGTATTGGAACCCTGCAGGGACACCATAAGTCTATAGGGTACAAACTGTAACACCTCAGATCAACAGTGCTAGAAGGGAAGACACACAAACAACATGAAAGAACAAGGGAAGAAAGTGCCCCAAACAAACCAAGATACTACATTTTTAAAAATCCATGGCCAACACAGCAGAAGAAATTACAGAGAAGAAATTCAGGATGTACACAATTAAAATGTTATATGAATTAAAGGATGATATAAGAGAGCAAATATAGGCAGAAAAAGATCATTTCATTAAAGAGCTACATAGCAGATACAGGAAGAAAATAGTTTGTTTCAATAAGGAGATAGAGGTTCTGAAGAAACAAAACAAACAAACAAACAAACAAACAGAAATCCTTGAAATGAAGGAAACAATAAACTAAATTAAAAATTCAATAGAAAGCACCCAAAACAGATTAGATCACTTGGAAGACAGAACCTCAGACAATGAAGACAAAACATGTAATCTTGAAAATAAAGATGACCACACTGTAAAGATGGTAAGAAATTATAAGTAGAACATTTAAGAATTATAGGATAACATAAAAAAGCTCAAATTTAAGAATTATTGGGATATAGGAAGGCATAGATTTCCAAGACAAAGGAATGAACAATCTATTCAATGAAATAACATTAGAAAATTTTCCAAACATGAAGAATGAATTGGAAATACAAGAGGCATACAGGACACCTAATGTACAAAATCACAACAGATTCACACCAAGTCACATTATAATGAAAATGCCTAGCATATAGAATAAGGAGATAATTGTAAAAGTGGAAAGGAATCAGATTACATATATGGGAAACCAATTAGGATCTCTGCAGATTTCTCAACCCAGACCCTGAAAACTAGAAGATCCTGGAGAAACATATACCAAACTCTGAAAGAAAATGAATGACAACTAAGAATCTTATATATAGCAAAATTAAGCTTTAGATTTGATGACAAAATAAAAACCTTCCATAATAAATAAAAGTTAAAAGAATTTACAACTAGAAAGCCTGAACTTCAGAACATCCTCAGCAAAGTATGCCATGAGGAGGAAATGAAAAACAGCAATGAAAATCAGCAAAAGGAGGGATTATATTAAAGGAAAAAAAAAACAATCAAAGGAGAAACCAAGTCAAGTTAAATACCCAAAATAAACAAAAATTACTGGGAATATAAATTATGTCTCAATAATAACCCTGAATGTTAATGGCCTAAACTTACCAATTAAAAGACATAGATTAGCAGATTGGATTGTAAAAAAATCTAACAATATGCTGACTTCAAGAGACTCATCTCATAGGAAAAGACATCCAAAGAATGAATGTGAAAGGTTGGGAAAAATCATACTACTCACCTAAACTGTAGAAACAAGCAGGGATTTCCATCCTCATATCAAATAAAATAGACTTCAAGCCAAAGTTAATCAAAAGAAATAAAGAAGGATATTTCATACTGCTTAAAGGGACCATACACAAACAAGTTATGACAATTAACATATGAGGCACTGGGTTCGATCTTCTGCACCACTAAAAATAAATAAATAAAATAAATAAATTAAAAAAACTAAAAAAGGTATAACAATTATATATATATATATATATATATATATATATATATATATATATATATATATATATCCCCCAAACAATGGAGCATCAACATTCATCAAACAAACTTTTCTCAATTTCAAGAGTCAAATAGACCACTACACAATAACACACCTCTGTCACCACTGGATAGACCTTCCAAACAAAAGCTAAATAAATTGTAGAACTCAATAATAAAATCAATAACTTAGACTTAACAGACATATATAGAATATTTTATCCATCAATGAGTGAATACACTTTCTTCTCAGCAGGACAATGATCCTTCTCAAAAATAGACCATATATTATGCCACAAAACAACTCTTAGCAAATACAAAAACGTAGAAATTACCCTACATTCTATCAGATCAAAATGGAATGAAATTAGAAATTGACACTAAAATAAAAAATAGCAGCTACTCCAGAACACTGATACAACATATCAAAATCTCTGAGACACTATGAAGACTGTACTAAGAGACGAGTTCATTGGATGGAGTTCATTCCTTAAAATAAGAAGAAAAGGTCAACAAATAAATGACCTAACATTACATCTCAAATCCCTAGAAAAAGAAGAACAAATCAACACCAAAAGCAGTAGAAGACAGGAAATAATTAGAATCAGAGCTGAAATCAATGAAATTGAGACAAAATAAATACTTGAAAAAATCGACAAAACAAAAAGTTGGTTATATGAAAAAATAAATAAAATTGATCAACCCTCAGCCATGCTAAAGAAGAGAAGGAGAGAAAACTCAAATTACTAACATCCATGGTGAAAAAGGAAATATTATGACAGACACTACAGAAATATAGAAGATAATTAGAAATTATTTTGAAAATTTTTACTCCAATAAAACAGAAAATATTGAAGGCATTGACAAATTTCTAGAGTCATATGATTTGCCCAAACTGATTCAAGATAATATACACAAGATCACCTGTTCAATTTTAAGTAATGAAATAGAAGACACCATCAGAAGCCTACAAACTAAGAAAAACCCAGGATGAGATGGATATACAGTTGAGTTCTACAAGACCTTCAAAGAAATACTCATACCAATACTCCTCAAATTATTCCATGAAATAGAAAAAGAGGGAACACTTCCAAACTCATTCTATGAGGCCAATGTCACCTGATTCCAAAACCAGACAAGGACACATTAAAGAAAGAAAACTTCAGACTAATATCTCTATCTTGGGAAGAAGAAATAAAGAGAAAAGGCACAAATAACATTGGAAATGAAATGGGAATACATGAGTAGATAGAAGATTTTATAATATACCAAATGATTTTGAAAACTAAAATGAAAAGATGTATTTGGCACCTGCCTCCACTTTACAGCATTCAGACACTTTTGACCCTAACCATTGCTTTGCACAGATATGACCTAATAATTGTGGTCACTTTATCTTAGTTTCCAGAGTGTAGGAACCCATAGTGCTCATATTACATCTGCAATTTGAAAGTAGGAAGAATTTAATAGTTCATGGGTTTATCCTTGTCCAATGAGGAAATGGAGCCATTGAGTGAGTAGTGACCAAGTCTGAGGTGCATTCTATATGGCTACTCATTAAAGTCCTTATTGGAATCTAGCTCTAGTAGGTCACGGTAGTGATCAGCTTCATATTAACATCCTTGAATAGACTTTTTTCCTCCTTTCATTCATTCCTTTCCTGTTCCCCAAACACATTCCCTGGGATCATGCTCTCCAAATATATTATCTGCTCACAAGCCCTGTGTCAATCTTTACCACATAGAGACAAATCCCATGGTTAAAGAAAAGGTCAATTTCCCGAAAAATATAAAGGAGAAGAGTAGTGCTATAAGTAGAAAACTGACAAAACTAATTACCATTTGTTGTGGTTTGGCTCTTAAATCTTCCCTAAAATTTATGTGTTGAAGTCTTTGAACCCAATGCAGCAGTGTACAGAGCTGGGTCCTTTGGGAGGTGATTGGATCATAAGGGTTCTGACTTCATATATGGATTAATCCATTTCTGGATTCATATCTTAATGAGCTATTGGGAGATGGTGGAAACTTTAGGAAGTGGGGCCTATTTGAAGGAAGTAGGTCACTAGGGGCATGCCCTTGAAGGGCATATCTTATCCCTGGCTCCTTCCTTTCTCTCTCTCTCTCTCTTCTCTTTGCTTTCTGGCCACCATGAAGTTAGTGGTTTTGGTCCACCATGTGCACCCTACCATGATATTGTGCCTTGTCAAATGCCTAAAAGCAGGGGAGCCAATTGACCATCAGTCTCTGAAACTGTGAGCCAAAATAAATGTTTCCTCTTTATAAGTTGAATATCTCAGATATTTTGTCACTGTGACTGAAAGCTGACTAACACACCATGAAAGAAATTGAATAGAAAGTAAAACAGAAACAGAAACAGTATTGACTTTCTTCCCACACCATTCTGAAAGTATCAAGTCCAAGTAGATGTTGTTTTTATCAATCATACCTTCAAGGAATAGATAATCCCTATTACATCCATCTCTTTCAAAGTCTAGAAAATAAGAGTATGTTCCCCAGCTCACTTTATGAAACACTTAATAACTTATTACTGAACAATAAACAAAATATAATGAAATAAAAGTATAGTACTTTTATGAACATGAATACAAACTTCTAAATAAAGCATTAGAAAATTAAAAGAAATTTGATAATATCTAATAAGATGAAAAATGCCCATACCACATGATTCAATACTTCATGTTTATGTATATGACAGAAAAATTCATGCATATGTATACAAAGTTGGTTGTTAAGTCAAGTTTTTAAATACAAAAATAGGAAGCAATTTAAATATCTATCATAGTGAAATGATCAATGGTGGCCTCTTGTTGTAGGGAAATATTATATGGCAATTAAAATGAAATAGATCTTTGTATAATTGGCATAGTACATTGGTATAAATCAATGAGCTATGTTTTTATATATAAACCTGGGGGATAGTGTAAAACCTTTTGAAAGCAATTTAATATTCATTTTAAATTTTATTTCAATTTTCTTGTGATGAGGAGGATCAAACCCAAGACCTTGTGTTGTGCCAGGCAAATACTCTACCAATGAGCTACATTCCCAACCCTCTTATTTATTGAGACTTCAATATGTTCATAACATTCGCCTAATTCCTCTTCTAGTAGTTTATCCCATGAAAATGAACAAAGTTATACAAAAATATTTGTTTATTATAAGTTAGTTATAATAATGAAAACTGTATATAGGTTAAATGGTCTATGGTAAGTCATTGATTAAATATCTTCTGGTCCATTTACACAATGGGATTATGTGTGACCATTTAAAGTAAGACCTATATCTATATCTGCAAGGGGAATTTTCCATCATATATTTTGAAGTTTATGAATACTATATACATACAGACCTGAAACCCACATATATACCATAAAAAGTGTGTGCACATGCAGATACACACAGATACACACATCCAGGAAGGAATTACATAAAAATGTTGACCCTTGTAATTTCCGAGTTTCAGGATAATAATGCTTTTTAGAGTAATATTTGTTCTTTTCTGATATTCTAAATTTTTTTATAATGGATATATGTTTCTTTTAAACAGAGGAGAAAATCTGTACCTAAAATGCTAGTACAATCTTTGTCTAATATATCTGCAGTAGGTTATACCCTGAAATAAACATTGTCATTTACTGTTATTTTTACTCAACTATCAACTATAATACAAAGGACCATCTGGATTATCATATAATCCAGCACCATCTAAAGGATACCTAAATCAGGCCCATTTTCTCATTGTGCATCTTCTTTTGGATGATGCTTGTTTCTAAATTCTTTCAGTCCATTAACACTCTAAGGCTGTAAGTAGTGGTAAAATTCTCCCTTGTGCAGATACTGTATCTTTTAATTACCCATGGAAAAGGAAATTAAATTTATTAGGTACTCAGCTAGGATCCCAATCATTTCCAAAGAAAAAGAGGATAATAGTGGACTAAATTACTGAATCTTAAAAGTTGAGTAAAATTATTCCAAAAGGCTATGCTTGAATATTTCAATAACCAGCTAGTGCTCCTGCTATAATCTATCAAATATTGGGGTAGTTCCTTATGGTTCTGTGAGCTGTTGGCAATTGTCTAACTGTGCTTGAATAGAATACCAAATAAGATTTGGGAGAAATTATATGAAACACGAATATTGCATTATAAAAAAGAAATTAGGGAAAAATTTAAATGCTTAATATTATTAATAATAGCCACACATGTTTAGATGCATAATCATGTGCTACTTAGCAATGGGGATACATTCTGAGAAATGTATTGTGTGAATATTGTAGAGTGTGCTTATTTTATTTTAGTTAGCTCTTTCATTACTCTGGCCAAAATATCTAACAATAACAACTTAGAAATGGAAGAGTTTATTTGGGGCTCATGGTTTCAAAGCTCTCAGTCTTTAGATGGTTGACTTCATTATTCTGGGCCCAAATGAGGCAGCACAACATGTGGGAAGGGCCCAGTGGAGGAGGAAAGCTGCTTTGCTCTTAGCTGAGTCAGAAGCAGAGAAGGGGAGAGACCACAGTACAGATGTACCTTCCAGGGCTCAGTCCTCAGTGACCAACCTCCTCTAGCCATGTGCTACATGCATACGGTTACCATCTAGTCAGTCCATTCTATGATGGACTGATTAGGTTTCAACTCTTGTATTCCAGTCATTTCACCTACAAATATTCCTGCATTAACATAGGAGCTTTTGAGGAACACCTCATACCAAACCATTACAGTACTTAAACCAAGATGGCATAGGTCAATTAACTAAAATAGCCTCTCAATGGAATCAAGAAACACTCAGATGTATGAAGCAGCTGCTGGTATAATTGTAAACTGTGTTACAGTCAGCTTTTTAATTTTTTTTAATAAGTAGAAGGAGTATATTCTAAAATAATGATAAAGATACAGTATAGTGAATGCATAAACCAGTAAGTTGTTTATTATCATTATCAAGTATTATGCAGTATACATAATTATATGTGCTGTAGTTTTATGTCACTGGTGATACAATAGGTTTGTTTATGTAAGTATTGTCACAAACCTGTGAATAACACATTGTGCCATGATGTTACAGTGGTTATGGCATCTCTAGGTGATAGAAATTTTTCAACCTTAATGATGGAACTGTGTCATATATGCTGTCAGTGACTGAAAAGTCATTGTGCATTGCATGAATGTATTTTAAAAGATCTCCTAAAAGCTGATAATCTATATAAAATAATTATCCATATCTATTATTGTTTGGGATATGGCACAAAGGTAATATTAGGAAAACAATCTAATTGAGATTATAAGCATTTACGAAATGGTGATAATATAGTGACTAATAATGTATATTTATCTAGAATGTGTTCCAGTTAATGTATTCTTACCTCATTTAGTTTTCAAGGTTTTATGTTCAAACTAGGTTTTTATTTTAAAAATCTTTTCCCAAGATGCCATGTACTGGGATAGGCTCAAGGAATGGATATATCAATAGGGCAAAATCTGGTATAACTTTGTATTATAATTATTGGCCTCTTTCCTGGTTACCCCTCTAAATTATGAGTTTTCTGAGGGAAATTACGTGTCTCATTCCTTTAAGGACATAACACAATTCTTAGTATATAGTAGGTATTTAATAAAAGTTTAATGAATAAAAAATGCCTTTTTATATTCTAATGCCTTTCTTTGCTGTCAGCTGTCATATCTTATGATTGTCTGCTATTTAGGCTTCTAATGTGATTTATGTTCATTAATTTGTATGTGTGTCTATTATGTGCAAGATTCTATTTAAAAGCTTTGAGAGCTACGAAGATGAGCAACATATGGAACTTTCCTTCGATAAGCTTATAAAGCTTCCTTTTTAGTTGGTGCACTTGGGAATATAAGAAGTGTACAAAAATACCTATAATAAAAGCATGTGATAAGTGTCAGACACTAGTAAAAAACTGGACAAATCAAATAGCCTTTTCCTCGTCCTCATTACCTTGACCTTTCTGCAACCTTCATGAGACTTTAAAGGAGGGAGAAATGGTTCTTTATAGAACAAAAATGAAGAAACGGGAATTGTGGAGGTTAAGATAAATTAGACATGGATCCTGACAACAAAGATCTTCCAGGTTGGTAGGGAAGATAATACATTTACATAAATAACTAGAATAAGAGAAATTATAAGTGCCGTGAGAAAAGTACTGATAATAAGCAGTGGGAACTCAGGGGAAGGAGAAATCATTTTGAGTTTTCTTCTTATGAAATAAGTATGTGCTTTCTGTCAACTGGCCTCTAAGAAGCCTTTTTTTCTCTTTTGTAAAGTTTTTTTTTGGTCATTTTTTCCTTGATGGTTACTAGAATCCTGTTCTTTGGATAAGTGACATGTTCCTGTGTATACCTTTTTGAGAAAGGGATGCATTTATGTGTAGAAGCAGAGACACAGAAGAAAGGAGGACATCTGGGAGCAGAAAGATATGTAGTTAGTAGAAATGTTTTTTTTTTCCCTGAGTGCCTACACTATTGGGGAAAGATGAATAATTTGAAGTATAAACAGTTACTTCTGTCCTGTATTTGAAAGAAGAAAAAAAAATCAATATAGATGGAGCTGATAAAAAAGCAATGTTATTGGTTTCCTAAGATTCACATAAATCTCTTTCATTACCTTATAATTACCATTCATATTTATATTCCCTATAGGAGGGATTATTATTCTGTAGTTAAAGATACACATAATAAGACCAGAGAATAAAACTAAGAACAGTTTAGGCTAGCTAAGATAAAACAATTACTGTTTGGAGTATGATGATCAAATCATTTTGGTAAAATGCAACCCACAAATTGATTGAAAGCAGATTAGTTTACTTCATTGTCAGATAGTATCCCCTGAACATACCACTTTGTTGAGTGGAAAAATTGGTCAGCCTGGCTATTATCTGTGCAGAAGGATTGAGCTTTGCAAAAACAACATCTGGCACGATTAAACTTGACTGCCAAGGTAGAGCCAACGGTGAAGGATAAGAGGATAATAAAATTTTACTCATGTAGGCAGAACCACTCTACGAGAAATAGCATAGTGAACCAGAAGAAAGGTAATGTGAATATAATTCAGTCTAAAAAGTCAGTGAGACTGGCATGCTGCATTATTTCGGGAAAATTCAAAAACCAATGTGACATAGCCTTTTCCTCAACAAATTCACATTGCTAAAGGTTCAAAGTGTTTTTGGAAGGAGCCATAATGATACATATTAATGCAAAAGGAAATGTGTTTTGAAATAAAGCTCATTTGTATTTAAACTCTTAAAGGTAGACTAAAAATGGTCATGAGCTGGGGATTATATATTTCTGTGCCCTGCAGTATCCATTGTCTATTTCTTGTATTGGGCATATAAACACTTACGGTTGGCATGGTGATGTCTGTTTATTCAGAGGTGCCAGCAGTGATCTTTGAAATAATATAATTTTTTCATTTTGCTTTTTGAATAATGTTTGATCTTTGAATATTAAACTTATTTTAATTCTTTGGGAAATTATAAAATTAATATGAGAGTCTTCTTTTTTGCTAAAATAGCATCCAACATATGGATTGAAAACAGGTTCATTTGCTTCATCATCAGAAATTGTTCATACATATATTTGTGATATATTGATTATATGCATGATGACATTTTGACAACTTTAAGGGTTTGGATAAAAGCTGTCATCCCAAACTAAATACATGCATCTACTTATTACATAATTTCTTTCTTTTTAAACTCTCTGTGTTGAGAAAATTTAGAAATTGTATTTATGGGATTAAGAAACTTTAAGGCTTTGTCATTTTTTGATTTTATCATCTTGGAAAAATCACTTAGCCTCTTTAGGTTTTAGCCTCCTTACCTGTCAAATAGGGGAATTAGAATAATAATTCCTAAGGCCTTTTCCAGCTCCAACATTTTGTGGTCCTGTGTTTATACAGAGAATACATTTTTTAATGAATATCTCATATGTGAGATTCAAGAGAGTTTAGCTTGAAGTTCCCAACATTTGGTGACAAAGAACTACCACATGGTGTAATAATTCTATAACCCAGAACTTTTTTGTCACAATTTCTAGAGTAATCTTACAGCCTTGAAAACAAGCATATTCCATTATAACTAGCACAACGTGTGGCACATGGTAATCTTGAAAATAAACACTAAATGGGTGGGTGAAGGAATAAAAGAATGGTTATTTATGCCTGTGACTTCGGTGACTTATACTTGTATCTGCTCACCTGACAGAAAGGCTTGATCTCTTTCCTTCCTTCCTTCCTTCCTTTCTTTCTTTTTCCTCTTCTCTTCTTTTCTTTTTTTTTTTTTCTTTTTACCAGAGATCGAACACATGGGTGTTTGACGACTGAGCCACATTCCTGGGGATGTGGGGATTTTTTTATATTTTATTTTGAGACGGGGTCTTGATAAGTTGCTGAGGCTGGCTTTTAACTCATAATCATCCTACCTCAGCCTCCTGGGATTAAACATGCATCACCAGGAAGATATCTGCTCTTTCTTATAAACGTGATTTTTCAATTAAATCATTGATATGAAAGGGCTTTTGAAACCTTACCCATATTCCATAAAAGTAAATGTTCATTATTATTGCTGCCTTAGTGGAATAAGAATTTTGAGTTTGAGTTTTATTTCTTTTTAGTCTACTTTTTATTTTCTAATATAATTTTTAATTGTTGCTTTTTCAGTTTTCTTATAAATTCTCTCCCCACATATTCCATATCTCAATTTAAAAGATTTTAAGGGAAAAACTGCAGATAGCTTTAGGAATGCTGAAATTTCTAGCATTTTGAATAGAAGTCACATTATGAAAATTAAAGATGAATTACCTTGATTTTCTTTATTAGTAGAATTTTGAATAGAAAACCATCCATTTCATTCTACTTGTCAATATGCTTCCCTAGAAACTGTGGAAATTAGGCTTTCCCAGAAATACAACTGATGAGATTTTGACTATTCTCCAGTTGCATGAACTGTCAATTATGAATGGTTTGCAATATGCCTAGAGCAAAATTATGCATGTGTGCTACTCAGGTGATAGGAGTGGTAGCTATATGGAATTTCAGAAATCTTGTTATATTAATCTTCCAACTAAAAAAAGAACAAGCATGCAAAAATATAAATCTGATGTGAATGTAAATATTGTAATAATATTATAATATTTCATATGTCATATAAAAATTATAGGTGTCCAGGACAATTAATGATACATGAATATGTTTGGCAGTTAAGTGTTCACATTCTACCGGTAGTCATTTTGGTAGGAGAATAATGGATCTCTGGAGAGGTAAGATATTTCATATCATTCATAAATATCTTGGTCATTTGTTGGTTACTGAAAATAAAATATTGTGAGGATTGTATCATTCTTGTATCATTCTTACAAACCAACCAGTTTTTAAACATATCAAACTCACATCATGAACACAAACTGTCTGATTCAGTGACTAAGTATATCATTTTTCAGGCATATGTTTGCTGAATGAAGATACAGTTTTATCTTTCAATACCAGATACTGAATTTCAGTAACAAAGTTTTCAACAATTAGTACAATTGTCCCTGTATCTTGAAGGGTTCCAAATTGTCATTACTAAATGAAATCACATGTTATGAAGAATTGTTCTAAAATTCAGTTTGTGTGGATTTTATTAATATTTTTAATATATTTAGATTAGCCAACAATGAACATTGAGGACACAAACTCTGTTCTGTGTATTTTTATAACTTTTTTTGTTTATAATAGGTGCTAAATAAATAAATTGTACATCAACTGTAATATTCCTTGTCAATTAGTGAGAACTTTATTGAAAGTAAGAGAAATAATTGAAATAAGCCTGAGAATAAATGAGAATTTATAGTTTATATTAATGAACTTTCCAAAAACTTGTATTCTGGCAGTACTGATTGAGGACTTAATATTGCAGGGTCATCTCTCTCTCTGTCACTGATATATATGAGACAGAGAAATATGTGTGTATATATATGCACATATAATTAATATAGAGAAAAATCTGTTAACATTATCAATTCTGATTATATCTTTTTGGCTTCATTCTTTCCCACTGTATACACATTTTCTCCAAAGCTCAGAGAATATGGCCACAGGCAACTGTGGAACTCCAGGTGTCAGAGAAGGAATTTTAATGGTTTAGTTTGTCTACATATTCATCCCTCAACCACTCATTGCAGTTAGGGAGATGGGAGTCCCTTATGGTTTTCAAGTTCATCATCACTTAGTATTAACATTCTTTCAGATTTTATCTGTTGTAATGTGTTTGCAGTGCTTATATATTTTTTAAACACAAGGAATTCAGAGTGAGTATTCTTTTTGGATTCTTAGATTAATCTATTAATCTAAGATATTAATCTAAGAGATATCTCTTCAATATCTTAGATCTCTCTCTCTCTCTCTCTCTCTCTCTCTCTCTCTATATATATATATATATATATATATATATATATATATATATATATATTTAATTTTTTTTTGTACTGGGGATTGAACTCAGGGGTGCTTAACCACTAAGTTACATCCACAGCCCTTTTTATATTTTATTTAGAGCCAGGGTCTTGCTAAGTTGCTTAGGGCCTTGCTAAATTTGCTGAGGCTAGTTTTGAACTTTAGGACCTCCAATGCACTATGCATTATTTTGATAGAGTGCCTAGTGTTGTATCTACCCTGCATTCCTAAGGTGAACCGTATTCAATCATAGTAAGTTATCCTTTGATTGTTGAATTTTCTTTTCCAGGATTTTAGTCAGGGTCTTACATCTCTGTTCAGAAGTGAAATTAATCTATTTTGAATTATAATCATCAGAATTTGTTATGTGTGTTACATTGACTTTGTAAAATACATTGGGTGGCTATCTTAAAAGTTAAAAAGGAAACCCACATACATACAGAAAAACAACAACAGAACTTAGTTCAGTCATCTAGTTGTGTATTATCTTTGGAGATACCAGATTTAGTCTTAAAATATTCGTACTTAGAATGATGGCAGAACCCAAAGCTGTTCTGATGACATAAATCTCTCTTCTAGTATGGGCTTGAATAACACTGTTTAGGTGGGTCTTGGGCAATACAGGCCTTGGTCACTTTGTTTTAGGTGAGTGGAAAGAGTGTGCCATGTATACTGAGGAAAAAAGGAGTAGGAAGGACCTAATTAGGTATCCTAATTTCTTGCACTTAAAAGATTTGTCAGATGATAGGCAGCCCTCAAATTTATGAAGTATCAATGAACCTATGGGATGTCCTGAAAGCCTATATTTGGGTGTTTAAAATAATATTTACCTATATATTTTATTCAATATTATATATATTCAAATACACTCAGGGTATCTTTTGACAACCTTTTAATGTCCTGATAATTAAAAGTAATGACATCATAGAGTTCTTATGAACTTATATGTGTTTATCAATATAAGCCACTCAGAAAGCATAGTCACAAGTTTGGGAAGAATCAAAATTTATCATTTGTACAGTCTCTGTGGGAAGACTCCTGAGAACTGCAGATCAAAACCCAAGTCAGAGTTTTGACTTTTCCAAATATGAAGAAATGACTGTGTCATCCAGGTGTGTGCCCTTGTAAGACACATTTCTAGAGACACACATCTCATATTCTTTAGGGGACCCAACAGGGCAAGGCGCTCAGTGATGGCAAATACCCAGTGGCCATGTTTCTGGACTGGCTCTTCCACATTTAGCCCACAATCTTGCTCTTCACCTCTTTTGTGTTTTAGAGTGACTTATTTCCTTCAGTCTTTTTGACCTGCTGTTTTTTTAGCTGCCTTACAGGGAAATGTGAAGGGAGGAGAATAATTTGAAATCATAGAGTCTTTGGTGAAGAAATATGTCCCTATGTTTGTATGTTAACTATAGCACTATGATTTCTTACATTTAACATTCTAAAATTTTGGGATATAGCAATCTTTTTATTACTAAATATGTATGAGAAGGTTATAACTAATAACATTTTTTTAAATTTGCTCCCTGGTATATAATGTATTTCAATAAATAATTTTTTAGTGAATATAAGAAAGAATGTTATCAATAATTTCATAGTCTATTAAATAACCTAGTTATGTGACCTGAAATAATGTATTCAAAAATAGAAAAATAACTAATACATATTCTAGATAGATAATTTTATGGATGTTGTTATTTTTCTCAGTTATCTTTAAAATTATTTTTGATCCATTATTATTATTATATTTTTTGCAGGTACCAGGGATTGAACTCAGAGGCACTCTACCACTGAGCCACATCCCCAGCCATATTTTGTATTTTTATTTAGAGACAGGATCTCACTAAGTTGCTTAAGGCTTCACTACATTGCTAAGGCTGGCTTTGAACTCTCTATCCTCCTGTCTCAGCTTTCTGAGCTGCTGGAATTATAGGCATGTACCACGGCACCCGGCACACTATCATTTTTTTATTCCTGCTGTCTCTTCTCCGCTTTCAGACACATGTGTGCAAATATACACACATATGTATGTGTATATGTATATGTGTGTATGTGTATATGAAATTATAAATATGTATACTCTTTGAATGTCCCATGTGTTTCTTTATAATCCACCTCTTTTTTAATCTCTGCCCTGGTTTAAATATGTATTGGAAACTCAATCTTCAATGCAACAGTATTGGAAGGTGGGACCTAATGAAAGGTGATAGGTCACAAGGGTGAGTGAATGAATTATTTCCATTATTACTGGAGTGAGTTCTTTACAAAAGAAAAAAGAGACCTCTTTTGCTATCTCTTGCCATTTCTTTGCCCTTCTACCATGGGATAGCACAGCATGAAAGTTCTAATGGACATGCAAGTCCCCTGATCTTTGACTTCTCAGCCTCCAGATCCATAAGCCTATCATTTTGGTTCATTATAAATAGTCTGTACTATTCTGTTTTATGTTTTGGTAGGGTTCCAGGGATTGAACTCAGGGGCACTCAACCACTGAGACATATTCCCAGCCCTATTTTGTATTTTACTTAGAGACTGGGTCTCACTGAGTTGCTTAGTGCCTCACTTTTGCTGAGGCTGGCTTTGAACTCATGATCCTCCTGCCTCAGGCTCCTGAGCTGCTGGGATTACAGGCATGTGCCACCACACCTTTAGCCCTAAAAGGACTAAAACAGCCTCCTCCATTTCTTACTTCTCCTTTTATTCTCTCCTCCTTTTCATTTTCTGTTCCTATGCCCCTCCCTCAAATCCATATATTTCTTGGATTTCTTTCATTATTTTCCCACACAATTATTGAATCTTTCCTCCTTCATATTTCTCTTAGCCTGTTTAATGTGACTATAACAGAATACCATATACTGGTGAATTATAAAGAAAACAAATTTGTTTCTCTAGATCTAGAGGACAGAAAACTCAACTTCAAGATGCTAGCATCTGATGAGGGCTTTCTTGCTATATCATAATATGGCAGAGGGCATCACATGGTGAGAGGTCATGTAAGAGAGCAACAGGGTTGGAAAAAGAGAACACTGAGAGAGAGAGAGAGAGAGAGAGAGAGAGAGAGAGAGAGAGAGAGAGCGCACTCTTTTTTAATAATAAAGCCACTCCCAGGTTAACTCATTCACTTCCATTAATCCTTTCAGGAGAGCATTATCCTCACAACCTAATTGCCTCTTAGAAGCTGGACTTCTCAACATTATCACAAGAGTCATTAATTTTTTAAAATATTTTTTAGTTGAAGATGGACATATTATATTTATTTTATTTACTTATTTTTATGTAGTGCTGAGGATCAAACCCAGTGCCTCACACTTGCTAGGCAAGTACACTACCACTGAGCCACAATCCTAATCCAGGAGTCATTAATTTTTTTAAATATTTATTTTTTAGTTGGACACAATATCTTTATTTATATATTTTTATATGGTGCTGAGGATTGAATCCAGGGCCTCTCACTTGATAGGCGAGCGCTCTACCACTGAGCCACAGCCCCAGCCCCCCAAGAGTCATTAATTTTAACATGATTTTGGGAGGGGCATTTAGACCAAAGCATTCTCCACTATTGCCATATGCTCTTCCACATTTTTTCCCATAGCAGAAACATACACACACAATCTGCATCTAAAGTCCTGTTCCCTCTACCCCATATTTTTCTCTTGCCTTCTTCAACTCAAGCTAACATATTTCCTTCTCTTGATATCTTTTCTAGGTTTCTGTGATTATTTTGGTCTCTTTCAGGATTTCTTTTTTTTTTCTATTTTTCTGTCTTCTTCCTTGTTTATCTGCTTCTATGGAGTGTCCCTCTGAGTCTCTCATTTTTCTCTCGTTTGAGTCTCTGTGCTTTAGTTGTGCCATTTCCTTTTGTTCTAATGCATTTTCCTCTCTCCCTGTAAACTTTTTCAAAAAGTCTGACTGTATTTATCAAGGTCTCTTGGTTGCCTGCGATGATCTCCTAGGAAAAATAATTTACCCCTTTGTGTTTCTCAGCACTAGTTAATATCTCCACAAGCACATTTACCAGAATATATCACTTACTTCTGAGTGTTAGGCAGAGTGATTGTGGCTATGGCATGGGACAGTGCTTGACAAAGAGCAAATGTGGATTTGAATCTTGGTATAGGACTTGAATCCTATATCAGTTAGACAAGTGGCTATATCTCTTTGGGCCTATTTCCCTAATTGGCAGTTTAAGGTAAATCATATAATTTATTGTCCAGAGGAAATGTCAGTGAGAGTAAAAGAGGGTTCTAAAAATACTTTAAGTAGTATTTGGAAACATTTATGTAGTGACAAACAAATTGGTTTTATTAATGAACTTGTAAAATAGGAATTTTCTCTTATTTTTGGGGGGGGTTGTTGTTTTTTGATACTGGGGTGCTCTACCAGTGAGCTACATCTCCAGCCTTATTTTTGTCATGGAATTTAACCCAGGGGTGCTTAAACACTGAGACACATCTCTAGCCCTTTTTGTGTTTTATTTTGAGACAGGGTGTCACTAAGTTGCTTGGGGCCTCACTAAGTTGCTCAGGCTGGCTTTGAATTCACAATTTTCCTCATCAGCCTCCTGAGTCACTGGGATTACAGGTGTGCACACCTGGCTATTTTTTATTTTTTATTTTGAGACAGGGTTTCCCTAAATTGTTGAGTCTGGCCTCAAACTTGTGATCCTTCTGTCTCAGCCTCCCAAGTCACAGTAATTCCAGGTGTGTGCCACCACACCTGGCATAAAATAGCTTTAAACAAAGTTTCTCAAACATAAAACCTTCCTGGGTTGGGGATATAGTTCAATGACAGAGACCTTTTCTGCCATGCAGGAGGCCCTGGGTTTGATTTCAGCACTGCAAAAACTAAACAATTCCTAAAAGTAAAAAGTAATTAGTATCTGTATACATTAAAGCACATTTAAAAAAATCATGTTGATTATTTGAACACTAAAACATAAGTACACTAATCATTTTTTGAGACTTAATACATATCATTTTTGCCTATGCTATGAAATTATAGATTCTGGTATTTGTTACTCCAGCAGCATATTGGATCTAACTTACCACCTTGAACATGAAGACCTTAGTGGTGAATGTGGAAGAAAGCTAGAGGTTTCTTATGTTTTTATGCTAATGTTTACTTAATTCTCTTTTCAGTATGGTACAAAGTTGAGAACTTCTGGAATTTGTAGCTAACCCTTTTAATTTTTGCATTGCCTCTCTATTTAGTAAGCCTTTTGGGAATTTTGTGAGTCAGTTTAGCATGATTGTTAGCTTTTTTCTTTGTTTTGGTACTGAGGGTTGAACCCAGGGGTCATTTACTACTAAGCTATACCCATAGCTATTTTTATTTTGAAATAGATCTTGCTAAGTTGCCTAGATTGGTCTTGAACTTGAGATCCTCCTGACTCAGGCTCCCTATTTGCTGTGATTACAGGCATGCACCACAGAGCCCCACTGATGGCTTCCTCCACTACTGATTTAGATTCACTTTTCCTAAGAACTATTGGGTCATTTCCCATTTCCCATATATAGTTCAGCTTCCAAAATTTTGTAATGTTTTCTCCTCTTCCAATCTTGTGAGTCTATGCCTTTAAAACAACTCTTTGGTTCTTTACTTTTTGACTTTATATTTTTTTCCTTATTACTACATTTTATTTCTTTATTTTAAAATTTAATTCATTAATTTTTTTGTGGTACTGGTATTTGAATTTAGGGATGCTATACTACTGAGCTATATACCTAACCCTTCTAAAAATTTTTAAATTTGAGACAGGTTCTCCCTAAATTGCTGGGGCTGGTCTCAAACTTGTGATTCTCCTGCCTCCACCACTCCAGTCACTGGAATTACAGGTGTGCAGTGTCACACCTGGCTTAAATTTTTTGAGCAGTTTTATTATAGAAAAATTGAGCATTAAAGTACAGAGTTTCTGTATAACTTTTCCATTTCCCCTCCCTATAATTATTTGGATCTAGAAGCACCCCTCCCCCCAAAAAAAACGAACAACCTCATGTTTTTAAAGTTGATCCCCAAAGCAGCAAGGCTCAGAGGTGGGACTTTTAGGCAATGATTGAATCATGGGGTCTCAGACCTCATTACTGTATTAATCTAGATAGCCAAAATGACTCCTGGGAGGTAGGATCTAGTTAGAGGAAGTAGGTCACTGGGAGTGTGCCCTGGAAGGCTTTATCTTCTCCTGGCGATTCCTGGCTGCCATGAGGTGACCGCTTTCCTTCCCCATACCCCACTACCAAGACATTTCTAACTTGGAGCTGGGCAGCCATGGACAGAATCCTCAGAAACCATGAACCAAAATAAATCTTTCTTCCTCTAAGTTGTTCTTGTCAGGTATTTTGGTCACAGTGATGAAAATCTAACAAACAGGAAAACTGACTAACCCACCCACCTAACTGCATAGGCAATTTTTGCAATTATTATTAACCTGTTGCATTAGTGTGGAACATTTGTTACAATCGATTAACCAATATTGATAAATTATTTACTAAAGCCCATAGCTGGGTTTTTTTCTTTGTTTTGCACAGTTTTGACAAATGTATAATATCATGTATCCATCATGATAGTATTACATAGAATAATTACATTGCCCTAAAAGTACCCTGTGTTCAACCTATTCATCCCTCACTCCCTCCCTTTAGACCTCTGGTAAGTGCTATTTTGCTGTCTTTATAGTTTTGCCTTTCCAGAAAGTCATATAGTTGGATTCACACAGCATGTAGCCTTTCAGACTGACTGCTTTCACTTAGCAATATACATCTAAGTTTCCTTCAGGTCTTTTCTGGGCTTGATAGCTCATTTCTTTTTATCACAGAATAATATTCCATTTTATGGGTGTGCTACAGTTTGTTTATCATTTCACTTGTTGGGGGATATCTGGATTGCTTCTAAGGTTTGGTGATCATGAGTAAAGCTTCTATAAATATTTGTGTGCAAGTTTTTGTGTGGAGGTAAGTTTTCAACTCATTGAGTAACTACCAAGGAGTATAATCACTAAATAGTGTGGTAAGACTTTATTTAGCAAGAAATTGCCAGAATATCTTCCAAAGTAGCTATATAGTTTTGTATTTTCTCTAGCAGTGAATGGGAGTTCTTGTTGCACCCCATCCTCACCAGCATGTGGTGGTATTAGTATTTTTGAACTTAGATGTTCTATCATAGTAATATTTCCTTGTTTTTTAATGTGCAATTGCATAATAATCTATGGTGGAAAGCATTTTTGATATGCTTATTTGCATTCTATATATCTTCTTTCATGATGGGTCTGTTCAAATCCTTTCTTCATTTTTATTTGGGTTATTTGTCTTCTTATTGTTGAGTTTCAACAGTTCTTTGTGTATTCCAGACACCATTTCATTTTCAGATATGTCTTGCAAATATTTTCTCCTAGTCTGTGACTTGTTCTTTAAATCTCATAACAGTGTTTTCTTAGAGTGCAGTTTTTAATTTTAATGAAGGATGGTTCACCATTTTCTAATGGATTGTATGTGCTTTTATTTTATTGTAGTTGTATGGATGAAACCCAGGGTACTCTATGACTGAACTACATAAAAATTAACATCAAATTAAAATTCAATAATTTTAAAAAATTTTGAGACAGGGTCTTATTAAGTTTTCAAGGCTAGCTTTCTAATTGTGATCCTCTTGCTTCAGCCTCCCCAGTTGCTGGGATCACAAGTTATGGGCCACTGTATCTGGCTTATGGATTGTGCTTTTAGTGCTGCATGTGGAAAGTCACTGACAAACCCAGGTTGACTTGCTTTCTACCTGTTATCTCCTTTTTATATAGAAATTTTTATAGTTTTGTGTTTTACATTCCTGTTAACTTTTGTGAAAGGTAAAAGGTCTCTGTCTAGACATTTTTGTTTTGGTCATGGGATATCCTGTTGTCCCAGAACCATTTGTTGAAGATACTATTCTCATTTAATTGCTTTTGCCCCTTGGATCAGTTGGCTATGGTGTATGGTTTTCTGTATCTTTTTAATCTAGGCTTTATGTTCTTGTCTATGATCTATTTGTCTCTTCTTGGGCTAATACCATATTCTTTTTATTACTTCACCTATAGAAGCTATAATACGGATTCAAAGTTAATCTTGAAGTCAAGCATTATCAGTTCTCCAATTTTGTTATTTTTCAATATTGTATTGGCCTTTCTGGGTACTTTGTCTTTTATGTAAACTTCAGAATAAGTTTGTCAAATATCTGACTGAAATTTTGAGTGGCAATATATTGCATCTACAAATAAAATTGGAAAGAAATTACATGTTAAAAATATTGAATCTTAAGACAGGGGATGTAGTTAAAAAAATAGGGTGCTTGCCTAGTATTCATAAAGTGGTGAGTCCAATCCCCAGCACTGCAAAGGAGAAAAAAAAATAGAGTGTTCCTATCCACATATATGGAATATCACCCAATCTGTTTAGATGTCTGGGTTTTTCTTTTATTTCTTTCATCAGAGTTTTGCAGTTCTCTTCATATGAATATTTTCATATTTTGTTAGATTTATACTTAAGTATTTAATTTGTTATATAATAGTGTAAATGATGTTGTGTTTTAATTTCTCATTCTGATTATTCATTGTTGGTATATTGGAAACTAATTGATATATAGGAAAGCAATTAATATTTGCATATTAACTTTGTATCCTTCAACCTTATTCTAATCATTTATTCTGGGAGTTTTTTGGTTGTTATTTATGTTTTGGGATTTTTCTATGTAAATAATCATGTAATCTCAGAACAAAGGTAGTTTTATTTCTTCCTTCCAAATCTATATGCCTTCTATTTCCTTTTATTGTCTTACTGAAGTAAATTGCAGTGTGATTTTGATTAAGATTAGTGAGAGGGTGAGAGGCGACTCCTTACTGGTCTTAGAGATCCTGGACTTAGAGGCAAGTTTCTCATCATGTTTTCTTTTTATCAACATAAAGACATTCCCACATATGAAGAAATACATAACTTGAGTGCCTCAAACAATTAATCAATAATTTAAAACCTTTAAAAGCAGAAATCATCAGGCTCAGATGGTTTCACTAGTGAATCTTACCAAACATCTAAGTAAGAAATGAGGCCAATTCTCTACAGTCTCTCCCAGAAAATAGGACTGAAGGATTATACTCAAATTCATTCTATGAGGCCAACATTATGCTAATATCAAAACCAGACAAAGATACTTTAAGAAAGGAAATCTTAGGCTAGTATCTCTTATAATAACAAATCCTTCAACAAAATATTAAAATTGAATCTGATAATATATAAAACTATATACTTCAACCAAATGGGATTGGGATTTATTATAGGTATATAAGGCTGTCTCAACTTTTGAAACTCAACTAATGTAATTGTTCACCTCTACAAATCCTAGTACTACTTGGACTCATTGGGCATAGAGCTGTTCATATTTCTTCACCAACCTCTTGCATCTTCCCTTTTTTTTCCTTGGATACCCTGGCTAAAGATTTGCCAATTTTATTGAATTTTTTGAAGCACTAGCTTCTTGTTTGCTTGTGTTTTCTCTATTGATGTCCTCTTTTCAACTTCATTGAGTTCACTAAGGTTATTTTTTTTCATTTTCTTGTTTAATTTGGATTATTGTTACTAGTTTCTTGTTTAATTTGGATTTCATTTTACCTTCATTTTCTAATTTCTTAAATTGACACAAATCACCATATTTCATAAGGTATGTTTTATGACTAAGAAATGTTGTCTGTCTTGGTAAATGTTCCATGTGAGTTTGAAAATAATGAATATTCTTCTGTTAAATGGAACATGTCTTCATCTGGAACATTTCTTCTTTTCCTTCTAGTATTTCTTTCTATTATGTATCTTATAATTTTTTAAAAATGTTTTTTAGTTGTAGATGGACACAATACCTTTATTTTGTTTATTTTTATGTGGTGCTGGGATCGAACACAGTGCCACACGGACGCTCCACATGTGCTCTACCACTGACCCACAATCCGGGCCTTATGTTATAAACTTTTAATAGTGTGACTGGATTCCTAGGACAAAGGCCTGATTCTGGGGGTCACCATAAATTAGGTCTCACCACTCAGTTCAAAAAACAAACAGAAAAAGTCCTGGTGAAAATCAGAAAGGGAATTTCATCAGTGTAGCAGATTGAATGAGGAGACCCACATACTTATCCTTGTCTTCCAGGAACTGACAATGACTTTGAGGTTATGTAAAAAGAGGAATGAGGGTATGCATTGGGGGTTTCCATAGCTTGGCAGGGCTGAGAAAGCAGGAGATCTTGGTCATGTGTGGTTTGGTTCATCATAATCTCAGGATTGATCAGGTGGGGCTTTATCACAGATAAGAAAATTGCTGTTGCTTGTGGCAGTGGGGGTAGCTTCAACTCATCACAAGGTACTCATTAATCAGACCTGTTGTTCCCAGGATCCAAGATAACAGAAAACAAAGGAGACAGATGCAAAATGGGAACAGAGATGCCACATTTTCTATACTGCTTTTAGTTATCCATTGGACATTTGCACGCTGAAGTGAAGTGTCTAAGTCCTTGTTTCCATAGATCCTCTTTTTTTGTACAATCTTTTTTCTATTTTTTGCTTTCTGTTTTCTCTTTGCTTTTCTGTTGTCATAACTTCTGTCACTGGTTCTTTCCTCCACTGTGTATAATCCATTAACCGACTATCAAAGGCTTTTGTTCATTCCTATTGCATTGCTTTTTTATTTCTAGCATGTTCTTTGGATACTTTTAAGTTTCTGCTTATGTTGTTTATCTGTTCTTGCATATTGTACATTTTCCCCATTAGTACTTTTAATATATTAAGCATACTCTAAAACAAAAATCCTGGTCTGACAATTCAAAAATCTCTGCCTTAGCTGAGTCTAGTTCTGGTGCTTTCATTGTCTTTTCAGATGTATTTTTTTTTGTTTTTTCTTTATAGAAAACCTTATATATATATTTTTGTAATCACTGGACATAATGTAATAGGTAAAATGAATTAGAGATAATTGCACCTTTAGTGTGAGATTTTGTTTATCTTGTTAGAAGTTAGATTGTATTTACTGTTGCTGTAAATTTCAGTGGCTCAGAAATCTTCCAGTGTACTTACATTTGTCTCCCCTCTTTGCATTTCCCTAGAGACTATTTCTTATGTATGAGCCTGGTGGTTCTTTTAGCTATAATCAATTGTTATTATAAAGGAGACTGATGGTTTAGTGATAAAATATGGGAGAAGGGGAGGCATTCTGCAATTCTGTGATTATGTGTGAATCTTTCAACAAGCCTCTGTCCCTCAGAATGTAACCTTCACAAATTCTTCTCAACTTAAAAATGTTAAGAAATTTCTGCACCCCCCCTTCAGTGAGACAGAAAAGCTAGAGAGGAATTAAATTAGGTATTTCCCTTTCCCCCATGTCAAAAGCTGGAGGGAGCTGGAGTTAAGTTCTTATCTCCCTTTCTTCATGTCACTTAGGTTCTAGTAAAGCTCTACTAGGTAAGTCTCTAGTAATTTTCTGTTATGGTAGGTCTTTGTTAAAGAGAATACAATGCTCTGGGCATATTTCAAAATGATTACTTTTCATTTTTTCCTGCCAGAAATAGGGAGTCTTTTTTTCTTTCTCTCTCCAATATTCTTTCTGAAAACCTGATGGAGTGTCTGGATGAAAAACACAAAAGTGTGTAGGGGGTTCCATTAAAATTGGACCACTGGAGTTCTTAATTCTTGAGCTAATCTACACTGAGCCTCTGAAAGTTCATCAATTCCAGCATCGCTCTCTTATCCAAGGGGCACACATTCCAAGAATCCCAGTGGATACCTGAAACCACAAATATTACCCCAACCCTGTACATACTATATTTTTCCTGTATATACTGGGGAGGAGGAAAGGGGTGACCCCTTTCTCACCCTTCATAAAGGGTCATGGCCTGATATCCATGTAATCAGAGACTGGTTAACAAAAGAAAAGCATAACAGATTTTTTAAACAAAGGTTTTACATGCATAGGAGACTTTAGAATGTAACTGGAATCCAAGGCCTGAGAGAGGTCTGAGTCTGGATTTCCCAATGGACCAGGTTTGGCATCCATCCCAAAGGCCAAAGAAAGAAATGTATGGAGGTGAAGGCAAGAAGAAATTTGTTCTCAACAAGTCTGCACTGGGGAGAAAAACAGCAGTCTAGTGACAGAAAGTTGTTCTCTCTGAGGGTCTAATCAACCGTCTTAATGTTGCAGAGCAAGGCCATCTGTGGAGCCAAAGTTACCGAGGATGTTTTTGGTCACTGGTTCTTTTGCAGTCAAACTGAAAAGATTTTAGACAAGTTGCTCAAAGTAGCAGGCACGAGCTTATTAGAAGGGATGGGGAAAAGGGAAAAAAGAACACTCTTAGAGAGGAACAGTTTGTACTTCCTGACCTCCAATTATATTGGGGGTTCCAAGTAAGTTTTCATCCTCCTGCCAAGATTCACCTCTTGAATTATGACTGGCAGCAGGATTGCATCCAACTTCTAAGTACCTACTGTGCATGGTGTTGCCCCATGGAAGGGAGATTGTACTATTATTATTGACACGTTAAAGATCCAAGGCAACTCTGGGTCACTTTGACACTCAATGACCAGTTCTAATTGGAACTTATTGTTATATATTTTATGGATAGAGGGCTTTGCTCTTAATTATCCTGTTTCCTGTAGTCCTGGAATCTAATCTGTATAAAGGTTACAAAATTCCTCCCTCAGTGTAACTTGTGTTCTTCTTATGAATAGGGCAAAGTCTTTGGGCCTGCCTCTCCTGCAGATATCAGGTTGTTTGTTGAAGAATATAGCATATTCTATTAACTTAGGCCAAATAGGTCATGGGTAAATTGCTTTTAAAGAAAGCATGTAGTGGTCAGCCCCGTAGGCCCAGTTTATAGAATTATGCCTTTAATCTCATGTCCTTACTGCTCATATCTGTCAGTTACCTATTATTAGTATTACCTAGCAAAAGGCCAGGGGCTTGCATAGCTGGCAGTCTTAATCAGGCAGTGGTGTAGTTGATCATTATTTCAGAATTGGTCAAGGGAGGCCTTGTGGAGATTCAGTGATAAGAAAGTTACTGCTGCCTTGCGGGGTTGGGGGGGTAGTTTCAACTCTGGTCACAAGATGTTTATTCATCAGACCCATTTTTTTCTAGAATCCAAGGTGACTGCAGGATACAATGAGCCAGAGAAATAATAAGTCAGAAAGGTAAGATGGAGGATTTGGGAGTTGGCTAAGTAGTAAAGGATTGCTTGGTATGAACAAGGCTCTGGGTTTGATTCACAGCAGAAACATATCTACTTGCAGAGTCCATTGAGCAGAAATCTGAACTAAAGTTTGAGGTAGCAAAAGGAGACATACAATATGAAGGCTGAGATGTCAAGCTTTTATCCTGTTTTTGGTTGCCCATTGAGCATCTGCAGGCCCACGTATAGAGTCAGTCAGTGATTTTTAAAAACAACCTATAAGTCCTTGTTATAAGAATGAAACCCAGGGCTTGGGGATATAAGGTGTGTGCAAGGCCCTGGGTTCAATCCGCAAAACTGCAAAAAATAAAACAAAATAAATTTTAAAAATTAAAAAGAAGACCCCAAAACTCAGGGTGAACTATCCATTTTATACTTAGATCAAGCATGGATAGCTGTGTAGAAATGAGATTGGTCAAAAATGATATTGTTACCTGCAGGAGTCAGAATCAAGTTCATGTTACATGGAGTTGAAAAAATGAACACTGTTAATGCTGAGGTAATCAAGCTAGCAGGAATTTTATTAAGAAGGAAGGTGAGAGAAAGACTCAACTCCCAGTCCAGTGTGCCTAGGATGGGCAATAGTGCCGTTTAAGTCTTACAAGATTCCTTCTTTTAAGGTGTGTAAAAAGTTGATAAACTCTTCTTGACTGGTTCTTGATACTCCAGTTGTCCTGTGGGCAAAGGCTGGATTATGCATTATGCAGCTGTTTTCTGTGAGATGAAAATTTAGACCTTTTCTAAAAAACAGGAACTGTTTGATAACATGTCAGGACATGTTAAAATGGCTATTCTCATGCTTGCCCTCTTGTTGAGCTTTACTGTCCTTTCCCTACTTTCCACTGTCTATCCTTTTATATCTCATCCCTCCTCTGATAAGAAGTTTGTTTAGTGAGCATGCTTTTCATTAATCTTTGAACAAGACTGCATATACAGGGGATGATGTAGCACCCTACCACAGTTAATAAACCAAATACTTGATTGAAAAGTTACCATGTTATATCCAGATCTGAGTTCCATTAATTCCATAAAATAACTTTAATCTGTGTATATAGTAAGATGTAGATTGGGCAGGGTAAAACTTTGGAGATCTCCCTGGGCTGAGTAATCTATGACTAAGGTGTGTTGGCAATCATGTTCTGGGTTTCCTTCCAGCGGTTCTGGAAGAAATGTGGCTAGGTTTAAATTTGAGCAAGTTTTTATTTAAGCCACTGGCCCTTCTAGAAGCAAGGCCTGGTATTTTAGAAGACAAGTATATGAGAGCCATAATCCCCTATTAGTATTAAGAATTTTTAAAAGGTCTTGATAAGTGTATATAGTAATAACCCCTTCCTAGGATTTTCTCAGGGACCAGTAAGGCTACCACAGCCACCACTCTCAGGCAGTGGAGCCATCCTTTATATATAATGTCAAGCTCTTTGCTAAGGTATGCTACTGGCTGTGGAGCTGGCCCACAGCTGGCTATCATCCCTAAGGTCATTCCTCCTCTTTTGGTCCAAGACAAATTATTATTTTTTCTCTGTGGGCAAGCTGAGAGCAGGAGCTTGAAGTAAGGGCTCTTTTAGGTCTTTGAAAGCTTTAACATACTCTGGTCCCCATATTAAGGTGGTAGTCCTTGGTGTTGGGCTTCCTTGAGGAGTCAATAAAGTGGTCTGGCTATCTCTCCATACGTAGAGATCCAACCTACAATATCTAGTTATCCCCAGACCTCTAAGTTGCCAAAGGTCTGAGGTAGAGGGTTTTGTCCTATAGGGACAATCCTCTCTTCCCTTAACCTGAAAATTCCTTGAGACAGTTATGATCCTAGATATTTAACCTGTGGTTGACATAGTTGGCCTTTCTTTTTCAAGGTCTTATTCCCTCTGTCAGCTAGGTAATTCAGGAGCTATGCAGTAGCCATTTGACATTCCTCCTGGGTGATAGTACATAGGAGGATGTCATTCAAATATTGGAGGAAAGTTACAGATGACTTATATCCTAGAATTTTGCTAAGTTCTTGGAAAGGACCTGCCCAAATAAGTGGTGACTGTCTCTGAATCCTTGGGGCAACACAGTCAAGGTTAATAGAGATCCACTGCATGGGTCTTCAAAAGCAAACAGATATTGTGACTGATTGTCTAAAAGTACACAGAAAAAGACACCCTTCAAATCTAATGCAGTAAACCAAGCAGTGGCAGCTGGGAATCCCAGGTAACAAAGTATATGAATTGGACACCACAAGGTAAAGAGGGACAACTGCTTCATTGATTATCCTGAAGAGTTGGTCTAGGCATCATTCCCCATTTGGTTTTGGGACTCCTAAAATGGGCTATTGCAAAGCATTGAGAGTCCCTGTTTAAGACTTTGAATGATCTCCAAGAAACCTTTTCGCCTCTGGGTACAGGGGATACTGTCTCTGGTGTGGGAAAATGAATGGGTCCTTCAAAGTTATTTTAACTGGAACTGCTCACTTTGCTTGCCTGCTTCTGCCCTCAGGGGCCCATATTTCAGGGTTTATATCATGTTAAAATTGAGGTAGACATAATGGACCCTGGGGTCCCAAATTCATGCTGATGGAGCCCTGAGGTTTTCAGGGTCTATTTCTTCAAAATAAAGGAATAGAGTACTCTGGGATTATCAGGAATGCATGAGAAAACATCATCCCATCCCATCCAAAGCTTAATATGGGAGCAAAATATCTAGTGAGAGGCCATCCAGACACCCTTCTAACAGTCATAATATCAGAGGAAAGGGGTCCAGGGTAAGAGTCAAGTACAGATAAGCTGGCACCAGTGTCCAGGAGGAAACTGATCTTTTGGCTCCCTACTGAGAAACATATCCATGGTTCATGCATGGTAACAGGAGTAATGGGTGCCATTAAGTTGACTGCAGGCCTCTTTAGGTCTGGTTTGGAGAATCTTGCCCCACGAACCTTCACCCCCAGTGATATTCATTCCTCCAGTGATTGCCTTGACACATAGGACAGGGCCTTGATGGGGGTCATGTAATATGTTGGCATTTCCATCGGAAATATCCCTCTTTTTCACAGTGGAAACAAGTTCTTTTTGTGGCTTGAGGTCCATTACATTCCATTTACCTCCATCAACACACCAAAAGCTTGCTCCATGCAAGACCATGACCAGTACTTTGGCCTTCTTTCAGTTTCTACATTCCCTTTCCTTCATCTCCTCCTGATCTCTGTTATAAAAGATGGATGTTATGAATCAGAGGATGTTATCTAAGGACTGATCAGGGCCATATGCCAATTTTTGTAACTTCCTCTAAATGTCCGGGGCTGAGTGAATAATTATGTGGCCCTTTGTGGATTCAGGATCCACTGTAATGTGCTTTCTTGGTGCCTCTCTAAGTTTCTCCAAAAGTTTGCAGGGTTCTCCTGAGGGCCTTGATGGATTTCAGATATCTTAGAGTAATTAATAGGCTTTTGCCTTGACCTTCTGAGACCTTCAAGGACCAGAGCCTGAAAATGTCTCGTTTTCCAATCATCATGTTCATTCCTAGGAACCACCTATGCCCAGATGGATAATGAGATCTACCCCTAGTCTGTGCTGCAAGGCATGGCTGAGATTCAGATCATCTCCAAAATGCTCAGTGGCCTTTAGGTTAGTCCTCTTTTCATTATAGGTCAAAGTTTAGTTAAACAGTAATATACCCTTCCAGGTAAGACTGAACACATGACATAAGTTTTAGAAAACCTCAGTGTATTTATCTGGATCCTTTGAGAGCTTCCCTGAGTCCATTTTTATTTGCCTCTGGTCTTGAAGGTAAAAGGAGAGTGGACCTAGGTTTGCCCAAATTCTCTTCCTGGCATTTCCTGAAGTGGCAATACATGTTTTTCCTCCTCTAGGGGTGGATGATGGGGGTCCTTGGTAGGAAGGACAAGAGAGCTTTTTCAGGGGTTAGTAGACATTGGGAGGTCTTGAGAATTCTCTGGCTTTTCTACCCTTGATAGGTGTCTCCTTAGACTTTGCTTCCATCTCAGCAACAACATAGCTGGGTCTGGCTTATACTGCTGACATAATTTGGGGTTCTCCTTCAGAGCAAAAAGGCCTATGCACAGGGGACCTCAGACCCTTTTCCTTCCTTCTTACAGAACAAGCTGCAAGGCAGTACTAAAGTTTATAATTCCCTCTGGTGGCCATGATTCTCCATTGGTGAGTTTGTATTGAGGCCACACCTGTCAGCAGAAGGAAATCAGGCATTTTTTCCTGAGCATCTGTGGATCAAACTTGTCCCAGTTTTTCAGAGGCAGGCCGGTGGTGAACTTGGCACTACCTTTGAGGCTGAAGCTCCCATCAGGATAAGAGAAAACAGAAATCAGGTACTTGTGCCAGAATGGTTCACTTTCAGGGGGGACATCTCCCTGAACAAGCTTCTTGGAAGTAGGCAGTCCTGCCCCTCTAACTGTACCTGACTTTCTGGATTTATTGCCACCTTGCCAACTAAGTTCCCCAGGTCTTTGGTTTCCACATGACAAAGACCCAGGGAGAGCGAGACTTAGCAGACCTTACTGGTCTCCCCTGGTCAATATTGAACTTCCAGATATGATAACTGATAATTAAATGTTGACCATCATTGGGATGTACACCTTTGTTCATGCATCTACAAAATTGGCAACCTAGTGAGTATGAAATCTCCTTCTTTCAAGCAAGGTCCAAGGATACTATGTAAGGCCAGGGCCAACAAGGACAAAGGCTCATTTTAAAAGGGTTTTTTTTGGGCCAGGGCTGGGGCTCAGCGGTAATGCACTTGCCTGGCACGTGTGGGGCACTGGGTTTGATTCTCTGCACCACACATAAATAAATGAAATAAAGGTCTATCAACAACTAATTTTTAAAGGGATTTTTTTATCTATAATATGGATCCCAGGGGTCCCAGAAGGACAAAGAAGTTGTCTCAAGGACCTTTTGCCTTCCTCATCGAGAAATTTGAGGAAAAAATTAATTAACAGTCTGTGAGCCTAGTGGGCTAGGAGATACCCAGAGGGATAGTTCAGCTTTCTTCAAAGGGGGTATGTGTGAGAATGTGTCTCCCCTAAATCCCCAAAGAAGAAAAAGGGATGGGTACCTCCCCTTCTCTTACAGGCAAGAGATTGGGGAGGTTTATGGGGGTACAGAAACAACAATGGGGGTGTTTTTGGCAAGGTCTACAGCCCTTCAATGAGTGACAAGAGGGAACCCAAATCTTTCCTAAAAATTATTCTGCATAGTATATACCTCTTTTGATGGAGACACCTTTAGCTATGAGAGAAGCATTGGGGAGGGAGGACTAGGTGTGAGGAAGGAGATGCAAGTGGCTCCTATGGAAGTGCTGGCCTAACAAAAAACTCACTCAGTGCTGTGATCAACCAACTGCAACAGGATATCCCAAGGGGCTGTCAGAAAATGGCATCAGAAGAAGGGCCTTTGAGAGTCATCTAAGAGTAACCTTGGTCTGAATCTTGCTGTTGCCTCTCAACTTCACTCAAATTCTTTCATCCAAAGGCAGGTCAGGATCAGAAGCCACTGTCTACTTGCTCTTGGCACACCTTTATCCAGGATAGAAAAGTAAGAAAAGGCTCCATAGAGCCCAAGTGACTGACCAGCAGGGCAGATGATTGGGAACTACAGAAACTGAGAAACCTATTACCTGAGACTTGAGACTGGCAGCTGCACTAATTAATTTTAAGTTACTGAATGGTGTCCAGTTTTCCTCCAAAAGGCAATGAAGGCAACAACTTACCTTGGTGGGTGGTGGGGATCCTGGACTGAGTCCCCAAGATGGTACTGGTAGAAGTCCAGCTTGGGTTCATGTTCCATGGAGTGGAATAATGAATGAACACTGAGAATGCAGAGGTAAGAAAGCAAGCAGGCAGGAATTTTAAGAAGGACGGTGAGCTGGGCACACCTGTAATCCCAGTGGCTTGGGAGGCTGAGGCAGGAGGATCAGGAGTTCAAAGCCAGCCTCAGCAGTGAGACCCTAAGCAACTCTCATCTAAACCCTGTCTCTAAATAAAATATTAAAAAGGGGTGGGAAAGTGGCTTGGTGGTTAAGTGCCCCTGGGTTCAATCCCCGGTACCTAAAAAAAAAAAAAAAAGAAAGAAAGAAAGACTCAGAACTCCTGGATGCTATGTGCCTGGGAGGAGCAGGAATGCCATTTAAGTCTTAGAGCATTCCTTCTTTTAAATTCATGGAAGGAGAAGTTGATAAGCTTTTCTCAATTGGTTCTTTTTAAAAAAATTTTTAATATTTTATTTTTTTAGTTTTCGGCAGACACAACATCTTTGTTTGTATGTGGTGCTGAGGATAGAACCCGGGCCGCATGCATGACAGGCAAGCATGCTACCGCTTGAGCCACATCTCCAGCCCCTCAATTGGTTCTTGATATTTCTATTGTCCTGCATTCATGTGTGGGTAAAGGCTAGATAATGGATTATATGGACCCTTTCCTTGAGATGAAAATTTATGCCCTTTTGAGAAAAAGGAATTGTTTCATAGTATGTAGGGGCATGTTATAATGACTGTTTTCATGCTTGCCCTCTTGTTGACCTTTACTGTTCCTTTCTTACTCTCCATTGCTTTTAGCCTTTTTCTATCTTAATATGATCTGATGCTGATAGACTGAGGGGGAAACCCATCAAGACCTATCTGCTCAGATACTTCTTGGCTTCTTTGTGCAGTATTTCTTCTGCAGGTATATGGAGCATAGTTTTTATGATATACCTTGGGAAGGAGAAACTCTTGTTTCTATGGCTTGCCTTGGAGGGAGGAAGGAGAGCTGGGAGCAGGACATGAGAAGGACAGAGAGAAACTTTGTTCCTGAGGTGCTTCTAAAATTTCATGTAAATGGAATCATACAGTATGTACTCCTTTGTCTGTTTTTTTTCCCACTCAGCATGATGTTTCCATGTTAATCCATGTTCATGTTCTTTTATTCTAGGTAATGTTTCATTTCATGGTCATAGTATAATTTGTTTATCTTTGATATTGTTTTAGTGAGGTATCAATGAGGAGTGAAAGTAGATCCTTGGTTCAACCAACCATCTGTGTCAAGCTTATTTAAAAGAAATATCCTTCTATTCCTGATTTGCTGAGATTTCTTATTTATTATTGTGCTTTCATCCTGCATGATTGTTAATTTCATTAGATTCCTTTTATTTCTGGTTCTGTTGAGATAATCATTCTTTTATTCTCTCCTTTTTTCTAATAATGTGGTGAATTAGGTGAAATATTGATTTCCTAATGTTAAACCACACTTGTGTTCTTAAGATAGGTACAATTTTGTCATTCTGTATTATCCTTTATATTCACTGCTATATTGAGCTTGCTGGCATTTTACTTATATTCTTTGCATTATTTCCTAATTGCAACTGCCAGTGATTTTATCTTCTCATACTCCTCGTTGCCCAGTTTTTGTGTCAAGTTCATTCCAGTCTCATAAAATAAGTTTGGGGTGATTCCTATTTTTTTCTCCCTAAAATATATTTTTCCCCCTGCTATTGGTGATTAAACTCAGGGGATCTGTTATACTGAGCTATATCCCCAACTCTTTATATAGTTTATTTCAAGACAGAGTCTTGCTAAGTTGCCAAAGCTGTCTGCGAACTAGGTAATATTTCATTTTATGGTCAGACTATAATTTGGTTATCTTTGCTGTTGTTTTAGCAAGGTCTAAACAGCCTCCTGAATAGCTGGGATTATAGGCTTGTGAAACTGCATCCAGTTCTCTGAAATATGTGTTAGGAGAAAGTTCTATATTAGTTTTTTGTTTGTTTTGTTTTTTGCTGTGGCAAGAAAAAGAATTACAAAAAAAAAATAACAACTTAAAATAGCACCCATTTATCTTCCCATAGTTCTTAAGTAAGAAGTAGATGGACCACAGCTAGTTTCTTCTGTGTCTCACAAGGCCAAAATCAGGGTGTTGGCAAGGCTATATTCCCTTCTGGAACCTCTAGGAGACAATCCATTTTGAAGCTCAACAGGTCGTTGGCAGAATTCAGAATCATGCAGCTATAGGAATGAGGTTCCAGTTTCCTTGAATAAGCTGACTGGCAACCCTTAATTCCATCTGCAAAGTCCCCTTGACATGTTATATAATGCATTCACAAATATAATACCAGAGGCAAAGATCGCAGGGGCCTAAAATCCTTTCTACCACAAGCTGAACTCTAAAACCATCTTTGCCTGGTGTTTTACCTGTATAAAAATTTTAACTACTGATCTTCACAAATACTTATAATAATTTTAAGATTTCCTATTTTTCCCTTGACTCAGCATGGCAAGTTAGTTTTTTTTTTCTAGTAATTTATTGATTTTATTTAAAAATGAAATTATCTCTATACTTTTCCATGATATTATTTTTATTTATTTATTTATTTTTGTGCTACTAGAGATTGAACCGAGTACTTCATAAGTGCTAGGCAAGCACTCTACCATTCCCAGCCCATAATATTCCCTTTGAAATCTCCTAAATTGCAATCATGATACCCTTTTTATTGCTTTATTCTTATTTGTTTGTGCTTGCTATTTTATTTTCTTGATCGATTGTGCTAGATAAATTTTGTTAGTTTTTCAAAGTAGTGACAGCCTAGCATTATTAATAAACTCTTCCATCTGTAATCAGTTTTATTCATTTCTGTTCTTAGTTTTATTATTTTCTTATAATAATGAATACCATTATTATTGAATTATGGATTTTAAAATATACAATATTTATTATTCAGAAAAGATTTGCAGTTTATCAGTGCTTGAGATTTTAGTCAATATTATTATACTTGTTGAATTTCAGATAGTTGATAATGAGGAAATTATAGCAGTGAAATAAAAGAATTCCTGTTATATATGAACTTCACTTAAGAGGATGTTATATAACATTAAAAAGAGTGCATTTGGAAAGAAACATGAGCTTTAAAATCACATTTTTGGATTGTGACTCTTTGTATCACTATCCAGGTGATTTTAATCAAGAACTTAATCTCTCTGAACTTGAATTCCTTCATGTGGTAGTCAGAGGTGCTGATTGTCAAGTATGGAATTTTCACTTCTCTCTTGCTAGCACTACTTATTATGACTAGACTTCTTGACCTCCCTGTTTGAGGGGCCACTGAATGTTCTGGCTAGTGAATTGTGACTGAAAGCATTTGCTCACTTCTGGGCCAGAACATGATTGCTGGATTTACTTTTCTTGAATTACTTCATTTTTCCCCCATAAGAAGGAAACAATGGAATTTCAAGGAAGGAATCTAAGAAGCAATAGTTATAAAATTAGGAGAAAGACTAGGAGAGATAAGTATCTGGATAAACTAATTTAAACCTTTTAGAGATCTGAAGCATAAAAACATTATTCTATCCCCATCTTAAATATACTTTGTAAAACTAGTAAACTGCAAACTAAATAACAGAAAGAAATTCTGAATCTTGTCATGATAGATTTTTGACATTTTTAATTAAATTATCTAAGTTTAAATTTATATTTTTATGTTGTACAGTGTGATGTGTTGATACATGTATACACTGTGAAATGATTAAATCAGGCTAATTAACAACTCCATCAATTCACATATTTATTATTTTTTGCATGGTGAGAAGTGTGAATATCTACTGTATTAGTAGATTGCAAGTACATTATTATAAACTCACCATGCTGTATAATAGATCTCGTTATGTCTTACTCAGACATTATACCATTTGACCAATATCTCCCCATTCCTAACCTCTCCCTCACCTCTAGTTCCTGGCAGCCATCATTCTACTCTCTACTCTTTACTTCTGTGAGTTCTATTTTCTAGATTCTACATTTGAGATCATGCAGTATTTGTCTTTCTGTTCTTGGCTTATTTCACTTAACATAATGCAGTCTAGGTATAGAGTACATGTTGCTATGAATGACAGTATTTCCTTCTTTTTTTAAGGATGAAGGATATACCATTTTGTGTGTGTATGCATGTCACCTTTTTTAGTTCATTCATCCATTGATAGACACTTAGGTTGATTCCATATCTTGATTATTGTGAAAAATGTTATAATGCCCATGGGGTGCAGATATACATTTCTTCAATATGCTAATTTAATTTCTTTGGGGTATATACCTATAACTGGCACTGTTGGATCATCTGTTAGTTCTATTTTTATTTTTTTTAAATTTTTAAAATTTGTTTTAATTAGTTACACATGACGGTACAATGATCTTGACATATCATACATTTGAATCAGATGGGATATAATTTCTAATTTTTCTGCATGTACAGGTTGCAGAATTACATTGGTCAAGCAGTCATGTGTATACCCAAAGTAAATTTTGTGAAACTTCCATGCTATTTTTCACAATGACTGTAACAAGCTACATTCTCAACAGTGTGCAAGGGTTTCCTTTTTCCTGCATCCTTTCCAATACTTGTTATCTTTTGTCTTTTTGGTGAAAACTATTCTAACAAGTATGAGGTGAAATATCATTGATGTTGAAATACCAAAGTCTGAAAGTTTTCTCTTTCTCCTTTGCTGAGCCCCTCTTCTCCTTTGCTTGTGCCTGAGAACACATTTATAATGTTTATTGGGAAAGAAAAGGCAATTATAAGAATCTTTATAGGATCCAGGACCATACTAAAATTAATATTTGAAATTGTCTGTACAAATTGGCATCTAGAGGTCTCTGGTGTTCTTAATAACAACATAGTCAGATGATTATGCCAATCATTTCAAATAGTTAAGGATTATCGTGAGCATAATCATTATATATATATATATATATATATATATATATATATATATAAACATTATATACAGCTTTTATTTGTGTGTGAATATATATATAGTTTTTATTATTATATTTACTAAGTATGTAAAGCTTTTATTTGTATATTTTATATATTTCAAAACTTATAGCTTTTGTTTGTCAAGTATACCTCAGTGAGGCTGAAAAAAATTTCTTTTGGTTAAAAAACAAAACAAAATAAACAACGACATGACCAGAGGCAGGAGAGGCAGAGGAGATCATCACGTAGTGATAAAGGAATAAGTGCAAAGAGGAGAGCTTGATAAAGGAAATACAGGTAACTATGATCATTGCAGTACATAGGTAGTCAATGTGGTAAGGTGGTAGGCAAGGGTAGAGTATTCTGGGGTGTGAGGGAGGGCAAGGTATTTCTCTGGGATTCCAGAACTTTGTCTCTGACAAGCAATAAACCAGTCCATGAGCCCACTCTTCACCTATGATTTCTCTTCTATAATGTTCCCTCTCTACCAGAGTTCACGCTCTCTCTGCAAGGCACATATAACATTGGCTGCATACAAAAGTCCCCCTACTTTAACCCAGGGCCCTATCAGGCCTGCTGCTCTTTGGCTAGACCTTGGCTATTCATTAGTGCCCAATTCTGTGAGAAACTTATAGTTCTTGTATTTTGGTAACTTTTTTTTTTGCCACCATGACCAAAAGACCTGACAAGAACAATTTTAGAGGAGGAAAAGTTTATTTGCAGTCAGAGTTCCAGAGTCTTAGTCCATAGTTGGCCAACTCCATAGCTCTGGGCCCTTAGTGAGGCAGAACATCATGGCAGAAGGTGGTAGAGGAGAACAGTTCAGAACATGGCAATTAGGAAGGGGAGGGGAAAGTGTATATTTTACATGTTCTCACAAAATACAATACTTAGGAGAGGTAATATATATGTTGATTAGCAGTATTTATCCATTCCACAGTAAATGCACATATCAAAACCTCATATTATACACCAAAAATACATGTCAGTTTTATTTGTCAGTTAAAAAAAATCAGCATGCTTATAGAGATAAGGGAAGTAGTAAAGTTTGGTTAAGAGACTTTCTAATGCATCTTTTTTTTTCTCTTTTCATTGTGGATGTTTATCTCATTTTATGCTTCTCTTTTACTGTTACTTTAATTCATTGTCGGTAAAATAGACTTGTATATTTGAAGATCCAGATCTCTAAGTAAAATAGTTAGTTTATGGGCTTATAATGCACAATCAAAAATGTTCAATACATTTTATTTTTTTTCATCTTAATATATTTTTTTATTATTAGTTGTTCAAAACATTACAAAGCTATTGACATATCATATTTCATACGTTTGATTCAAACGGATTATGAACTCCCATTTTTACCCCGTATACAAATTGCAGATTCACATCAGTTACACATTCACATTTTTACATACTGCCATACTAGTGTATGTTGTATTCTGCTGCCTTTCCTATCTTCTACTATCCCCCCTCCCCTCCCCTCCCCTCCACTCCCATGTTGTCTCTCTAACCCATCTACTGTAATTCATTTCTTTCCCTTGTTTTTTTCCCCCTTTCCCCTCACTTCCTCTTACATGTAATTTTTGTATAACTATGAGAGTCTCCTTCCTTTACCATGCAATTTCCCTTCTCTCTTTCTTTCCCTCCCCCGCCTCATCCCTGTTTAATGGTGATCTTCTTCTCATGCTTTTCCTCCCTATTCTGTTGTTAGGTGCTCTCCTTATATCAAAGATGACATTTGGCATTTGTTTTTTAGGGATTGGCTAGCTTCACTTAGCATAATCTGCTCTAGTGCCATCCATTTCCCTGCAAATTCCATGATTTTGTCATTTTTTTTTTTTTTTGCATCTTGATCTTTAGTTGTTTTGTCAGTTAAAATACTATGATATTGGGGAATATCAATAAAGCAACTGAATTAAAAAGACAAAATCTCCAGCATCCTTAGTGCATAGAAGGTTAAGATGAGCTATGGTTCAAGAGAATTTCATAGACTTCAAGGCCTGAGTTTGACACATGACCACATGTGATTGAATGATCACATGTGATTCAAAGAGTTGCATGATCACATGTGATTCAAAGAGTTCAGGTACCCCAAACCTTCACCTGGTGGAGAAGGCTCAACCCACCCTATGAGAGTAAGGTCCACATGACAGCCAGGTCTGTACAACCTGTGGGAGTTATGAGTCCACAATCTTCAAGTGAATGGAAGAACTGAATCTACCACATGCTAGTAGCAGCAGCGTGATTAAATAGACCAGATGATTTCAGCATTGAAGAGCCCATGGGGTTGGCCCTGATAAGGAAGGCTGGACCTACCATATAGCTGTGGTATCCATATCATGGCAGGATTCACAATATCCACAACCCTCAGAGCCAATCACTTTCATTTGATGGGGATAGGAGGGTCTGATAAGTAGTGTAAGGAGAACTTACCACTTGAAAACAGTAACTATGTACCTATCCTACTTTAGGGGCCTACCATGTTCATGTGGCCTGTAGACCTGGGCCTAGCATACATCGTGACCTAAGGATCTGTATGAACTAAGGATCCATGAGACCCCAGTGTTATGAGTCACATGCTTGTATCCCTGAGCAGGCTAAGTCTTCTTCATGACAGTAAGGTCAAATAAAAGTAGGGTCCTCAGAATCTGCATGGCTCAGAGGACTATTGTATAAATTGGAAATACAAGCTGACTACTGGACTTAAACTTCATGTGAAGTTCTACAATACACAAACTTGAGCTTTAGCTGCCTCTAACCTCTTTAATGAGAAAATTTTATGATTTCCCTAATAATACATGAAACACATATTTAATCTATGAGTACTAGACAAATACATAGCAATGAACATAGCAACTAAATGATCTTCCCTAAAACCATAACCACTGTCACCTTGTAGGGAGTACTGCAAGAGCCTTAACAGTATAGGTGAACACTATTCATTTCATGCAGGCCTAAAAGTAATTAAAGAAATCTGTTGATTTTTAATTGTTAATTTAAAAATGTGTATAGTGATTGCAATGCACCAGGTACTTATAGAGATTAAAAGGTTAACTCATTTATTGGTGGAAACTCTATGGAGTAGGTGCTATTATTATTCTAATTTTACAGATGAGGAATTTGAAGCATGGAGGTGTTAAGTCACTTGCCCAGGAGGATCCAAATCTTGTAGGTGGCAAGCCAAAATTTGCCTCCAGATTGTCTGGCTCCAGATTCTAATTACCCACAGGTACCCCATACAAAATTAATACTAATTTAAACTTCCTAATTAGCTTTACTAATTCAGACTAACTGAGAAACCCAGCTTCAGTTACTGAAAAGTGGAGATCATGGGGATCTTTTTGAAATGTTACTTAAAAAAGTATTTAAAACAAATCAAAGAAAGTTGAATTGGATTAAGAACTTCAGATTTGTTTTACTGTAAAGATATAAATTTATCATTATTATATTAAATATTTGTTTATAAAGTGAGGTTTAAAATGCTAGATGTTCCTTGAACATAGTTCCTTCAAAACAGTTCCTTCTTTAAAGAAATGCTAAAAAGACATTTGTTGCAAAGTTTAAACATCATACCTGGCTCATTTGAAATACAAAAGGTATAAAAGAATGGAATCTTAATTAATTAGATCTACTCTATTTCTATTCTGCCTGTGCCTCTCTGGAAAGGACAGGACAATCAGGAGAATAAGCATTGTAGTTTACATTTTTTTTTTTTGGTTTTAATTGCAAAAATAACTGTAGGAAACTGCAGTTTTGTGTGTATGTCCAAATACATTTGATTTGTTCTTTCTGGGTTGCTGATTTAGGTGAAATTAATGGTATACAAGCAGTGGGTTTATTTTGCTACATAAATAAGCTGAAGAAAACAGACCAAAATTTGTACTGTGACTAAAACTGCTAAGAACAACAGACTATGTGTTTGTGGTTCTAAGCCTATTGAAGGAAGTCATGATTTTTGGAGTGTAGAATAGAAAGAGATGACAGTATTTGTAGAAATTTGTGGGATTTTGATAATTTTGCAAAAGAATTTATTGATCAAAGGTAAATAATAATGAAACAGGGCCAAATATTTACAAAAGAACCCTATAAAAACTTCAAGTTGGATTTAGGAAGCATTTATATAAAGTCATAAGAAAGAACCTAATATCTATCTCAACTCTTTTTTTTTTTTGGTAATTACATACAAATGGACAAGTCAACTATAAAACAAAGCAGTTATATCTAGTCCACCTATGCACAGCTGAGTGAGACTTATATAGTATGGATAGTGATTGGGTCAACTTCTTTCACCAAACAAATGAACAAACCCCCCTCAAGTTCTGTTTATAACTCTTATTGTGTTACATTTTGGATCTGTCAGACCTAATACTGTACTCATTTGTTCTCTGAGAATTATTATCAGGAGTTTGTTGGAGTTTTGAATATATTTAGTTACATCAATGAGTATCTATCAGTGTATCTAATAAACACTTGAGGAGCAAAGTGTACTGAAAAACACTGCATGTTCCTGGTCCATAAGTGGTAGTAGTTTCAGCATTTCTGCATTTATTTAAGTGAGTCAGGCTAGTAAGCCATTCATTTTATGCATGATTTGACAGGACATATTGGGGAAAACTTTCACTTTTTTGTACTGGACAGCTTGGAGGTCAGTTCTAGTGGCTTTAGGAGAAATGGCTTTTACCTAACACAAAGAAATAGTGGAACAGTTGTGATCATGCTAAATTAAAGATTGATCAACGAGGCACAGTGGCACATGCCAGTAATCCCAGTAACTGGAGTGGCCGAGGCAGGAGGATCCAAAGTTTAAAGCCAGCCTCAGCAACAGCCTGGCCCTGTCTCAAAAGAAAAAATACAAAGGGCTGGGGATGTAGTTTAGTAGTAGATCATGCCTGGGTTCAATCCATGGAATCAACCAATCAATAAAAAAATATAAAACAGAGATGCTCACATGCATTGAGTTTAATAATGGTAAGTTGGTGGTAAAAACACAACTGAATTAGAGGACCTATTTGAGTTTACTTTGTAGAAAGGAAATTTGACTTACCTGGCAACACTCTACAGGGGAAATCATCATATAGGGTTATGTCATTATGGAAACTATACATGCAATGTTATTTCTTTGTTTTTGTTTGAGATTCACTAACAGCTGAAAGTATCCTTATTGTCATTGTCAAGCAATGGGAAAGAAGAAAACCAGTAGCTGATGGTACTCCTGGTTAACATACTCAATGTGTCCACCCCACACTTCAATGTAAAATTTAACAGCTATAGGTGATGGGTTCACCATTTAGGGATTACCACAGAACGCAAATAGGAAAATATGTCTACAATGATAGCTTTCTCCAGAAGTTGGAAAGGATTAGAAGGTAGGGATTCCATATAGGGTGTTAATGTGTCACTTGTGATGATAGGACTTTCCATTATAGTTTCAAATTTTTCTATACATGCATACTGTTAAAAATAAATAATGCTCAATGGCTTTGAAGACTGAGTCAGGAGGATCATAAGTTTAAGGCAAGCCTTAGCAACTTAATGAAAGGCAAACCTTAGGAACTTATTTATTCATCTTCAAATAAAATAACAATGGCGAGGGATATGGATCAGTGGTAGAGGGTCTCTGTGTGCAATCCCCAATACCACCAAATAAATAAGTAAATAAATAAATAATTTAGGCTTTTTAAATTTTCAGAAGGAGAAAGCTTATATTTTCACATCTTGGTTCTTACCTTCCCAGTGCAGCTATTATTATATTTTTCTATTCAAAAATAATCGTGATTACTTTCTTTGAAAGTATTGTCAGATCGATTTTATATATAAGTAGCTACTGTTAGTTTAAAAGTTTACTTTTCTTTTTAAAGAAACTAATCAAATTGTAAACATGAAATATACAAAGTTCTTTGTTTATCATATATACCTCAATAAAATTGTTAGAAAATAAAACATTATTTTATTTTATTTTTTGTCCAAAATATAGAACAAATAACCAAGAACTTCCCTCCTGAGCCTGAAACTATGTCCTCTCCACGTCACTGCCCCTCAAACCAAATCCTAACTCTACTTTAATGACTATAGAAAACTTACTTTTATTAGTTGGGCAAAAGCTAATAGATGGTGGAATGAGACAGACATTATTACCCTATATACATGTATGATTACTGGTGTCACTCTGTACCATGTACAGCCAGAGGAATGAGAAGTTGTGTTCCATTGTGTACAATGTGTCAAATGCATTCTATTTTTTTTAAAGCTAATGGACTGGAGCCCTTGAGAACAGTAATTCTCTTGAGCAAACTAAGCACAACATTTGCAACCGTTTTTTTTTTAATTGAAGTGAAATTCACATAATAAATAACCACATCCAAGTGTGTAATTCAGTAGCACTAGAATTTTCATAGTGTTACTGCAACCACCACCTCTTTGTAGCTTCACATTGTTTTCACTGTTCCAGAACACTCTGTTCCCATTAAGTAATTACTCCCTCCTCCCATTTCCTAGGCCTACTGGAAACAACTAATCTACAGATTATGGATTTGCCTGTAATGAATACTATATATATATATATATAAAATCATAAAATATGTGAAATTTTATGTTTGGCTTCCTTATCCTAATGTTTTTGCATTTTCATTTCTGTCATAGCATGTATCAGTACTTCATTCCTTTTTATGGCTGAAAAATATTCCATTGGATATATATCCAGCAATTTGTTGACCCATCCATCCATTAATGGACATTTGGGTTGTTTCAGGCATTTGGCTAATAGGAATAATGCTGCTATAAATATTAACATGTAAATTTCTGTGTGAACCAATGTCATTTCTTTGGAATATGTAACTAGAAGTGAAATTGTGGAGTCATATGCTAACATTACATTTATTTTTTGAGAACCTGCCAGTCCATTTTCTAAAAAGCTCATATGATTTTATATTTCCACAAGCAATGTATGAATATTTCTTTTTCTCCACCTCCTTACCAATACTTGTTATTTTCCACTAAAAAAAAATTATAGCCATTTGGGTGTGAAATGATAGTTCATTATAATTTTGGTTCACATTTCCTTAATGACTGATGAAACTGTTCATCTTCATATGTTTATTATTCTTTTATACATGTTTGGAGAAATGTCTCTTCAACTCCATTAGCTATGTTTTAAAAATTTATTTATTTATTTATTTATTTGGTTCTCAGTATTGAACCCATGGGCTCTTAACCACAGACCCATATCCCCAGCCCTTTTTATTTATTTATTTTATATTTTGAGACAGGGTATTGTTAGGTTGCTTAGGGCCTTGCTAAGTTGCTGAGGCTGGCTTTGAATTTGTGATCCTTCTGTCACAGCCTCCAGAGCTGCTAGAATTACAGGCATGGACCACTGTGAACAGTTTATTAACCAATTTTAATTGGATTGTCCATTTGTTGTCAAGATGTAAGAATTTTTTAATATAATCTTGATACTGCAACCTTATGAGATAAATGATTTAGAAATATATTCTCTCATTGTGTAGGCTCTCCTTCCCTCCTTCCCTTCTTCCCTCCTTCCCTCCTTTCTTTTAGTAACAGGGATTGAACTCAGGGTTACATAACTACTGAGTAACTCCACAAATCCTTTTTTTTTTTTTGTATTTTATTTAGAGAGAGGGTCTCATTTAGTTGCTGAGGCTGGCTTTGAACTCGTGATCCTCCTGCATCAGCCTCTTGAGCCACTGGGATTATAAACGTGTACCACCATGCCTGGCTTCTTTTCGTTTTTGTGATAATGCCTTCTGCAGCATAAAGGTGAAGTCAAATTTATCAACTTTTTTTCTTTCTTATGCCTTAAGTGGCAAATACGATAATCTTTGCCAAATTCAAGTTCATGAAATTTATAATTCAATTTTCTAATAATTTTAATATATTTAGCTCTTATGCTTAGGACATTGATCCATTCTGATATATATTTTTTTTAATATAAAGACTGAGGTAGAGATCTAGTTTCCCTTTTTTTTTTTTTTTGCCTGTGATTTTCCGGTTGTGCTAGTTTCAGTTATTGAAGAGACTATTATTCTTTCCTTATTGGATTCAACATGAGTTGAATGATTCTTTTTTTATATTTAATTGATTTTATTTTTTTAAATACATGACACTGGAATGCATTACAATTCTTATTACACATATATACCACCATTTGTCATATGTCTGTTTGTATATAAAGTAGGTTGACACCCAGTTTGTGTCTTCATACATCTACGTTGGATAATGATGTCCATCACATTTTTCCATCTTTGCTAATCCCCTGCTCCCTCCCTTTCCCTCCCACCTTTCTTCCCTATCTACAATTCATCTATTGCTCCCATGCTCCCCCACCCTACCCCACTATGAGTCAATCTCCTTATATCAGAGAAAACATTTGGCATTTGTTTTTTTGGGATCGGCTAACTTCAGTTAGCATTATCTTCTGCAATGCCATCCATTTACCTGCAAATGCCGTGATTTTATTCTCTTTTATTGCTGAGTAAAATTCCATTGTGTATATATGCCATATTTTTTTAATCCATTCATCTACTAATGGGCATCTATGTTGGCTCCACAGGTTAGCTATTGTGAATTGTGCTGCTATAAACATTGATGTGGCTGTGTCCCTGTAGTATGCTGTTTTCAAGTCCTTTGGGTATAGACCAAGGAGAGTGATAGCTGGGTCAAATGGTGGTTCCATTCCCAGATTTCCAAGGAATCTCCATACTGCTTTCCATATTGGAGTTGAATGATTCTTGATACCCATGTTTAAAATTAATTGACCACAGATATTTGAATTTATTTCTGGACTCTGACTTCTATTGTATTGTTATATGTACCTATTCTTTTTTAATATTTTTTTTAATTTGTAGTTGAATACAATACCTTCATATTTATTTATTTATTTTTATATGGTGCTGAGGATTGAACCCAGGGCCTCACATGCACTAGAAGAGCCCTCTACCACTGAGCCACAATGCAGCCCAATATTTATCTATTCTTATACCAATAACACACTGTTTTCTTAATATTTATTTTTTAGGTGTAGATGGACACAACATAATGCCTTTATTTTTATGTGGTGCTGAGGATCGAACCCAGGTCCCACTGTGCTAGGCGAGCGCTCTACCACTGAGTCACAATCCCAGCCCAACACACTGTTTTGATTATTGTGCATTTGTACTATTAGGAAGTTGGGAATTGTTAGTCCTCCAACTTTTGTTTTTCAATATTTTAAAGGCTATTTGAGTCTCCTTTTACTTTCATGTGAAGTTGAAAATTATCTTTTTACATTCTGCAAAAAAAGGTCATTGGAATTTTGATAGGTATTGCATTGAAATTGTAGTACTTTGGGGAGTATTGCTACTTTAATAATACTAAATCTTCCAATCCATGAAGGTGGGATATCTTTCCATTTAATGTGATCCTCTTTCATATCTTTCAGCAGTGTTACATTGTTAGTACACAGATTCTGTGGTTTGAATGTCCTCTCTAAACTCATTTGAAAATTTAGTTGTCACTGTGATGGTATTGGAGATAGGACCTTTAAGAGGTAACATTTTAGTCTATGAAAGCTCCACCCTTCATGGGTGTGTTAGCTTTTTGTTACTGTGAACAAAATACCTTTTAATAGTAACTTAAAGGAACAAATATTTATTTTGCTTACAGTTTCAGAGATTTCTGTCCTTGGGTGACTAGCTCCATTGCTCTGGTTCCAAGGTACAGCAGAACATCATGGCAGAAGGGCATAGCAAGGGATAATTGCTCAGCTTATAGAAGCCAGAAAATAGAGCATGAAGACCCAGGGGCAAAATATAATCTCTAAGGGCATACCCCCAGTGATCTACTTCTTCTAGTCATACCCCACCTGCCTATAGTTAACTACCCAGTAATCTATTCTGATTATTAATCTATCAAATTGATTATCTGCTGGTGAGTTTATAGCTCTCATAATCTAATTATTTCACCTGTGAACTTTCCTGAATTGTCTCACATGAGCTTTTGGGGGACACCTCCTATCCAAACTATAACACTAGTATTCCTATAATCAAAGTACCTGTGTCATAGTACTTATAATACTTATTTAATGAACCTACTTCTTCAATACATGTACTACTTGCCTACAATTTCCACCACCTACAAGTAGTTAATTCATCCTTCAATGGATAAATTTGCTGAGGAGGTCAGAGCCCTTGTGATCCTATCACTCTCCAGAAGCCCTACCTCTGGAAATTGCTGCACTGGGGATGAAATCTTCAATACACAAGCCTTTGGGGGATGGTCCAGACACAAACCATAACAATGGGTTAGTTATCATTGAAGTGGTTTTGTTAGAAAAGTGAACTCTCTCTTTATACTCTCTTGTTCCTACCCGTTTTCTCCCCATGTGATACCCTCCAACTTGTTATGATGCAGCAAGAGAGCCCTCACTAGATGCTGTCACCATGATATTGCACTTCCCACTCTTTGAAATTGTAAGAAACTTTTTTCTTTATAAATTATTTAGTCTGTGGCACTCTGTTATAGCAACATAAAATGTACCAAGATAGGTCTTTCACTTCCTAGGCCTTTTATTCTTTTAGATACATTGCAAATGATATCTTATATTCCATTATATATTTTCATTGGTGTGTAAATGCAATTGAGTTTATATATTAATCTTGTGTCTTGCATCATTGCTGAATTTATTAACTCTATAAGTTTTTTTTTTTTTTTTTTTTGTGTGTGTGTGTGTGTGTGAGGGTATGTTGTCCTTTAGGATTTTCCATACATAGAATCATGTTATTACACATAATGATGTTCTTTTTTAAATTTTTTAGCTGTAGTTGGACACAAATACCTTTATTTTATTTATTTATTTTTATGTGGTGCTAAGGATCAAACCCAGGGCCTTGCACATGCTAGGCAAGGGCTGTACCACCAAGCCACAACCCCAGCCCTATAACGATGACTTTACTTCTTGCTTTTAAATTCAGATTCCTTTTATTTCTTTTTCTGGCCTCATTGCTCTGGCTAGGACTTCTATCACAATATTGAATAGTAGTGGTGAAAGCTGGCATTCTTGTTAATTACCTTAGGGAAAAAACTTTTAGTCCATTGAGTATGATGGTAGCTGTATATTCATAAATGCCATTGATCATGTTAATGAAGTTCCCTTCTATTACTATTTTGCTGAGTGTATTTGTCATGAAAGAGTGTTATATTTTGTATTTATTAAGATTATCTTTGTTTTGTTCATTTGCCAAGTTAATGTGGCCAATTACATTGACTTTTTTTGTTACAGCAATTTTATTCTTTTTTATATTTATTTATAACTGATACATAAAACATAAAAATTGTATATATTAATGGAGTAACATGAAATGTTTTAACACATGTATACATTGCTAAATTTTTAAATTAGGTTTTACACATGTTTCCTCATTTTCATTGCTCTATGGTGAGAACTTTCAAATTCCTTACTTCTAGCTTTTTTGACTGAATTTTTCAAAATGTTGAAACAACCTTATGTTCCTAGGTAAAATCTTACTTGGTAATGGAGTATAGTCCTCTTAATTTTCTTGGGTCCCATTTGTTAGTATTTTATTGTGATCTTTTTTATTTGTGTTCATAAGGGACATTAGTGTAGATATTTTTCTTCTTTTAGTATCTTCTTAATTTTATTTATTTTTGTGAGACTGTGGATTGAACCCAGGGGAAATCCACCACTGACCAATATCCCTAGTCCTTTTTATTTTTTATTTTGAGATGGGGTCCTTGCTAATTTGCCCAGGTTGGTTTCAAACCTGCAATCCTCCTGCCTCTGCTTTCCAAGTTGCTGGGATTACAAGTAACACTGTGCTTGACTGCTTTTAATATCTTTGACTTTGGTTATTAGGGCAATGCTGGCCTTTTAGAATGAGTTAGGAAGTGTCCCCTCAGCTTCTGCTTTTGGAAGAGTTTGAGTAAGATTGTTGTTATCTTCTTTAAATATTTAATGGATTTTCCAGTGAAGTCATCTCGTTTTGGGCTTTCCTTTTTTTGGGAGATTTGATTACAAATTCAGTCTCTTCACACTATTGTTTACAGTATTCTCTTATAATAATTTAAATTTATGTTTGGATAATAATTTCCTGACTTTAATTTATGATTTTAATTATTTTCATGTCCTCTTTTTTAAAAGAATCTATCAATTTTTTTAAATCAATGTTGTTGATGGTTTCAAAGAATCAACATGGGGTTTCATGAATTCTCTATTTTTGTTTTTATTTCATTTATTTCTACTCTGATATTTATTATTTCCTTAGTTATTTAAACTATAAAGTTAGGTTGTTGATTTATAATAAAGGTAGATATATGCAGCTGGAAATTTCCCTCTAGGTACTGCTTTTGCTGTATTACATACATTTTGTCATATTTTTCCTTGTCTCTTTCAATTGTAAAGTGTTTTATACTTTGCCTGGTGATCTCTTCTTGGACCCATTATTAAAAATGTGTTATTTAAATTCCATGTGTTTGTTAATTTTTCTATTCTTTTGTTACTGACTTTTAGCTTAATTACAAAGTGGTTGGATAAGATATTTTATATGATTTCAGTCATTTGGATTTTATTTGTAATTGTTTTAGGGCCTATAATATGATGTAGTATGGGTAATGTTCCATGTGTGCTTGAGACAAATATGTATGCAGTTTAAATGGGTGGAATCTATATGTCTGTTAGACTGTCAGGTGTAGTTGGTTTGTTGTGTTTTAGAAGTCTTCTATTTCCTTATCAATGTTCTATTTATTCTCCTATCAATAGATATTCTGTCCAGTATTGGAAGTGGGAAATGTAATTCTCCTTCTGTTAGTGTGTAGTTATTTATTTCTCCCTTCCCTCTTCAATTCTGCCAATATTTGCTTCATATATTTTGGGTCCTATTGTTTGGTGCACATATGTTTGTGATAGTTATATCTTCTTGAAAATGGACCCTTTTATCAATATATAGCAGTCCTCTTTGTTTCTTGTAACACTTTTGGACTTAAATTTATTTTGCATTAGTGTAGTCACCCCAGATTTCTTTTGGTTACTATCTGCATGGAATATTCTTTTACATTCTTTGTCTTTCACACTGTTTATACCAGTGGACCTAATGTGAGTCTTTTATAAGCAGCATATATTTTGATTATTTTTTTTGTCCATTCTGCCAGTTCTCTGAATTAATTAATGACTTTAACCATTTACATGCAACATCATTACTGATAATACAGGATTTATTTCTATTATTTTGCTATTTGTTTTCTATATTTCCAAGATAATTTTTCTGTTACTCCACTAGTGTATTCTTTTGTTTTTGATTAATATTTTCCCACCATGCCACTATATTCTGTTTTCATTTCTTTTTCTGCATCTTTTAAATTAATTTTCATAGTACTTATCATCATCATTATGGTTAACATTCTAACTTTATCAATTCTACTTTAAATTCACATAACTCCAGCTTCAATAAGCATATATTAATTCGCTTTCTATCCACTTCAGTTCCTGTACCTCACCCCTTTATATTATTAATATCACATACAACATCTTTTTTTTTCCAGTTACCATCTGATGGCTTTTCATTTTAGTCTGAAGGATTCCTTTTAGCATTTCTTATAGAGTAGATTGATAAACTTAATATTTAATATCATTGTTTTTGTTATCTGAGATAGTTGTAATCATTCCTTCATCTCAAAAATAATTTTGCTGGACATAGAATTCTTGATTGAAAGTTTTTTCTTTAAAAATTGTAAAACATCCATTTCTCTTGACTTTTATGATTTATGAAGAGAAATTGGCTCTCAATGTTATTGAGAATCTTTTGTATGAGTCACTTCTTTCATTTCTTTCAAGATTTTCTCTTTTATTATATTTTCATTTCAATTATAGTATATTTCAGTGTAGATCTAAGTTTACTTTGCTTGGAGATTTTTGAGATTCTTGGATATGTAGGTTCATGTTTTTTTTCAAAATTGAGAGATTTGCAGATTTTTTTCAAATATTTTTTCTTCCCCTTTCTATCTTTCCTCACTTTAGAACTCTTATAATACATATATTGGTGTATGGGACTTTGAAGCTATATGCTTTTTCCTTGATTCTTTTTTCTTTCTATCCCTGGGTTACGTCAATTGCCTTACCTTCAAGAATGCCAACTCTTTCTATTGACTGTTAAAATCTGTTGAGAAACTCTCATAGGATTTTATCCTAGACATTTTGTTTTTCAGTTCCAGAATTTGTACATCAGTATTTTTTTAAAATATTTTCTGTCTTTTTATTGGTGTTTACTGCTTGTTCATACACTGTCGTCTTCTTAGTTTTGTTTTTTTTTTTCGTCCATAGTTTCATTTAGCTTTTTGAGTACACTTAAGGCAGTTAAAGTGTTGTACAGTAAATTCAATATATGATTATTTTCAGGGATGTTTTTTGTCAATATATTGCTTTCCTTGTGAATAGACCATATGTTTCTGTTTATTTGTGTTATGGTTTGGGTATGAGGTGTCCCCCTAAAAGCTCCAATGTTAATACAGGAATATTTGGAGGTGAAATGATTGGAATAGGAGAGTTGTAACCTAATAAGTCCATCCTAGTTTGTATGCACTGACTGGGTGGTAACTGTAGGCAGGTGGGTGTGGCTATAGGAGATGACCACTGGGGGTAAACTCTAGAAGGGTTCATCGTCCTTGTGACCCCTTCCTCTTCCTTTGCCTCTGCTTCCTGACCCCTCCACGAGGTGAGAAGCTTTCTTTTGCTGTGACCTTCCCCCGTGATGTTCTGCTGCATCTTGGACCTAGAACAAAGGATTCACTGACCATGGACTGAACCTCTCAACCCAAATAATCGTTTCTTCATCTAAGTTGTTCCTGTCGTTTATTTTGGTTACAGTGATGTAAACCTGACTAACACACTTTGTGTACTTTGCAGTGTTGTTGATGAGAAGTGAACATTTTGAATATTACCGTGTGGTAACTCTGAAAATAGTTTTCTTTTATTTATTCATTTGTTTATTTAAAATTTTTTAAATTTATTAAATTTGTTTATTTTGGATATGCATGACAGTAGAGTTTATTTTGACATGTTATACATACATGGAGTATAACTTATTCTAATAAGAATTTAATTCTTGTGATTGAACATGATGTGGAGTTACACTGGTTGTATATTTATATATGAACAAAAGAGAGGCATATATGATTCATTCTACTGTCTTTCCTATTCCCATCCCCACATTTTTCCTATTTCCTGTTTGTCTAATCCAAGAAACTTCTGTTCTTCCCTCTTCCCATTATTGTGTGTTAGCATATCAGGGAGAACATATGGTCTATTCACAAGGAAATATATCAGGGGGAACATTCAGCCTTTGTTTGTTTGGGATTGGCCTATTTCACTTAGCATGATAGTCTCATGTTTTATCCATTTACCAGCAAATGCCATAAATTCCATTCTTCCTTATGGCTGAGTAATATTCTACTATGTGTATGTATCACATTTTCTTTATTCATTCATCTGTTTAAGGGTACCTAGGTTGGCACAGAGCTTAGCTATTGTGAATTGAGCTCCTTTAAGGAAGAAAGCTGTTTAAGGAAGAAAGTAATTAAACATTGATGTGGCTGCTTCACTGTAGTATGCTGATTTTAAGTCCTTTGGGAATGTGTAGAGGAGTGGGATAACTGGGTCAAATGGTGGTTCCATTCCAAGTTTTCCTAGAAATCTCCATACTGCTTTCCAGAGCGGTTGCACCAATTTGCAGTCCTACCATCAATAGAAGAGTGTACCTTTTTCCCCACATCTTCCAAAATTTATTGTTACTTATATTCTTGATAATTGCCATTCTGACTGGATTGAGATGGAATCTCAGTGTGGTTTTAATTTGCATGAAAATTGTTTTCTTCCCCATCCTCCAAGGCTGGTGTTGTTTTCTATTGGGAGTTGTAGTCATGCATTTGTTCTGAGAGGTACTTCATTCCTTCATTATTACTGGGGCTGACCCTCATAGCCCATCCCAGTTCATTTTGCTCCTGTGTTCAATCCCTGGGTGGACCTCTATACTATTTCTTTATTAGAAGATAGGTTTTGCTTCCATGTAGGTAAATATTTATCTGAGTGACGATGGGTCATAAAGATTAAATAATGCAGTCCTCACCTTGGTAGGGGATGAGCAGTGTGATGGCACATATTGTATTCTAGCCTCTTGTCATACTCTAGAGAGGATTTGGAGAGGCATTCAAGGATCCATTATGATTATATCCCCCAAAATATTCTGCCTTCTTGCTATTTTCTACAGTTTGGTAGCTTCTAACTTACTGGAAAGCCAGAGTACGGTTTTCTGGTAAGAGTAGGAATAATATGGTGACATTAGAGATTCAAGGAGAGTACAGAGTATTTGAAATAGCTGCTATAGATCTAGAAAAAGAGGCATATCTAGGAAAAGAATGAAAATATTTTCAGACATTGATGAGACTTCATTTGAGGTTGGAGACCATGCATTTAATTTATAGTGACACTGATTTTTTAAACTCTTTTTTTAATATTTATTTTTTAGTTATAGGTAAACACTCTTTCTTTATTTTTTATTTTTATCTGGTTCTGAGGATCAAACCCAGTGTCCCACACATGGTAGACAAGCCCCCTACCTCTAAGCCACGACCATAGTGACACTGATTTTTACAATTGCTTATTTTTCTCCAATAAGCAGGTGTAGTCCTAAAGAAATAGACTGTTTCATGTTTGATGTGTTGCCAGTCAGTTTTCATATTAGAAGTGTGGTAAAAGAAATACTTAGTATTTAGGTGAGAGGCTTCTTAAATATGATGGCCCATGGTCCCTAAGCTGTTTAAGAAAAAAAGTAATTAGTAATGTCTATGTGGCTGAAGAATGGCAGTCATGGGGCTGGGTATATAGCTTGTTGTGCATGCACAAGGCCCTGGGTTCGATCCCCAGCACCACAAAAAAAAAAAGAAAGAAAGAAAAAAAAAGAAAGAGTGATAGTCATTACAAAGCAAGTTGAAAGAAGACACTATATATAAAAAACATTATTTCATATTAATATTGCAAGAGATAGGGAATTTTAGGAGATAAATTCTTTTTATTCTTGCTTGTTTTGGGTACTGGGAATTTAACCTAAAGGTGCTACAAATCTTGAGCTACATTCCCAGCCTCAGTTGCTGAGGCTGGCCTTGAACTTGTGATTCTACTGCGTCAGCTTCCCAAGTTCCTGGGATTACAAGCATGTGCCACTGCACCTGGCCAGGAGATAATAAGTTCTAAGGTGTTGTGACTGTGGAGCTGTAACTGTAGCAGAATGGAGGAAAATTGGATTCCAAATCACAAGAAAAGTAGCTGAGAGGCTTTGAAGCTGGGTCCTTCATATTGCAGGCTCCCTGTTTTGAAATATGTATTGACATGACAGAACAATGGTGCAACCTCTCACAAGTTGATATGAGAACGTGACAAAATGATCATCACAATCTCTACAGGAGGGATATACTGTCTTCTTCATATTGAAGTTCATTATGAAAAAAAAATTGGAAAATTATATGATTTACTTGGTATATGATTTCTTAATATTGTGTTGTTTTTCCTCTGTCATTATTGCACTTTAAAATGAATGGGTGTGGCGATTAATAAATAGAAGGAAATGATTCAAAGAATTGTATAAAGACTGAGTGACCTAAAATGTGTGAATAATTTTTAGTATTGAATTAAAGTTTAATTTTTGTATAACAATTGCTGTAACAATTTTGGAAGAAAATAAAATAGAATTTTGTCACAGCTTATGAGTAAAGTACCCAAAATATCAATAGCCTCTAGGCTTTAACTCAAATTTTTTCACATCATAATGAATGAAAAAATTGTATATATAGATTATAGAGCATGTATAAAATCATTTTAGAGACTTCAGAGGAAAAGCATTCAAACAAGAAGATTCAATCTTAATTATTAATTGTGAAGTTTTAATTAGTATGATTTGAGTCATTTCAGACTTAAATAAAATTTAAATTTTAGTTTTTACATTAGATAACCTTTGTTCCATCATGGTTTTGGGAAAAAATACGCGACAAGTTTGTAAATTTTTTCAGATAATAAAAATTCTATCATGATCAGAAGCATTTTTAAATTTTTAATCCAGCAATATATTCCAACTCTCTTTAGAAATATGAAAAGAATATTATAATTTTTGACAGAATTTTCCAACTGTAATTTTCAGTCAGTACACGTACAATTATTTCAGAAGAATTTTTACATTTTATAAACCTATCAATTAATTGGCCATTATTATATTAAAGAACATGTAAATACATAATAGAAATTAAGTTTAATATTAAAATGATTTCAGTTCATTCTTTCCTTCTTCTTTTATATGTTTATTTGCTCATTGCTGCCAGAAATTTGGGAGATTGATTTAAATATTACACAAGGAGAAAATTAGTTAATTCACTTCATTTTGTACATCACTGTATTTTGTTATGTTACTCAAGAGAGTAATTGGTTGAGATGAGGAAAGAGTGGAGTAGAAACGGCTGCACGTCCCAGTTTGGAATTGAAACAGCTGGACAATATCTACTCAATGTGGTGGGTGACTGAGGGATTGCACTGAGGTTCAATATGGAGCAGTCAGAAACCTAGAGTGACTCAGAGACTCTGGTTACTGGAACAGTGAGGAACCAAGGAATCATTAATCAGATCCCAACCTGTGCCTACAGTGCTGGGGCAGGTCTAGGTAAAAGAATCACACAAAGGGATAGGAAGGGGGGCATACTTAACAAAATTAGTATAGAAACAGTAGCAGAAGAGGAAGTCAATCTGAATTTAGCTGAACTGGGAACTGTACAGGGGGTCACTGCCTGAGAAGTACTTCACATTTCTCAATTAATAGGTGGAGACAGTGGTGGGGATCCATTATTTTGAGGTCACATCTAAGCCTGCAATTTAGGGAAACAATCCCTTATAGTTTCATCGACCCTGAAGATCACAACAAACATTACCATGGAGGAATGACCTTATAGCAAATGGTCTTAATAATTTATGCATGAGATTTCTGTGAGTGTAAAGCCAATGAAACCAGCTGGCTGGAAGAAGGAATGGAGTGGGCCCACTCTACCACCTGGGTGCACATTCTTCTTCTGTGCACTGAAGACTCCCTGATGAACACAACGTAGTCTATCAAAGATGGACAGGGTTCTATTCATCAGATAAGAGGTAACCTGTTGCCAACCCCTCTGCAAAGAAGACCTACAGGTTCCCAGGCCAACTGTGGAATTTCCAGGACACTTAGGTCTGCACTAGAGAAAGGAAGGATGAAATCATTGTGATTAACCCTGGGCCCACAATGTTTCTCCCCATATGCCAAGAAATTCCTGGGTGCACTCAAAACTGCCACCTGTACCAGGGAGGGATCCAGCTACTGAGCCAAAAGAATATGTTAAAGACAACCTCTTCAGGGGTGCTAGAAAAACTGGATATCCATACATAGAAGAATAAAACTAGATCCCTATTTCTCATCCTGTGCAAAAATCAACCTCAAGTGGATCAAAGGCCAAGGTATAAGACCAGAAACTTTGTTATAGTCAGAGGAAGCACAGGGCAAACATTTCACCATAGGCACAGGCAACAACTTCCTGAATAGGACTTGTATAGCTCAGGAAATAATAGCAAGAATCGATAAATAGATGGCATCAAATTTAAAAACTTTTGCACAACTGAAGAAACAATGTTATGTAAAGATTACCTACAGAATGGGAGATCTTTGCCAGCTACTCTTCTGTTAGAGGATAACTATCTGTAGTATATAAGGAACTCAAAAATCTTTTTAAAAATATTTATGTTTTTAGTTGTAGTTGGACACACTACCTTAGTTTGTATGTGGTGCTAAGGATCGAACGAGGGTGAGCACATGCTAGGCAAGTGCTCTACCACTGAGCCACAACCCCAACTCAGGAATGCAAAAATATTAACACCAAAAAATATCCAAATAACCCATTCGGTTAATGAGCAAATGAACTGAACAGATACGTCTCAAAGAATAAATACAAACATTCAGCAATTATATGAAAAAAAAGTTAAACATCTTTAGCCATCTGGGAAATGCAAATCAAAACTATATTAAAATTCTATCTCACTCCAGTCAGAATAGCAATCATCAAAAAGACAACAAATGCTGGTGAGGATGGAAAGAGGGTTGAGGCAGGGATGCAGAACTCTTATGTACTATTGGTTGGAATGTGAATTAGTAAAGCCACTATGGAAATCAGAATGGAAGTTTCTTAATATACTAGGAATGGAATCACCATATGACCCTACTATAGTGTTTCTAGGTATTTATCTGAAGGATACAAAGTCAGCATACTGAAGAGATACCTGCATACCCATGTTTATTTTGTCACTAGTTACAATATCCTATCCTGGAATCAACTTAAGTGTCTGTCTATATATGTGGAGAAAAAAAAATGTGGTATATAAATACAGTAGGGTTTTATTTAGTCATAAAGAACAAAATTTTGTCATTTGCAGGAAAATGGATGAGGCTAGAGACCATCACGTTAAGCAAAATAAACTGGACTCAGAAGGACCAGTGCCATATGTTTTCTCTCATATTTAGGAGCTAGAAGGGGAAAAAAATGAAAGAAATCATGAGAGTAGAAGAGAGACCATTAAGGTAGGGGAATGGGATTAGAGGGAGGGAGGAACAGAGGGTAAAGGGAGGTATTGGGAGTAAGATTGAACAAAGTTTGTTCTACACATGTATGAGTAAGGTACAAGAAAACCCACTATTCTGTATAATTAGTATTCACCAATTTAAAAAAGGCATTGCACAGAAAGAACAAGTTTTCTGATAATCTTAAATCTGGGGCCTCTATTTCCCTATACCTCAGATGTACTGTTATTTTGTAAGTATTCTGAAAACTTAGAAAAATACATCTAATCTCATTTTTGTTGTATTTATAGTAGTCAACTTAGTTTCCATGGGGGCTGAAAATTCTCATGTCATTACAAAGTTGGTACCAGCATGTGGTTATAAATATCATGAGACTTGAGTAAACAAAAATATTGGGGGTCATATTGAACTGAAAAATTGCAAACCAGAAATATGTGTTCGACATGAATATTTGGTTTAATGTACATATCTTCACATTTCAGATGTATCTTATTGGCTTCTGCATCAGAAATTACTAATATTCCTATGTACAATAAGAATTCATCATCATTGTAGAAATATATTCTCTAATGGCTATTAATCCTGATTAAAACCAATGTTTACTTTGTTTTAGTGGCAAAGTTTGGATTGAATTTATAATATAATTAGGTGCGGCTTAGTTTTCCTAGAATGACTTATTTTAATATAAAAGATTAAAAGCTTTAAGAAAGTTCTATGACTTCATTGTAGTATTGAATTCTAAAAGATGTTAAAACAAAGTAAGAACTGTTAGATAATTCAAGAATTTAGTGCTCAGAAAATTTAGTATTATATAAAAGATTGAATTTTAAGAAGTAGATTCTTAAATTACATCCCTGTGTTACAGGAATTACCAATAGCTTTTTATAGTTTCAAAGAAAAGACACTTTACTTAAGATACTGACAGCCCAAACTCAGAACTAGAATTCCCTTTATGCTCATCTAAAATGTTAGTATGTAAACCGGAGTGGTTTGAGTGATGGGGGTGGAAAAAGGAAAACTATGTGTGATATATTAGTATCATCTTCTCAGAAATTAGTTCAGCTTATGCTGGCTCATTTCTTAATTAATGAGGTCTTATGCAAAGGGACCCTAAAAATGATAATATGTGGAACAAGTATCTACTCTTCTGTGCTTCAGTTTCCTTATCTTATTAAATATGCATAGTAATATATTGAGTGTCCAAAGGCAAGAAGTTTTTAGAGTCCTTTCTATTTCTGTGATGTTTGATTTTATAATTGACAAAATGATAAGAGATCTCATTAAAATATCATTTCCCAGGACTTTAAATGTCATTGCATCAAATTTTTAGGATAGCCTATGAGATATAATTTTGTTGAGCCAGCATCATTTGGAAATATATGTGTTTAATGAGCATTTAACTAAAAGACGGAAGCATGAGTTGTGATATTTTTACATCTAAATAGGGAATTAGTATTTTCAATGTTGAGAACACAAGTAAATTGTAAATAGTAGGAGATAAAATATATTTCCATTGATTCTTGTTATTTGTAGTATGTACACACATAATCATAAATTTTAATTTCACATTTCTTAAAATGTTATATCTTCTTTGATTACTAGACATAGAAAAAACACACCTGTGTATAGGAAGAGTGCAGATTACACCAGATCATGTATATGTGTATGTGTATACACACACACACACACACACACACACACATATAATACATACATATACATATGTATATGTATGTATTATATATATATGTATGTATACATATATATATATATATACATGTATACATATTATATATCCCACTGGTCTACCTATTTAAGCTGAGCTTATTCATACTCAGCAACAGGATAATTAGTCAGTAGTTTTACCATATTGTTTTAGTCAGCTTTTTTGGTGACGTGACCAAAGACTCTTCAAGAAAGAGAAGAATTTTAAAGGAGGAAAAGTTTATTTTGAAGCTTGCAGTTTCAGAGGTCTCAGTCCATAGATGGCCAACTACATTACTCAGGGTCTGGAATGAGGCAGAACATCATGGCAGAAGAGTGTGGTGGAGGAAAGCAGCTGGGGACATGGGGCCAGGAAGCAGAGAGAAGGAGCTCCCCTCACCATGTGCCCAAAGGCATACCTCCATGGATCCACTTCCTCCAGCCACACCCTTCCTGCCTACATGGATCACACAGTAAATCCATATCAAGGGATTAATGCACTGATTAGATTAAGAGTATCATAACTTAATCGTTTCACCTCTAAACCTTCTTGCATTGTCTCACACATGAGATTTTGGGGAAACCTAATCTTTAAACCATAGCACAGATCTTTCAATGCAAGGCATTATAAATGGTTTATGGTCATGGTGATGTCTACAGAGAGAATGATATTCAAGATACCAACTTATGCTACCAATTGGATGCAGTTGATACTGTGTTGTAAACTATTTTATCATGGTTCTACCACTTGGAGTACTGACATAAGCTTGATTCCCTTCTATATTCAATCAATTACCTTATTAATGAGCATCTGACTCAGTGGCAAATAATCCAGTTAGTGAACATTATAATTTGAAAACATATATCTCTACATATATGTGGGCCTAATTTAAATAAGATTTTATTTTTTCCAATCAATATTTTTGATGTATTATTCCACTCATTTAACAAAAATTTGTTGAACATTTCACTATAAGTAGTATATCATAATAAACCTTAATGATTAGAAATAAGTAGATATATTTTGTTTTCTCAAACTTAATGGGTACAACTTAAGTGAAACAGACAAATATAAAAACATGTTGCTGGTGCTTCAGTGTGTGGCTGTAATCCCAGCTTCTCAGGAGGCTGAGGCAGGAGAATTGCAGGTTGGAGTCTAGCTCAGGCAATTTATTAAGACCATGTCTCAAAATAAAAATAAATAAATAAATAAAAAGAGATGGGGGTATATATCAGTGGTAGAGTACCCCTCTCACACATACACACCCAAACCAAAACAAGAACAACAAAAACCCATATCATTCTGTTGATAGCCTTGGTCATTATAGTTCTTTACCTAATTTCCTTCAGGACATTTTTTTTTTTTTTTTGTGTGTGTGTGTGTGTGTGTGTGTGTGTGTGTGTGGTGCTGAGAATCAAACCCAGGGCCTCCTGCATTCTAGGCAAGTGTTTATCACTGAGCCACATCCCTAGCTCCTCTTTTCGGACTTCTGCCTGACTTTTTTTTTTGGTGCAAATTAATTTCCTTTAAGGTCCTATTGCCTGCTTATTAATTGGTAGAATTCAATTAACATACTAGACAGTTAAAGAAAATGTGCTGAGTTTCAATTCTGATGCACACAATTATTTTCTTTGTTAATCTTTGTCAGTTTTACTACAATGTACCATATTTTTTTTTGCTTCAGCAAGAAAAAGTTTTATTTTCATTTTTTTAAATTTTTTTTTTAAATTTTTTTATTGGTTGTTCACAAGATTACAAAGCTCGTGACATATCATCTTTCATGAATTTGATTCAAGTGGGTTATGAGCTCCCATTTTTACCCCAAATACAAGTTGTAGAATCACCTCGGTTACACATCCACATTTTTACATAATACCATATTAATGACTATTTGATTAATGGTTTACATAGTCTGAAGAAGACAGAAAAAGGACTACTAATCACATGTCCAGTTCTGCTGATATTCTACTTTACATGACAACTATAAATGCTATATTTAATCAAAAGCAAAACAAGCCCTTGTTTTTTATTTTAAAATTAATTAATTAATTAATGTGTTCTAATTTGTTGTACATGAAAGAAGAATGCATTTTGATTCATAGTACACAAATGGTGTACAAATTTTCATTTTTCTGGTTGTACAAAGGAGTCACACCATTCATTTCTTCATATGTGTAGCTAGGGTAATGATGTCCATCTTATTCCACCATCTTTCCTACCCCCTGCCTCCTCCTTTCCCCTCCCTCCCCCTTGCCCCATCCAAAGTTCCTCTATTCCTCCCATGCTCCCTTGCATCCCCATTATGGATCAGTATTCACTTATCAGAGAAAACATTTAGCCTTTGATTTTGGGGGGATTGGCTTACTCACTTAGCATTATATTCTCCAACTCCATCCATTTACCTGCAAATGCCATGATTTTATTCTCTTCTAATGCTGAGCAATATTTCATTGTGTATATATACCACAGTTTCATTATCCATTCATCTATTGAAGGGCACCTAGGTTGGTTACACAATTTAGCTATTGTGAATTGTGGTGCTATGAAATTTGATATGGCTGCATCATTATCATATGCTGTTTTTAAGTCCTTTGGGTATAAACCAAGGAGTGGGATAGCTGGGGTCAAATGTTGGTTTCACTCCAAGTTTTCCAAGGAATCTCCATTATGCTTTCCATATTAGTTGCACCAATTTTCAGTCCTACCAGCAATGTAAGAGTATGCCTTTCCCCCCACATCCTTAACACTTATTGTTACTTGTATTCTTAATAACTGCCATTCTGACTGGAGTAAGGTGAAATCTTAGAGTGGTTTTGATTTGCATTTCTCTAATTGCTAGAGATGTTGAATTTTTTTTTAAGAGAGAGAGAGATTTTTTAAGGTTTTTTATTTTTTTTTTTTTAGTTTTCGGCAGACACAACATCTTTGTTTGTACGTGGTGCTGAGGATCGAACCCGGGCCACACGCATGAAAGGCGAGCGCGCTACCACTTGAGCCACATAGCCAGCCCCAATTTTTTTCATATATTTGTTGATTGTGTATATCTTTTTCTAAGAAGTGTCTTTTCAGTTCCTTAGCCCACTTATTGATTGATTGAAGCAGGTGGCATTATAATACCAGACCTTAAACTATATACAGAGCAATAGTAACAAAATTGGCATGGTATTGGCACCAAAATAGACTTGTAGACCAATGGTACAGAGTAGAGGACACAGAGACAAATGCACATAAATACAGTTATTTCATACTAGACAAACGCACCAAAAACATACATTAGAGAAATGTTAGCTTTTTCAACAAATGGTGCTGGGAAAACTGGAAACGCATATGCAGCAAAATGAAATTAAGCCCCTGTTTCACACCATGAACAAAACTCAACTCAAAATGGATCAGGATCTACCAAGGAATTAGACCAGAAACCCTGCGCCTATTAGAAGAAAAAGGAGGCCTAAATCTTCATCATGTTGGATTAGGCCCTAACTTCCTTAATAAGACTCCTATAGTGCAAGGAATAAAGTCAAGAATCAATAAATGGGATGGATTCAATAGGAAAATCTGCTTTTTACCAAAATAAACAATCAGTGAAGTCAATAGAGAGCCTACAGAATGGAAGCAAATTTTTCCCATGCACATCAGATAGAGCAATAATCTCTAGGATATGTAAATAAATCAAAATACTTAGCATCAAAAGATGTTGTTTTTATAACTGTGTTTTTGCTACTGGGGATATAACTCAGGGCCCTTAACTGTTGAGCCACAACCCCAGTCCTTTTCATTTTTTTATTTTTTGAGACAAGGTCTCACTAATTTTCTGAGGCTGGTTTTGAACTTGCGATCCCAGCCTCCAAATCTGCTGGGATTACAGGTGTGTGCCACCATGTCCAGCTTGTTTTTGTAACTTTCTAGGACACTTGTGAAGTGAGTGAACATTTATTGAAATGTTGTTTGTTCAGCAATTTTCATTTTGAAGTAAAATGACATTATAGTGTTTACTGCTATGAAACCATAGCAGAATACACACTTGGCATTTCACGTAGGTTGCAAAAGTGAAGTAGTGATTCACTTGGAAGATTTAAATATTATTTCTTTCTTGGCATTAAACTTGGACTCCCAGATGTATCAGTTGCATAACAGAGCCAAACCTTCCAGTTGGAAAAGCGAAGAATGTGATCCAAGTTAACAAATTCAATTTTCGGCTTATTTGTCACCTTAAAAGATTATATCCAGCAGTGAAGGAAGAACTTTTAATTAAAGAAAATTTCCTCTAGCTAGGCTCCACTTTACTACGATTGTGGTTCAGGTACTTCCTGAAGTTGCTTCTTTAGATTATGTTTGTCTCTAAAATTAAGGGCTTTTTCCACACCCAAGAATTTATTATTCTATAAATGAAGTATTAATGTTAACAATTACATAAATGAGTGTAACATTCACATGGAAAATCAATTTAATATGCCAAACCTTTTGAAAAGGCAAGGAGAAACCTAGGATATAACCTGCTATCAATTTTTCTTTCCAGATGTGTTGGTTAGTCCTTCGTGCCCCCTTTACAATTAAATAATCCCACATGGATAGCCCTCCCTAGTATGAACCATCTTTAGAAATACTTGCTTTTCACACAGTCACTAATCAATTTCATTTGTTTTTGGAGATATATATTTAATAAACCAACGAAAATAATTTCTTCAAACATATCATAATCAAGTTTCACATCAGTGGTTTTATTACTCAGAAATGAGAAACACATTATCAGAACCTGGAGTAAAGGTAGTCCTTATTACAGTGTTGAACTGTTACAATATTTTGTGGAAATTAGAATTTGTGAGTGATCATACTGGGGTTGTAGCTCAATGGTAGAGTGCTTGCCTAGCATGTGAGGCACTGGGTTTTATCCTCAGTACTGCATAAAATAAACAAAACAAAAGTACATCAACATCTAAAAAATCTATAAAAAAGAATTTGTGAATGATGAAATTGGATATTTATCTGAGGAAATTTATAAGCAAAGAATTAGAGCAGTAACTTGGTTCCTCTTGACTGCTTATAGTATTGTGGTAGGTAAAAGACATATTGAGGAAGGAACTGTTAAGCAAAACAGAGCTATAACTTGAAGATTTGTGAAAATTTCACAATGAAAAAGCATTTTTTGGAACTGAGGGTTTAACCCAGGAGTGCTTCATGACTGAACTACATGCCCAGACCCTTTAATTTTTTTTTAATGTTGAGACAGGGTCTTGCTGAGTTGCTAAATTATTGAGGCTTGCCTTGAACTTGTGATCCTCCTGCCTTAGCCACCCACATTTCTGGGATTATAGGCTTTCACCGAGAAAGCATATTTTGAAGAGGATACTAGGGTGGTGACCAAGCAACATACATGCCTTATTCTTCAAGAGAAGGGGAAGAAAATCATCCCAAAGGTGATTATTCAGTGATCATCAAGGCCACTGCCTTGACTTTCAGCAGGACAGATGGCTTTGGTTCAAAGCCTTGGGGAAAAGATTATACTACTGAATTATGGGGATGGAGTCACCTGGAGCCTTGGAAGTGAGGCTGCCACACCCTCAGTGGGCCTGTAATGTGTGACATCAAATAAAAGAGAATTATTCTTGAAATTCAAGATCTAATAGAAATTTTCATAATAGGTTTTATACTTATTGGCTTCTATTATCCCTTTATTCTTTCTGATTTCTCCCTTTAAAAATGAAAATGTCTATCTTATGCCTGTCCCAATGTTGTATTTGAATGCACACTTGTCTACCTTCACAGATTTTCCCTTGGAGAGGAATTTTGACTTAGAATGAATCAGACCTTGAGTTTTACCCATAGCTCATTTTGGTGATATTTAGAAAGAATTTTGGACTTCAGAGTTGATACTAAAATCTTTGTGCTTGATGGGATATCATGAATATATTTTGCATGTGAGAAGAACAGGATTTTTGGAGGGCCAGAGGCAGAATACTATGGAGTGAATTGTGTTCCTTCCAAATTCATATGTTGAAACACTTGTCTTTCAATATGATGGTGTTTAGAGATAGAACTTTTGGGAAGTAATTAAGTTAAGGTCATATCTTAAGGACCTGACCTTCATGAGGGTTATGAAGGCCACCAGGGACCTTGCTCTCCCACCTTCCTACCATGCTGATACCCTGGACTCAAGCTTCCAGGCTATAGAACTATGAGAAAGCATTTTTTTATTGTTTAAATCTCCCAGTTTGTGGTATTTTGTTATGGTAGCCCAGGTTGATACATTTTTATAATAAGCACAGATTTTATTTATCTCAATATGTTGACACAGGTAAATAGTTTCATGAGTAAAGTAGAAAAACAGAAAACAAAAGAAGGAATTATATAAGATTTTTACAAGTGAATGTGAACAAATTTGGTATTTAAGGTGCTGTTTTGAATGGTTAAACTTTCATGATGGTGACCACTGGGGGACCCATGTCAGAGATCTCTTCCTAACCTAGTGGCCTCTGCAATATTTTCAATGTCTATATTTATTTTCCCAAATTGTAGTCCTATATGAAGAATTTCACTTTTTTTTCCCGACAACTGGCTGGTAACTTTAGTAAGTTCTCTACTTCCTATCATCAAGAGAAGTTAGTGAGTCTAGGAAGACTTTTTAAAACGGTAAAAACAACCACCACAAATCCTTCTGATTATAGCGCCTTACTAATTGTATATTTGCTACTATTATAATTCACTTGAATACCTATTTAAGGCAATACATGTTTTATGATTTTGTTAGGGTATGTGTTTGATGAATGTTCCTGATATATGCTTACCTCACACAAGTTCAAGGGACTTAATAATTTCTCTGGTTGAAGTATCTATCTCTGCTTCCTTCTCCCTCATTTTCCCTATATTTGGTCAATAGCTATTTTATCCAGTTTCTAGAAAGTGGATTGTTTCTCTGGTATCATTGATATTTTGAAATGAATTTTTATGGAATTTTTAAATCACAGATATGGTTTTATGTTAAGTGTTAAATATAGTTAAGTCTGTTTTACTTACTTTATATGGGATAAAACAAGTATACTCTAAGTTGTTTGGAGAATGATGATGGTAATGATCAGGAAATTTCTGGAACAATGCTTTGAAAAAATACAAATATTATATCTTACTCTAAATGATTTATCTGATATATAAAAACATCATTAATAATCCAGGCATTGTGGCACATGCTTGTAATCCCAGCAACTTGGCAAGCTGAGGCAGGATGATTGCAAGTTCAAGGCCAGCCTCAGCAACTCAGTGAGGCCCAAAGCAACTTAGTGAGATCCTGTCTCTAAATAATGTGACTCAGTTGTTAAGCACTGCTGAGTTCTATCTCTGGTACAAAAGAAAAGAAAAAGAAATATCATTAATATAATGAGGTACAAACAAGATCAACTTCATATTTTATGTCTTTTTCAAGACTTACTTTTGTCCCACATAGTGTACATACTTAATACATTGTATAGTTAAACTTATAAAAAAAGACATTTTTAAACCTGGCTAGTATTTGTAAATTGAAAAATACAAAAAAGTAAGTGATGCATCATTGTTTAAAAATAGGGAGTGATATCAATAAAAATTAGAGAAAAAGTAGCACCACATTCTGCTGCTCCATAAAAGCAATAAAAAAATGGGCCCAAATAGGCAGAATCAACATTTTCAGAACTGTGGAAATTAAGCAAAAGCTTATAGCAACCTAGAGAGCACTTGTCCATGGAAAATGGTGGATTTTCAGTGAGAACAATAAACTTTGTAGAATTGTTTTTAAACTTAAAATAATTTTATTTTCATTTTTATATATTTTATTGGTGCTTTATAATTATGTGTAATAGTGGGATTCATAAGGAGAAATACAAGTGGCCAACAAACATATGAAAAAAATGTTCAACATCCTTAGCCAAAAGGGAAATGCAAATCAAAATTACAATGAGATTTCATCTCACTCCAGTTAGAATAGCAATCATCAAGAACCTTACAGAATTTTAACTATCTCTAGTCCTCTGCTATAAAACTCAAAACTCAATAACAGCCAACATTTTTTTTTGTATCTAAGGGAGCAGAAGAGAGCTCATTTGGAAGAATTATAATTAATTATTTGTTCTGACTTGTCTTATGGTTCCCTAGAAGACTGGTTCAAAACCTTGTCTTTATTTTCCCTTAACTCAGAATTGGCCTAACTCCCAAATTGCTTCCCAGGGGACATTTGTTGAAAACATTTACAGGCTAATCTGTTAGTTGCTTCTGCCACAGGTGATAGATAGAGTTGGAGCAAACAATAGACTAATCAAAAAACTTGGGAGGAAAGGCTGGGGAATGAGAAATCCTTAATGTCTTTGAAAAGTTACAATGTGTTCCTGGGAGTTTTAGAAGGCCAGCTACATGGTTAAGGGGTGTGCATATGCTAAGGAAATAATCAAGAAGGCCCTAAACTCTCACCTTCTGGTGACTTTGAGGATTTCTGGAAGCAGGTGGTAAAACTAGGGAAGAGCTACACACTGTGTGGCTGAGTGCTGAAGTTTGGCCAACACACAGAGAACCATTTGGCAAAGACTGGAAGATGTTTTGTTAGAGATGTTCAGATAAATCTCTCCTCAATTATTTAATGACCACTAAACTGTGGTAGTTAGAACCTCTAATAAAATGTTGTATAATGTTGAATTGAAATGGTATTGTTTCGAATCAGAATGAAACCTTTCAGTATTTCAGAATAAGTTCTATGTAACATATAGGCTTTTCACAGGTGCCCTTTATCATATTGAGAAAATTTCCTTCTGTTCCTAGACTGTTGAATATTTCTACAATGCAAGGGTATTAGATTTTGTTAAACATATTGTGAAGAAATCAGAGGCCTCCTATATTGCTTAGGGAATGCAAAATGAGTATAGTCACTGTGATAATATCTTGATGGTTCCTCAAAAAGATAAACATAGACTTAAATACAAACCTTCATAATTATGCTGGATACTCTGATGAACCTTTTCCTTAACATAGAATTCAAGATGTAAATTTGCACCTGGGCACCATGGCACACGCCTATAGAATCAGCAACTCCAGAGGCTGAGCAGGAGGATTGCAAATTCAAGGCCAACCTCAGCAATTTATTGAGGTCCTGTCTCAAAATAAAAAGTAAAAAAGTACTCTGGGTGCTTGGAATGTAGTGCCCCGGTTTCAATACCCAGTACAAAAAAAAAAAAAAGCAAAATTGCCCATTATAACTCCTAAAAAAACAAAAGAAATACCAAAGAATTAGCTATAAAACTTTTATTTGCCTTAATAGTTTTATACTGGAATTTCTTCAGTATTTCAGGTACAAATCATTTATTTTCTATAGAAAGTATTCAAGAGCCTAGAATAAAAGGGAAAGATTCCCTATTCATATAATTAAAATCACATAATCTTGATAAAACCTGACAGAATAGCACAAAAATAGTAAACAGATTAAGTCATACTTCTGAATATAGATATAAATAATCCTATTAAAATGCTATGGAAGATGGGAGCAGTGGTACATGCCTGTAATTCTACATCTTGAGAGGCTGAGGAAGGAGAATTGCAAGTTCAAAGCCAGCTTAAGGAATTTAGTGAGGTCCTCGATAACTTAGTGAGAACCTGTCTCTAAATAAAATACAGAAAAGGGCTGGGTATGTGGTTAAGTACTCCTAGTTTCAATCCTTGGTACCACCCCCCACAAATGCTATGGAAAAAATCTGGGAACAGATTGAAAAATATGTCATATTTTGAATAAGTGCAGTTAATCCCAGAAATTCAAGTATAGTTGAGTATTAGGTAATAAAATAATTAGTCATGGGCTGGAATTGTGACTCAGTGGTGGAGGGAGTGCTTGCCTCATGGGTGAGAGGCACTGGGTTCCATTCTCATCACCGCATATAGATAAATAAAATAGAAGTCCATTGACAACTAAAAAATATTTTTTAATATAAGTCATGTTAGTACATTAAGAGACAAAATTAGTAGATTGACCATCAAATAATAATTCAATATTAATTTATAATATAACATATTAATATGATGAAGAAAATTTAAAAGCCAGCATTATATTCAATAATCAAATCCTAAAAGCATTTTTGTTACTTTTGAAAATGTTTTAGCCAGACATGGTGGTACATTCCTGTGTCCCAACAACATGGGAGGCTGAGTCAGGAGGACCATAAGTTCAAGGCCAGCCTCAGTAATTTTGAGAGACCCTGTCTCAAAATAAAAAATAAAAAGTTCTGGAGATGTAGTTCATTGGTTAAGCAACCCTGAGTTCCATCCATGGTACCAATAAATAAATAAATAAATTTAAAAATTTAAAAAAAAAAGGGTGAGTATGTAGCTCAGTAGTTAAGTGCCTCTGGGTTCAACCCATAGTACCAAAAGGAAAATAATGTTTAGGCAGTTTATTAGTAACAGCCAACTCCTGTTGGCTTAGTCCATTTAGACTGCTGTAACAAAATACCATAGACTGTAGATACAGGGGCTTATATGCAACATAAATTAAATTTGCACAGTTCTGGAGGCTGGGTAGTACAAGATCCAGGCACATGCACATTCAGTGTCTGGTAAGAGCCCTTTGCTTGATTTACAGGTTCAAACATTTTGCTGTGTACTCCTCACAGGATAGAAAGGGCAAACAAAATCCCTTTTGTTTATTTTATAAGAGCAATAATCCCATTCATGAGTGTTCTGCCCTGATAATTGAATGATTCCCAAAGGCCCCACTTTGTAATGTCATCGATAACATTGGTGACTAAGATTCAACACATGAATTTTGGGGGACATATACATTCAGAGTGTAGTACCAACCAACTAACCAAATAAACCCTATACTAAGAGGAATGAATTTTGGAAACAGGAGATATTTATAGTTTGAATGTGTTGTAAACTTTATCCCTAAATTCATGTGTTAATGGTATTTGGACCTTTGGGCAGTAATTAAAATTTGATGAGTTCATAAGGGGGAGCCCCTATGATGATAGTGTCTCATCATGTGATGCCCTTTACCATGTTATGTGATACAGCAAGAAGTCCCTCATCAGATGCTAAGATGCAAGTTCCATGTTATTGAACTTTCCAGCCTCCAGAACTAGATTGAACTTTCCAGCCTCCAGAACCAAATAAATTTCTATATTTTACAAATTATCCATTTAGGTGTTTTGTTATGGCAACAGAAAATGAGCTAGTAGATGAAGTATGCTTCTCTAAAAATCATTAATTTAGATAACCTTGGACACTTAGCTGAAAAATTATTGAAACTAATATGAATTCACTGAAGTACATCAGAGGCCCATAAGTTATTTTGGGGGTAAAGAACAAGACAGTAAATATTTTAGGCTTTGAGGGCTATAGTGTATTCTTGTAGCTACTTAACTCTGCTATCATAGTGCAAAACATGCCATAGATGATAAGTAAATGAATGAGCCTGGATGTGTACCCATAAATCTTTACAGATTACAAGATCAGATTTGAATTGAGGGCATAGTTCAATGACTCTTGAAATAAAAAAAATAAGTTCTCAGTCCCTGAGTTTGGTTCTTGGCCCAGAAAAAAGAAAAAAAAATAAGTCTCTTGCTGGGCATGGTGGCACCTGCCTATAATTCTGGTGACTCAGGAGACTGATGCAGAGGATGGCAACTTATCCTTAGCAATTTTTTTTAAAAAAAGAGAGAGAGAGAGAGAGAGAGAGAGAGAGTGTGTGTGTGTGTGTGTGTGTGTGTGTGTGAGAGAGAGAGAGAGAGAGAGAGAGAGAGAGAGAGAGAGAGTGAATTTTAATTTTTTTTTGTTTGTTTTTGGCAGACACAACATCTTTGTTTGTATGTGGTGCTGATGATCGAACCCGGGCCGCACTCATGCCAGGCGAGCACGCTACCGCTTGAGCCACATCCCCAGCCCAATATCCTTAGCAATTTAACAAAACTCTGACTCAAAAAATAAGAAGGACTGGGGATGGGGCTAAGTGGTAAAGCATCCCTGGGTTTAATCCCAGTATCAGAAATAATTTTTTTTTTTTAAAAGGAAAAAGAAAACTAAATTATTTTAGTTTCGGTAATTAACCATCAGAAATAATTTTAACGAAATAATGTCATTTATCAGTAGCAGCAAAACAAATGCCCCAAAATACTTAACATTAAATGTACAAGACCAATATGGCAAAATTACAAAACTATACTCAGGTACAAAAAGGGCCACACGAAAATTGAACAAAAAAACTATGCTCTTTGATGGAAAGCCTACATATTGTAATGGTGCCAGTTCTCTCCAAATACATCAAAGGGTTAAAGAAGTTCTAACTGAATTACTTTTTTAACATGGTAGGTAGTCTGAAATTTAATGGAAAAAAAAATAACTATAAAGGGTAGCAAATAATTTCTGACCAAAGAACTGAGAGAAATTAACATAAACCAGAGTGTAACTTTGTTGATGTTTTGGCTGCAGGTAACATAAAATTAGTTCTACAGTGGTTTAAACAGTAAGGAAATTTATTGGCTAATATAATTGCAAATTTAGAGGAAAGTTGAGTTCAGCTTTGACCTAATCTAGTATTTTCAGTTCCACTTCCCTGCAATTTTTAAACCCAGTTGTTTTCCAACTGGGAATGATTCATCCTTCCAGATAACATTCAGCATGTCTAGAGACTTTTTTTTTATGTTGGAGATTGAACCCTGAGGGGCTTTACCACTGAGCCATATCCGCAGCCCTTTTTACTTTTATTTTTATTTTTTATTTTTGAGAGGATCTCTCTAAGTTGTGGAGGGCCTCACTAAATTGTTGAGGCTAGCCTTGAACTTGTGATCCTCCTGCCTGAGCCTGGAGCCCACTGAGATTAAGGGAGTGCACCACTGGGCCCATCTGGAGACATTTTTGGTTGTCACAACTAGATGGGGGTGGAGAAGGAAATGCTATTGGCATGAAATGGAGAGAGACAAGGGATGCCTGGTCTATATTAAACATCCTTTAATGCACAAGATAGTCCATAGTAATAACGAATTTTCCAGCCCCAAATGTTGATATCCTCTTCTGTGAGGTGTAATTCTTCATATGTAATAAGGTTCAGAGGAAAAAGACACTGTCTTTTCCTGGGATGCTTGCCTAATAGGAAAAAAATTTGCTAGTTTCATAAAATGAGTTTGGAAGCTTTCTACCTTTTTAAAAAACTGTAAAATTTTATATGAAATAGCTCTAATGTTTTTTGAAGCAACCATAGTTTATGAGTATTTTATCTTCTTTGTGAATTGGTCTTTTAACCAATATGCCTTTTAATGTGCTTTGCTTTATATTCTATTTTGTCTGATATTATGGCTCTCCTAAATTCATTTTCATTAATATTTGCCTGGCATGCCTTTTGTCCTCCATTTCTTTTTCTTTTCTGTTTTTTTTCTTTTTCTTTTTGTAGTGCCTGGGCTTGAACCCAGGGCCTTGAACATGATGGGCAAGGAAGTACTCTATCACTGAAGTCCATGCCCAGTCCCATCATTTTATTTTCAATATTTCTATGTTGTTTGTTTTAGTGTAAGCCTTCTGAATAGCATATTGCTTTATATTTAAAAATCTAAACTCTAAGTCTGTCTTCTAATGGGCAACTTTAGTCATTAAACCCTTATTATGATGAATGAAAAATATGGAAGTATTTCAGCCATCATATTTTTTTCCGCCGTGTATTCTATGTGTAATGATTTGTGTATTTTTCTTTTTTTTCTTTTTTTTATTGGTTATTCTGTGTATTTTTATTTTTTGTTATTTCTTCTTTAGAGTCCACTGGAAAAAATATCAGGTTTGGTTTGTTGATTTTTTTCACTACTATTTTGGAAAGTACATATCCTTTCTATTCTCTTTTTCTAAACTTATATATTTTAAATTATCCTTATGTGGTTTTTTTTTGTACCTATACAAGAAATCAGCATTTTCAAACATCTCAAAAATATTTCATGTACCTCAGCATTTTTATTTTTGGTCTTCAGAGAGTTCCTGTTTCTTCCCTTTTTCTTGTTTCTTAAGGATGGTGACATACTTGTGAGTACTATTTCTGATATCTTCCTGTGTTCAGGAGGGGGAATTTATTTAGCTTGACATCTTTAACCAGGTGTACTTTTTGACTTTTTAGTTCCAAAAATTTGTCCAAAGGTACTGATCACTACTGACACAAATATTTATGTGTAAGGATATTCAGTGCAACATTAAATTTACAAAAACAAAAGACAATCTAACTGTAAGGAAATAATTTAATAAATTACTTTATATTCATGTGGTGAAATATTATTGGTTATTCAAGGAGTATCTTATGAAATATTTAATTTACAGGAAGATGCTAACAATATAATGTTAAATGCAAAATAATTTATATATTCTATGTTTATGGAAAAGAACTGGAATGAGGGCTGGGGCAGTAGCTCCGTGGTAGAGTGCTTGCCTTGGCATGTGAGGCCCTGGGCTCGATCCTCAGCACCACATAAAAATAAATAAACAAAATAAAGATATTGTATCCATGTATAAAAAAATATTAAAAAAAAGAAGTGGAATGAAATATACCAAAATGTTGATAGTAAGTACATTCAAATAAGGGAATTAATTATTGTTCATTCACCCTTTATCTCAGTTTTCTACATATGAATTTAATTTCTGATAACTGGTCTCAGTAAGCTAGACTGTAGAAACAGTCTCAACAATTGAAGTTCTCCACTCATCTCAGGTTCCTTTCTCCCTATTTTTTTTTTTTTTTTTAGTGTATGTGTACATGTGGGAGAAGTTATCTGTTTCTGTCTTCATTATCTGTCCATGACAATATGTCTCTATCCCTGATGATTGCTGTCTTGTGCTATTCATTTCTATCACAAGAATACATGGATCTGGTTATTTTCCTCTTATTGAGAACACAACAGCATGTGGCCCTTCCTGTATCTTGTAGAACATTGGGGATCTCTGAGGTTGTTACAAGCTCATTTTTTTCTAGATTCTCAGTGCAGCCATCTTTATTCTCTGCTTCTATTTCCTGTTAGATTTAGAGGACACAGAAAGATATCCTATAAAAGGAAGACACAGAAGATTTCTGTTCCCCTATTCCATATAACCTTTTCTTTTTATAATTACCCCTGCACCATCAAGTCTCCTTTAGTAAAAGTGTTACTTAGGGCCATTTTTTTTCAGGGATCCATTAGCCTCTCCCTCTTTCTTTACTACTTTTCTTTTGGGGGGTAGGTACTGGGGATTAAACCCAGAGGCACTCTTACTGAGCTACATCTTCAGCCTTTTTTATTTTTTGAGACAAGGTCTTGCTAAATTTTGAGACTGGCCTCAAAATTGCAATCCTCTTACCCCAGTCTTTGGAATTGTTGGGATTATAGGTATGTGCTACCATGCCTGGTGACTTCTAACTTTCTTCCCAACCCTGTGGATTCTTTAGTTTGAAATGTGAAAACTGACTTTGATTCCAGATCTGTTGTTAATGGCATAAGGTCCAAGTTCTGACTTTTTAAGGGTTGAGCCCTTGGAAACTTGATATTCCAGATTTGTGTAACTCAAAAGAGTTTTAAATGTCAGAAGCCATGATTTGAATCTTTTACTTTTTCCAAAAGCAATGAAAGGCACTGTATAACCTGGGGAGAAGGGGAGATCAAAAGAAATAAGAAAATACAGGAAAATAAGTTTAATATCTTGAGATTTATTTCATCACAAACAGGTAAAAAGCATAATCTTATTATTTTTGATGAATCCCTCTCAATGAAATAAGAATCCTCTTCCTAAAACATGAATATGGCTTTTACTTTTCTTTAAAACTTCAACAAATTCATATTGGGTATAGATTAAACTTTGCCATAATTGGTCTGTGGTTTTATTTGTGGCCTTTCTCTCTCTATTCCTTACATTGCTTCAATAAAAGATTTGCTTGTTATTCTCCAAATTTAACATTTCATTTTATGCCTCTGTGCCTTTGCTTATACCCTTTCCTCAAGAGTGAACTGCTCGTCCTACCTTCACAGGCAAAGGAAATAATACTTATACTTCAAAGCTCAACACCAATGTCTGATCAAAGCCTAAATGAAGTCCTCTCTGATACCTTTTCCTACAGCATTGCTGCTTTTTAAAAACAGATGGTTTTACAGCACTGCACAAAATAATGAAGAAGGTGCCATTCCTTAAATATCAGTTCCAGGATCTCTTCTCTTGGTTCTGTGTTCTCTCTGGGGGCAGCTTTAGTCATACCTTTTGCTTCAATTAATTTGAAGACTCCCAAAATAAGATTTCCAATTGAGACATTTCAGATGACCCCAGACCCACAGACCCAGCTGGTTTCTCTTCAAGTCCATTTGGATGTCTCTCAAGTACCTCAGTTGCAAATATCCAAACTGAATTTATTAGGTACTCAAATATTTGTTGAATATAATATCAGATGAAAATACAATTCAAATAACCACTCTTGAGTTTCTTGCTACTTTCCTACTGTAACTTGTGTTGCTATCACTATATGACCATATGTAAGCAGGTTTTCTTTCTTATACTACTATCATCCTGCAAAACACAGAATTTTTTAAATTTGAACCCGAGGTGCTAAACCTCTGAGTTATATCCCCAGCCCTTCCTATGATTTTTCTTCTGAGAAGGGTTTCATGAAATTTCTTAAGGCCTTGCTAAGTTGCTGAGGCTGACTTTGAACTTGTAATTCTCCTGCCTCAGTCTCCCAAGTCGCTGGGGTGATCCTCCTTCCTCAGCCTCCCAATTTGCTAGAATTTCAGGCATGCACCTCCATGCCTGGCTTTAGACTTTTTCAATGGGATAACTAACTTTATTTTCTTCAGTGAGTACTTTAGCAACCATGAAGAATTCTTTGACAACTGATATGGAACAGTGCTATAAATGTAAGCTTTGGGAATAAAGTATTACTGTGTTTATATTGCAACTCTACTGCTTTCTAGATATACGGACTTGAGGAAACCACCTATCCTTTGTGATTTCTTGGATTAATTGTCGTAAAACTTGATACCTAGATTACAAGCTGGTTATGTGGAACAAATAAAATACTGCATATAATAATCTTGAGATAGGAATTTGGGGATACAGAAAAAAACTAAGTATCTTTTCTTTTGTGGTATTGGGGATTGAACCCAGGGCCTTGTGCATGCAAGGAATGTCCTCTACCAATTGAGCTTTATCCCCAGGCCCAAGACTAAGTCTCAAAAGAGCACCCATGAGATCCCATCTTGTGGCATGCACCTATAACCCCAGTGATTTAGAAGGCTGAGGCAGGAGGATAGCAAGTTAGAGAATAGCCTATGAAATTTAGTGAGACACTGTCATAAAATTTTTTTAAAAAATTCTAAAATGGTGGGGGTGCAACTCAGTAGTAGGGAGTCCTGGCTTTAATTCCCAGTACCAAAAATTTAAAAATAAAGGAGAAAATGTTGGAATGCAGGAAATGTCCATGAATCTTTTAAATGCAAAATAGGCATTCCTAAACTTCTCAACTGAAGTCCAGCCTTTGCTCCTAACACATGCCCTTGCCTGCAGATGCTCAATGCATAAGCCCTACAGAAACTGGGGCAAAATTGGTAAGTACACCCTAGCTTCTCCTCTAGTCCATCCCTGTATAAATATTAGTGACCCATACCAATGAGTTGTCCTTCATTCTCCTTTGAATCTCTATTCCTCACTTTTCTCTAAAAGCTTGTCACTCTAAAGATGGCCCACGTTCATTCTTAAATGTGTGTCAATTTTTGTAAGTAATTTCAGGGTATGCTGAAATTCTTTTCCAACTTGTATGCAGTTGAGGTCCCCTTTCTAGGATATCTGTTCAACCAGGTAAATTATCTGACACAAAAAGCGTTTACTTTTTGATACTGGTTCAGAAATTATGATAAAAATATTCTGAATAAAAACTGGGAATTCACATATTTCAAAATCTTGTCATTGAAACTCAAGGAAATCCTGATTGTTTTAGACAAAATCTGTATGGTTAACATTGATCTTTAAGGGATTTTCATAGGATTTCAAGTTTTGTGAGTTGTTTCAACTTGATTTTGATTTTAAAAATGTGTTCTACTATTCTTTTTTTGGTAAGACAGTCGACTACCACATTGTTGTTGAGCTTTTTTGTTTGTTTTTCTTTTTGATACTGGGGATTGAAACCTGGAGTACTCTACCACTCAGCTATATCCCCAGTTCTTTTTATTATTTTGAGACAAGATCTTGCTAAATTGCTGAGGGTGAAAGACCTAAGAATCTCATTTTACTTGGGACCTCATTTTGCTCTGAAACTTAACCCTTGACCTACTGCAGTCCTAAAGCACAGAAAGCTCTGCACAACGCAGATGGTGATTGCCTAAGATAGTCCAAGATATTGAAATATCTGAAATTCCAGATGGCCTCCACCTAGATGTGGTGATCAATATCTAAACCAGAAGCCCTGCAGCTTGGCACATACCCCCCTTGCGACACCCTCACAGTTTAAACCAATCATTTTAAAGTGTGTCAACCCCTTGAACTAACCAATAATCATTTCCATATTCTTTCCCGCCACTTGATATGCTAATCATGTTTTAGAGTTGTTTTATGATTTTCCTGTGGTGTGTGAGGATTTGCTAAGAGATGCTATGATGTATGGGAAGTCCCTGCCTTCCCCAAAGAGTGTAAAAATCTGCTGCAAACCCTGGGCTTGTGGTCTCTCAGAGTCACCAGTTGCTGTGTGTTCGGAGGACCTAGCTAGCTGGCAATAAACACCTTTTTGCTGCTTACATCTATCTTGGTCTCTGGTGGTCTTTTGGGGATCCCAAACTCAAGCATAACAAGGGTTTAAGTTGACCTGGTTGGTCTTGAACTTATGATTCACCAGCCTCAGCTTCCTGAGTGGCTGGAATTACCTTGTGCACCACCATGTCCAGCCTGGTCCACATTATTGATTTAAAAGTCAATAAACAAGCCAATGGCAGTGGTGTAGGCTTATAATCCTATCCACTTGGAAGGCTGAGATAGAAGGATGGCAAGTTGGAGACCAGCCTGGGCAACTTAGCAAAATCTTGTCTCAAAATAACAAAAAGGGCTTGGGGTGCTGGTGATGTGGCTCAAGCAGTAGCGCGCTCGCCTGGCATGCATGCGGCCCGGGTTCGATCCTCAGCACCACATACCAACAAAGATGTTGTGTCCGCTGAAAACTAAAAAATAAATATTAAAAAAATCTCTCTCTCTCTCTCTCTCTCTCTCTCTCTCTTAGAAAAAAGAAGGGCTGGGGATGTAAATCCCCACGCCCACCCCCAACCCCACTGAAAAAGAAAAGCAAAAATGTCAGTAAACTATTTGTAAATCATACATCACTTCTTGTGCCTAAACTGCTGCTTATTTATTCTTCAGTATGACAAGAACTAAACCTGAAAGTTGTCTGTGCCTTTGCTAAGGTAAAATTTCACTTACATTCCATTCACAGAGAGTCTTAGAAATGAAGTCAACTAATTGTTTGGTTCTTTGTGGCATCTGTTGTCCCCATTAAGTATAATGTAGGAAATGAACATAGACATGTACATAACTCCAGGCTCTTGACTACATGATTTACTCCCATGTTTTCCCAGAAACTCTGATGGACTGCAAAAGGCAGATGACACCCACTGAAATTTATTAACAAGCCAGAAAGCAGCTGTTCTGTGAGCTGCAAACAAAAGCAAATGTTAAGCTGTTGAATAGCCCTTTTGTTTTTTTGTGGTTCACTACAAAAGGGCTTTATTGTAACCTTAGCTTTGGAAGTTTGCCTTCTTGTAGGTCGAAAGAGATACCCAAAGGACAGATGGAAAATTTGTATTTAGTAGTGATTACCACTGTGGAGCCTCCGGGTGACCATGTTTTTTCCTTCGTTTACAAGATGTTCCCAAAGGCTTTCTGTATCTTTGAAGTTACTCGTTCCCCATCTCCCAAGATTCGCTGTGGGGCATAAAGGAAGCAGCAAGTTTTGGAGTACAAAATGCAGGAGTGATTGTGTAGAATTCAATCTGGTTAGTCAAGCACATTTTAGAAGGAGACATTTGTGTTCGCATTGCCTGTAAGGAACTTAGAGAAATGCTCTTTCTAATCTTTTTCTTCCTATCAGAATCTTTGAGACCTGGATTGTGAGCCTCATCTAATTATTTCTAATTCAGAATTGTCTCCCTTCTTTGAACACTTGCAACATATTATTCATATCACTCATTTTATTCCTATATATAGGCTTATAAAATTCATTATTCAAATCTCATCTCTCTGATGTGATTATAACGTCCTTGCTCCTCAGGATTGTATCTTAAACATCCTTATCACATCCATCATTTTGTTTCCTATCAAAGGTACATTGCATTTCTCGAATATTGTAGGCTACAGGAAATGTATGCAGATTGAGCTACAAGTGTAATTTCACTATTTTGAACAATAGAGTACATTATTCAAACATATTCATAATATTTATTCTTCATTGCAAATTTTCTAAATAGCCATTCCCTCTTGGTTAAAGTAAATATTGTAAGACACTAAATTTTAGAAGCAATATTTACACCCCAAAGAATATTATAAGGAATGTTCAGATCAAGTAAAATATTTCAGATTTCTTCTGCTTGTATAATGCTTTCTTATTTTTGTATTTACTGTTATATTGGCTTTGCCAATCTTGCTTGCTAGATCATGCTTGCCATAGGTTGTATTTTGGATTATTTCTTGCCCTGCTCCTGCTCCTTTGAGTTTTTCACTTTGGCCTGGCCCTTACTTCATGACCTGATTTTATCCCAGGAGTTATGGTCCATATCTGTATTCTGACTTGGTCAACTCCTCCATCTGAACTCTAGCTCTGGAAGAGGCCCTGAGCACTGTTTACTCAGGAGTAAAGATAGAATAATGAAGGGTAAAGCCAAAAGTTACTATAAGGAATGTGCTAAGAAGCTAAAGACAATTAAATACCTAAAAATCAACACTAAAAGCAAGAACTATAATGATTGAGACAGATGGCAACAGAAAAAAAGAAACTAAACTATTCTCATTTTATATCTTCTGTATATTTCTCAACACTTATGTCAATCTCATCCCCATGAAGTCCTTCCTTTATACTCCAGTCCACACTGTCTCCATTCTGCCATTTCTAAAGCCCCATAGTACTCTGTACCTTTATTGCACAGAGAAACAAGTAAATTATATGAAACCTTTTCTGTGATGCGAACAGATCATGTGCTTTAATAATACCTTGCAAATCTTAAAAAGAGCTCCTGACAATAATGCATCAGCTTTGGAAGCTGTATGAAGCAAAAAATTAATGCCTGCCAAGTCAATGCCAGTCTTTTATCCCAAAGCTAAAATTAACAAAGACCAACCAACCCTCTAACATGTCCAAAAAGAATAAAGCCCTAACGTGTGTTTTAATTAATGCTTAGAGTATGTTATTAGCAAAACAGATGATGGTCTAGTAATTACCTTTGGAAATAAAGAAAACTCCTCCCTTAACTAGCCTTTTTATAAAATGTCCTTAATATTTTTATTCTTTGTGAAGACTGACTTTCAGTTTAAGAAAATTCAGTATGCTGAAATATGAGAAACAGATTCTTTATCTAAGGAACAAAAACCCTTTGAGAATTCATGAAAACTTTGAGAAAGCTTCTGGGCAGTGTGCAAGGAAAGGTCTCAATTATTTTTAAGTCACATAAGGAAATGTATTGTTAAGTTGTAAGCAAAACTGTCAGCAGTCTCATGATACCACAACACAATGGGCATCCACTTGAATTAATATTTTAATTTGCCTTTTCTTATTAGAGGACATATAGCAGGTTTCCGTCTTGGCTGTGAAATGCTCTGATTTTAATTTTTGTAAAATCCTTTGCAGTCATCTCATGCTGTATTTGATGAGAGGCTAATTTCCAACATTCCGTTAACAAGGTCTCTTCAATGAGTATGAGGTTTTAAAATGAAATTTGCATATCTACCATGCAGTGATTCAATATCCAGTCTTATTGCTTCTTTGTTACTGTGGAACATGATGTAAATTAGTAAAAGCATTTGGTTCTACACCTTTTCCGTTTCTCCACTGATAGATATGTTTGGATAGATCTGTTATTATGCTAATTTCTTTGTGTTATCTTTAGTTGCCTGGGACCATGGAACAAGAGAATTCACAAATTTTGGAAAATAATAAAATGAGTCTCAGCAAGGCAATCACAGGAACACATTCAGCTGTGAAATTCATCTTGAATTATACAAATACTTTCATGTTTGTCCAGCATCAAAAACACTGAAAGGAATCGGAGGGTGGAAGAGGCTCATTTAATGATAATACATATTTTTTTGCTATTTGGGGAACACCACCTTATCCTTACATTTAAAGGCTATAGTACAAAGTGCAAGATATTAACAAGAGGAAGGACTAGAGGAACATTTTATGGGTAGAGCAGGCTGATGGGGACAAACTAGAAGAATGATGTTGGAGTTACCTTGGGGTGGATGAATGAAATTTAGATCGTCTGTGAAAATATAAAACCATTGCTAGGTCCAGGAAATTGACAAAGGTTATATAGGGGTTTCAAAAATGATTCCTGGAAGCTGAGCATGGTGGTGCTTGACATGATGCTAGCCACTCAGGAGGTGCAGGTTCAAGGCCAGTCTGGACAACTTAATGAGACCCTGTCTCAAAATAAAAAGGGCTGGGGATGTAGCTCAGAGGTAGAATGCTCTTGAGTTCAACCCCAGGAAGGGATTCTCAGGCAACCAGTCAGTATTAATGCTAACCAGGAGGAGGAATGTGAAGGTATTGGGGGAAATCCTCTGACCAAAGTCCAATTTTAGGTCATAGAAGATAATTCAAGTGAAAAGACCTTATGGACAATAAAAGTCAATGGAGTAAAAATAAATGAGGAAAGTAGATGCAGATTACTTATATTCAGGCAAAACTAAGGTAATGAAAATAGAACTGCTGTTAGAATGATTGGAAAGAGACTAGGTCACCCTTGCATTTTAAACATTTTAAGAAGCTTGAGGCCAGAAGAATGTGTTGGGGGCGGGGCAGGGGAACTTTCCTAAAGGAAGCCTCTGGGCTGCTTCTTTTGGGTTTCTTTCTTATAGTGCCATCTGCTGTCCACAAAGAGCTTCATGCTGTGGTAACTACTATTTTGATGACTGTACTTTATTGATATGTAGTGAGTGAAATAAAATAACAGAGTGCATCCATTCACCAGCAACTAGGATGAAAGTGTATTATTATTATAAAAGGCTTGAATGTACTCAGAAGTCCCTGGCCACTTATGTAGTTAATTCAAGCAACATGACTCTCATTTTGGTAACCAATCACTCTCTCTGACAAAAAATCGTTGGAATAAAAGTCTTTCTTTCCAGGCAATGAAAATGAACAGGGCAGTTTTTGTAATGACTCCGGTAATAGCAGTAGACTACAGGATTTTAGCAGTCCTTCCACAGTAAATAACAAAGAACTAAATGAATGAAACACATATGTCTTATATTGATGCAAATTTCTTAAATTATCTCCTTTTGCCACTAATGTAAATATAATTATGGGAGAATTCATTCCAGAAAGTCTGGCCCTTTAGGAACAAAAGGAGTAGGTTAGCCACTTTGTATTTTAAATAAATGACGTTTGGATAAATGAAACTTCCTTGGATTTCTTATTGCTGTTGTAAAAATCTCTAGCTTTCCAGGAGAAATACATATATACAATGTAAAGATAGGGGCTGTTCACTGGGGAACATTGTACCACATGTGCAATTGGGGGCTCTGACCCAAGAGGGACAATGGTTAGGGTTTTACTAAGTCCATAGGTTAAACCCCAAAGTACCAGAAAGCTTAGAGCTATATCTCCCTATGAATTCCTCAGATCTTGGGGGAATCTTCAGATTTCTTTAGTTAGATAAAGCTGAAGTTTATCTAACTCTTAGATAGATGTATATTCCAAAACGTAAGAGTGAGAATCTAGGATTGTTACCATTCTGTCTCAAAGAAAAAGAAATCCCCCCTTTTTTCCTTTCTAAAGGAGATTGGCATTTCTCTCTCCCCTTCATAAATTGAAAAAAAAATCCATTGTTCTTTGTGAATTGTCCATGAAATGCCTATTACTGGGGTAGGAAATGTGGATTGGCTCATGTGGTATGACTTGATGGATAAGGTCAGGGGGTAAAAATAAGCAGGACTGGTCTTATTATTTACTGTAATGTGATTAATAAGGAATCTTTTTTTTTCTCCAGAACATCTCATATGAATACTAATGAAAACAAATATTAAAACCCAGCAGACTTGTGCCAGGTATAGTGATGCATGCCTATAATGCTGGTGACTTGGGAGGCTGAGGCAAGATGATTGCAAGTTTGAGCCCAGCTCAGCAACTAAGAGAGGCCCTCAGCAACTTAGTGAGACCGTGACTCAAACTAAAACATAAAAAGGGATGGGGATGTGGCTCAGTGGTAAAGTGCCTTTAGGTTCAATCTCCAGTACAAGAAAATAAACAAACAAACAAACAAACAAACAAAAACCGAACAAACTTAATGGTCAAACTTAATTGACTTCTGTGAAATAAAGAATATAAGAGTGACACTCTTTTGAAGCTTTCTAGATTAAACATGAATCGTCATCCTAGTATTATAGTATGTTATGTCATTGTGTGGTTTTTGAATAGTTTCTATAGTGACACAGAAATTGGCAGAGCTTAATATGTACCACAGAAAGACATGTCTCATAGAGGCTTTGATGAGGCTTGCATTTTATCCACAAAGCTTCTGTTAAAGTGAGAAACTTAAAAATCACCTGGTTGATCAGACTGGACAACTACTCCAGAAATTTCAGAATCCAGTTTTTTTCCCGAAGAAAAATTTGTTTTTTACCTTTATCACTTCAGTTTACTTCACACTCAAGCTCAGTGCCTCAGTTTTGTAATGTGCTTCAGTTTGTATGATAGAGAGTATCATTTATTGTGTTGCAGTGAGCTTTTTGCTGCAATGACCAAAAGTCCTGATGAGAACAATTTTAGAGGAGGAGAAGTTTATTTTGGGGTTCATGGTTTCAGAGGTCTCAGGCAATAGATGGCTGAGTCCATTGCTCTGTGCCTGGGACGAGGTAAAACATCATGATAGAAATGGGTGGCCGAGGAAAGCAGCTGGGAACATGGCACCAGAAGTGGGGAGAGAGGGAGGGACACTCCACTCACTACTGACAAAATATAACCCCCAAAGGCACACCTCCAATGACCCATCTCCTCCAGTTATACCCTATCAGCCTGCAGGTACTACTCAGTTAATCCCTAATCAGAGATTAATGCACTAATTATATTAAAACTCTCATAACCCAATCATTTCACCTCTAAACTTTCTTGCATTATCTCAAACATGAGCTTTTGGGGGATACCTCACATACAAACCATAACAACTAATTTATGTTTATTTATAATTTGTAGGTTCTGAATACCTTATAGTTTATAAATCATCTTGTAATTGATTAGCATATTAAATCCTTTCAACAGTTATTTAAGGTAAGAATAGATTTCTATTTCCAATATGAAGAAGTGGAGACTAAGAGCAGTGATCAAGCTTACAAAAGTCTCAGAGTTTGAGAACTTGGCTGGATCCTAGATTTCAGATTCCAATTCTATATTTGTTTCAATCACCACATCTCCATCATCTTATATATTATCACTTTCTCAGAGAAGTCTGAATTTTTCTGGCAATGTATGGAAATATTTTCTGAAATATTGATATATGTAGACTAAAGAATATTATGGATTTTAAAATTTAGATGAGAATAGATGGCTTAAAAAATGTTAAATATCTCACCAAGAATGATGAGCCACAAATAATCTCAGTAACTGGAGAGACCAAGGCAGGAGGATCACAAGTTTTAGGCCAATCTCAGCAACATGATGAGACCCTGTCTCAAAATAAAAATAAAGGACAGAGGCTGTAGCTCAGAGGTAGAGTGCCCCCAGGTTCAATCCCACTCCAAAACCAAATTAGGCATATCTTTTGACTCCCAGAAAAAGAGTATGCATGCTCAAAATAGTCCTTCTATTGAACTCCATGCTAAAACTTTGATTGTTATCTTCTATTGATTATAATCAGGAAAAAAAATTGACTTTAGATTTTGAGATATTCCATTTTGCTGGTTTAATTTTTGAGATAAAATTTGGTTCTTTCTCATTAGTAGTAATTTTCAATGAAAGAGGAAAGTATAAGTTTATGTCTTCAAATGGAAGATTATACACTTTACCTTGTTTATAAGTGCTATTCATGAATTTCCATAGAACCAAACTCCACAGAATTATAAGACATGTAGTACATTATTAGTTGCAGCCAATCTATCATCTGTTCCACATTTCTTCTTTCTGACAGACTCACATTTTATTTAGGTGTCCACTTGAGGCACATGTAGTAGATCTTAGTGGTTTAAGAAAAACTCCATCCTATTGTCAACTAATCAGTTTAGGATCTAATTATGATCAATGGTATTCAAGATCTTCTGGTGAAATTCTTCCTTCCTTTTAAGAGCCATGGGAAATCATTGTCTCTCTTACCAAATGTTGTGATGACCATATAAACATGCTGTACAAATCTCTTGCTGAGGTGAACATAGTTGACTGAGGACCTCAGCTCCACCTGTATGGATTTACAAGCAAAGCCGGTGACTGCACAGTGAGTATATTGGCATAGACCTATTCCTGAGGGATGTGGGTCTCCTCTGTTTCAAGCAACATTGGCTTGAAAACTTGCCATCATCCTAACAAAAAAAGTGTATAGAGCTGCACTGCAGTTTGAAATTCTTCCTACTCAATCTTTTCCCATCCACTTTTCCCTTCATAGATGCTGTAGTTTTGATAGGACCCCTCCCAAAATTAGGTGATGAAACTTAATGACCAAAGTATTAAGAGGTAGGGCTTCGAAGGAGTGACTAGGTCATGATGATTCCCCCCACGTGCATAGGATTAAGGCAATTATAAAAAAGGTTTCATGCAAATGTTCCACTAGCTTGTCCTTCCACCTCTGTCATGTGACTAATAATATTCCTCCCATTTGGAGGATGCAGCCTTCATCAGGTATTTAGTCAGCTTTTTCACTGGTATGACTAAAAGACCAGACAAGAACAATTTTAGAGGAGGAAAAGTTTATTCAAGGGCTTACAGTTTCAGAGGTCTCAGTCCATAGATTGCTGGCTCCATTCCTCCGGGCAGAACATCATGGTGGAAGAGTATGGTGGAGGGAAGTGGCCCACATGATGCTCAGGAAGCAGAGAGACTCCACTTGCCAGATATAGAATATATACTACAAAGTCACGCCTCCAGTAACCATCTCCTCCAATCATACTCTACCCACCTTCACTCAGTTAATCCCTATCAGAGGATTAATTCACTGGGTTAAGGCTCTCTTAACCCAATCATTTCATCCCTGAATGTTATTGCATTGTCTCACACATAATCTTTTGGGGGACACTTCACAAACAAACCATAACACCAGGCAACTGAATCAGCCAACACCTTAATTTTAGGTTTTCAGCCTCCCAAACTGTGAGAAAATAAATTCTATTTATAAATTATCTGGTCTGTAGCATTTTGTTATAGCAGCACAAAACAGACTAAGACAGAATAGTTGTCAGACCTGTGTCATGGGTTAAAGGATTCTCCTGCTTCCTATGCCTTCCTCTCCTTTATTCTTCACAGATATCCCTCCAATAAATCTCTTGCATGTGAAGTCCCATCTTGATTTTTATCTTCTCATGAGCTGAACTGACACAAACATACATGAAGAAGCACATAATCCAAATTGATATTGGAAGCCTTCCTACAACCTGAAAGAATAACCTGTGAAGTACTGGGAAGTAATGGGAAAATGAAAGTATCTGGGTTTTTTTTGTTGTTCTTGGTTTGTTTGTTGGTACTGGTGATTTAAACTAGGGTACCTTACCACTTAGCCACATCCCCACCCCCTTTCTTTTTTTAAAAAATATTTTTAGTTGTAGATGGACACAATACCTTTATTTTATTAATTTAGTTTCTTTTTTTTAATGTGGTACTGGGGATCAAACCCAGTGCCTAAGGAGTATTAGGCAAGCACTCGATCTCTGAGCCATATACCAGCCCTTTTTATTTTTTTATTTTGAGTCAGGGTCTCACTAAGCTGCTTAGGGTCCCACTAAGTTGCTGAGGCTGGCCTCGAACTTGCAATCATCCTGCCTCAGCCTCTTAAGTCGAAGGATCTGTTTTGATGATGTCAATGTCTTAGTCTTTTTTGGATGATATAAAATGACATATAGTGGGTCATTTATAAAAACAATCAAATTTATTCCTCTCTGTTCTGGAGTCTGGAAAAACTAAGAACAAGTTGCCAACCCATTGGCTTCTCAGAAGGCCTTCTTATTTCATACGTCATTTTCTTGCTGTGTCCTCCCATGCTGGAAGGGGAAAGCTACCTTCCTAGGGTTGCTTTTATAAGGTTGTTAACCACCTCCCAAAGCCCCCTTTTCCTAACACAAACATTTTAGTAGTTAGGATTTTAGAATATGAAATGGGGAGGACACAAATATTATTTCTATTATAGTTAATCAAGTACTATGAATTTGTCTTTTTTTAACTATTATGGGAATTCATTCATTTCTTTATTGGTTAATGAGTTTAAACAGTACTTTTTGTTAGAGACAAAATAATAAAAATTTATATAAGTGGTTGAATAGGCAAGTTTGTGGAGTACATAGAACATATAAGGACATAGAATTAAGGAAGTTTATTGTATGGTCAAAAGAATGGACTTTAAAGCCCAGTTACCTGTGTTCTAATTCCAGATCCACACTTAGTAGTTCTCTTAATATGAACAAGTAATTTAACTTTAGTGTCTTCATTTTTGAAATGGATTTAATAATATCTCCTGCTTCACAGGGTCATTAGAAGAATTAAATGAATTATATGTAAAATACTTTGAACAATACCAAGCACAAAAGCAGTGTTATATAATTGTTTATTAAGAGTAGTAATATGTTCTCAATTAACGTTAATAATAGCTATTATATTTACATTATCATTACTATTTTACTGAGTATGTATGATTAAAATTCTGTGAAAATTATATTTGAAAGAGAGAATAATTAAGATTGTGGCCTGATCAGTAGAAGTAATATTGCAATGTTTATATGATATATTTTTGGTACCCAGGATTGAACCCTGGAGTGCTTAACCAGTGAGCCACAGTCTCCTAGCCCTTTTTATTTCTTATTTTGAAATAGGTTCTCACTAAGTTGCTTAGGGCCTCACTAAGTTGACAACGCTAACCTCAAACTTGCAATCCTACAGCATCACCCTCCTGAGCCACTGGCATTAAAGGTATGTGCCACCATGCCCACCTGTAATGTTTATTCTATAATATAAACTGATATTCATATATACATTCTAATTGGTATAGTAGTTATTTTACATGAAAAAATAGCAAGTCTCAGGAATAAAGTCATTAAATCATTTCTATTCAGATGACAGATCTTTCCTACCACATCAAATCAAGCAGATAATGTCTGTCTCAACACATGTAGCTAATCTTCCATTTAGACTGGATGATTTCTGTCTAGTAATAATGCAGCCATATGAGCCACATTTTTTTTAGTTGAGGTCTGTTTGATATTTTCTATCTGAATCATCATAAGGGTAGATTAATGATACTATTTTTCCTCCTCATTGGAGAAACATTGTTCAAGAGGAGAGATGGAGAACACTACAGTCACTTTTTACTTAGGATTGACAATTTCTAAAACTATTGGAAGCTCTAAATTGTCAAAAAAGATATGTATAATTTATTTAAATCAAGTCTTATTTTTGATAACTAATTTTCATGGTTATTTATTATTAAATTACTGAATTCTCTATTCTTGCTTCCTTTCCACCACTAGACAGTACAAATGCTATGGCCATATACAAACAAAGGTGTCAAAGTTTTTTTTTTCTTTTTTGATACCAAGGATTCAACTCAGGGGTGCTTAACCAGTGAGCCACATCCCCAGCCCTAATTTGTATTTTATTCAGAGACAGGGTCTCACTGAGTTGCTTAGTACCACACTTTTGTTGAGGCTGGCTTTGAATTCACAATCCTCCTGCCTCAGCCACCAGAGCTGCTGGGATTACAAGTGCCAGTGTGACCAGTGGTGTCACTGGTTTGATTTTAACTGAAACCTATAATTCAGTACAAATAGATGAAATCATATATATGAAGCCCTGGACTAAGATTCAATGCATTTCTATATGGTCTATAGATTTTTACCTACTTCCAGGTAACTTTTAATTTATTACTGAGAAATAGTCATAAACATAGACTTATTACTGAAAAGAGTGACTCAATGTCAACAAATAAGTACATTCATGTCAGTGGAAAACAGCAAAGAAATTCTAAATTATTGACATTTAATTTCTCTGTATTTTTCTGAATTAGCAAAAGAGTGTTTAACCAAGAAGGCATTGGAAAAATCAAAATATATTGGTTATAAAATACCAGTAAAGCATGTACTTTAATTAGAGGAAAATAAAAGTAGAGACTCAAATATCAACTTTTAAAAAATGTTAATTTCAAGTTAACAGAAATATAGAAATAATATCAAAGAACTTCCATTGTCCTTCATACATATTCACCAATTGTTAACATTTTGTCACATGTCCCTTATCAGTCTTCTTTTTAGATAAAAGGAAAAATACTAGTATCTAGCATATTGTTTATACTGATGGTTTTCCAATTTCTCCAATAATGTTCATTTTAACATTAGGGCATCACACATTGCATTCTGCTGCCATGTGACAATAGTCTCCTTTAGTTGGAAAGTTATCTCAACCAATTTTTGTCTTTTATGATACTGACAGTTTTGATGATTATAGGCCATGATTTTATAGACTCTCCCTCAATTTTTATGTCTGATGTTTCCTCATCATTAAATCCAGGTCATGCATTTTTGGCAGAACCATCATAGAAGAGATATGTCCTCTAAAGTATTGTATCACCAGTGACATTAAATTTGATCACTTGGTTAAGATGGTGTCTGCCCATTTTCTTCACAATAAAGTGACTATTATTCTTTCTGCAATTAATAAAGAATTTGTGGAGAAATGCTTTGATATTATATAAATACAATATATTGTTATTCATGTATCAGACAGTAATTTTAGTGCCTATTGTGATGCTTAGAATAAACTATTACTGTGATTATTGTAAAATGGTGAGTTTCTATCATTTTATCAGCATTTTTAATAGAAATAGCATTAAAACATGCATGAATATAGGATATTCCTTCCAATTTGTACTAGATGATCATCAACAAATTAGAAAGGAAGATGTTCAGAAAAAAAGGGAGACACAGTCGTGTGTGGTGGTACATGCATATAATCCTAAATACTCAGGAGTCTGAGGCAGGAGGATTACAAGTTCAAGGCCAGCCTGGGCAAAGTAGCAAGATCCTGTCTCAATATTAAAAAAAAAAAGAACTGGGGTTCTAAACACTCCAGGTTCAATCCTCAGTACTGAAAAAATAGTAAATTAAAAAAGAAATGAAGACACACTTGACAGCAAGCGTCACCAGTTACAGTGGAAATGAACAGGGAAAGAATATAATGATAAAGTCTAGGAATTTAGAAAGCAGAGAAGTATTTGTGTGCCTCGGAGCAAAATGCTTCAGGTTTTATTTTATTTTCCATCTTTAGCTGAAGAAACTGCAAAAAGCCCCAATGCAGCTGCAAATGGTTGGCTGAGGAAATCACTCTGGCCTTGGTTTCCAACCCTTTAGTTTAAATGTTTACCCCACAGTTTCCATAATTTTGATTTTATGCCCAGAATTTCCTTCTCTGTTTGGGAATGGAGAGTTTGCATGACATATTGATTTAGCTTGTTGGGAAAATGATATTTTTTTTGAAGTTAATCATGGGCCCCAGGCACTGTATCTCTTGAGTAAATGCAGATGTTCCCTGAGTTACTGTGGGATCTGATAAACCCATCATAAGTTAAAAACATCGCAAGTTGTAGTGCATTTAATAAACCTAACCTACTATACCTGGTAGTTTACAACACAGTACTCTTTAGAGTATCTGTTGTTTCCCTTCATGATCCTCTTGCTGACTGGGACCTGTGGCTCTCTGCCAGTGCTGGCTGGGCTTTGCAAGAGGGGATTGTACTGTGTATGGTAGTCCAGGAAAAAGATCAGCATTCAAAAGTCAAAGTAGTTTCTGCTGAATGCATACTGTTTTCTCACCATTGTAAAGTCAAATAATCATTAAGTCAAACTTTCATAACTGGAGTTCATCTGTAATACCTATCTCTGTCTGTGCTTGACATACTGGTATTGAGATAAAGCCTCTCTCATGTCTTTCTGTTTCTCTGGAAGTCAGAATAAAACACACTAATGGCACTCAGAGAGATGTCACATAAACTTATGCACTTTATGTTACCTAGTCATTATTTAATATTAATAATACATTAACTAATATATGATCATGCATGATTAATGATTAGTATATTGATTAATAGAAAATGACTCTGAGGCCAAGAGAAAATGTAAATGCATTTGAAACATTTATTTAATAAATAAGAAAAAAGGGCAATGTACATATATTAACAAAAATTGACTTAAAATATGATAGACTTATAACTTAAAATGTAATGAACCTTTTTTCATTTTAAATATCTGCATCATATTTATCAAATCATTAATTTATTTAGTCAATCACATATGGTTTTTAATTTTTCATAATTGCAAGCAGTGTTGGGAAAAAGTATTCATAAATAAACAAATAAATAAGATTATTGCCTTAACTCATAGAAGAGGAGCATGTGAATAAAAAGGGATGGAGAATTTTAAGGGTTTTGTTTTCTATTGCCAAAATATCCTCCAGAAAGATGCCATCATTTATAGTACCACAGGCTTTGTATCTTCATCATATTGAAGGTGAACATTATTTTATATTTGTAATTTGATAATCAAGATATATTTAATTTCAATAACCAGGGAATTGTTTTCAAAGGTTTACTGGTATTTAAATATCACACTTTTTATCATCCTATGTAAGTCTTTTCTCTATGTTTGAGCTCTTGCAATAATTTTTCTTACTAAGTTTTGAAGGTTCCTTATATATTCAGATTAATACATCTTTGCATTCATCCTTCTATTCATATATTTTATATCTGTTAATAGAAGATTAAATATTTATTCCTGGATCTTTCAGTATTAAGTAGGTTCAATACTAAATATTTAACATGTTATATTGTTCCTGTTTTAAATAAGATATTTCTAAAATAGTTCCTCTCATTAGATTTTTATTTAATATGTGTATATTTGTGTTTATGCAGATATATATATATATATATATATATATATATATATATATATATATATATATATAATTTATTACTTTTACTAGATATTTCCTATACTCTTACATTCTTTCCCTTCCCCCTGCTTGGCAGTACTGCGTGTTGAACCCAGAGGCAGTCTAACACTATGCTATGTCTTTCATCTGTCAGAAGTAATTTTTCAGGGACTGGGGGAATGATCTAAGTGAGCCATCCTTAGATTCAGAAAAAAAAAAGAATGCTGTGGGATGTTATTTTTGTAAAATTGTTTCAGACTTCTTGCATTGACAAAAACTATGTCTACTTATGATCTTATGACCTCTTTTAACTAAGAAATACAGGTTTAATAACATGTTTCCCATCATTTTTAGATAAAGCATTAAGCTTAGTGGCCTCTGTTTTAAAGACTCTTGAGCACTGTTGGGATTTGCTGTTTTTTTATTATAAAAGATAGTTCCAAATTTTCAAAATTTGTTTGAACCAGTCAGTAACCACTGACACTTGCTAAACAAAAGATAATTTGAGTATATACAAAAAGGAAAGCACAAGAAAAACAGAAAAAAAATTTGTTACATAATGTCAGCTGAGTTCGTTGTAGTGTGTACTATTCTAAATTCCCATTTGGTTTAATTGTTCTTTACCACATCAGTTGAGTTTTGTTCACTATGATTCCAGATGAAATTGAAGAATTTTTTTCACCTTTGAAAAGGTGCTTGATGTTTTGTACACATCTATTTCTCTGAATATAATCCATTTTATTCACTAAGGTGGGGACATCAATATTTTCAAACAAGAAATGCAGCCAAATGAAACCAATGATCAACGGATTTGGGTTCAAAGAGCTAGTTTTCAGTTCTGCTGTTTAGAATGTATATTTGTGTGTAATATGGCTCCAGCTAAATTTAGGTTCTAAGGAAAGTCCCTATTTGTATCATTTATGTTCTGCTTTTCCAAATATTTTCGCAGAGAATCACCAGAAAATCATTGAAATAATGTTTCTAGGATTATAAGCATCAAAGGGTAAAGGGCGTTTTTGTTTTTGAACATGTCTCTACAATTTTAACTGCCTTTCCTTCTCTAGTTAGATCTAGGAAGTTCATATCTGACTGTAATTTTCCTCTTTAAACTACAGCAATCAATATTCTGGCAGAGTGTTTGAAACTTGATTTGCAGTTCATGTGTATTCTTAAAATGTTGCTTGCTTGCTTGCTTTTTTCCTTCTTCCCTCCCTGCCTCCCAACTCCCTCCTTTTCTTCTTTCATTTCCTTCCCTCATTTCTTTCTTTACTCACGATTTAAGGAAATGCAAGGACTTAAAAGTAGCAAGTCACTATAATGTTAGCTATATATTTTTTTCTTTTGATGCCATAAAGTGATTCAAAACTTAAGGATTAAGCTGCTAGTGTGATGCTGTTACATAGCATCCTGGGATGATGGAGGGAATGGGGTTGGGGAGTGGAGAGAGAGAGAATGAGAGAAAGGAAAGTGATGAGTTTGATTTTCCATTCTAATTTTCTGCGAAGTTGTAAAATAGAACATTATATTGGGAAGTGAAGTACACTGAGAGGCTTGAGTCATAAATTAAACTGTATTGTAAGGTCACTGTGTAAAGATATAGGTAAAGTCCATCAGGGTGATGTGGCAGACATCTGTAATCCCAAAAGGAGGATGAGGCAGGAGGATCTCAAATTTGAGGCCAGCCTCACCAATTAGTAAGACCCTCAGCAACTTAGTGAGACCCTGTCCCAAAATAAAAAATAAAAAGGGCTGGCAATATATATAACTCAGTGGTAAAATGCCCCTGGCTTCAGTCCCCAGTAACAACAAAAAAGGTAGTCATTTCACCTGTCCTTCTCTGTTTAAAAATAAAATCTGTGAGACTTTTAACCTCCAAGGTCACTGGAATGTCATTTTTTTTTCCTTTTTTAAATTTTTTTAACTTTATTTATTTATTTTTTATTTTTTTTTAAATTTTTGTCGTTGGTTGTTCAAAACACTACAAAGTTCTTGACATATCATATTTCACACTTTGATTCAAGTGGGTTATGAACTCCCATTTTTACCCTGTATACAGATTGCAGCATCACATCGATTACACATCCACTGGTTTACATATTGCTGTACTAGTGTCTGTTGTATTCTGCTGCCTTCCCTATCCTCTACTATCCCCCATCCCCTCCCCTCACAACTCCCCTCTCTACCCCATCTACTGTGATTCATTTCTCCCCCTTGTTTTTTTCCCCTTTCCCCTCACTTCCTCTTGTATGTAATTTTGTATAACCATGAGGGTCTCCTTCCATTTCCATGCAATTTCCCTTCTCTCTCCTTTTCCCTCCCACCTCTCATCCCTGTTTAATGTTAATCTTCTTCTCATGCTCTTCCTCCCAACTCTGTTCTTAGTTACTCTCCTTATATCAAAGAAAACATTTGGCATTTGTTTTTTAGGGATTGGCTAGCTTCACGTAGCATTATCTGCTCTAATGCCATCCATTTCCCTGCAAATTCTATGATTTTATCATTTTTTAATGCAGAGTAATACTCCATTGTGAGGACATACAATCAAACAACAAGTACATGAAAAAATGCTCACCATCTCTAGCAGTCAGAGAAATGCAAATCAAAACCACCCTAAGATACCATCTCACTCCAGTAAGAGTGGCAGCCATTATGAAGTCAAACAACAACAAGTGCTGGTGAGGATGTGGGGAAAAGGGTACACTTGTACATTGCTGGTGGGACTGCAAATTGGCATAGCCAATTTGGAAAGCAGTATGGAGATTTCTTGGAAAGCTAGGAATGGAACCACCATTTGACCCAGCTATTCCCCTTCCCAGTCTATTCCCTGAAGACCTAAAAAGAGCATGCTACAGGGACACTGCTACTTCGATGTTCATAGCAGCCCAATTCACAATAGCAAGACTGTGGAACCAACCTAGATGCCCTTCAATAGACGAATGGATAAAAAAAATGTGGAATGTAAATTTAATGTGGACAAAAAAAATTGCGTGTTCTCCTTTGATGTATGTTCAGCACTTAGAACAATGTCTGGCACTATGTAGAAGCTCAATAAATATTTGTTGTGTAAGGTCCCTTTAATTGTATTGTTAAGTTTTTTTTCTAAATGACTGACAAAAGCAGTAACATGGTAAAAGTAAACCTAAACTTGGGGTTATGTGATGCGTTTTTTACTCTTCCTCAATGTACAAGCCTTCAGAACCATAAAAGACAATAATTTTTGTGCCCTGATGGATCAGTGACTATGTATTTGTATACTTTGAAATTTTAATTATACTTTATGCTTAGGAAACCTAATTTGCCTTCCTGGATTTCCCTCTAACTAGCTTTATGATTTTGACCAAGTTATTTTAACATTTTTCTTTCCTTCATGTGTAAAATGTCAGTATTGGTTAGTTTTCTTTAATCATGCATTCATTCATTTGGTTAGGTTTTATGAAATGCCAGTGAAGTGAGGGATGTCGATGAATAAAGTGACTTATTTATCAAATCATTAAGTCTCTAAAATCGTGTGACTGTACAGGTAGCTTTATAGGTATAGACATTAAAAAGATTTGCTAAATTATTTCCTGAGTTTAGCTTTATAATTTTCAATTATATTTTATGCTAAATGAAAAATTACTTATTATATTTATATTAGTGACTTAGACTCTTACCTTTATTTATTTATTTTTTAATCAGGAAAACAGAAATTAATTAAGCTATTTCAGCTTTCTCTTTGGTGAGGACTGAGTCTTGATTCTATACACATTAACTTTTTCTGTTGGATTTATTAGATGAATGGTTTTAAAATATCTAATTATAATAAACCCTGATATTATGTATGAGCCTGCTGTTATCAGCAGAGCTTTTAAAACCACACTGTGTTTTTTTGCTGTTTTTTTCCTCACCTCATGGTGGAAAAGAAATACTGACATTTTCTAAAATGTTCTTTCCTGAGAACAAAATGGTTATGATTTTTCATACATTTATGGTACAAAAACAGGGAAGTATCACTTGATTTCTCATGTGTACATGTGTCTTCCACATGTTTTTTTAATGAAGATGGGAGTGATCAGCATGATCAATCTATGACCTACAGACTCCTTTTATATACTTGAATGACTGTACCTCAGTGATCGTATTTGGTGTCACTTATTGTATTGTGTTGTCATTATTTGCCTTTTTGGCTTCATTGATGCATGAATTGTAAATTCAAACTGAGCCATTATGTCTCAGAATGTCAAATCGCAGCATGGTCTTTCTGCAGCTGTAGCTGCTGCTTTCTGTCTACTGAGTGCAACCTTACATTGTTTGAGTTTAGATACCAGTGGGTCTTTGTTGTTCGTGCCAGTGTTAAGGTAGGCCTTACATTCAGTAATTGCTTTGGTAATGAGATTAGACTTCTTTTGATTAAAGTTGTCTATGCTTTTGACTTCTGACTTGATTATTTTACAGAATGAACTATTTGCATTTAGACACAGAGAAAATGTAAAGATGCTCCTTGACTTACCATGGGGTTAGGTTTGGGTAAACTTATTGTGAAGTTGAAAATATCATAAGTGAAAACATGCACTAATACACTTAACATACTGAGCATCATAGCTTAGCCTAGCGTACCTTAAGTGTGCTCAGAACACATTAGCCTGCATTTGGGCAAATCATTGAACACAAAGTTTATTGTATAATAAAGTGTTGAATTTCTCATGTACACACAGAAATGGGCATTTTGGTAGACATAACAGGATGCAGAAATGGAAAACACCATATCCAAAATACACAGGCAAACCAGTACATTGTAGAGAACTGTATTTACCCCAGTTAGCCACAAACCAGGAGTGGTGGCTTGCTGCAACTAATATCACGAAAGAGTATCTTTCTGCATTCTGCTAAACTGACAAAAGATGAAAATTCAATGTTTGAAGTATGTTTTGCACTGAATACATATCAATTTTGCAACATCCTAAAATTGAAAAATCCCAAGTCTAGCCATCATAATAATGTTTTAAGTACATTATTTTGGGTATTTTGAGTATTATGATTATGAGATTCACTTGGGAAGCCTAAGGATGGGCACGATATTTGGAGAACCTGATAATTATTAAGATTCATGAAGAAAGCATGGCTTTCCTCATTATTTGTCTCCTTCACTAATTATATAAATATTTTGATTACCAGTTTATTGTATGAATATTTTTATTACCAGTTTTGGGTCCAGAAGTGTTTTAGTGGCACAGGAGATAAATAAATATAACTAGGATCTAGATTTAACAAAGTAATTCATATAAAAGATAAATCCTGTATATAATTGACTCTTCTGTTTCTTTGTTTCCAATGACTCATCCCGAGTATTTTACACACATGCATCTCTCCCAACTTAAAAATAAAACAACTTCCTATGATTATGGCTTTTTCTATCTCCTCTTTTCTGAAAAGTTAAATTTATGAAGAGCATTTTTCATTTATTATCTTCATTTTTTTCTCTTATGGTTATTCCTTGACTTGCTGCAACATGATCTCTGAGTTGAAACTGGATGGCCAATGGAATTTAGGTAGAAATATGTGTTTTCCAGAAAAAGCTCTTATAGCAAAGGGGTATTCTTTCTTGCCTTTATTCTTCATGCTTACCAGAATGCATTGTAATTGCTCAACCTTAAGCAGTTCTTTGGGCCCTGAAGTAAAGGCCATGGCTTGAGAAAGATACAAAAGCACATGGAAGTGGCCTACATTCCTTGTGAGTTTTAGAAGCCACCCTAGGTACCCTGATTTGTACCTCTTTAGAAAGATAAATAAGCTTTTTGTTTAAGCTACTCATTTCGGATTGTCTGTCACTTTTAGCCAAACCTATTATTAAGTAACATATTGGGTAATACTAGCCATTCTTATGGCTTAAAATATGATTTATGTAGCAATGACTCCCCAGCCCAGATCCTTGTCTTTCTCCTGATCTTCAGGAGATTCAGGATGTCCTGCTCAATTTATCCACGTGTATGCCCATGCATATCTCAAATTCAACATGCTTAAAGGTGTTTAAAAATGAAGTAATTTTCTCTAATTATCTTCCTTGCTATGTTTCAAATCTCAGTGAATGTGATCCTGAGAAGAGCCCTGAATTTTGTCTCTCCCTTCTTAATCTTCACTATTATAATCTGAATTTAAGTCCCAAATGTCATTCTCTCATACTGCTTCAAAATTTACCGAACTAGTCTTTCTCCTCCAGATAATGCTGTATCTCTAATCCATTTGCTAATCTGTCATCATAGTTATGTTTCTGAAACACATATGTTTATTTCTGAAAGAATTATTATTTTGTTTAAAATTCATCCATGGTTCTCTATTATCTATTGGATGAGATAGAGCCTTCTTTGCTTGGCATACAAAGCTTTCCATGATGTGTATCCACCCTACCTCTCCTACTTCATCTCCACTGAGGAGACTGTTGAATTTAAGATTTCATTTCCATCACACATTATATTCTCTACATTTTTTCTCTCTCTTTATTATCTTTCCTCACCTTCAGTTCCATATTTATGCTTTTAACTAAATAATAACATATATATTCAGTTCTATTTTTATATCCAATATGGAGTCTTTTCTCATCAACCCCAGGGAGAATTGGCCATTCCATCAGGTATGTACCATTTCACTCTCAGGTTTCTATACTGTCATCTACAACCCTGGTAGATAATTGAGTAGAGAGAAAGTTGTATTCATCTTTGTACCCTCAGCCCTTACTAAGATACCTGATAGACGTGGATACTTAGTAAATATTTATTAAATTCTAGTAGCATTAGAAATGGAAAGTAAATTTCAATTAGGGACACACGAAAGAGGCTCAGTAACTAATTCAATGAGGAAAGGAAGGGAAAGGAAGCAGTCTGATTCTTATATTTTAAGCCTGGATAATGAAAGGATGTAGATATGAGTAATGAAAATATATAATGCAGGAAGGATAAAATTTGGCATGAAAGATGAGGTCTTCTCTGGCCTTTTTGATAACCTGGTGGTATAGATAAATGAGATTTGGATAAAAGTGAACTGAAGTACCATTATCTTCCTATAAAATATTCTCTTATAGGATTGTCAGTGGACATCATAGTATGTGATTGATCAGAATAGGCTGAGAGACAACTTTCAGTGCCACAGAGTTTAAAGATTAAAAATATGGGTCAGGATTCAGATATTGACCAGGAAATGAGCATCATTGGGTTAGAAGAGTCTGATTTAATTCAACACAGAGGGTTATTTGCCACCACATTAGGTCCACATAGATAGCTGCCATGGTTCAGATGTTGATCTTTATCAAAGGAGACTATTCAAGTTTGGGAAAATTGTTTATATTGGATACCATAGCACTTAATAACTCTGTTACTTTCTGTCAATAGTGAAAATATAAAACATTTATTAAAAATTACTTCCCTCATATGAATGAATGTATTTATGAAAAAGTTGAAAAAGCCTAACAATGCAGTCATAAATTGGGCACCAGAAACATCAAGAAAATCACAAATTTCTGGGTAAGGCTTCATTTGTACTTCTTTCAGGCAAAAATTCTAAAATAAATAAGTATATAAATAAGGCCTACATAGCAGTAATATTCTCCACCATATTTTATGGGGAATCAGAGGTACCAGGAAGATAAAGAAGCAAACAATCTCAATTTAGTGTTTAGAATTTGTACATTAATATCTTTGCAGCAGCCTACTAGGAAGACCTCTTCTCAGAATTATTGTCATTTTTTGATAAGAATATCTGAAAATTCAATCTCCAAATTGAGCCAGTATCCAATAAATCAATTTAATGAATGAAATATTTACTGGGCATGCTAAATCCTGAGGATAAACATAAAAGACACATATTTCTTGCCCTCAAGGAACTCACAGTTTAGTGAGGGAACTCTTAAAAATGCTTTCAAAGACAGTCATCTCAAAAAGACACTTTCCAGAAGGGAAATTATGCAAACATATAGCAGAATTGTGAAGTTGGTGTTTAGAGTCCAGCAGTTTGGGAGCACTTACTGTACTATACCAGACTAACATGGCAAGTCCTCTGGTTCTTGATTTAGCATTTTTTTGGGGAGGAGTGTCATTGATCCATGAAGACAAAAGAGCATCCCTGAGTTTAGGTTACAGCCTTGCTAAAGGTTTATGAAGAAGAACAGTTCCAAATAACTAGGCTAATAATAAAAATAATAGACTAATCTATAATAAGTCTAGGCAAATTTTACTAAATCAGTTATATGCTATTGGTATGGGAGAGTTTTGGATAAATTTTAAGCAAAGGTAAAGATCCTAGGGAGCAGAAGTTCCTGAAATTTTATCAAGTGATTTTTTTTAGATATTTTTGGATTAGATGAATAAATTAGCTGTATATCTTGATTTAGCTGGGAAACCATCATCATCACTAGTTAGATATGTATTTTGAGGTAATCATACTTTATTACCATTCAGTATACTAGTAGGATAATTTCTTACTTATTGTATTACTGTCAGAGGAAGAGGCCAGAATCAAGGAGGAGTTCAAAATGGGAAAGTTTGAAGTATATCATTAAGCACAGGCAGTTGCTAGGTGTCAGGCAATAAGCTGGGACTAAAATGGGAATGAGCATCAAGGAAACAAATCTACCATTTACTGAGGCATTCTCCTAAGTCCTAAACATATTGTGTCATTTTTTTCCTGTTGTCCTATTTTTTAAAATTTTTCAGCTGATAAAATTTGGTCTTGAGATTAAAATTTTTTCCCAAATCCTATAACTAAACAGTCAGTGAAATTCAAACCTAAATGTATCCAACACTTAACTGAGGCTCTTAACCAAGTGTTTTCAACTGCCAAAATGCTGAATGTGCTGGGTGTGGTGATGTATGCCTGTAACCCAAAGGCTTGGGTGGCTGAGGCATGAGGATCACAATTTTTAGGCCAGCCTTAGCAACTAGAAAGATCCTCAACAACTTAGTGAGACACAATCTCCAAGTAAAACAGAAAGGGCTTGGGGTGTTGCTTGGTGGTTAAGCCTCCCTGGGTTCAATCCCTGGTACCAAAAGAAAAAAAAACATGTTGACTGCATGACCTGGAACACAGTAGATCAGGGCTAGGTTGATGAGCCAGTTGAAAGGTATAAGAGAATAAAATCAGGAATGGAAAGGGAGATATCAAGCATATATCAGGTTTTAGAGGCTGGAAGGGTAGAGGGGCAAATAAATTATAAAGTGGAAAGTTTCTGGAATATTAAATACTTCCTCATCCTGACTTAACGGTTTATGCCTGCTAAGGATTTCTCTTTTTATAGCTTGAATAATTAATGTGATTCTGATGCTACAATTGTGAGTTATTGACAATAGAATTCTGGAGCACACTTTGACAAAAAACAACTTAAGCCTGAATGGGAAATGTCTAGATAGCTTCAGAGTGGTTAAGATTTTTGTTTTTATATTTTGGCATGGGGTCATGGAATGGGAGTAAAAGGTGGGAGAGGAAGGACTATCCAAGTAAAGATAGTATTAATTCTGTATCTTAGGAAAGAATTGCTGAAGTCATTAGTCATATGAATAGGGTTTCACTTTCAAAATGCATCCTGTACCTTTTCATTATATACAGGTTCTGATTTCATTTCCCATTTACTTTAAAGATGATGATGGTTCAGTATCTACATTATCATATGAATCTGTGCCGGGCTCATTAAATATAGTACTAATGGAAATTTCCCCAAATTATGTTGAGTACACAATTGTTTGCATGTTTCTGTATGTATAGATTAATATAGAAATGTCCCAGGAGAAGAGATGTCTCCAAACAAGGGTCCAAGGAGTTCTTGGAGAGCAGGAGGAACTCAACTTAAGACCAGCAGGGATTTTGACTGTTATGGTTTGGATATGAAGTATCCTCCTCAAAGCTCCTATGTTAATACAGGAATATTCAGAGGTGAAAGGAATGGACTGAATGGTAGCTGTAATCAGCTGGGGCATTACTTGAGAAACTAGGTCATTGGGGACACTCCCTGGAAGAGTGCATCTCTCTGAAGGCACCCTCTCTTTCCTCCACTATGCCCTTCCACCATGATGTGCTGCCTCACCTCTGGCCCAGAGCAATAGAGTCAGCAGACCATGGAATGAACCTCTGAGACTGTGAGCCAAAACAAACTTTTTCTCTTTCTCCAAGTTGTTCTTGTTGGGTATTGTGATCACAGTGACACAAAGCTGACTAATACATCGACTTATATGACAGGAAAAATTTTCAGCACACAGTCAGAGGCATAAACAGAGGTTTATATAAGAAAGCAAATACATATTAAAGGGAGAATGAGGCCAATCTCAAGAGTGAGAGATGTGTTTTCAGGGTTCCTGGTTGATATATTAAAGAAAACTTTGTGAAAAGTGGGTATAGACAGGTATTGTAGGCATGATATCAGTCTGGTGATCTCAAGACAGTTTCTGGTGGTCTGGTCAATCTTAGGATCCTCAGGATGACATGGTCTTCATAATCTGATTAATAAAATAGAAATGAAAAGTTTTCTAAATTACAGGTTCCTCAAGATACAGTATCTTTCTTTGCTTAATCTATTTATTGGTGGATTAGTTAACAATGCACAGGTAGACCTACAGATATCCCAGGAATTTGGGAGGAACAGGCCTGGGCGACAGACTTAGGGAATGTTAGGCCTAGAAAAGCATATGAGAAAATTCTGAATTAAAATATATTTTATTGTCCTTCCTTTATGTCTCCTTCCATTTCATATTCCTATACCCTACCTCAGAGAGAGGGTACATTGATGTCTTTCATTTTTATGGGATTATCATTCTGTAGGGTTTACCACTGCCCTTTAATTGCATAAGCCCTTAGAAAATTCCATGCATTGTTTTTAGTAGCCACTTGTTTAAATCACATAGAAATTATCTTTTTGCTACCTCTTTGTCTTCTTTTTTCATAGTTTTTACTCTTAGGAATTTGAGTTTTTTATATGGTATTTATTGCCTTCCTGGGAGTACCATCTACCTATCAACACACATCCTAGATTTCTTAGAGAAGATAATTCTGCTGTTAGTAGTCACTATTGGTATGTCCTTGCAACTAGAATATAAACTTCCTAATACCTTGTTAAATCCTATGCTTGAGTCACTTTTTAAAAATAATATAATGGGGCATAAGATAAAGTAGTTCTATGCACACCACTTTAATTATATTTCTGCTTATCCTTGTGGGACTCAAAGTTGATGCTTAATGGATCCTGGCTAAAGAATTGGCTGTGTTGAACTGGGGATCTACAGAACACTATAATAATTTATATATATATATATATATATATATATATATATATATATATATATATAGAGAGAGAGAGAGAGAGAGAGAGAGAGAGAGAGAGAAAGAGAGAGTGTTTGACTGAAATAGGGACTAGTACAATGTCTCAAAGGATACATTTCCTTGTCTATCTGCATTAGAGTCCCCTGGGATGTTTAATAAAACTTCATGTTTCCTGCTTCTACCCAAAAGGTAATGGGGCAACACCTGGAATTCTGCAAATTAATAAGCTCTCCAGGAGATTCCAAAACACCTCAATAACTATGATACTCAACAACATTTACAGAGTGCTTACTATACTAAGCATTATGCTAAGAACCTTAAATAGCTTGTTTAATTCTCATAAAAAAAACCATATTATATAAGGTCTTTGTATTGCTATTAGAAGACGAAAGTAATGCACAGGAGAGGTTAGGAAACTTTTAGGAGCATTAGTGTCTCCCTTTGATTGAATTTACCAAATTATTTAAGTAACTCATTTAAAAATTCAGTAAACCTGACCCTTTGATGTCAGATAGATATGTTCCTTTACTCAAAGGTCAGAGCCTCATTCTCTTGTGCCTTCCTTATGAGAGGTTGGGTATGACAACAATCTTGTTAGTGAAAAGTCTACTGGTCTTTTCTCTCTTTCTTAACACCCTAAAAAAGGGTATTGAAACATTGCCATAATGTTAGCTGTAAGTAAGCATGTGAGTTTCTTTTCTTTTTTAAAAATATTTTTAGTTGTAGATGGACATAATACCTTTTTTTAAAGAGAGAGAGAGAGAGACAGAGAGACAGAGAGAGAGAGAGAGAGAGAGAGAGAGAAGAGAAGAGAGAGAGAGAAATTTTTTTAATATTTATTTTTCAGTTTTCGGTGGACACAACATCTTTATTTTTCGTGGTGCTGAGGATTGAACCCAGCGCCCGTGCATGCCAGGCGAGCACATTACCACTTGAGCCACATCCCCAGCCCAATACCTTTTAAAAAAAAATTATTTGTTTGTTTGTTTTTAATTTGGTGCTGAGGATTGAATCCAGCGCCTCATGTGAGCTAGGCAAGTGCTGTACCAGTGAGCCACAACCTCAGCCCAGGTTGTGGGTTTCTTCTACTATACGTATGGTTTTTTTTAGGTGTGCATGCTCTTTAGAAGCTTAAAATATCAGTGCTCAAATGGAATAAATAGGGTATTTGCCCAACATTTTACCATATACATTAGCTAGGTAATCAAACCAAAGATCAAAAGATGTAATTGGAAAAATTGGTTGCTGGTTTTTAATTATTGAAATTTTAAGGCAGTAGAGTGGAAATGATTTGAATTTCTGTTCAGAAGGCCACAGGTCCTAAGGGATTTTACAAATAACTTTTTGTTATTTCGAAAAGGTAGGGGGTTCCCCATTTTACAAATAATTCCTATATTATCTTGATAAGGTTAAATCTCCCTTATTCATTTTATGTAGAAAACATAACCATATCAAAATCTGATCAACACAATAGAAGAAAAGTAGGCCAGTGGTTCTCAATTCTGGGTATACCATATAATTATTTGGGGAGCTTTTTAAAAATGATCATGCCTAAGCTCACCTGAGTTTTTGATTATTTGATTTGAGGTATGGTCTGGGGTTTAATGTTTAATGTTAAGTAACAGACCAATGTTACTTGTCCATATAATACCAGATTCTAAATGAAATACTAACAAATTGGATCAGGTAGTTCATTAAAGTAATAGTACCCCACAATTGAGTAGAGTTTATTTGAGGAATATAAAGATGGTTCACCATTAGGAAATTTGTCAATATAATTCATTATTCCCAAGAACCAACACCAGCATTTCTAGGAAATCTCTGAGTAAGTTTGGACTAAGAAACCCATTACCATGATAAAATGACTTATCACAAACCATAGAAACATTATCGTAAAGTGAGACATACTAAAGTCGTTAAATTCACATTAAAGTCAGGATCAAGTCCAGGATGCTCAATTTAATCAACAATAAATATTTTTTGAGATCTGGCTACTGCACTATGACAATGGATAAGTGGTATGGATTTTGTAAATAAAGAGATATAATCAAGACATGAAATAATATACCAAACAAATTCAAGACTATTAAAATATTAGCATTTACAAGAAAAGTTATAAGGTAAATGAATGAACTGTAACTATGGAAAATAAGTAACATTTTTAAAACTAGGAATATACAATTAGAAAACAAAATGAAGAGTATATCATATAAAATATATGTAATAAATAAAAATCAAATACTTGAAACAAAATTTAATAAAATATAGGACCTATGTGAAGAAAGTTGTAATATTTTAATGAGATTTAAAACAAGTTTTCCCAAATAGAGAGGCATTTCATGTATTTGTATACAGTTTTTAAAATGTCAATTCATCTCAATTTTCTCCACAAATATAATGCAACTAAAGAAAAATATACCCCTTAAAAACCTGCCACAAACCACACATAATATCCTCAAGTGTTCTTTTATTGAAACCAGATGAAATCATTTAAGTTCAAGTGGAAAAATGATGCCTGAGAATATTTAAGAAACCTGTGAAAATAAGAAGGCCTTATGGGGATTTGTTTTGCCAGATAGTAAATCTTAAGTTGTAAAACCATTTGAATACATAGATGGATATATGATAGATGGATAAATATGTGGATACATAGGTGATTGATAGATAGATAGATGTAAATTTGAGGAAATAATCAAGTCCTGAAACAGAACTGAGTATATATTGAAACTCAATATTTGACAAATTTTGTCTTTTATTTCTGTGTAGAAATGTTTTTTTAAACATAATGGATATTAAGTTAGAGTTTGGTTGGAGTAAGTAGTTCTGGTGTGCTATTGCACAGTAGGGTGATCATAGATAATGATAATGTACTATGCACTCCAAAAAAAAAAAACAGGAAGAAAGGGTTTGACAGTTTTCACCATAAAGTAATGGTGAATGTTTGAAGGAATAAATATATTCAATCTGATTAAAGCATTACACAATATAAAAACATTGAAACATTATATGGTAACCATTAATATGTGTATTTTTTATGTCTTTTCATATCAGTTAAAAATAAATTTAATACAAAATAAAAATAAATGAGTATAATGATGCTGGCATAATTTGCAATCATATGGAAAAAAGTACATATATATTCTATCTCACAACATATACAAAAATAAATTCAAATGGTATGAGGATATAAATGTCAAAAACTCATAACTATTAGAAGGAAGTTTAATGTTTTTTTTTTCTTTAATTCTAACCAAAAGAGGAATTGTAGGCACCAGAAGTAAAATTTTAGATCTTGCTTTATAAACATAAAATAGAAACTATAAATAACATTGAAAGACATTTAGAAGATTGTTGTCCCTAATGAACAGAGATCTCAAAAAAAAAAGAGTAAAAGACAAATGATACAAAAGAAAATGGGCAAATTAGATGTGGAAACAACTTATAGACAGGAAATTATGTAATTCTTTGAAGTTTTGATAACAGGTATATACATTACTTATGATACTCAGAAATCACAGTATAATGTTGATTTTTAAAAAATCAAATCATAATTAAAATGTATATTTCATAGAATATGGCTTATATTAGATTTCAATTAGGTCTGATTTTCAGAAAGGTATAAGAAGAACGTAGGGTAAGAGGCTGATTAAGGAAAATCCTGGCAGTTTTAATTTTGATCTTAAAAATGTGTGGACAATATATCCCCTTTGAAAAGTTTAGACATTTGAAGTCTCAATTACAATATTTTAAAGCCTACTTACTAATACCAACTGTTTATTGAACAAATTATATGCGTCATTCATAGGACTATCCATGCATAATTTCATTTAATTCTTAGAACAACTTATTTTTGACAATTATAATTAGTATTTGCATATTAAATATAGTAATCCAAGACTCAGTGAGATTATGTAACTTGCCCAATATCACTTAATGGTAAAACAAGGCCTTATACTAAGTCTTTCTGACTCTACAGTCCATCTTTTTAACTTCCGTTTGTGTATGTTATAAATTACAACTGTGGAAACTGAAGCATTTTAGAAGCCTCCATCTCTTAATAGTTTGTACAACCATGCTTCTTCACCTTTCTCCCCCTCATCTACCTGTTGGGCAATTTGATGAATTGGACAGACCCATTGTTGAAAAAAACTCCAACCACACACACACACACACACACACACACACACACACACACACTCACACACATACAAACACACACACAAACACACTCACATATAAACACATGCACAACTTTGCATTTAATTTTCAGGAAATTATGGACCCTCTGAAGCCAAAGCTGGATCTTTGTGTCATGAGCCTCTATTTACCCAATGATGAGGAGATCTGGAAACAAAGATTTCACTATTCATACAAATGTATAACACTTTGGGGGAAACTGTATTGAATGAGTTTTTAAATCTTATATGTGTTTTTTAATTTTTTTTTTAAAAAATCTGGAGGTTACTAGTGGTGAACCCACTGGTACTTTACCACTGAGCTACATCCCCAGCATCAACCCCACCACCACTTTTTTCAATTTTGAGATAGGTTCTTGCTAAGTTGCCCAGGCTGACCTCTAACTTGTAATCTTCCCTGCCTCAGCCTCCTGAGTTGCTGGGATTATAGACATGTGCCACCATGCCTGGCGTGCTTTATTTTTTGTGTGACTATAGAATGCAATGGAAAATTTGGATTAATTATTAAAATAAATTAGGAGAGGAATGAAAAGAAATTAAAAGAATTCCTGTGTGCTAGATTGCCATTCACTTAGCAAATAATTATTTGATTATCATTAATTAATTACTATTAATTAATGATAGAACATCTACAAAATTTGATGTTCTGTCATTAATTAATACTAATATCAGAAATAAAATATTCTTGTGGTAACTATTACTTCACTCACAGTTATACTCCAAAATGTCTTCTTAAAGATAATGACTTTACCTACCTTTATACCCAGTTTACTCAAGGATATACTTGTTGGTACTTAATCCAGATCATAAAATTTCTAAGGAGTGCTTATTTTAGTCAACTTTTTTCATCACTGTGACTAAAAGACCTGACAAAAACAATGAGAAGTGGAAAAGTTTATTTTGGCTCATGAATTCAGAAGTTCAGTCCATCGTCAGCCAACTTTATAGCCCCAGCCCAATGTGAGGCAGAACATCATGGTGGAGGAAAGTTGCTTAGGATATGGCAACTAAGAAGCAAAGAGAGAGCTCCACTATCCAGGGACAAAATATAAACCCCAAAGGCATGTCCACCCCACAGTGATTTAATTCTTCCAGCCATATTCTACCTGCTGAAGTTACCACCCAGTTGATCCATATCAGTAGATTAATCTAATAATTCCACATCTGAAAATTCTTACATTGTCTTACACATAAACTTTTGGAGGCATGCCTCACATCTAAACCATAAAATTTATTTTGTAAGCCCAGTGCTGAAATAATGTATTTGCTGTGTGTACCGGTTCTTGTTAGATCTACTAGGCAACTATTTTGAAGATCATTTTCCATTTTACAAGAAAAATAGCATCTCATAATCTCATCAGTTATAGTGGTTATGTGAATCATAGACAGGACATATAACTAGTAAATGCATAACATATATGAGGAAGTTGGATTACCCAAAATGTCTTTTACACTAAACACTAATACCTAGTTTGTGGCTAGTCATATAATAGATAAGAAAGTCTGGAACAGTATGGTACTCTTATTGAGAGTAAATAATGGTAAAAGCTCCACAAAGTACTAACAGAAATGTGAGTTATTGAAAATGATGAGATTTTTAAAAGTGTGTAGGTAGTAATGGATCCATTTGGGTTAACTGAGAACTGATGAATAGGTCTCAATTAAATAGTCCCTTAGTTTTCTCTTTTGCTTTTGCTTTTTTCTTTATACCTGGGTATATTGCCAACAAACTCACCCAGAACTTATCTTAGTGAATTTCCATTCTATACCAATGAATTTCTTTTGACCCTGTGATTGCACAATGATACTGAAGTATACCCAGAGAGAGATTGATGATCCTAGAATGAACAGCCAAACAATTAACTGCATTTTATATAGATTCTTAGTACATGTGGTGTGTTTGGGTCTCGGCTGCAATTACTTGTGACAGGTCCCATTTTTGAAAGTTTGTAGATGGAAAGTACCTTACTTCTGTGCCGCAGTCTGGCTGGGCACAATTCAGGAGCCACTTGTCAAAAGAAATGAACTTTATTTTTAGAACACACTGCACCACACAGCTCTTCAAGAAAAACCCTCACAGCCCAACTGCCCAACTGCACCACCGTCTTCCCACAAGCCTCTCAACCTCCCCACCTCCTCCTGCTCTTGAGGCCGATTGGCTGGGTCGCGTGGGCAGAGCCAAAAAAAGTCCCTCAATGAGCAGCTCTGTGGTCTGAAAGGGCAGGGAAACATCCCAATGAGCATCACCGCAGAGGAGCCAGTCAGTTGGCAGCTAGAAGTTTGCTGGGGCCGTTGTGAGCCAATCATCAGCTGGCATGTGTTTAAATTCTATACAAATTGTATGTAAGTAGTATTATTATTGTAACGTTCTGTAACCTGATTTTTTTATGTTCAAACTTAAGTTTTTGAATTTAAACTTATGTTGATACAAGTAGCTTTACTTACATTTTAATTACTATATGCTCTTCAGATGTTTAAATATTCCATAGTTTATCTGTTCTCTTATTGATGCATTTTTTAAAAATATTTTTTGTTATATATAGACATATTTATTTTATTTTTATGTGGTTCTGAGGATTGAACCCAGTGCCTCACACCTGCAAGGTGAGTGCTTTACCACTGAGCTACAACCCCAACCCCTTGTTGATGCACTTTTAAATTCTATTTTTTTATTGTAGTATTAATGGCTCCATAAGGAAAGAAAAATATTGTAGAGATATTCTTATGTAAATGTGTGAGAATTTCTCTAATTGTATAACTAAGACTGGCATTGTTCAAACAAAGATTAGACCATTTTCAAATATATCAGTTATTGTTGATTTGTTGTCTAAATAATTTACATGCAATTATTGATATTCCCATCAGTAGAATCTGAGTGTTATCATTGTTTTCCAACTTTCAAATAGTGATGTATTAGGGTTGTTTTCCTTACTTTTCTGTTTTATGAACATTTCCATAATTTAGGGATTCTTCCTTCCTTGAATTTCGTTTTTAAATATTTATTTTTAGTTGTAGTTGGACACAATACCTTTATTTTATTTTATTTATTTTTATGTGGTACTAAGGATCAAACACAGGGCCTCACACAGGCTAGGCAAGTACTCTACCACTGAGCCACAACTTCAGCCCACTTCCTTGAATTTTTGATAAGAATCACCAGTTAAAATAACCAAGGGCTAGTGTCATTTTTCTGATTGTAGAGGTGTGTTTTTATTATTGATATAACTTATTTAATGGTTATTGATTTATTCAGGGTTTTGTTTTTCATCAGGCAACTCTGATAATTTATTTTTTCTAGGCAATTATTCATTTTTAATTTCAAACTTATTGATATGATATTGTTTGTAATATTTTAGCTGATATGTGTCTGAAACAGACTTGTTTCATCTTTTATTTGCTGTTTTTCCTTTTTTAAAAGTATGTAACTTGTTTACTTTAAAGGATTCTTCCTTTTAGAATGACCTGCTGGGTGTTTGTAGGACAAACCTGGCAGAATATTTTGGAAACACACAGTAAATTTTCTGGGAGGAAATTGAATCTCTACTAGTAGAAATGAATTCTGTGCTCAAAAATTTGTCCTCTTTATACTTATAGCCTAATTCCAATATCTTTCTCTTTTTACATCTCTCATTTTCTTTCCCTTTAAATGTGTTAATTCTGTTGCTTAGTGACTGGTTGAGATAAATGGGGTAGAAAATGAAAAATGTGTGTGTGTGTGTGTGTGTGTGTGTGTGTGTGTGTGTGTTTATATTTCTTGGTAGTAGCTTCCCATTTTTATTTTTGGTTCTGAGGATTGTACCCAGAACCTTCCACATACTAACCACATGCTCTACCACTGAGATATAGCCCTAATCTCCCTGGAGCTTCTCATTTTGAAAAATGCAGTAGAGTGAAGATTAAGAATTTTGACCTTGATGAGAAATTAAATGTTATCCTTCTAAGATAATAAAAAGACACAATTTAAAGTGCTTGACATCAAAGAGAGAATGCCAATATTTAACCAGTTTTGAAACAGAAAATATTCCATGAATATTAAATCTTTCTATGTATTTGATAATTCTTTTTTCTTATTAAAATTTTCTGTAGCTGTGATGGTTAATTTTACATATCAACTGGATTGGGCCATGGAGTGTCCAGATGTATGGTGAGACATTCTTCCGGTTGTGTCTCTGAGGGTGTTTTTGGATGAGGTTGACATTTGAGTTGGTGCATAGACTCAAGAAGATTGCCCTTCCTAATATGAATAGACCTCATGTAATCAGTTGAAGGCCTGGATAGAACATAAAATCTTGCCTAACTTTTTGAGCTAGGACATCAGTCCTTTCCTGCTTTCAGACTTGAACTGAAACATGCATCTCCTTGGGTCTTGAGCCTATTGGCCCTTGGACTGGAACTTACATCTTTAGCTGCACTGATTGTCAGGCCTTTGGATTTGGACTGGAATTACACAACTGACTCTCATGGGTTTCCAGCTTGCTGACTACAGATCTTTGGATTTCTCAGCCTTTTAAATTGTGTGAGCCAATGACTTATACTAAGTGATGCTAAAATACTTATCATAAATTGCTCCTCATATATATAGAAAAATATATATATGAAAATAAAACACAGGCTCTAATTTTATATATGTGTTTGTGTGTCCTCTTAGTCGTTTTTCTGAGGAAACATAATAGATCTGTTTATTGGAAGAAAATCTTTAACTCTGTTGGAAAATAAATAAAAAACCCAGGAACAAAGCAATCAAAAAGGTTTATTCTAGCATACAAGCTGAGGGGAAAATCCTCAAGGATCAAAATAAAGCATGTATTCTAGGAAGGAATAATTCCTCTGCCCAATTTTTCAGATATATCCTTCTGTCATTATTCTAAGCAATTTAGAGAACCAACTATCACTAAGTAAAATAAGCATCAGGAATTATAGACTGGAAAGCTTATATTTGAATGGTATCTGTGACTTGGATACTAAATCAGATATCCTCACTTTCCCTCTAGATAATATTTTTTCTAATTTAGAAGTATTATAAACCTATGAGAGAAATTACAGAGCATGTACAAAATAATTGGGAATACAACTAACAATAATTGAGAATCTCACTATCTAGAAGCTATGACTTTAGATAGTTCAGGTTATTTTTATTGGTTTATGTATGTATTTTATAAAATTGTGATCACACTCTATACAAATTTCATATCTGACATGTTCACTTGATGTTATATTTTAATAATTTTATTATGTCACTAAGTATTATTTTTTACATTTAACATGATAACAATGACATTTTTCAAATGAATGCATGTGAAGATTTTTAATGGATGGAATACAATTTATTTAATGATTCCCTTGTAGGACGTATAAGTTGTTCACAGTGATTTTTGCTATTTATAAATAATATTGTGATATGATTTGCACATAATAAACTTTTTGTATGTTTTCCCATATTTACTTAGGGTAATATGCTAAAGCGGATATTATTGGTTTAAAAGATACAAACATTTAAAGATTGTTTTCACTACTTTGCTTACTTTATAAACCATTTCACTTATACATCTTGTAATTTATGAGAATACTCATTATTCAACCTTTGATTATGTTGAATGTTGACAAATTAAAACTTCACAAATTTAACTAAAATAAAAAGATTTCTTATATTAATATTAATTTTCCTGCCATTGGTTTCTAGAAAGTATTAATATTTATTTATTTATTTTACCGGGAATTGATCTCAGGGGCACTCAACCACAGAGTCACATCTCCAACCCCCTTTTGTATTTTATTTAGAGACAAGGTCTCACTGAGTTTTTTAGCACCTCACTTTTACTGAGGTTGGCTTTGAACTCGCAGTCCTCCTGCCTCATCACCCCAGAGCCACTGGGATTATAGGCGTGGACTACTGCACCCAGCTCGAAAATATGAATCTTGTCAGCATGGTGATATATGTCTGCAATCCCACGACTTGGTAGGCTGAGGCAAGAGGATTGCAAGTTTGAGGTCCGCCTTGGCAACTGATTGAGACCCTGTCTCAAAATAAAATTTTAAAAAAGGGCTAGGGATGTAGCTTCGAGGCAGAATGCTCCTGGTTTCAAACCCCTAAACCAACCAAAAAAAAAAAAAAAACAGAGAGAAAGAGAAAGAAAGGAAGAAAGAAAGAAAGAAAGAAAAGAAAGGAAAGAAAGAGTGAGTGAATCTTTTATTTCACATTGTTGGTCTCTAATTTTCTTCTGTAAATTGTTCACATTTTTTAACAGCTTTAAGTATAACTCATCATTTACCATACAATTCACCCATTTAAAGAGTATGGTTCAATAACTTGTTTATATATCACATTATTAATTTTTTAAAAATCGGGCTAAAGTATATATAACATAAAATTGCCATTTTGATCATTTTAAGTTTCCTAGTCATTGATATTTATTACATTCATTTGTCATCCACCCATCACCTGTATACTAGTAAACATATATTGCCAATTTTTTTTCTTCACCCAAATGGAAGATGCAAATGTTACAGCCAGACATTGATAACTTCTACAGCCACAGGTAACCTACATCTGAGTTCTGGTTACTTTGTAGTCTTCATTTTGTCTTTGTGATTTTTTGTTTGTTTCTAGGTACCCCATGTAAGGAATCATATCATATTTATCCTTTTTATGTGACTTATATCACTTATCATGTTGTTTTCAAGGTTCATCCATGTTGTAACATGTGTAAAATTTCATTTTTTAAAGGCTAAATGGTATTCCATTGTATGTATATGCTGTATTTTGCTTATCCATTCAACTGTTGGGTTGTTTCCACCTTTTGAGTATTACAAATATGACTGCAGTGAACATTTTCATATAAATATCTCTTCAAATTCTTGCTTTCATATTCTTTGGGTGTATACTTAGAAATGGAATTGCTATATTACATGGTGATTTTATGCTGAACTTTTTGAAGAACATAAATCTTCTTTATGGCAGCTATACCATTTTGCATTCCCATCAGCAATGTAGGGGTGTTCAAATTTCTCCTCATCCTTGCAAAAACCTATTACAGTTTTTTGATCATAGCCATCCTAATGGGTCTGAAATAGTATCTTATTATGTTTTGATATTTATTTCCCTAGAAATTAATGATGTTGAGAATGCACTTGTGTGCTTCCTGGCCATTTATATATCTTCTTTGGATAAATATTTATTCAAATCCTTTGTCCCTTCTTAAATTGGATTTTTGTTTTGTTGTCTTTGTTGAGTCATGGCAGTTTATTTTTTTTTCTAAAAAGTATCCTAGAAATCAATCCCTTAGAGGATGTATGGTTTTCAAATGTTTTCTCCCATTCTGTGAGGTGTCTTTACTTTCTTGATGGTATTCTGTGGCACATAAGAGTTTTGGGTTTTAGTGAAATCCACTTTTTCCAATTTCTCTATTGCCTGCATTTTTTAAAAATAATATTTCCAACAAATCATTGCCAAATTTAATTTCATGAAAAATTTTCTGTTTTCATCTAAGAGTTTTATAGTTTTAGTTGTTAAAATTGGATCTTTAGTCCATTTTGAATTATTGTATGTGGTATAAGACAATGATTTAACTTCTTATTTTGCATGTGGATGTGGATTTTCAGTTTTCCTACTACGATATTTTTAAAGACTATTCATTCTCATTGAATGGTCTTTAAATAAAATGCTGGGGCTGGGATGTAGCTCAGCATTAGAGTACTTGCCTAACATGAGAAGCCTGAGGTTAATTACCAAGCACTGCAAAAACAAAATAATGCTATTGCTATTGTGATAGGGATTGTGTTGACTATATATATCACTTTGAATATTATCATCATCTTAATAATATTGTCTTCAAATACATAAGTGCTGAGGATGTAGCTCAGTGGTAGAGCTCTTGCCTAGCATGTGTGAAGCCCTGGGTTCAATCCCCAGCACCACCAAAAAAAAATACATGAACATGAGTTGTCTTTACTTTTATTTAGGCATTTAATAATTTTCACCAATATTTTATAGTTTTCAGTGTAGAACTCTTTAGCCTCCTTGGTTAAATGTACTCCTAAATATTTTATTCCTTTTAATTTTATCATAAATGGTTTCCAAAATTTTCTTTTCAGATTATTCTTTGTGTAAGAAATCCAAAAGATAGTTTCATTTTGACTTTGTATCTTTTAATGATGCTGAATTTGGTTGTTAATTTGACAAGTTTTATGGGGGTAGAATCTTAGGTTTTTCTACCTATAAGATCATGCCATCTGCAAATAGAGATAATTTTACTTTTTCCTTTCTAATCCACATATCTTTTATTTATTTATTTATTTGCCTAAATTCTATGGCTAGAACTTCCAGTACTATGTCCAATAGAAGTGGCAAACATGAGCATCTCTGTCTTGTTCCTTTTGAGGAAAAGTTCTCATTTTTTACAACTCAGTCTGATGTGTGTTTTGGGTTTTTAATACATCTTTATCATGTTGAGGAAATTATTTTCTATTTCTAATTTGTTGACTACTTTTATCATGAATGGATGTTTCAAAAATAGAGATGATCATATAGATCTCATCCTTCATTCTTTTAATGTTGATTAGAAACTATTTTATTTCTGTTTGCTCTTTTATTTTGTTACTATTAATGTACATTTTACTTAGGTTTTTAAGTTTATTATATTTTTCCTTTGACAATAAAAAGTTTTCTTTTCAAGATCAAATATATATTTACCTTTTCAAAGGTAAATATATATTTACATTTTCTTCAAAATATTTCAGTTTTTACATTTCATTTTTAAACCATGTGGGATTAATTTGGGTATATGGCATATAGTAAGATATAACTTGATTTCTTTATAAATTGTCAGCAAATGTTCCTAACACCATTTGTTTAGAAACCCCCATTTACCCAGTGGTTTTGATTGATGTCCTTTATCATAAATTTGCTATTTCAATGTCTTATTCTGACCTATTAATTCTGTCCCATGATATGCCCAATTTGGTTTTTAAACTTTCTAATGTGATAGTCTAGATTATGACAAATCTGTATTTTTTCACAGTAATAAAATTAGTGTTTACATGTTTTTGTTTCTTTTCTTTTCTTTTTTCCTTTTTTTGGTACCAGGGATTGAACACAGGGGTGCTTAACCATTAAACTATATCCCCAGCAATTTTTATTTTTTATTTTGAGTCAGGATTTTGCTAAGTTGCTTAGGGCCTTGCTATGTTGCTAAACCTGTCTTTGAACCTTTGATCCTCCTGCCACAGCCTCCCAAGCTGAGGTGTGCTGTGCATCACCCCCCACACACATCCTGGCATTGTTCACATGTTTTGCCATGAGCTTTGCAGTGCCCTCTGACTCTGACTATGGTTGGGTCATGTGACTTCCTTTGACCAATATAATATTAGGAAACGTCATGCAAAAAGAGACTTGAAAAGTGTTTCTAGAGTTGTATTTCCTCAAACTCAGTTCTGTGATTGCCTCTAGAAACAGGCATCTACACTATCTTACAGATACAAGAGGATGAAATATATTACAAGAAGAACTGTCTCAGCCAAGATACTCCACTTAGGTTGAGCCTAGGTTAATATACAGAGGTTTAATAAATCCCATTCAATATCCATAAAACTTAAAAGCTAAGTTGTGCATGGTGGTGCACACCTGTAATCCAGCGACTGGGGAGGGTGAGGCAGGAGGAGTACAAGTTTAAGGCAAGTTTCAGCAACTTAAAGGGCTGGGGATATAACTCAATGGTTTAAAAAAAAACACAAGACCCTGAGAAACCTAAACTAAACCCTATTAGTTAACTGTTGACTGACTCAAAGGCATATGGCTAAGTAAATGCCACTGAAATGTTTGTGATTGCTTATTATGCAGCAATAACTAATAAAATAATAGATTTTAGTATATGGTAGAATGTTGACCCATTTTGCGTACTTATTGTTTTTCTTAAGTATTTTGTAGCTATTCTAGCTGTTTATACTGGTTTGCTTAGTAATGTAATTCTTTATGTATGTCTCTTATATTTTACCTTTTCCCAAACTAACTTGAAAAGATCTTTGAAAGCAGACATTAATTTGTACTTCTTTAATAGTATCCATCAAAATACCTAGCTCAGAGCTTTTTCTTTCTCATAGTGATACTGAATACTGATAATTCACTATTGAATTAAAGTGAATATTCGACCACAGAATTCCTATATTTCGATTTTTTTCATTACCAGTAATGAAATTTAGAATACTTAGTGTCATATAGAAACAGCCTATATTTAGATGAGTTTTATTTTATTCTATATTCTCTTTTCCATTGTAGCAATGACTATAGCAATTTATATCTAATGGAATATGCTACTTTGGAATGTGACAGAATTCATAACATAGGTGCTACATAAATGGTTTTCACGTGTCTTTGGTTCTCAATTTTACTTTAGCTCACTGTCCTCCAAACTTATTCTGGAATTTTCCACACTTTTTTTTTGGTTTTCATTATAAGAAACAACATAACATTTGGATATATGGAAGTGTTTGAAACAGGTGGCTAACACTGATTCACCCAAGTAAGTAAAAATGTTTGCAGATTTTTAAAGCATTTTTTGTAAACTTTTATATGTACCACTTTTGAGTAATAGAAAAGAAGATTCATTAAAAATAACTTATGAATTGTAACTCAAAATTGCCAGGGTTTTGATTTTGCTTGAGAAGAAAGAAAAGGAAGGTGGGAAAGAATAGCAAGGTCTAGTGAATATATCACCAATGTAATACTGATTAATTCTCTTGAGTGGGAAACTATTTTTTATTTTACTATCTGGATTTGCTGGAACCATCTTCCTCTCAATATTTATCCCACTAGATCTTATTAATAGTACTTTGTCTTTTGGCTGTACCTTTCCCTCTTTCCATCTGTTTGTGGAGCATTTTAATAGCCTCTACAGATCTCCACTACAACTAAATGTGTTCTGAGGCAGCCTATGATAGATGGTTCTGCTATTGTGTTTAATCATTTCCATTAAATATTATACTGAAACTGAGTTATGATGAAATTGAATAAAAGAATAATATATTACATTGGTTTTCATTTAGAAAACCTCATTAATTTATGTTTGCATTTAATAAAACTAACCTCTTAAATCATTTGTCCAAAGTTTAAAAAACACATTTCCCAGTTAAAAAAAAAGTTAGGAAAGGATAACTGAATTACAAGGGTAATTTCAAGACATTGTAGTCTTATGTTTCAAGATGTGTGACAAGCATATGATGTCTCTAATTTTCATTCATTCAAGCTTTTCTCAGGATCTTTGTACAGATCATATGACCTTGTCCAAGTCACATAGTATCTATGGGCATCTGCTTTTTAAAGTTTTTATTTTCCAAACTAATTATCTTACTCTGTACATAGTAAAAGGAAGTATACCTATGCTACTTTAATAATTATTCTCCTGGTATATTTACAGTATAATGATTATAGAGGTATATATTAAGATAGATTCAGTATGCCAGTCTCCTCCTACCTCTTGAGCCATACAAATACAATTGCTTCTGTGTTATGAATATAAATTGCCTCTCAATATTATGTGGATCTCACTAGTGTATGTGGCAAAAGAATGGTGTTTGTAGTACAGTGCCTGTCATCCAAATAAATACTCAGTAAGTGCTTACTGCATTGAATTTTCCCTTCTAAAAAAATAATTCACTGAACTGACAATTAGGTGCCTAGTTATTACATTGAGCATCCACCATAGTATTTGAAAAACATTGATATTAAAATGAAGCAGTTGTTAGAGTAGTTGAGGAAAAATTTTGTTGTCAAGGCACTTATAAATTTTGATCATGGCATTGATCGATAAAACAAACAATAATATTCTATTTATCTTTTTTTCCAAAATGCTTGCTAAGTTGAGGATAAGCAACTGTACTTTGCCCTGGATCATTAATCTGCCCACACACCTGTCTATACTATTTAATCATTAACTTCTTTTTTCTTTTCCATTCTTAGTTCAGGATAATACACCCTACATAACTTTTAAGATTTACCACGTAAGGATAAAGAATCTGACATGCAGAGTAGGTTTGGATGTTATGATGGAAAAGAATGGGTTAGAATCAAGAGCATGCCAATAAGATGTACTATCCCTAAACCCAGAACCATGAAATAAGGAAGTTGAGTTCTAACTTATGATGAAAAGTAACAAATAAAATTAAGGGACAAAATTAAAAATATGTTCACTATGTAGGCAGAACAGGGAGAAACTATGTTGAATCGTTGTGTTCCCTCTATCCCCATACTGCTAGACTTTTGCCTCCTTTTATGAGTATTAAAGATCAGTGATGATTCAATAAAAAGTAAAAGTGACCTCTATATATGAGCTTATATAATGAGATGTTGAGTCTCTGGCATCAGATGACAATTCCTCGAGTCTGGAAGCAAGCACAGAAACCAACAAATTATCAGAATGACCTATTCCAAAATTTGGGTTTCTTTCTACCTGTCCTTTCTTAATTTCAATAAATTTTAGGAACAGTGCATAATATGAATTTTTTTTGGTGGCAGAGAAAATTAAGGTTTCTAAAGTCTGCATATGGGATATTGCAGATAGTCTGCAGATGGGATACTCCATAATGACATGGCCAGAACTCAACTTTGTGAAAACTTACTTTCAGGTGGTCAGGAACACAGTGCTACTGAGCAATCCTCGTCAGAATGAATGCATTAATCATCATATAGACAAAAGTGATATAGTACAGATTTCCTGGAAAAGTGCTCTAAACATAGAGGGCAGCATATTCTGAGAATAATTATTGAATTCAGTGCTATCTTTAGAAAATTATATAAGTAATACCAGGCAAAACAAAGAATAAAAGGAAAGATGGATCACGAGAGGAGCACTTTTTATCTAATTGCAAGTAATAAGATTATTTCTGCTTAAATTTATTTATTGATATGTAAAATTTCTGAGATATTACCTTTTTATTTTCAATAAATAGACTTTTTTTTCTTGTACATGGGCTCATGTACTGTAGAGTCATATGTATGTGATACTAAATTATATGCATTAAAAAGTTAGAATTCTGATCCATTTTCTACAGTGTTTGGTCCACATAAGGCCAAATGCATCTTTTTGACAGTATCAGGCAAATACTCCACTGCCTTCCCTAGCATGTTTCTTTTGGCCTCTGAGACTGCTTGAACATTGGGGTCCCAGTTCACCCTATTGATAGCACTTCAATTCCCCATCTTAGCAAAAGACCACTTGAGTGAGGCCACTTGTCACAACTCTTGGGGTCCCACTCTTTTGTCCATAATTCTTCCAAATATTCCTTAAGTCACTTGAAACAATGAGGAAAGAAAATTATCTTTATTATGTTGTCTCTGAATCCAGCGGGGCCAAGATTTAGCTACTTTAAATGAAAGAGAATATTTGAGGAAGATAGGTATATTCACAAACATGAAGCAAGGAATTGGAGCAAGGTTTGAGTAGTGGGAGATCTGTTGGATATAGTCAGAGATGGAGACCATCTAGAAGTTTGATCTAGGCTCTTCTTGTTATAGTTACATGACCTTGGACAACTGTTTAGCCTCTTTGAGTTTCTTCTGAGTAAAATGGGGATAGTATTACGTATCTCCCAAGTTGTGATAAGAAAGGAAAGAGAAAAATGACATACAGTGAGCATTAATAAATGGCCTCTTAGATTATCTTAGAATACAGTGTCTATAAGACATTAAAGATGCCAGTACAGGTAAGCGGTCATCTTCTTCCTTACAGGGTTCCTAGACAGGCTGAATTGAATAAGTGGTGGGGAGAGAAAAGGCCTTGAAACTAAAGGAATAATGGTGTAATGAAAAGGAGTTACTTAAATCATATTTAAATAAAAATATAGAGTTATAAACAATCTATCTCATGCCCTCAAATCCCAAGGAAAAGAAAGAAAATTTTTTAAAATCAGATTTCAGATATTACTTTTTATGTTTACCATTCTATTGCCAGAAGCCTGATTAAGTTGGAAGTACAATCAGTTTTCTCAGGAAATGGTAGGGTGTTAATTAGACTGTTGTGAAGCTAGCGGGTCTCATGTGTCAGGGGGGATCAATGGGAATTTTACTCACTGCAACTTTGAGAGCATTCCTCAAACTATGAAGTTTGCAAACTTATTCACATATCCTAAATAAGGAAACCCATTAGCCACAGAACCAGCTATTAGCAGGATTACTGTTAACAACACTTTCAGGAGAGAGAGGAGTTGGAGAATAGAACCACTGCTGCTAACCCCAAAGGAGGTGGAGAAGGACCATATGGCATATTTCATTGTTTGAATATACCTGTGCAATGTTAGTCTTGTTTTTTTTTTATTACACCCTAAGATGCATGTTTAATGTTTTAAAGAAAGTAGATAGAGAGAACTTCAATAACAGAATTATGCCCCCAAACATCTCCCTGTTAGTACTTGCAATTATCATGAACCTCTTTTTTTTGACTTGAGATTTTGATAGTCCTCTTTTTAAGATGCTAGTAGTTTTGGGAGGGATAATGTATTAAGCTATGAATTGTTGTTAATCCTTAAGTGAGCATTAACTGATGAGATCCCTTCCAATAAGAGAAACCAAATAGAAAGAGATTTTTCAAGAAAGAATATAGGAGGGTCTGGGGATGTGGCTCAAGCGGTAATGCGCTCATCTTGCATGCACAAGGCACTGGGTTTGATCCTCAACAACACATAAAAATGGGGATGTTGTGTCCACCAAAAACTGAAAAAAATATTATTAAAAATTCTCTCTCTTTCCCCCCTCTCTCTCTTTAAAAAAAAAGAATATAGGAAATTATCTGGTGGGAGTGAGTTTGATTAGTTAGAAAGGGATGGGGGACAAGCAGCATTAAGATATTGTGGAGAACCAGGTGGTAGTGCAAAAGTATATTAATAGGAAAAAATGCTAAAAGAAAAGGAACTGTGGAGGAAATTTCAGCAAGTGATTACCATGTACCAAATATTAGGTCAGGCACATGTACATTTACTTTTTTAAATGCTTGTTAGTCTTTATCTACTTCACAATTTTGCCTAGGGCCAGGTATGTTAATAGCTTCAATTATTATTTTGAGAATTTATTTACTTATACCTATAAGTTTTGATTCAATTCATAGTTCTTGTCTTTGAGTTTTCACATGTGAGGCTGAGTAAAAAATGAGTCCAAATTCCCTAATGAACACCACTTTCCTTTAGAAAATGAATTAGAAAATATTTGATCAGTTACGTCCTGATAAAAGAAAAGTAATGCACTTTAATTCTTTTCTCTGACTAATTTAAAAGTGTCTTTTTCAAACCCTTCAAATCCTCCTGCCTTATCTGCAAAGGGGTGAAGATAATTATGGATGTTACATTCCAGGCAAAGCATACATTTCAATGAAAATTCAGGTTCAGTAATGAGAACTTATGGAAGAAACACTAATCCTACGCTTTCAATCTGTTCTTGTGTATTTGGTGTTCAGGAAAGAAGAAAGCAATAATATTCAATTTTGTAAAATGGACAAATGGCAAATCTTATTGTGGGTACAATTTCTTTTAATCTGAGTGCCATATTAATTGACACTAAACTCAGAGAACAAGTGATTTTCATTTTATTTTCTTTTATCTCCAGAAGATAACACCCTGGCAAATAGAAATAAATAAGGAGAATTATTTGATTTTATATGCATGAGAGTAGGAGTGTAGCCAAAGAAAATTCAGCCTTCTGGGCTATGTTTTCTCACCTGTGCCTTCTGTGTGATTTGTGGTACTAGTATATTATATCTTACATTCCCTCAAGTCTCTGGATTAATTAGCATCCTCAGACCTTATGTATGGTGTCCAGTGCTGCTCCTCCTTAAAACCAACCATCACAATTCGGTAGGATCTCCATACTTCATCAATAAAGATTTAAGATTTTTACAAGATTATGGGTTCTAGAAATCTCCCATGCCAAAAACTCTGCTTCAATAAAAAGTCCTATTTGTACACATTGTTCATTGAATGTCTATTATGAATCTGTACACTATGTTGCCTGAAAGGCATAGATAAAAGTTTACAAAAGAACAACAGTGATAGACAAACATAATTTCTCAGGCTATCAAATAATTATAAGTTTCAAATGCATTGTGAGATATATCTTTGTATTCTACAATATCAAAGAACTTATGAAAAATATACATTCCATTCTATGGCTATTGTTTAAAGTAGAATTAAATCTCTTAAGGGGATCTAGGGTCTTATTAGTTATGCAGACATTCAATTAATCTTTTTGTTTCTATTTACCCAAAACTGGTAATCTGACTTCAGTTACATGGTTACTTCAATTCCTAAACTTAAGCCTTCCTAATCCTTTCTGTTGTGTTATAGGAATTTACTTCTCCCACCATAGATATTTAAGTTCTCCCTTTCACTACTCTGTTACATAAATTATTACTCATCCATCCACTTAATATCTTCCAAAGTGAGTATGTGTGTGTTTGTGTGTGTGTATGAACAAATATATATGGATATATTTATACACACACACACACACACACACACACACACACCACACACATACACATACACATACACACATATTCATCTGGGTTTTCCTCCTAAGTTATCTTTGTCTTTGTGGTTTTGTAGCTTTTAGTTGCTCTTATTATCAGAGTCTATGGGCTTCAAATAGTGGCTCAGATAAACACATATGTTTATCCATCAGTTCCTGGAAGTATTTTAGTTATAGGAGTAAAATGATTAGATATATTCAATAACAGCTAATTCAGTAACTATATGTAGACAGAATAATTTTTGGAAAGTAAGACTGGAAACAAGACAAATAGCTGGAGTAGATGAGCTAGAGTGAACTAAAGCTGAAACAGTGAAGATATAGAGGAGATACTAAATGTGGAAAGTACTAAGGAGGTAAAACTATTAGTAAGTAGCTTCAAATTAAATATAAAAGTCAAAATCTCCATCACAAGCATAACTAGCAAAGAAAGAAGCATGGGTAGAGAAATGCATGATGCCTACACTGGACACACTTTTTTCAGGGACTCGTAGGATATGCAGGTGGAGATACCCAATAGACAGTTGCCTATAGAGAACTAAAATTTTGCAAAGAAGTCAAGGCTGGAAATATACATCTGAGAACCACCCATACAGATATGCCATAACTTGCATGAAACGTGCTTCCTCCAAATTCATACTAAAAATGTTATTATATAGAGATGATAATGTCTTGGTTCTAGGGCTAGGGTTGTGGCTCAGTGGTAGACCATTTGTCTAGCATATGTGAGGCACTGGGTTCAATTCTCAGCACCACATGTAAGCAAATAAATAAATAAAGATCCATCAATAACTAATAAAATATGAAAAGTATCTTGGTTCTATATCAGTGACTTTATATCTTTTTGAAATGTGATTATACATATATAAAACATGCATATTGCCATCATTTTAAGAAAGCATTTTCAGATGTCCATACATCATTATGTATATCAAACAATTTTGTAAAAGAATAAGATTCATCTAAAAATACTGTCATGTTTTATAATCAGGTAGAAAGGATGGAATCTGGCTCTCAGGACATTGATCATTAGGGTTGATTCTAGATGCTAACTTGCTAGGCAGAGTTCACTGCCTTTCTTACTTCACTATATGTGTTTCACCCAAAGGTGTGTGTTCACTTGCCACGTGTGATGGCACACGCCTGTAATCCCAGCAGCTCAGGGGGCTTAAGCAGGAAGATTACAAGTTCAAAGCCAGCTGCAGCAATTTAGCAAGGCCCTAAGCAACTGAGAGAGACCCTGTCTCAAAATAAAAATAAAAAGGGGTGGAAATGTGGTTCAGTGGTGAAGCACCCCCGTTTTAATCCCTGGTACCAAAAAGATACGCGTTCATTCAAATAGGTTGAAGTTTAGTAAAGATCATATGCTAACTTATTTGACAGCAAAATAATTTCATAGCCCTATTAGTCTTTAATATTGTTTAGAAAGATTATGAGAAAGACACCTCTTTAAATGCCATATGAATTCTGGTTTCTCTCATGCATATGAAAGAATTTTTCCTTGAGATAGAAACAGTAAGTAAGTTCCATTTTTTTCAAGGGAGGGTGGATTCCTCAATTTCATTGATTATTATAAAGTACTTTCATGTGTGCAAAGAAGTTTTTAATTTTATTATAAGTAATATCATGTCTTTGAGAGCAAGAAACTATAAATGATAACATTGAGAAATAGTATAGAACCTCTATTAATCTCCATATTACAAGTTGTTATCTCTGAATAGAAATCACTTCTTGGCAAAATTCATTCATCTTCCATTGTTGTCTTTCTTCTCCAAATATTCCTTTTTTAAAAAAATTTTTAACCTAAACTGATTGACTTAAGTTTGATTTAATTGCAGAGAAAGAAAAGTATGCTCATTCCCTTTTTATTATAATCATCATTAAACTCAGCAAAGTGACTTCAAGGTCTTTTAGTTCATTAAGTAAATTGGATAGATGTATACCCTCATGAAACCAATAAGTAAAAATAATACCAGAGTGATTCTATGAGACAGCAAGTTTAAAAATTTTACTTAGTAATGAAAATAGGAGCAAAACTACTAACACATATAGCACATCCTATGTGCCATGCACTCTTAGAAGTATGTCACATTTATCATCTCATCTAACTGTCACAAAATTCAGTGTGATAGGAACTAATTCTATACTTATTTTACAAAAGAGGCATTTGAGATTTGAGATTCTATCTCAAGTAGTGTGACTCCTATGACTCTAGAGACTGTACTCTTTTTTAATATTTATTTTTAAGTTGTAGTTGGACACAATACATTTATTTTATTTTTTTATTTTTATGTGGTGCTCAGGATTGAACCCAGGGCCTTGCATATGCTAGTCAAGCACTCTACCATTGAGCCACAACACCAGCTGGAGACTGTACTCTTTATTAATATTAGGTATTGCCTTTTATCAAACAAAGTGATGTGTTTTGGGACCTAGATTTATGACAGGACCACAGTGTAGGCCTCTATGGGAGTAGATGAAGTTTGTGTCTTGCTCAGTTCAGTTTTCCTTTACCCTTTCCCCTATTCCTTACTATTCTCACTTCTTAGCCATTATCCTCCAATGTCCCAGGTTGTACCACTTTCCTGCACACTTTTGGTCTAATAGAAAAGCACTTGATAAAATATATGCCCTAAAGTATATATTATATTATAATTTTCAGAAATATATTCTTTCATGTGCTTAAAGTATTAACCCAAAAGTATTTGTTTGCATTTTCTTTTTTTTTTCTCAACCAAGAGATTTTATTGGGGGGCTGCCTGAAGGGAAAGAAAAAGAGAGGCAGAGAAAGGAGAGGAGGAGGGCAGAGAGGAAGAGGGCAGAGGGCGTGAGCTTGCAAGCTTGGGCTTAAGAAGGGTTGTGTGGGCGACATGGCAGGTGCTAATTGACAGGGTGACTCAGGAACAGCAAGCAGACACTGTGTCCTGCGGGGATTGGTCAAGATAACCTTTGAATATGGCGCTCTTCAGCTTGGCACTCTTGGGAGAGGAGGAGGAGGGGTAAGGGATTCTGTGATGTTCTCACCAGACGGAAACTTAACTTCAGCGAGGAGTCTCCTACACACCCACAGCTTTCATTTCTCACCAGAATAAGAAGGTTCTGCTTCTTGTTGTCAGGTGATTGAATCCTCTCTTCTTCCTTCTCATCTCCTCCCATCTCTTTTCCATTGGCTTCTTCAAGGTGTGCAAATATCACTTCTGCTCTGGATGATAGTTGGACATTCTCCGCCCCCTCCCTTGAAGCACCCAGAAGGAACGTATCACAGATCTGGGCCTCTGGTGGGTTGAATCCTCACTGAGCTCCATTGAGTGGGGACATCCACTGACCTGGAACTTCTCAAGGGAAGTCCCAGATGCTATGGTGAGATTGCACAACAAGGGGAAACTGATTTCCATCTCAGGGGTCTGATTTGTACCCAACATGTACTATCCTGTGAAAGGGGTTTCACCAAGAAATCAGGACAATCTGCCTATTTAAATCAAGATGCTGATAGTTAACACTCCAGTGTTCTAAGAACTTTATACATAATAGCTTATTTCATCTTCACAACCATCCTGTATTATTCCACTTAAGAGAAAATGGAGACTCAGGCTGGTTAATAAACTTGCTCAAATTCACAATGCTGGTGAATAGCAGAGCTAGAATTTGATCTCAAGCGATCTCTCCAGAGAGTCAAGGCTTTTAGCACATTATTATCCTGTCTCTTCCATCAGCTTTGCTCTGCTAGCTAAAAGTCGAGGAAATCTCCCAGCATTTAAGCTTCCTAGCAGGGTGTTGGTATTCCTTGATTCTTTGATAATTTAAGTAAAAGTCTGAGGGTCTACCTTCTCTGAGCCCCAAACCTCAGCCAAAAGGACACTAACCTCCTTGCTTCTTGTGTAGTAGGCTAACAGCAGGTAGAACCATGTGAAATTGTCAATATTCTACCCTTTTTGACCTATACAAGTGGCAAGTCCATCTGCTTTAATCTAATGTTTGTTAAGCCCCTACCTACTTAGGTACATGATTGGTCCTTGGCATTTTCCTTGTGTTATCTCATTTAATCTTCATAGTAATATTTCAAAGCATTTTTGCCTCCATTTTTTCTAATAATGAGACAGGCTCACATTAACTAGCTAGAGAGAGCCAGCAACAGAAGTGGTAGAACAAGCGATGAGTCCCTTCCTAATGTACATCTCTGCAGACTGAGCCCAAGAGCTCAGTGGAACTGGAGGTCCAGGAGGCCAGAAGGCAGGGTTACATTCACGTGGCAGGCTCAAGTGATACTAGTTCTGAAGTGAAACATAAGTCAAAAGGGGAAATAATATGACCTCTGGAACACACTCAGGTATGACTCAATCAGCAATAATCAGCTTTGGAACACTGAGTCAGACCTATTCAATTTCATTCAATCTTGTCATAACCACCAGGGTCTGCAAACTTGTGTGTGCTTGCTGCAGCTTTGAAGAGAATGGAAGGATGATTTGCCTAATTAGAGAATTCTGTTGTGGGGAGCACAGCCAGCAGAGCCCAGATGAAGAATTCTGGAACAGCTGGGGATGATTAGGATTCAAGATTGAGACAAACACATCTAGAAAACCGAGGAATAGTTTTGGGAAAAGGCAGGATGAGGGTCTTTGGTGGCACAACCAGAAAGAATGATAATGTGGATGGAACTCTCCAGAAACTCCAGTGCTCACTGAGCCATGCAGGGCTTGGGAACCCAGTGCAACCTCCTGGAAGTGTTTTTAGAATGACTCTAGACTGTAAGTTATGAACTCTGGGCTGGGAAGAGAAGAAGGAGTGGGCACGAACACACTGAGATTTGTTCCAATTAAATGGAATATTATTCAGGGATAGATGCAGAAATAGTTGAAGTGGTTCATAGGCATTCACTTTAATTCTGTGATTTTTCTCTGTGGGAAACTACTTTCAACTGTTTTTCTTCCTCCCAACATGGACTGAATCATATTCTTTTTATTTGCCACAAGCATTTATTTGTCATAAGTACTTTAAAGCATTCGACAATTGCTGCCTCACTTTTAGGGCATTGGTTGGTACACTCTTGCTGAGCTGCTGCCTCTCCAAGCCCTGGAGTTCGAGATTAATTTTCATCTACTGGTATAAAACTAGAAAAAGAAAGTAAAAATGAACATTGTCATGAATCAACATATTTTTTTAAAACTCTTTTCTGGGCAACATGCATTTGTTTGCATTTTCAAAGAGCATACATGGAGAAGAGATTGGAAAATATTTTTTAGTAGGTAAGATTTTTAAGAGCCTCTCAAACTACAAAAAAGTATATAATACATACTTCTACTGCCATTATGGATAGTGTAGTTTTATGGCACTATCAGTACTTACTTACCAGATGCAAAGATCAGAAGAAATTGAATAGTTTTCATGTTGCTTCAGAGGTGCTCACTTCTTCTACTCACTCTGTATTCATTACTAATATCTGAATATCTGTAGAAAGGACATATTCCCACCATTTGTGGTACAATATGGACTAATTCCTGGCTCACTGGGTTGCCAGGTATAGCACATATAATGTGACTCTAATGTAAATTTGAATTTTATATAATGAGTTTTGTTTTTTGAAATTCAAATTTGACTGAACATCTTGTATTTTATAAGGTAACCACACTCAGGGTAGATTCTAATTGTTTCTAGACTAGAAATATTTCTAATTATGGGTGTATATAATAATCTAAGTATGAGATGGTAAGAATATGAAGGGAAGTGGTGGCTAAAGAGAAAGGATAAATCCATACAGGTGACAGAAGAATCGAAATATGGTGGTTCCCTGTGAAGGAGGTGATGGACAGTGTCATTGAAAGAGATCTTAGGTGTCTTGCATAAAATTATAAGAAACAAAGAAAAAGTCATTATAAAAGACTAAGGACAGGGCTGGGTTTTTGGTTTAGTGGTAGAGTGCTTGCTTCACATGTGTGAGGCTCGGGGTTTGATCCTCAGAACAACATAAAAGTAAATAAATAAAATAAAGAAAGTTATTGTGACCATCTATAACTAAAAATATTTTAAAAGACTAAGGATAGAAGCTCAGGGATTTTGATTCCGTTTGGGGGCAGCAACAGGTTGCATAAGTTAATCAGTTGAGTCCAGAATGTTCTATCAGGTTAAGGGGATTGAGCAAAATTTAAACATTATTTTAGGCCATTGGCCCAGAAATCATGAGGTCAATCAGTTTGCTATTCAATGCCTAGTAATCACAGATACAATACTAAAAAGAAAATGTTAACCTTCTGAAATCATATAATCATATTTACATGAATAAAGAATTTCCTTTGCATTTAATGGTTTAGTTAAGATGATAGGAAAATCAATCCTGATAGTTTACAATCAAAACTAAAATCATGGGGCTGGGATTGTGGCTCAGCAGTAGATTGTTCTCCTAGCACATGTGAGGCATTGGGTTCATTCCTCAGTACCACATGAAAATAAATAAATAAAATTAAGTTATTGTGTCTGACGACAACTAAAAAAATATTTAAAAAAAACTGAAATCGCAAAATGCTATATCTATATTGGGCTCTGAAAAATGTTATGATGTCACAAAATACTTCAAGCATACAAGATAATCCAGTTTTTTTTCCTGTTGGGTTATGAGTTCCCTCCCCCCTCAGGAGATGATTCCTCAAAGATTAGATGACAACTAGTGGCTAAATTAGGAAATACAAGGGTTATAGAAATGGTTGTAGTGTGAATCTTATTTTCTGTTCTAGGAAGGATGCCCATTAGCTATTTCAATTTATATATCTTTAGTTGGATTTCAAAAATTAATAAATCATTCTTCATATTGTAAGGTGAATACTTAATCAGGCAGCTCTTGCAAGATGCTGATGCTGATAGTTAGAATACAATGTAAGAACAGCATTTTAAATGTAAAGACAGTATTGTAGGGCATACGCAGTAGGGAAAGAGCAGGGTTACCTTGGGAACCGTAATCCTGAATTTCATGACTTGTCTTGTATGATTACAAATTTAATGCTGTAGGAGGATTGTGTGACTTTTCCCTTTATTTTGAGGATGATTTATTTGTGAATAATCAGGAAAGAATCAGGCTTAGCTGTGACCTGAATCTTCCCAAACAGGGAGTATCCTGCATCCTTTAGGAAGGTAGAAGGAAAAAAAAGAACATACAGGAGGACAATATCTTCAAAAGTACATGAGTTCAGCACACTTTTTCACTGTAGAAAAAGAAAACAATTTTGCGCTTTGACTTTATTTGCAGCTGAGTGTTTCCAAAATGCTTTGAAATGGTCACAGAAGTATTACTTTTCTTGAAGCTCCACAGGAGTTTGAATTCACGACAGTGAATGAATTCCAGGGAGAAGCACAGAGCTGGCATGAGAAAGCAAGAAAAGCTAGAGAAACACACTATTATTTTGCATGGATTTAGTGAAGTACAACTTGCAACAATGAAGTATTGGTATAATTGTCTGAGAGATAACAGCATCAGATAGACAAAGTGTGTTAGCAGTCAATATATGAGTTGTGTTGTTTTTAGGAAATATCTGGTTGTACATTCTTTGTCGAAGGAACCGCTGAGCTAGAGCAAAATAAAAAAAAAATAATAAGAGAGCTCATGTATAATGGCATAATTTGGAGTGAACAAACTTTATATACAGAGTTATGAAGAATGGTGTTGTGAATGGATAATTATGATTGTAATGCATTCCACTATTTGTCACATATGTAAGAAATTTTTAAAAAAAGCTTTTTAAAAAAGAAAATATATGGAGTCAAATATGAGTATGAGATTACTTGCATGCACAAACCTGTGTCATGCTGACCAGGTCAGCTCAATACTTGTATCTATACAACAAGCATTTTAATGAAAGGGAAAGTATATGATCTATTGATAGGGTGTATTTTTACTACAGTTCTGAACATATTAATGTCTGTAAGAAGTTAGATATTTATAATATTTTTTAAAAGTATTAATTAGATTATTTTTCTATGGATATTGCCAGAGAAAATAAATTTTGAGGTTATGCCGATTCTGGTAAGAGATATTCCAAATGCTCTTCTGTATTGAGTTGCTAAGGCACAAAGACCCATTACATACACTCACACAAAAATGGAGACATATAAAGTCAGAATTCCTTTGGGTCTTTTTGGAGAAGGATTTAATATAGAGGTCAAAGCCTAAACAAACAGCTGAAATTAATTTGTTGATGATTAGCATTTATGCTAATGTCAATTCTTTTTTTAAATTTTTTTATTAGTTGCCCAAAACATTACAATGATCTTGATATAGCATACATTTGTTTCAAATGGGGTACATAATCTTATTTTTCCACGTGTACAGATTGCAGGATCACATTGGTTATATAGCCACGTTTATACATACTGCCATACTAGTGTCTATTATATTCTGCTACCCTTTCCCTTCTCCCCTCCCCTCCCATCACCTCTTTCTACCCAATCTACTGTGACACATTTCTCTCTCTCTCTCTTTTCTTCCCCCTCACACCGTCTTATATGTAATTTTGCATAACAATGAGGGTCTCCTACCATCTTCCGTGCAATTCCCCTTCTGTCTCCCATTCCCACGCACCGCACTGCTCCCATGCACCTCTCATCCCTATTTAATGCTAATCTTCTTCTCATGCTCTTCCTCCCTGCTGTGTTTTGAGTCGCCCCCCTTATATCAAAGAAGACATTCTGCATTTGTTCTTTAGGGATTGGCTGCTTCACTTAGTGTAATCTGCTCCAATGCCATCCATTTCCCTGCAAATACCATGGTTTTGTTATTTTTTAGTGCCGAGTAGTAATGTCAATTCTAATACTCGTTGGTTGGTTCCAGTCTCTTTTTAGCTCAAGATGTAAAATTACTAAAGTCAATCAATTTAAGCACCAGAGGCGTGGAGATGCAGTATGTGCTGTACCAAAAAAAAAATTTAAATTGTTGCTATAGGTGATAAATAAGGGAGGAAATGGTGACTAGAATTTAGTTTTAAATAACAATGATAAAAAGAAGAATGAATGAATGAATGAATTAATGAAATATATTTCAAGACATTGAATATTAAATATATCATCAGGGGGAAATTTTGGTTAATGGAGGGGAAAACTATTAAAAGTTTGAGAGAGTGCTTAGCATCAGTAGAAAGAACTCAACAATGATAAATGAATAAAACTGTAGAATATCAGTCAAAAACAGGTACTGGTAAGAAAAACAATCTTCCTGGTTTTGATCAAATTATGATAAAAGTAAGTTATTTTAGAATGGACAGGCAAGCAAAAAGGAGCCTAGTTTGAAGTTTTCACTGACTACCTATAGATTAAAATGAATAAGAAATGAAAGAAACAATTAAAGGAAGTAAGGCCTATGTATAATAAAATCAAAAACATTTTGAATGTAATCTTTTGCCTGAGTAGACTGTACTATCAATGAAATGCTAAAAGCATTTGCATGTAAAAAGAAATATTAGGGCCTCAGAATTTGACAAGTATTTGGAATAATACAGTATCTACTTTGAGCTCACATTGCTTTTTTATCACCATTTTTCTCATGAAATGTCTTACCCTGTAATGGAGAAAGTGTTTTAAAAAGATAACTGTGAGTATTTTTATAATTGAAACAAAAAAGATTGAATTCTGTTTCATCAGATTGATATAAACCTGAAGCTCTACTAAAAGAAAGAGGAAAAGGAAAATGATTTCTCAGAATAAGAATGATTTAGAAATAAATACAGTATCAAAATTGATCAAAGGGGAAGAATTGGTTAAGTATAAGTTTGCATGAAAATGGTACAAACAGACAAAGGTAAAGGGAAGAGCACAATAAAACTGGAGGCATCTATAGATGAAAGGTATTCATAATAAGAATGTACATTGATATCCAGATAATTCAAGTTATATTTATGTAGTTGCCTGAATCTCCTGATTTGCAGTAGGCTTTATAACTTATAAGCTCTAAATGCATGAACTATTTCTATCTGCACAAAGGGAATTTTTATAACTTATCCATATTTAGAAGAAACCAATTTGACCCCTTTGGTTCCTTAAACTGTACTTTCTATAGGAGCTCTATGGGGATATTTCACATCATTATTCACATTTGTAAGCAACAACAAAAACAATAGTAACAATAACAAACCTTTCACAATATATTCCTGAATTTTAATATATTTCTGAATTTTAAAATTCCTTTAGTTTTCTATAAAATAGAACATCAGAGAATGTGAATGGCAGAATAATGTATACATGCTTATATTTATTTAAAAAGTGAAAATCAGATTTTATAAATAATTTTTGAATGATGTTAGAAGAAACCCCAAAAATGGAGTCTAACAAGGTTTCTTTTACTTTTCCACTCATTTTGTCTTCTTCTTCTACTTGATGATTTTTCTTGGCTGTTAATATTGACATTATGTTAGAAAACTAAAGCCTTTCATAATAAAGCATACTTAAATGGCCATTTTTCAAATAAAATATTTGAATCAATTTGAATAAACAGTTCATGCAATAGGGTCAGATTTGCTACCTGAAGAAATCTCTGCCTTTATAGACCTAGATCATTTTCTAAAATAGACTTATATCACAATCCCCTTCTGTGGTTGAGAGGTAAGATGTCTCTTTCATGCCTAGAGAGTTCCAAACCTGTTTTGACATCACTTTTGCCCCTAATGTGCCCTCTTTTCTTCTTGTAAGTTCCACATTTCAAGTGTTTCTGAGTATCCTTTTTATTACCTGAACAGCTCATTACCAAGCCTGTGCATTATCTAGTTGTTTGTCTTTTATTCCTCTGCCCTGATGACATTTTGTATTTTACCCCTTTAAAATTTGTTACATTTTATCTTTAACCATTGTTTAATTCTCAAAAGGATACGAGAATGAATATATATATGCAAATAGGAATATTATAAATATTTATTAACCTTATCTCTTTTTTATATCTTTATTTATTTATTGTAATATGGTTCTGAGATCAAACCCAGTTCCTCACACATACAAGGCAAGCACTCTACCGGTGAGCTACAGCCCTAGCCCTAACCTTATCTCTTAACCCCCAGGTTAAGATACCCCTATACAGGCCATAATATTTCTTTCTGTTGGCAATGGAAAATGATAAATGAAGTCAATATATAGAATTTTAAATAAAGCTTAAAATTATATAATTTAAAATCATTCACACTTACCTTTTTTTATCCAATAGAATATTTATGGGGGTTGGGGCTATAGCTCAGTGGTAGAGTACTTGCCTAGCATGTGTGAGCCACTGGGTTTGATCCTCAGCACCACATAAAAATAAATAAAGTATTGTGTCCATCTACAACTAAAACAATATTTT